>NC_090925.1:1096652237-1097311170 GCF_040938575.1 Ambystoma mexicanum | reverse complement strand
CCAAAAGAAATCCCCTGCATTTAATTTGTCATATGATAATGTTGCAAAGTGAATGTTGCTCTGTCTCTGTATTGTTTCTTTTCTTGTTTTTATTACAAAGAACAACGCGATGTACATGGTAATATGTTATTTTGAATTGCTGTTGTTTATAATACAAACAATATAAAAGCAGAACGTGTAAAGAGTTTTTGTTTTTCTCTTGGTCTATTTGGAATAGCATTTGTGACACAGGGAAAAAAAAAATTAGGTAGTACATTTGTCATTTTTCCCATGTAGATGAAATAACAGACAGAATAAGCTGTCCTAAAATAAGACTTAGCCGTGATAAATAGCTGTATGCGTGTGTTCCCCAGTGCATGCTGTCTGGGTGAAATCTGATACAATATATAGATTACTGGGGGTCTATGAACCAGTAATGAGGCCTATGGACACATAGTTCACTGGTGTAGATAAATCCGTGATAACAGCCACAAGTTATAGGTGGCACTCCATGTGAAAGTGTGGTGTCCCTGAATACAGGTCCAAGGCCCTCTATAGATCACTAAGATTATTGTAATAGTAAGGAAAGTTTTGTGTATGATGGGGCTATAATGTAGGGAAGGAAAATCATGCTCACCACTAAGTAATTTACCACCAGAAAATACTGTCAATAATGTATATTACTGAATTCTCCAATATAGTGTAACAAAATATGGTCACTGGAATGAGGTAAGGCCAAACCCAATCTAGATGCAAGGATAAGTTATCACCAAATTAACACTCTTCTTTTGGCGGTAAGAAAATACCACCAGACCCCAAATCTATACAAAATATCCTACATATATGGTGTGTTGCAGGCCGGGAAAGTGATTATAGAGCACCTACTGGGCATGGCAAGTGTGTCTCACAGTACCATCCGTGCATTAGAAGGAACCCATTTCATAATAACAGTGTGACATTAAAAGTGAATTTCAGAATGTCTAAAATGGAAGCCACATTCTCAGAGCTAGTGCAATATCTGGAGGCAAAGTTATATGCACCTGGGACATGGTCATCAAATAATGCTACAGAATGGCATGACCACATTTATGGCGAAGTACAGAAAGAACCATTAGACAGCATTTTTGCATAGGGCAGCATAATTCAGGTCTGCCTTTTGAGACTATTAAATGCAGCTGATAAACATGCAGAGAAAGATTGTTTGATACGGCTATGTGCCAAGACATGGTTTTTCCTGAACAGATCCCTGTGAATGCAAGAAAGTGATACTAAACTGATTAACAGGTTAAAAGCTGATATAGATGGGGCAAGTAAAAAAGAGGAAATGTTAAGAGCAGAATTGGAGGTATGTCAAAAAGACATGCAGTTAAAATGTAGGGATCTTGATACTCAATTGTCTAAAAGCAAGAAACAGATTGAGGATAGTGAAAAAGAATTGGTACATTTGAAAGCGTTGCAAGACCATATTAGACAAGACAAAGATGAGGTTGTTTTGGAAATGCAGATTTTGCAAAAAGAAAGTGATCTCCAAAATGCTGAACAGGAAATGGTTAAAATGTTTCAAGAAAGAGATAAGAGAAACAAATAATTCAATGAATGCCAAATGCAAATGTGCGATATGCAGGAGGTAATTAATAAAATGAGTGATGAAAACAACTATTTGTAAAAAGAGGAAGATAGGCTCCTTAAGAAGTGTAAGGATTTGGAACAGAAAATGTGCACTTCCAGGTCCCAGGATAGACAGCAGGGCACCCCATTCAATGGAGTTGAGGTGAATCCTATTTCTACCCAAAGAGCTAGTGCCCCAGTGATTGGGCCGGTGACTGGACCTGGTTGCAGCACCCTTGGGGGATTTGATACACCCATTGGGGGCAGCCACCAATCCCATACACCTGAAACCAGGATTGAATCACAAAGTAGTGTAATTCCATGCATAGCAACGAGTAGCCCATAAAGATAATGAAATCGATCAAAGCACTGATCAAACCATTTAAAAAAGGAGGGGAGTGCTGCATAGAAGACCATTTAGAAGCGGTGCATGACATATTTAAAGCCCTCAGATACCAAAGGAACAATACAGACAATATTTTCATTTAACTTTGGATGCCCCCACAGCCAGTATCATTAGCGGATTAAATGAACAGCAGAATATGACATGGGCAGTGTTAGAAAAGGAGATTAGACGTCACTTCTCTCCTTTCCAGTCATTACAGGAGGCAAAGAAAGTTGCTTACACAATTACAGCTGGGCCTAATACACCCCCTCGCCAGTTTTTGCAAGACTTAAAAAGAGATTTTTCTCGCTTTGATGTATCTTTTGACCCCAATTCCAATGAGTTTAAAACTGCCTACTTCTATGGGCCACAGAAAGACATCATATCACAATTGTTCCGTGAATTTGGCTGTGACAAATCACTTGAATGGATTGTACACCAAAGCACACAACTATATGGGGTACTCTATTGTCAGGGTAGAGAAAATGATACAATGAAAGACACTAGACCAAAATCTAAAGAGCCCTCAGCAATATTGATGGAAATCAGGTCAGCCAAAATGTCCCTTGAGTCTGCTCAAAGTCCAGGTACAAATAATTTGACACCTGAACAAAGGGGTATTCAACAGAGATCGTCACTCCCTGCACCAATGTTTCAATAACATGACCCTAATAATATAGAGAATTACATTAGCCTTAGTTACTTAGGAGATAGGCCCCGGGCAGGATATCGGCCTGATGCGGCAGGTATGAATAATAATCAGAGACAAAGTCAGGATCAAAGACATAATGGTCCCTACCAGACATTGGGGACGCAGAGTAGATTTGATCCCAACACCATGATAGATGGTAATCAGGATAGACCCCAATATGTGGATTGATTTACTGATAATGGGAATCAACATAGTGGTCAGTACCCACAACATGAGAAACAGGACATGAGGCAGAATATGAATTATGCTCCACTTCAATACGATGATTCACCACCACCAGCGGACTACAACCAAAGGATGGGTGCACCTCTCTCCCCTCCACATGTGAATCAAGAGTTCAGAAGCAATCCCAATAGAAATCATTCTCCTGAGAGGTATCAGAATAGATTCAATCAGGGGAAAACAACCAATATCGATCTAGGCCACAAAGAAAGGATTCTAGAGAAATGGAAAGATTCCAGTTTCTCGAGGCCCAAGTGAAAATGTTGGCTGAGCAAATAGGAAAGCCAACGCAATGTACATGGTAAGATGTTATTTTGAATTGCAATTTTTTATAATACACACAATATAAAAGCAGAACTTGTAGAGTGTTTTTGATTTTCTCTTTTCTTGGTCCATTTGGAGTACCATTTGTGACACGTGGGGGATTTTTTTTAGTTAGTACATTTGTCATTTTTCCCATGTAGATGAAATAACAGACAGAATAAGCTGTCCTAAAATAAGACTTAGCAGTGATAAATAGCTGTATGCGTGTGTTCCCCACTGCATGCTGTCTGGGGGAAATCTGATACACTTTATAGATTACTGGGGGTCTATGAACCAGTAATGAGGCCTATGGACGCATAGTTCACTGGTGTAGATAAATCAGTGATAACAGCCACAAGTTATAGGTGGCACTCTATGTGACATTGTGGTGTCCCTGAATGTAGATCCAAGGCCCTCTATAGATCACTAAGAGTATTGTAATAGTAAGGATAGTTTTGTGTATGATGGGGCTATAATGTAGGGAAGGAAAATCATGCTCACCACTAAGTAATTTACCACCAGAAAATACTGGCAATAGTGTATATTACTAAATTCTCCAATATAGTGTAACAAGATATGGTCACTGGAATGAGGTAAGGCCAAACCCAATCTAGATGCAAGGATAAGTTATCAACAAATTACCACTCTTATTTTGGTGGTAAGAAAATACCGTCAGACCCCAAATCTACACAAAATATCCTACAGTGTCCCATATGCTTTACAGCATCTTCACAAAGCCCCTCTTTCATCACCTAGACTCCCTTGCCATCACCTACACAAACTATGTTGATGACACCAAATCCTCCTTCCCTTATCTGGATCCTACCACGATGATGCTGCCACACTACACTCCCCCGATGCCACTATACAAGCCTGGATGGCTAAGCATGGACTCCGCCTCAATGATGAGAAAACAGAGCTTCCCATCATAGGTTCCACCTCAGCACTGACGCAACTGCACCCCCTGTACTCAGCCTTCAACATTGATGGCTCAGTTATCCCAGTCTCTGCATCAGTGTAAACCCTAGGAGTCCACCTTGACTGAACCCTAGCCCTCACCCACCAAGTCAATGGCATCTCTTTAGCAGCTTACTCCATCAAACTCATCAGTGCTGCAAGACCCTTCCTTATCAACAACAACTGCTAAACCATAGCGTGTTCAGTGATTGGAGACAGCTTAACTACTGTAATGCCCTATTTGCAGGCACCTCTTCTCGAAATCTAATGAAACTCCAAACTATACAAAACAATGCCCTTCATGCGGCTCTCACCATTCCCTGTTTAGAGCATATCTCCACTGCCTCGCCATCACCCATAAATGCATATGCATGTCAGCCTCACCATACTTGTTGAACAAAATCACCATGTCCCAACCTTTTAGGCCCACCTGAACCCCTACTCTCACAGGCCTGTGCAACCTAAATTCAGAAGCACGAAAGCAGGAGGCACAAGCTTCTCATTCATTGCTGCCAAGCAGTGGAACTCCGTCCCACCTACCCTCAGAGATGAAGGGTCCTCCTGGTCCTTCTGCAAATCTCTCAAAACTTGGTTGTTCAAATAATCTGTTCATGTAAACCAAACTGTACCCTGCCTGAAACCTATTGAACGTTATCTGCTGCCGGTTCCTCTGTAACTTTATGCCTTCTCGCCTTTGGGTCACATGTTACTGGTTGTTCAAATAATCTGCTCATGTAAACCAAACTGTAACCTGTCTGAGACCTTTTCAAAATTGTCTGCAGCCGGTTCCTCTGTAACTCTATGCCTTCGCACCTTCGGGCCCAATGGAAATGGTTCAGAAGCTCCCTGAAGCCTGGGAGTTTGAGTGCGCTTTACAAATGAAATAAATTAAATAAAATAAATAAATCAAACTGCCTTAATCTTTCAGATAACTACATGAACCTATATATTTTATAATTCTATATGTTATGGCAAGTCTGCAAATACAAATTTTATCTCAGCATGCCCTTCCTGGGGGGAGCTACCGTTTTTATCAATTTACTCCTGACCCGAAATAATACCAACACGGATGCTTCCTGATTCAAACTTTATTTCCATAACCTGTCACCATACCAACTTTCCATTCCCACAGAAGTATGAAAATGCCAGAATCATAGTTTTTCTCATAACTCCACTTCTATCCATCACACAAGATTTGCTTTTACATGCTCCCAACGGGCTTCCAGTCCCCTTTAATATGAACCCAGGATGAGCTCAATACACTTTTTATTCAAGACAATGTATTCAATGTTAGTCAATGGCAAGGTACCACAAGTGTCCCTGAACATCACACCAGCCCCCACCATTTCTTAGCTTTCATTATTCTTTGCTGTGACTTGATTGGGACATCTGGCTGGCCCTTGCAGTCATGCCCTCCCCTCCTGGGCTTCAAAGGTTTTGTGCGAAGCTAATGCACACTTAATGGGGAGACCTGACCTGAAGGTAATTTCTGCTGGCTAGCTTATCTAACACCTCAACCATTTTGATCTACTCCTCTGTATTTTTTAGCATTTAAACTGAAAACCAGACCTTCTTCTCCTAGAGGTTCTCATCCAAAGGTCTTGAGGTCAATGTTTCAGAGGCATAGACCTGCAAGTTCCATCGGAAAAACAAGCTACAGTCATAATTCTAAATGAACAGCCTTTTACTTTGACACAATGTCAAAGTAAGGTTTTGTATTACACCTATGCCTGCTGTTTATAAATACAATCTTTCTTTTCTAATACTATATTAGAACAGAGGTAGATTCATTATTAATCCAATGCACACAGATAGGCCACCGTTAACATAGGACACCAGTGTTCACTGTTACAAAAAGCAAAACAGGCCTTTCTCTTTACATGCTGTGATTTTATGTGATGAAAATGATGTCTCTTTATTCCAAATAAACACAATCTGTCACTTGTCTTTATTTCTTACATGTACGGCGTCATTCCTCCTTTTTATCTTCGAAATGAGCAGTGTTTCAAATGTATAATTTCCTTCTGGGTGCATTGCTACAGTTTTAAATCTGTCAATGGTGCCTTTTCCCAGTTTACACAAAGTCATCATCTACAGCATCACATGGTATTTCTTATTTAATTTGCATATAGATCAAGTTTAAGCTCTCAGGTAGATGTCCTTTCACTTGCACACCTGTCCATTTTAGTGGAGTTGACTAGGCCCATTTCTTTCTGTTTCACTAGGATTATGTCAGAAATCACTGTTTTGTACTGGCTTTTATATTTCAATGGAACACCACCTTAGCCAGATTCACTCTCACAATAGGGGCCTAGCATGGCCTCTCCATCTCTGTGACTCTGGGGCTGTCTTTTATCCCCACATGTCCTTCCCCCCTATGTCTTTGACTTGGTTGACCCGTAGAAAACTGCAAGGGAGAGTTTTTTTTTCTCTTTGCTTCGGCTCATTCCATGATTTTCCTCATTGGAGCACATTCACTCTTTTACTCTCCTCAGGGAGTGCCGCTCTGATCTGCACACAACTCTTTTCAGAGTTTGGGGTTTGGTCCTGGAACCCCTCCCTTTTTGGAACCTCCTACCCCCAGGCTGTGAAGGTAAGGAGTTATGGAGCCTGAAGAGAGTAAAAGAGAGGTTAAGTATATTATACAGTCCTTCTTTCCCCAGTAAATAGGCATACAACTTGAAACAAAAAACATCACATAGCACATTGACATTTATTTCTCTTACATAAACATTTCTACACATCTTACATTTTTTAAATTTGTATACATTCTTTGTGAGTATAATTTCATTTACTCCATGTAAATGTGCAATATTCTCTATTTGGGTTTCCATCCTTTCCTTTTATTCTTCAGATGGTTCCTGGCCTCTACCCTCACTGGGCTCTTCAATCATTCTTATTGCCTGTCTGGGCTGACAGCTCTTCAAGTGATTGATATGAACCCATTTCTCTTCCCTATGTTCTCCTTTAGCTATGCAGATCGTATAGACGACAGTCACATTTTATTGACAATTTTAAAGGCACTGCACCAAGAGGGGAGGAACTTCCACTCCTTGGTCTGGTTCCCTTGGAAATTGTACAAGTAGACCCTGTCTCCTACTTTGTACTGCATCTTGGTAGTTTTTAAGTCGTAATAGGCTTTCATTCCTTCTGCAGACTTTTCTAAATTGCGCTGAGCATAAGTAAAAGCATGCTGAAGGTGTTTCCGTAAATTCTCAATGTACTCATGGGTAGTGGACACGTTGATAAGGGTCTGCTCTTGAGTTCTGTAGGGCAGATACTGAGGCAACACCATCTTATGTCCTGTCATGAGCTCAAATGGAGAATTTTTTTTGCAGAAGTCGGCATGGACCTAATGCCCATCAGGACAAGCGGTAGTCGAATATCCCAACTTGGTCCAGAGTCCGGCATGAACTTCTTCAAGATGCCCACAATTGTTTTATTGTACCTCTCAACTCCCCTGCTCAAGGCTGGGTGGTAGGCAATGTGGAGTTTTCTTTTTAGTCCTAGTATCTCCAACATCTTGGTCATCACCTCGCTGGTATAATTACTTCCTTGGTCTGACTCAATACTTTGGGCAAGGCCAAAGCATGAAACGATGTGCTTGATCATTAGTGTGGGAGCTGTCTCTGCCTTTCATTTCAAGGCCGGAAGACATTCTACCCACTTGGTAAACAAGCATGTCATGGTCAACATGTACTTGTTTACTCTAGAGGAGCGAATCACTGGCCCGATAAAATCAACTTGCAAATCTGACCAAGACAGTGTCATTACCCTTTTCTGTAGGTGAGCTCTGTGTGTGAGAGAACATAGCTGAACCTGAGCACACAAAAGACACCCCTTTAAGTAAATGTTGAGGTCCTGGACCATGTGTAGCCAGTATGCAACCTCACGCAAGATTTCTAATGTTGTATGAAACCTCCATGACTGGCAGCGGGCGCGTCATGGACGTGACTTAACATCAGATTTCAGAATGAGGTAGGGACTGCCCACTGGTCACATCCAGATATGGATCTACGTATCAACAAACCGCCTTGAATTCAGAACATTTTGAAAAACTTCACCAATACCCAGAGATCCTCCTTCCCGATATAAATGGATGCTGTCAGAGGAAAATTCATGGGGTCTTCAATATGTTGATAACATTTCCCAATAATCGGGTCCTCTTTTTGTGCAGTAATCAAATCCACATCTGGGGTTTCTTTACTCCACTGGGCAGTTGATAGTTCATTATTGGCAAGGGTTTGGGACCTGGTGACAACAGCAGCTTGGATTTCCCCCAACAGGGATTCAGTTTCCTTGAGATCCCTGTGAATGGCTCTGGTTTTTGCCAACTGGTCAGCCAAGTAATTTTCAGTTTTGTCTGGTCCCTCTATTTTGGAGTGACCTCTGATCTTTTTCCAATAAATGGTCATCTTATTGGAGGTTACCATATCATCAATTGATTGAAATAATTTCCCATGAATTAGCAGTTTATTGTTTGCACACAGCATGCCTTGTGTTGAGGAATAATTTTGTCATCCTTTGTGCCAACGGGATCTGAGGTAAAGCTTCAAAATGTGCCATATTGGTGAGGGAATACACTGTGACCATGATGGTAGTCATGCTTCTTAAAGGAGGCAATTCTATTATAAAATCCCTACTGATGTGCTGCCATAGTCAAGTGGGTAACGGAGGTAGAGTCAGTTTACAATGGGGTAATCTGCAAGGGGTTTTGCATTGTTGACATATAATGCAGGAGGCAACATAATCATGAATGTTTTTCTGTAAATTGGGCCACCAGAAATATCTTCCGATATTTTCTGCTATGACACAGACCACATGATGGACAGCGTTTTAGCATTGTGACACATGAGTAGTATCTGTTTCTGAAGTGCTGGCATGGGAACATACAGGTGGTTCTTTTGAAACAAAATGACCCGTTCTTCAGTCAATCCATGGTTCTTAGTGACTGCTGATGTTGCATGTCAGTACCAGCTCAAACCCGTATGGAAAATCAGAAATCGTGAATAGAAAGGTGGCATTTGGGAGTTGTGGTTCTCAAGTAAGATCCATCTCTAGGGTTCAGTTGGAGTGGGAGAGGTTGTCTGCCATCTGGTTCTCCACGTCCAGTAAATACCTAAACAACAAATCGTACTGTGAGAAAAAATACACCCATCAGGCTTGCCTGCTATTTTGACACTCTGGTTGTTGCAGGACCCTAGATTGTGATGATCTGTTCTGATGGTTACTCGATGTTTAGCCCCTATTAGAAGATGTCTCTTCTCTGTTCAAGCCTTCTTGATAGCCAGGAGCTCTTTTTCTAACACAGTGTAGTTCTGTTCTGAGGTAGACATGGTTTTAGATATGTAGGCGATGGGATGTTCACAATCGTCATCAAAGAGTTGTTTCAGAACTGCCCATATAGCAGCATTTGAAGCATCGGTCTCCAAAATGAAGGCTCGTTGTTGATTAAATAGTCATAGTATGGCGGCTTTGGTAAAAAGTTCTTTCAGATGCTGAAAAGCCTTTCTGTCTGAGCTTTTCCACATGAATCATGATCCTTTCTTAAGGAGAGAGGTTAACGGTAGCATTCTTGCTGAGAAACTTGGAATGAATTTCCGGTAGAAATTAGCAAGGCCTAAAACCTTTGGATGCCGTTGACAGCAGATGGTTCTTTCCAGTGTTAGAAAGATTGGACTTTGGCAGGGTCCAATTAAGCGCCTTCCTCAAACAAAACATAACCCAAATGGCTCATGGATGGTTGATGAAAAGAACAATTTTCCAATTTGGCATACAAATGGTTCTCAAGATGGCAAGTGGGAACGTATACCATGTGAATCCGATGTTCCTCCAAGGATTTAGAAAAAAACAAGATTTTGTCAAGATAAACGATCACAGAATGTAAGGTTAAATAAGCGGAAAGATGATTTATGAACATTTGGAAAATGGCAGGAGCATTAGCCAATCCAAACGGCATTGCCAGATATTCATAGTGGCCGAATGAAGTACAGAAAGCCATCTTCCATTCATCACCAGTACGAATTTGGAGGAGGTGGTACGCTCCTCTGAGATCGAGATTAGAGAATAGGGAGGGCCCCCTAACTGCCTCCAGGATTTCTGGGATCAAAGGAAGAGGATATTGGTCCTTGATAGTTATCTGATTTAAGCCCCAGTAGTCTATACAGGGCTTCAACTCCTTAGTCCTCATTTTAGGTATAAAAACAATGAGGCTCCAACTGAGGATTTGGATTCAGTGATCAAGCCGTTTTGAAGGTTTGCCTGCAAGTGGGATCTGAACGCATCTTTCTCTGGTTCAGAAAGGGTATACATTCTGCCAAAAGGAACCTGCTTGTCAGGCCGGATTTCAATTAGAAAGTCCTTGGATCTGTGAGGTGTTAACTCCTTGTACTCTTCCTCTGAAAAATCCTGATGGTATTCCTGGTATTCGTCAGGTAAAAGGGATAGGTAAGGCACTGGGCCTCATTACGAGTTTGGAGGTAGCCATGGCTGCCTCCAAACTTGGGTCGGGGTCTGGGTTCCTTGAATGAGGAATTACCGGGCCATTCCAACCTTGGAGGACGGAGTAATTCCTCATTCAAAAAAACCATCCCCAATCCCATGTGAGCCCCCATAGGGCTCAATGGGAATGGGGAGGGAGCTAATAACGGGCTAGTTATTAACAGGCCCGTTATTAGCTCCCTGGTCCCATTGCGGTACCCACAAAGGACGTCTGGTCTGACCAGATGTTCAGTGCGGGTCCTGCAGGGAACCTCGTAATAGGGCAGAATGGGTTTACCGGCACCATTACCGGCACTGTTAAACCCATTCCGCCCACCTCGTAATGAGGCTAACTGTCTGCTTAGGTTCCCCTTGAACTTGCCTATGGAATTCGACAGCGCCTTCTCGTAAACAATGTGTGAGACAGTGCTCGTAGCCTAAGGACATGGAACCAGCCACCGAGTACAGAGTTCATGAAGTTGTTGTGATGACGGAGCCATGGTATTGCTAGGAGAATTGGGTAGTGGGATGCCTTGATGATGTCAAAGGCTAATGTCTCCACATGTGAGGATATTCCCACTGTTAATTCAGTCATTCTCTCCACTATGGGTCCTGAGTATGGAGGAGTACCATTAAGTCCTTCTACGGGGATTGGTATGGCAGTTGGCTTTCGTTAGATTTGGTGATTGTTGGCACATGTATCATCAATGAAGTTCCAAGCTACCCTGCAGTCTAGCAGGCCTGGGATATTGTAAAGAACTGAATCGGGAATATGAAGGTCCACTTTGAGAACCATCATGATGGTCCATTCTGGTATTTGTGTCTTGGAACATGTTGTTCCTCCCCGATCTGTGGTTCCCATTGGGACCAGGGTCTTGCGTTTCCCGCCGGACGAGGAGGAGTGAGCAGACAATGCTTCAGTATGTGCTTTTCCTGGCCACAATACATGCATAGTCCTAACATCCTGCGTCTGTTCCTTTCTTCAGGGGATAGTGGACCCAGAGCGGTACCTATCTGCATAGGTTCTTTGCTGGAAGTAGGGCGGTTTGAAGGGCGGAAAGGCTCAGAAGAACAAAAGGGGCGTCCTTACACTTTTCTGCCATTCTCTGCTGAAGACAGAAATCCACCTGTAAGACAAGTGTGATAATTTCTTTCAGATTTGAAGGTCTGAGAACTCTTGATATCTCATCCTTGACCTCTTCGGTTAGTCCTCTGCGGAAAAGTGTCATTAAGGCATTGTCAGGCCAGGCGGTCTTGGCTTCCAATGTTGTGAATTCTGAGATGTAAGTCAGTATAGGCAGGTTTCCTTGTTTGATCTCTAACAGTTTCTTTTGCGCTGATATTGTACGTTCCTGCCGACTGAACATAGACTGAAGACTGATGAGAAAGGGTGGATAAGAATCCGAAATCTTATTGTTAGTGACAGCCAGAGGGGTAGCCCAAGCCATTGCTCCCCCAGTAAGGGTGGAAACAATGTAACAGACCTTGGAATGGTCTGTCAGGAAGACAGAGGGTTTCAAAGTAAACTGTACAACATGGAATTCGATAAACTCTTTTAGTTTCTTGGAAGTTCTATTGAATTTTCCCAAAACAAAGGCAGAGGGAGGTAGCTCAGATTTGACTGGTCCTGCTGTCACCATTTGACACAAAGTAGCATTCTCATTCGTATGTGCTGGACTTCCTGCGTGTGTTCCTGTAGAACCCTCATTACTTGTTGCATCTGATCCATAGTAATGGGTTGGTGTCACTTGCTTGTAAGGTTTAAAAAAACAGTAACTCACAATGACAAGCAAGTAAGTTGGCAATCTCAAGATAACGGAACTTGCCTGCTCTTCTTTGGAGTCTCGGGCAGGTAGAATTGGTCTATGTGGGTAGAGGCCCAGGAAGCCTCTCCTGAGCCCTATAATATAAAAAGAACTCTGGAGCAACTCCTGGGGCCAAGCCCAAAAAAGGGGAAAACCCCTCATAAGGGAACACCCTGTGCAGGTCTTCTTGCTTTCGTTAGATGAATCGGAACTATGGAATCTGAAGCTTGCAGAATCTGTGGTCTGCAGGAAACAGGAAAAAGACTCTCAAGTCTGTCAGTTTTGAAAAAAGGGCTGTCCAATTGGCGCAGGGATTTGCAGAAGCAAATCCAAGAGGGAGCAATAGCAGGTGAGGCTTTGTGAACAGAAAGGCAAAGATGCAGGCTGACTGAGGGAAGGGGAGAACAGGTAGAGCCAGAGAAACAAGTGCAGAATGGGAGAGGAAGCCAAGCCCACCAGTAGATCCCGTCAATGAAGGCAAAAACGGGAACCAGAACGAGATGGAAACAGAATGAAGAAAGCCAAGGAGTGGTAATCACAAGGAGCAGAGAGAACTATTGTCAATGCTTTGTCAAAATAGAATGAAACGATGCATAGTTCTCAGCTCCTTACCTGCTTATAAACAGCATTCTATTTGCTGTAAATGTCTCATTTCGAGGAGGGCTCACGGCTGGCATTTTGTGGAACAACTAGGGAGTTGACTGTATGCAGTAAGTGAGGGCCCATCTTGGGAAGGCTAAAGAGCCGTATGGTTTTCTCTGATGCCAGCGTTGCCATAGGGACCATGAAGATGACGAATTCCTAACACAGGTCTTACACCACTATGCCTTATGAAAGAACAGTTTTGCTCCGGCTTTCTGCAACTAGGTCAGAACACAGCATATTTCGGCTATGTGTTCCTCCACACTTGGGCTCTTGATTAAAACATTATCTACGTAAGCCAGGATTCCCCTTTCACCCTAATCGGGCATGGCCTGCTGTAGGAAGAAGGTATATGTGTTGCTGGAGTTTATTTAGCCAAAGGGGGTTCCAGTCTATATGTATTGCTGACCCCTGAAGGTAAAGGCAAGCTTGTACTGGTCTTCCCTACTCACGGGTACTGTCCAGTAATGGTTGGTCAGGTCAATGGCGATGTACACCTTTGACTCTTGGATATTGGCCAGTCCCTGATTTATGTAAGGAAGGGGTCATCTTGACATGTGGACCCATTTATTTAACTCCCTTAGGTCTGCGCAAAGTCTCCATTGCCATTGGGTTTGAGTATCCCCAGTACAGGGTGGATAAACATACTGTGGATTGGGTGGATTATCCCACAGGATTCTATGTTTTTAATAATCTCTGTGAGTGACTCCATGGACATGAGAGTTAACTGGTATTGCATCACAAATACTAGAGACATCTCAGTGTCCGTGGATATGGTGGTTGAATGTATCTCTGTGCATCCACAGTCATATGAATCCACTGAAAAGATATCCTAAAAATATCTAGAAACACCTGTTTCAGCACCCGTTTTTCCTCCTCGGTGGGATTGATTCATTCTTTGACCATCTGCTTAAAGCCTGGAAAGACCACGGGTGTGGCAATTTCGGTGGTATCCTCCAGTTGGGTGGAGAGATCTCTTGTTACGGTATTGGCCTGGACGTGAGGTTTCAAGAACGGGTGGTAATCACTGTTAACTCAGAATCCCACCTCATCCTTCCTGATGTCGCAGGTCACCTCTTCCACTCCATAAGGGCAGGAAGAATACACCAATAAATTCCCTCCTTGTCTGGTGAAAATCTTTTCCAAAGGAACACCGTAGTTGATATTGAAGCAGTCACTTGGGATGGGTCCAATGATCTCATTACCTAAATCAATAGAATAACGTTGGGCATCAACCGCCATTCCAATTAAGGTGTCTGCGCCTAAAGTGATACTACTAGGGTCGCTGTTATCCACCAATATTTGAATGGTTTGCTGTTCTAGGTCAACTAGGGGTGTTGGATGTAAATACAAACCTTGTTGTTGAAGATGATAATTCAAATTTATATAGGCGTCCTGATTTTTGAGGCTCTGTCCTCGCTTACCTTTTATGGGCATTGTAAACTGTCGCACCTGTCCTGGGATGGTAACGTCTTCTCTCACTTGAACTTCAACCGCATAAGGCAGCAATTGAGCTGACCAAAATACTTTTTTAGTATTGTCAAAGCCCATGGAGTTACCCCCCCAATCGGAACCAGGCTTTATTATTTATTAGGTCCAAATTAATTGCGAATCGATTAAGAATGTCACTGCCTAAATAAAAGGTGGAATGGAGATCTCCCACGACCCAACAATTATGTTCTATGCTTTTGTGGCCAATGCAATGTTTTTGCATATAGCTGCTAGGCGTCCCACATCAATATAAAGGCGGTAATGATCGGATCTTTTGAGAGATTCCTGAATAATGCTTCGCTGATGAAGCTTCTTCCGTTATTCAGGCATACTCTGGCAAGAACATGCTCCTACCTTATCGGAATGGTGAAAAACAGCCATTCACCTTTTAACTGGATGTTGGTCAGACTTTGAGCTGGTTTTTCATTATCTTTTATCATGGGATTTGTGTTTTTTTCTGATTTTGGATGGGTATAACATTTCAGAGTATTTCCCTCCAGTGTGGAATGCACTTAAAACTGGGAGGAAGGTTGATTTTCAAGAATGGAGTAGGGTTCCCATCACCAGTTTGTTCTCCTATAGAGATGACAACGATGTCAGAGAGCTGATTGTTCTGGAGTGAAATTCAATTTTGTCTGACGGTTGTTATATTACATGGCATGTGCCATTCAAACTCACATAGCTTGTGCTTTGTTTTAGTTTGATTGGCCGGTGAGTCTGAGTCCAGAGGACCTTTTTCACACAGTCGATCAGAGGTGATAACTTCCGAAGGAGGTCATTTCCAAATAGACAAGGTGTGCCCTCTGGAGTCATGATGATCACCGGATGTTTCACCCTTTTCCGCCCTATTTCTATCTCCAGATCTGCAGTTTTGGAGTTGTTCGTGAAGAGGTGTGAGGTGAATTTGGTGACACTCCCCCTTCCTGAATTCAGTTTGTCAAATATCTTTTTGGACAATAGGGTGGCTTGGGATCTAGTATCCACTAATGCTGATAATGCATACTGACCTTGTACCTTGACAGGGTATAGTCCACCTCCATGAGGGTTCTGTAGGATCTAGAAGACTTACTTTTGTAGGATTCCTATGCCCTTATCTGACATGCCTCTATCCTTCGGATGATGGATACCTTATGAGATTTATGATTACTGGAAGACCCCTGATGAAGAGCATTTGTCTCAAAATGCGGTGGGTCACCAATCAGCTTATGGAATAAAAGATTTTTATGTAAAAAAGGAACTGTGTAATGCCCCTTTAATTGGCCTACACATACAAAATTGGATTGATATTTAATTAATGCATAAGTGCCATACATGAGATATAAAAACAATCATAACTGTTTGGCGCTCTGATAGGCCTGTGATAGAGTGCAGGGGACGAGGGTTCTCTTACCTCTTTCTGTTGCGTAGGTATTTTTGGACCATGTGCCAGGACCAATCTTTCTCCCCTGTGCCTAAAATTCCATTTAATTTCTTTTTTGGACACTTTTATTAAACGTTTATCACAATAGCATTAATTTGGATGTGCGCTGTGGGAACATTGTGTCCTGTACCTTGACAGGAGCATTAAAATTTCCTTCTTTCTCCTCAAGGGGGAAAGAAAATGTGTATTATGTGTGAGATTAGCAGTTAACTTTTTATACTTTTATACTGTGATCTTTGGCTTTTTGTTGTGTCAGAGTCTGGGAATCTGTAAAAAGATTTTGCATCCAGACCAACTTTGAGTTGGGGATCCTCTTCCTCCCCTGATTCTTTGCTGTCCCCCTTTTGCTGGTGACAGTTCCCAGAACCTGTTTGGAGGGCGTATACCTCAGTGCTTTCTGGGTCATCTGGGTGACCTTTTTGGGATTTAAGAATGTGTGGCTCTGGGTTCGTCTCCATACTTACCCTGTCTAAACCCGGGTCTTTTCAGACCCATTTTACCTTGGCCCAATTATTTCCCCTCTATAAGTAGATGGAATAACATATGCCTTCACGATTATATTTGTTGCATTATTATTTATTAGTAGCTGTCTCATAAAAAGATAGATAATTGTTGGACTAACACACACATATCCTATACTGTATGTGCCCCTTCCTTTGCGTTTTATGGAGGTTCTCTACATGCTGGGCACACTATTGTTTTCCAAATGTGCATTTCACACTTCCATAAAAAAACAAAAGTCATTTCCAAACTGAAAAATGCTGCTTAAGTTCACTAGTTTTCTTTTAATTTTTTTTTTTTTGTCAGACACCACACATACTCTATTATTTGTGTGCCCCTCTGTGTTTCATCACAGGTTATATTTATACAGATGTTATATGCTTGTCAAACTGATTAATCACAAATAAATGCTTCTTTTGTGCTGACAGCAGTTTTAAGGAAACTGAACAGTGAGTTCACGGGTGCCAACTTTTGATTTTCACTACAGGGGCAGACATATCTCCACCTCCGCCCTGAATATAAGCAAGCAACCAGCCCAAACCATCCCTTGGCCAACCACCACTGGCCTTTTGCCCTTAATGTTTCCAAAAAGTGAATGGTGGGGGGAGATGGGTGATAATAAACACATGGAAACACAGCGCATCTCATACAGCTTCTGATGCGCCTCCACATCTAAAGTGTCCTATGGCCTTTCTTACCTCTGGCAGAAGGTAGGACAGCAGCCATGGCTGTTTGTTTGTGGGGGAGGATCAGGGTGGCAGGTATTGGTATAATTATGTGTGCATCTCAACCTGTTGAATCATCAAGTAGTGGGAATTCAGACGCGTTCTGAGGGTGACCCCACTGCAGTCCACAGAGATGGACATTTTTCTGAAGCCTAAGGATGTGGTTTGGCTTTGCTGGATGATGAAAATGAGCCAAAAGTGGGTTACAACCCCTAGAGGACGGTGAGTTAAGATGTGCGTGTATTTGGAGAGAAAAGGGGAGGATGGTGTTTGGGGTTGGGGAGAAGCCAGACACCCACTACTAGTTGTGTTTGGAGGTAGTGGAGGCAGCGGGATGCCTGGTATGTATCAAAGTTTGGGAGGCACGAGGAGAAAGCAGGACACCAGGTATGGGTGTCTGTTTTGGGCAGGTTTATGCAAAACATCTCAAGCCTAGTTCAAACATACTTGTTTCAATGTGCAGGCCTCTTTAATGAAAATGGTGTCTTTATTTTATACTTAATGAATGCAAAAGTAGTACATTTATATATATCAAAGTGCAGAAAAAACATCACAAAAAAAGATATTGTGTGCAGGTAGAAATGTCCATTCCTTTTGCCACATCATTCTCAATTCCATGCTGCAATATCCTGCCAGTTCTGGTTCAGGGTCAGGCTATGATAGCTCTCCCTCAATGAGCTAAGTTGGGGAGAGAAATTACTGAGATGCTATTCACCAGGGCTGCTTGTAATTGGAAGACAGGTTACCACTCTGAAAATAATTCTGCGAGAAAAGAGGCCCTGGTTTTCATTAGCCTTGCACTGCAGAAATGACACAATTTGAATGTCCATAGCTATTTCAATAGCTTGTATCCTCACCAAAGAAAGTTGAGAGGCAAGACCAATAGTGTGTTTTATGCATCATGGGGTCTCCCTCACAATCTTTGTGAGTGTAAGAATAATATTTTGAATAGCATATTCAATACAAGGAATGGTGCCAGAAATTAAGTCTTTTTATGAAAATGCCTTTGCTTTGTGATGTCCTATTATTTCATTGTATTGAACGGGTAATAAAGGTATGAGGGAACAAGGGAAGATGCATGAAATTAACACATGAGGAATGAAGGACTGGTTTGGACGTAGAAGCCTAACAGTCATGGACTTTTTCAAAAGCGATTATGAGGAAAAGATAGCATAAGAGTTGTCTACACAAATATAGCAATCAATACAAATCGGAGTATTGATGGTGGTGAGAGGATTTATGTAGCTAGCAATCGTCAAAGGTCAACACACTTCAGGCGGCAATGAAAAGTATGCAAAGATGACAACGTGCTTGAACGAGGTATGGGAGGACTATTCTCAGTATCAGCAGTAACTATGGGTGAAATGGTGTCCACAGCCGCCCCAAAGGCAGTAACAGTGTCATCTGCAGTAACAGGGAGACATACACTTCCATCTGTAGACAAGGAAAGGGGAACACTGGTATTGTCTAAATATAATAGATCACTGGCATGTTAAAGAGCTTCCCTCCTCTCACTATAACCTTGTGGACTGCAGTGGTTTTCAGTCCCTCTCCCGTGCAAGGAAAAAAGCAATGTTCACAGTGTTTGTTTGCCAGCAGGCTTTCTGACTCCTGGCTGTGTTGTGGGGGTGCACAAGGCCATCTGTGGTACTTCAGGCGACCACGTAAGCAGAATCTGATACTGACATCTGCCAGTGTATTTGCAAGCAGCTCCAGGTGGCACAGCAGCCAAGCTCCCTGCCTGCAAGTGGGAAGACCAGGGTTCGGATCCTAAACACGGACAGTAGCAGCAAAACACACCAGTAAACAATTTCACCTCAGAAAGTGTTTATTTCTCAGTATCTCCAGCGTGGGTGACTGAAGAGGCTCAGTCGAGCTACTGGTAACTTGCGATCGACTGTTTGGCGACCTCAGCTCTAGATGCTCCCATACCGAATAGTTGGCGTTCTTATGGTAGGGAGTCATAAAGCTCTTTATGGCCTTCATCTGCCGAATTGGGTCTTTCACAAAACCTTTCTTCTGTTTGACAGACTTTCTTTTCCGCTGCACCTGAGTCCACTCATCCTTTGACTCAGAGCTGCTGCTATTGGTGGTCCATTCCCTGTCCTCGAGGTGCCCCATACCTCTACGAGACTGGGAAAACCTCCAAGAATGACAGGGTTTGGACATTTATCTCCTGTGGTGCTGTGGGCTCTCATGGTCATTTCCCTTGAACTCCCTGTTTCGCACAGGAGAGTACTCATCCTCCTCATCCCTTCTTCCATTTATTGTGGAGAATTCCCCCCACCTCCCTGAATGTGTGGAGCTTTTTAAAATGCTCTTTTGAGGCCTAAACTCTGGTCCTTCTCTTTGCGCAAAACGACCAGATGGTCCTTTTGAAACTTCATTTTCTACCAGTCCAACTCCCTGATCTTCATCATAGGAGCCCTCCTGGTCGGAAGTACCTGCCATGGTATTTTTAAACTCCCAGAGCCCACCGGTAAAGCCACCTTCTCTACTGCTTGGCAGAGATGAATATTTATCAATCATGGAACGGATGGAGTGGATGCAACGGATGGAGTGGATGGAACGAATGGAGTAGATGGAACCGCATGGAATGGATGAAGTCGATGGAGTGGATGGAATGGATTGAGTAGATGGAACGGATTGAGTAGATGGAACGGATTGAGTAGATGGAGCGTAATGAGTTGATGGAACGGATGAAGTAAATGGAAGAAATGAAGCGGACAAACGACAAAATGGACAGAACGGGCAAAGTGGATGGAACCGATGGAGTGGATGGAACCGATGAAGTGGATGAAGTGGATGGAGTGGATGTAGTGGATGGAACGGATGGAGTGAATGGAACGGATTGAGCGAATGGAGCAGGTAGAGCCGATAGAGTGGATGGAATGGATGGAAGGAAGGGATGAAACGGATGGGATGGATTGAGTTGGTAGAACAGATTGAGTTGAAGGAACGGATAAAGTAAATGAGAGCGATGAAGTGGATGAAGAGATAGAGTGGATGGAACTGAGGGAGTGGATGGAACCAATGGATAAGATGCAACCAGTGGAGTCGATGGAACGGATGGAACTGATGGAACAGATGGAAAAGATAGAACGGATGGAATGGATGAAGTAGACGGAATGGATTGAGCAGATAGAATGCATGAAGTAAATGGAAGAGATGAAGTGGTCGAACAGATGAAGGGGATGGAACAAATGGAGTGGATGGAACGAATGGAGTGGATGGAACGGATGGAGTGGATGGAACCTAGGGAGTGGATGGAACAGAGGGAGCGGTCGGAGTGGATGGAGCAAATGGAATGCATAGAGTGGACAGAATGGATAGAATGGATGGAACAAATGGAACAGATGGACCGAATGCAATAGATGAAATGGATGGAGTAGATGGAATGGAATGAATAGACGGAACGGATTGAGTAGATGGAACGAACTAAGTAGATGGAACGGATTAAGTAGATGGAACTGATTAGGTAGATGGAATGGATGAAGTAATTGGAAGAGTTGAAGTGGACGAACAGATGAAGTATACAGAACAGATGAAGTACAGGAAGGATGAGGTGGATGGAATGGATGAAGTGGATGTAACCGATGGAGTGGAGGAACCTTTGAAGTGGATGGAGTGGATGGAATGGATGAAGTGGATGGAGCGGATGAAGTGGATGAAATGGATGAAGTGGATGGAGTGGATGGAGTGGTTGGAGTGGATGGAGCTGATGGAGCAGATGGAGTGGATGGAGTGGATGAAGTGGATGGAACAGGTGGAACGGATGGACCGGAATGAGTAGATGGAACGGATCAAGTAGATGGAATGGATGAAGTAATTGGAAGAGATGAAGTTGACAAATGGATGAAGTGGACAGAACGGAAGAAGTGGACAGAACGGATGAAGTAGTTGGAACGGATGGAGCGGATGGAGCGGACGGAGCGGATGGAGTGGATGGAGTGGATGGAACGGATAGAACAGATGGACCAGATGGAACGTGTAGAACGGACAGAGTACATCGAACTGACAAAGTGGACAGAACGGATGAAGTGGACGAAACAGACAAAGTAGATGGAACAGATGGGAAGGATGGAGTGTGTGGATGGAATAGATGGAGTGGATTATGTGGATGGAGTGCATGGAGTGGATGGAGTGGATGGAGTGGATGGTGGGGATGGGTGGGATGGAGTGGATGGAGTGGATGAGTGGCTACAATAATGGATGTAACGGTTGTAGTAGATGGAACAAATAAAGTGGATAGAACAAATGAAGTGGATGGAACAAATGTTGTAAATAAAATGGATAGAGTAAATGGTACAGATGTAGTGCTTGGTCACAGGCACATTACTAATAACCACCATATCACACTACTACGCTTACTCTCTCCTATACACCATCACTAAATTGGAACACAGCTATACTATGACACATTTGGTATAGCTGTTCTCATACTAACATGACCCCACAAACTACCCATCATCCTAATTAAACACAGCTGGCTGAGCACATACTGCTAGCTTATGCGTCTCCCCAGGCATAACACAGCCAGAACTCAGTCTGGGTGTCCACCTTCCAGACTGAACACATCCAACTGATTTCTTCACCACCACACCTACCGCTAAGAAGCAGCTATGACCATGAAACAACATGTCAGTAGCCTAGTATCCTCCTGTGCATACTACATCAAATTGTTAGCACATCTAAGGCCATTGATCTCACAGGAGAATGCTGAGACTATTGCGAGAGCAATAGTGGGTTCTAAAATTGACTACTACTCTAGCCTACTCATGGGTATCAGTAAATCGGATTGTAATAGGCTGCAGGTATGCCCAAATGGGGCCATCATAGTTGTTATGAATCTTAAATTCAGAGACCATGTCACGCTGGCAAGACGTGAGTTACACTGGTTGCCAGTGAATTCCAGATTCATATTCCGTACCCTGACCATTATACATAAGTGTAGATCAGGAGGTATGCCCGGATACCTACAACAGCTGCTATCCACAAAAAACAATGTGTGAACACTAAGGTCAAACAATAAGCACTTCTTGGCTGAACCAATATGTCATACTGTCAGAGCAGCTAATTCAACCTTTGTCTTCAACGGACCTAGGGTCTGGAATGCTCTTCCTCTAAATATAAGATCTATTGACTTGCTTGATTTGTTTAAGAAGAGCTTAAAGACATATTTATTCAACTAATTGATCCTTAGACAGCTTTAGCTTCTCCTCTCCGTGGCGGCCCTGCTTCTCGGACTCTTCTATTTATTACTCGTTGTTGGTGTCTTGTAGTGCCCTCACGCCTTCGGGTTCATGACCGCGTTATATAAATGTACTAAAGTAAAGTAAAGAAAAATGCTATCATGTAACTACTACACCAGCAGCACACATATCTGGTGGACCCACACAAGATACGACACTCTCTCTCTCTACAGACTTGAACTGCGGTTCCCAAGGACGTTCATCCTACCAGCACTTTGAGATCTTACCAATGATACATAAGGTGCTATATAAATGCCAAATACCATAACATAACATAACATAACATATCTGATAAGGACTGGTCTTCTTTCTCAATTTGACCATGCCTGGGTGAGCCCAGCTACCTTACGTTTCCCTGTTCTTGAGAAGCGGTATGCATGAAGTCAGCTTCATTTTGTACATATGAGGTGGTGAGTTGGGATGAGGTTCCTGCTAGAGAGGTTATAACTCCTTAATCAGAGGGCTTTTTTCCAGACCATGCCTGGTCAGGATGCCTCAAAGCCTGTTTATATTTGGCTATTTAGCTTTCCAACCTCTCACATTTGTTTTTCTTAGTCCCTATTATTTCATGGTGTGCAGAGGCCTGGGTTTTCAATTCCGACACCAGTGGTTGAGTGGCTTCTAGCACTGTCCTTTGTGCTTAATGGGTCATTTTCCATTAATGGGTCTCTTAGTCCCTTGTTCTCTTCATGATGGGACTAATTTTCCTTCTGTGAGGCTTGTATCATCTGTGCATATTCAGAGTGTTTCTTATGTGGGAGACTAATCTCCTGCTCTTGTTCAATCCATTCTGGCCTTTGTTGCCTGCTCTATGTCAACTTCTGCTTGTCTCACATGTTCCATCAATTTTGCATTTTCTAGCCTGATGTCAGTCAGTACCTGAGAACATGACACACTTTTCTCCACATCCATCCTTAACTGATGCACTTCCTGCACCATGGCATTGCTCTCTTGACTTAATGTGTTATTTTCTTCCTTCAGCTGGTCTCTCTGCTACTTCAATGTTTTTTGATCTCAGTGCATCTGATCAAACTCACCTCTTTGATAATTAAATGGCTGTTTTCAGCCTTCAATTTTTTTTACCTGTTATTGAAATTTGAAAATATCCTTTAAACAGGCGTGATTATGAACAACCTGCTCATTTAATTTGTGTTAACTTGCACTCTGATTTTCTTTATACTCCCCTTGCAGTGCAGAAACTCGAGTCTTGTGCTCTGCATTTTCTTGCTTTTGTTCTGTTAACTCATCTTTTAGCTGTTCAATAATATTTTCAAATTTTGACTCTGAATTTTGGTTCTGTTGCGCTTTTGCTTCTAATTGTTTCAGCTCTTTCTGAGCTTGATTCAAACCCTCTGCCTGGTTTTGCACAGAGGCCACACTATTCTGGTGTCTTTCCTCCATGATCAGCATATGGAAATGCATATATGCCTTGAGCTGAGCCATTTAAGTTTGCTCATCTTTGCTGGTTTGTGTCATGTAAAAGTCTGTCAGGGCTTGATGTAACTGCCCTCTATCGTGCCACATATCAACATCTTTATGAAAATTATGAAAATGGCAGAATCATATTTTTTCTCACAACTCCAGTTGCATCCATCACACAAAGTTTGTTTTTACATGATCCCTACAGGCTTCTGGTCCCCTTAAAGATGAACACAGGATAGCTCAGTGGAACAGACAATGTGCTTTTTATTCAAGAAAATATATTCAATGTTAGTCAATGGCAAGGCACCACGAGTGTCCCTGAACTTCACACCAGCCCCCACCAGTTCTTAGGTTTCATTTCTCTTCTGTGATCTGATTAGGACATCTGGCTGCTGCATGTGACCATGCCCTCCCCTCCTGGGCTTCAAAAGATTTTGTTCATAGCTAATGCACAGTTAATGGGGAGACATGACCGTAAGGTCACTTCTGTTGGCTATTTTATCTGCCACCTTCACCATTCTGATCTACTCCTCTGTATTATTTAGTATTTAAAGTTAAAACCCAACCTTCTTCTTTTAGTGGTGCTCAGCTAAAGGTCTTATGGCCAAAGTTTCAGAGGCCCAGTCCTTCCAGTTCAATGGGGAAAAACAAGCTAAATACATAATTCTAAAAGAATATCATTTTACATTGACGTGATGTGTTTAACATGTAACATTTTGGCTTAAAAGAAAAAAGGGGACATGGGGCATTACTCTTCTGCACAGGCCACTAATGAATACATTAGGTACTTATACAGTAAAATTGCTACTCATTATTTTGGTGCGGTGTAGCAGCATGGATCAATGACCACAGACTCACAGTCCCATATGATCCAAACAGTGATACTTAATTGGATCGTAAGGTCTGTCCAATGTGCCTGCCAATCAATCTCTAACACAAATAATTCATATAAGTCATTCATTCATCAAACTGCGTATTTAATGCAATACAATTATATTTTCATAATGTGCTTGGTCTTACCAACACGTATTTCAATGTCAACAAACTTGGTTCTTCATCAGGGCTTAGCACAATCTTATTCAAGTACACCATCCACTAGATTCAAGTCCATCTGTTGACTGTTAATGTTCTCTAATTTATACTTAATACCCAACCTCCCAATCGATGTGGAAAATACAACAAAACCACAATATTTCAATGATAGTTTTCAATCTTCCACTTCGCGCAAGCAGAACACTGCAGGTTGATAAGAGGTTGTTTTACTCTAGCTATCATAAGCACTATATAGAATCTGAGAAGTTTAGAGAAGATTAACAGTCAACAGATGAACTTGAATATAGTGGATGGTGTACTTGAATAAATATGGTGTAATGGTGGGCTGAGGGGGTCTCCCCCTGCATATATATATATATATATATATATATATATATATATATATATATATATATATATATATATATGGTGAAGTGGGGTGAAATAAAAAGAAAATTCAGTATTTTTGGATTTGCTGTTTTTTTTCTCTCGATATTTTCACATAGATCCACCTGGGCATACGATGACTGTCTATGAAATAAGAAGAATGGACATATGGTGTGATGGTGCACATAATTCACTTTCATTAATATATATTGTAGATAAATAAAAAAAACGTGTATTTGCTTTAACAACTCTTTTAATTCTGTTTATTTTGCAGTTATTTTTAAATCAGTGATGACATTTCCTATGCAATGATGCAATTTCCTGTTATGTCATGACATTTAAATGTCATGCAACGTGACTGATGCTACCAAGGTGAAAGTCTGTGTGACATAACGTCCTGTGGTGTCGCTGGGTCAAAGGTTCCATGATATTAGTTGTGCCGCCCCCAGAATTTTGGTAGATTGTCATTGCTTATCAGTTTTCCTAAATTTGCTCTCAATGGAATCTCAAACATCCACTGTTATGTTCTTCTACTTCTTCAGACCAGGTTCCCAAATTTTGGAGCAGCTAGATTTTTGTGGTAGGTACAAAAATGGCTGTATGTCAATCAGTGGAATAATGCCTGCTGTAAGTTTACCGTCAATCTCTCTTTTTCATCATCTTTCTCAATACATGCCTAGGGCTAATTTTGAGCATCTAGATTCATCCAAGTATACAGAGCTGCAGGCAAATATCTGTGAGCTCGAAGGGGAAACTCAATGTACGAAATGTGTTGCAGAACTTCATTGCATCATCCTCTCTTCGGTGTAAATTCTTGCCTATGAACGAACAGTTGTTTTCGGGAAAGATGCACGCAAATGAAGGACAAATAATAGTATTTAGTTACCATGTATTAAATACATGTGCCCTTTTCAGGGTGCACACCCAAAGTAAAACTGACACATAGATATAACATTCCCTAAGTCTGTTCAGATATTGAGGACCATTGTCTCTGTTCTATGCACACACCTCTGGCACCATACTGTCCTGAGTGCTTATTGGCTATATTGGATCAACAAAATGTTTTTATATTCTTTTTATATGTATTTACAAAAAGAAAAAATCAAAAATACGCCCTCGTCCCAAGAAAAGTGTGTGGCACTGAAGAAACAACTGTGAATAACATTGTTTACACAGGGGATGTCTCAAGTAAGTATCAGTTGTCAAACTCTGGAAAGGATGTGCAGAGCTGGCCCCTCACATTTTTCGGAATTTTAAGAGAGTTGCAGAGAAAAATGGCATTAGGAATCGATTTCACAATTCTGAGATCACACTGAGAAAACCCGTTCACTTTCTACCTCTGTTTTCCAGAGAAACTCTTGAAAATGACTTCAATCGAGTTTGTAAGAACGGGACACAATACAAAGATTTGAATTAAAGTCCCATCCTTTTATTATGTTAAAGATGAATTTGTTTGAAAGGCTAGTTTATATTTGAGGAACACTAAAGCAATATGAAAATGAACATTGCAAAGCCAATATGTTTTGGTGTGGTGTATACCAATGGCAGACTCGAAATGGCCCAATAATTCCATTGGATGCATGCTATACACACCATATGCTAAACTATACGCCTGAATGTGCTAACATAATATGCAAAGTGCAACCTCAGAAACACCAGTGAAGTACCGTAAGGCTGGCAAGTATCCATATGTAAGGTGGAGCCTCAAAGGTGCTTCCATCATGCGACAAACACAGCCTCAAATTTCTGATAAGGGCATCAATAAGTCCATTACAGTTGCCATGTAAAGTATTGCCCCTGATGTCCCTCTGATGTCAACATATGTTAAGTGAACCCTCGGATGTCTTCATAATGACACCCTAAGACTGGCGTGCTCACTGTGCGTAAGATAGACTATATATGTTCTGATTATTTAAGTGAAGTGGTATTTTCATTCACAAATACAAGCCTTGCTAGCGAGACATCAGATGCCAATTACCGTGGGTTCTAAAATTGACTACTACTCTAGCCTACTCATGGGTATCAGTAAATCGGATTGTAATAGGCTGCAGGTATGCCCAAATGGGGCCATCATAGTTGTTATGAATCTTAAATTCAGAGACCATGTCACGCTGGCAAGACGTGAGTTACACTGGTTGCCAGTGAATTCCAGATTCATATTCCGTACCCTGACCATTATACATAAGTGTAGATCAGGAGGTATGCCCGGATACCTACAACAGCTGCTATCCACAAAAAACAATGTGTGAACACTAAGGTCAAACAATAAGCACTTCTTGGCTGAACCAATATGTCATACTGTCAGAGCAGCTAATTCAACCTTTGTCTTCAACGGACCTAGGGTCTGGAATGCTCTTCCTCTAAATATAAGATCTATTGACTTGCTTGATTTGTTTAAGAAGAGCTTAAAGACATATTTATTCAACTAATTGATCCTTAGACAGCTTTAGCTTCTCCTCTCCGTGGCGGCCCTGCTTCTCGGACTCTTCTATTTATTACTCGTTGTTGGTGTCTTGTAGTGCCCTCACGCCTTCGGGTTCATGACCGCGTTATATAAATGTACTAAAGTAAAGTAAAGAAAAATGCTATCATGTAACTACTACACCAGCAGCACACATATCTGGTGCACCCACACAAGATACGACACTCTCTCTCTCTACAGACTTGAACTGCGGTTCCCAAGGACGTTCATCCTACCAGCACTTTGAGATCTTACCAATGATACATAAGGTGCTATATAAATGCCAAATACCATAACATAACATAACATAACATATCTGATAAGGACTGGTCTTCTTTCTCAATTTGACCATGCCTGGGTGAGCCCAGCTACCTTACGTTTCCCTGTTCTTGAGAAGCGGTATGCATGAAGTCAGCTTCATTTTGTACATATGAGGTGGTGAGTTGGGATGAGGTTCCTGCTAGAGAGGTTATAACTCCTTAATCAGAGGGCTTTTTTCCAGACCATGCCTGGTCAGGATGCCTCAAAGCCTGTTTATATTTGGCTATTTAGCTTTCCAACCTCTCACATTTGTTTTTCTTAGTCCCTATTATTTCATGGTGTGCAGAGGCCTGGGTTTTCAATTCCGACACCAGTGGTTGAGTGGCTTCTAGCACTGTCCTTTGTGCTTAATGGGTCATTTTCCATTAATGGGTCTCTTAGTCCCTTGTTCTCTTCATGATGGGACTAATTTTCCTTCTGTGAGGCTTGTATCATCTGTGCATATTCAGAGTGTTTCTTATGTGGGAGACTAATCTCCTGCTCTTGTTCAATCCATTCTGGCCTTTGTTGCCTGCTCTATGTCAACTTCTGCTTGTCTCACATGTTCCATCAATTTTGCATTTTCTAGCCTGATGTCAGTCAGTACCTGAGAACATGACACACTTTTCTCCACATCCATCCTTAACTGATGCACTTCCTGCACCATGGCATTGCTCTCTTGACTTAATGTGTTATTTTCTTCCTTCAGCTGGTCTCTCTGCTACTTCAATGTTTTTTGATCTCAGTGCATCTGATCAAACTCACCTCTTTGATAATTAAATGGCTGTTTTCAGCCTTCAATTTTTTTTACCTGTTATTGAAATTTGAAAATATCCTTTAAACAGGCGTGATTATGAACAACCTGCTCATTTAATTTGTGTTAACTTGCACTCTGATTTTCTTTATACTCCCCTTGCAGTGCAGAAACTCGAGTCTTGTGCTCTGCATTTTCTTGCTTTTGTTCTGTTAACTCATCTTTTAGCTGTTCAATAATATTTTCAAATTTTGACTCTGAATTTTGGTTCTGTTGCGCTTTTGCTTCTAATTGTTTCAGCTCTTTCTGAGCTTGATTCAAACCCTCTGCCTGGTTTTGCACAGAGGCCACACTATTCTGGTGTCTTTCCTCCATGATCAGCATATGGAAATGCATATATGCCTTGAGCTGAGCCATTTAAGTTTGCTCATCTTTGCTGGTTTGTGTCATGTAAAAGTCTGTCAGGGCTTGATGTAACTGCCCTCTATCGTGCCACATATCAACATCTTTATGAAAATTATGAAAATGGCAGAATCATATTTTTTCTCACAACTCCAGTTGCATCCATCACACAAAGTTTGTTTTTACATGATCCCTACAGGCTTCTGGTCCCCTTAAAGATGAACACAGGATAGCTCAGTGGAACAGACAATGTGCTTTTTATTCAAGAAAATATATTCAATGTTAGTCAATGGCAAGGCACCACGAGTGTCCCTGAACTTCACACCAGCCCCCACCAGTTCTTAGGTTTCATTTCTCTTCTGTGATCTGATTAGGACATCTGGCTGCTGCATGTGACCATGCCCTCCCCTCCTGGGCTTCAAAAGATTTTGTTCATAGCTAATGCACAGTTAATGGGGAGACATGACCGTAAGGTCACTTCTGTTGGCTATTTTATCTGCCACCTTCACCATTCTGATCTACTCCTCTGTATTATTTAGTATTTAAAGTTAAAACCCAACCTTCTTCTTTTAGTGGTGCTCAGCTAAAGGTCTTATGGCCAAAGTTTCAGAGGCCCAGTCCTTCCAGTTCAATGGGGAAAAACAAGCTAAATACATAATTCTAAAAGAATATCATTTTACATTGACGTGATGTGTTTAACATGTAACATTTTGGCTTAAAAGAAAAAAGGGGACATGGGGCATTACTCTTCTGCACAGGCCACTAATGAATACATTAGGTACTTATACAGTAAAATTGCTACTCATTATTTTGGTGCGGTGTAGCAGCATGGATCAATGACCACAGACTCACAGTCCCATATGATCCAAACAGTGATACTTAATTGGATCGTAAGGTCTGTCCAATGTGCCTGCCAATCAATCTCTAACACAAATAATTCATATAAGTCATTCATTCATCAAACTGCGTATTTAATGCAATACAATTATATTTTCATAATGTGCTTGGTCTTACCAACACGTATTTCAATGTCAACAAACTTGGTTCTTCATCAGGGCTTAGCACAATCTTATTCAAGTACACCATCCACTAGATTCAAGTCCATCTGTTGACTGTTAATGTTCTCTAATTTATACTTAATACCCAACCTCCCAATCGATGTGGAAAATACAACAAAACCACAATATTTCAATGATAGTTTTCAATCTTCCACTTCGCGCAAGCAGAACACTGCAGGTTGATAAGAGGTTGTTTTACTCTAGCTATCATAAGCACTATATAGAATCTGAGAAGTTTAGAGAAGATTAACAGTCAACAGATGAACTTGAATATAGTGGATGGTGTACTTGAATAAATATGGTGTAATGGTGGGCTGAGGGGGTCTCCCCCTGCATATATATATATATATATATATATATATATATATATATATATATATATATATATATATATATGGTGAAGTGGGGTGAAATAAAAAGAAAATTCAGTATTTTTGGATTTGCTGTTTTTTTTCTCTCGATATTTTCACATAGATCCACCTGGGCATACGATGACTGTATATGAAATAAGAAGAATGGACATATGGTGTGATGGTGCACATAATTTACTTTCATTAATATATATTGTAGATAAATAAAAAAAAACGTGTATTTGCTTTAACAACTCTTTTAATTCTGTTTATTTTGCAGTTATTTTTAAATCAGTGATGACATTTCCTATGCAATGATGCAATTTCCTGTTATGTCATGACATTTAAATGTCATGCAACGTGACTGATGCTACCAAGGTGAAAGTCTGTGTGACATAACGTCCTGTGGTGTCGCTGGGTCAAAGGTTCCATGATATTAGTTGTGCCGCCCCCAGAATTTTGGTAGATTGTCATTGCTTATCAGTTTTCCTAAATTTGCTCTCAATGGAATCTCAAACATCCACTGTTATGTTCTTCTACTTCTTCAGACCAGGTTCCCAAATTTTGGAGCAGCTAGATTTTTGTGGTAGGTACAAAAATGGCTGTATGTCAATCAGTGGAATAATGCCTGCTGTAAGTTTACCGTCAATCTCTCTTTTTCATCATCTTTCTCAATACATGCCTAGGGCTAATTTTGAGCATCTAGATTCATCCAAGTATACAGAGCTGCAGGCAAATATCTGTGAGCTCGAAGGGGAAACTCAATGTACGAAATGTGTTGCAGAACTTCATTGCATCATCCTCTCTTCGGTGTAAATTCTTGCCTATGAACGAACAGTTGTTTTCGGGAAAGATGCACGCAAATGAAGGACAAATAATAGTATTTAGTTACCATGTATTAAATACATGTGCCCTTTTCAGGGTGCACACCCAAAGTAAAACTGACACATAGATATAACATTCCCTAAGTCTGTTCAGATATTGAGGACCATTGTCTCTGTTCTATGCACACACCTCTGGCACCATACTGTCCTGAGTGCTTATTGGCTATATTGGATCAACAAAATGTTTTTATATTCTTTTTATATGTATTTACAAAAAGAAAAAATCAAAAATACGCCCTCTTCCCAAGAAAAGTGTGTGGCACTGAAGAAACAACTGTGAATAACATTGTTTACACAGGGGATGTCTCAAGTAAGTATCAGTTGTCAAACTCTGGAAAGGATGTGCAGAGCTGGCCCCTCACATTTTTCGGAATTTTAAGAGAGTTGCAGAGAAAAATGGCATTAGGAATCGATTTCACAATTCTGAGATCACACTGAGAAAACCCGTTCACTTTCTACCTCTGTTTTCCAGAGAAACTCTTGAAAATGACTTCAATCGAGTTTGTAAGAACGGGACACAATACAAAGATTTGAATTAAAGTCCCATCCTTTTATTATGTTAAAGATGAATTTGTTTGAAAGGCTAGTTTATATTTGAGGAACACTAAAGCAATATGAAAATGAACATTGCAAAGCCAATATGTTTTGGTGTGGTGTATACCAATGGCAGACTCGAAATGGCCCAATAATTCCATTGGATGCATGCTATACACACCATATGCTAAACTATACGCCTGAATGTGCTAACATAATATGCAAAGTGCAACCTCAGAAACACCAGTGAAGTACCGTAAGGCTGGCAAGTATCCATATGTAAGGTGGAGCCTCAAAGGTGCTTCCATCATGCGACAAACACAGCCTCAAATTTCTGATAAGGGCATCAATAAGTCCATTACAGTTGCCATGTAAAGTATTGCCCCTGATGTCCCTCTGATGTCAACATATGTTAAGTGAACCCTCGGATGTCTTCATAATGACACCCTAAGACTGGCGTGCTCACTGTGCGTAAGATAGACTATATATGTTCTGAATATTTAAGTGAAGTGGTATTTTCATTCACAAATACAAGCCTTGCTAGCGAGACATCAGATGCCAATTACCGTGGTGGGTGGATATCTCAGGTGGCTGAGTGTCAGCTTCTATTAAATAGAGTTGTGGCATTTTCCTTTTAAGACATTGGACTCTATACATAAGCCCAGCACATAAACAATGAAACATCAATTGCAGCAATTGAGGAGGAACATTTACAAATCATCATCAAGTAAAATGTAAATAAATACTTAAAAAAAAAAACAAAAAAAAAAACAAATCCTCATCAATCAGCCACCAGATCTAAAGGAAAATGTTTGGAATGGGTTTCTGCTGGATTCAAGTGCTGTCATTTAAGTTATTATTTAAACATTGTGTAACCTATACACATTTCAGAAAATAAATAGGCAGCATTTTATACACAAAGACATTGTATCTAGTGCATACGATTCACACTTTTATGATTTAAATCAGTACACACATTTGGTCAAATCTTTAAAACTGCTACCATGCAAAAAAAAGTGTTTCATGTTCCTATACATAACTTAAATGAAGCACATCCTGTGCCCCTACAATGAACGATGTACCATTTTGCCTACAAGTATTTGCTTTTTATTAAACATGGTCAACCAAATATAAAGCAAAATTGTCTTCTAATTAAATGCCTACCCTTTTATTAAAACAAAACCAAAAAAACCTGTGATGATAGGAAAGGACCCCTATTATAACCATGTATTTCCAAATAAACACAAACATACAGTAAAACCACAATCTGTTAAATACCCAATTTCCTAAATAGAATAGACACCCATTAGATCAAGCGTCGGTATAAACCAAAGTCAAATACTACATTTACAGGCTCATCACGAGTTGCGCGGTATCCCGGCAGTATTACCGCCGGGTTACTGCCTGCGCTATTAGCGTTACCGCCAAACGGTTGGGCGCTTTCACCGCCGGATCAAGGGTTGGCCAGTAACTGTAATTTCCCATTCCCCATTGGGTCCACTGGACCCAATGGGAATTTTCGGTGCAATTAGCGCGTGCTAATAGCAAAGCGCTAATTGCACCCAAAAATGGGAATTTTTCTGGTGCATTTGGCCCCAGCTCCTAGCTGGGGGCAAACACGCCAGACCCATGTTAGGGCCTTAAATGTGGCGGTAATAGCATTACTGACGTATTTAAGGGCTACCGCCCAACTCATGATGAGGCCCTAAATTAGTATTGAACTTTTCAAAGACTATAACTATCCATTTTTAGTATTCCATAGTATTAGTCTTAAGCAGCATACTATATGAAGAGCGTTCAGCGTGCTGAATACAAGCCAATTACTAATAGAATACTAAACAAATGCTTGTTTCTAGTCTTGTAGTCTTCATTTAGTTTCGAATACTACACTACCACTATTGACCACTACTGAGAAGACAAAAAAAAGATGAAAATAAGATGTTCCATTTCGTTGAGGCTTCACGTGCATGCTTTGCTTCAAATGAACAGTGGTCCAGTGGATATATGGCAACATCCCCACAACCATACATTGAAGAATCTGGAGAAAATAAATAAACAGGCAAATTAATTTTCAGATGTGTTACATAACCTTGTAACGTAAATGTGTAACACCTCTGCAGGCCATTAGCTTGACGGAAATCTGTATAGTGTAGCAAGTGAAAGTTAACCTTGGCCGAAGGGTTTCTTCCATAACTTGTCCTTGAGAAATCTCAAAGGGCCAATGGCCGACACCCGGGTCCTGTTGTGACATGGGCCACCAATGCCTGCATGGCCTGAGTATGGAGAAGACGAGGAGATGGCCAGAACACTGACTTATCTGCATGCATCCGAAAATGCTGTGCTACCTTTTCAGGCTCATAATGTTTGTGATATTCTTTTGGATGCATTAAATGTTGCAAAGTGACACCCCTGAGCCAATAATTAATGAAATCATGCACATTGAGTCATTTTGCAGGGATAATAATCATTTGAGGTTTAGGGCTTTTTCTGAATGCCTGTGATACTGTTCCATTGGTATGGAAAGAGGCAATAACAAAATTGGTAATTATAGGTGTGAGGGTAGGGGCACAGAATTTAATTAAGTGCGTCGGAAAGTTGTCTTCTTTGCAGTTTGATGCTTTGAGTTTGGATATAGTACTAAGTACTACATTATGGGAGACTGGTGTGAAGTTGAAGAGAGGGGTGGTATCTTCTTTGTTCATAGTGACTTGACTAGACGTGCTGTGCTTGTCAGATAGGAGATTTCTTTTGGAAATGATTTTATTTTGTAATAGCTTGATTTTTGATGCCAGGGCATCTTGGGTGGTGGTACACCATTCTTTGCTTGGTTGGACTGGGTTGATTATGGGGATCGGATTCTCCAACTCCTTGAGTATGGTAAATAGTTCTTTACTATCAGAGGATGCATTGCTGATTCTGGCATTGAAGGCATCTGCTTTATGGGAAATGATGGCTGATTTGTAAATTTTGTTTGCGGAGTTGAATGCTTCCATGGCTTCTGAGGTATGGGTTTTATTTAGCCGGTGTTTGAGCGATCTTTTAATCCTTCTAAGGGAGACTAATTCCTCATTAAACCAGAAAAAAGATTTTTTGTCTTTGCGTTTTGTTTTGTTAACACAGGGAGCTAGGGTGTCAATTGTGCTGGTGAGACAATTATGATAAATGTCGGCCAGGGCACGGGGATTTTCAGTATTAATCTTTTTGTTGTTAAGGGAGATGGCTAATAATGGGTTGAGGTTTTCTGCTGTACGTTTGCAGATGTTTCTGGTTACGTAGGATTCCTCAATGACAGTTTTAGGTGGGTCTGGTTCATTGGCCGAAATAGTGAAGTTTATACCGTGATGATCTGACCAGGGCACCGGGTTAACGGAGTCTATGGATACTAGGGTGTTGAATGGTAGTATCTAGTCTAAAGTTCTCCCTTTTGTATGGGTGGGGGCATTCATTAGTTGTGTGAATGTCATGTCTTTGAGCGCATTGTGTAGTGCTTCTGCTTTGTGGTCTTGGGTATCATTAAAACCTAGATTCAGGTCCCCTAGTACTAGACATTTTGTGTTCGGTTTTATAAGTGGCATTAACAATAGTGGTATATCTAATTCTGGCTGAGATTTGGCGTTAGGTGCTCCATAGATGATTATTATGTTTATTGTAGTCTTATGGTTCATGGCTAGTTTAGCTAGTAGGACTTCATAACTGTCCGGGTTCTCGATAGGGCAGGTTCTTATTTTGAGGTGGGTTTTAGCAATAATAGCTACTCCCCCACCTAGTGATTTCATTCTGTCCGTCCTAAGGATGGTGTAGTCTGGAGGAATGGCAACAGAGAGGGACAGTCTGGAAGCTTGGTGGAGCCAGGTTTCTGTCACTATAAATAGGTCAAGTTGTTGCTCAGTGATATAGTCATGTATTTCTGTGGCATGAGCAGGTATAGATCGTGCATTGATGAGGGCTGCTTTGAGGTGTATAGGAGGGGATGGCTCTTGGACTCGAGGAGATGAGCATGTGTTGGTGGTCCCTATGATAATGGATTGTTGTTTGGTTGTGGTGATCCTTTTGGTTGGTTTAGATTGGGTCTCTAGTAGAGGTGTGCTTCCTATAGTGGCAGAGGTGGTAGAGACACTTGTGCTAGGATGGTTTATGAGTCGGGATCTGAGTCTTTGGGTTCTTAAGAATCCTAGTAAAGGCGTTTCTGTTGTTTGCTTGACTTTGGGGGAGTCCCTACTTGGAGAACAGATAATGGTGAAGGTCTGTGATCTAAGTCTGCTGCGTCTAAGTGATCTAAGGACCGGAGTAGTCGTTTTAGGTAATTTATTACTGGTAGATGAGTAATGTGTAATGGCTACTTGTGGCTTTTGGATCCCCCAGTGGTCTGTTTGACCGTTAATCAGATGCTGCTGTTGGGAAAATGGTTTGGTGGGAGGCAAGAAGGGCGTGGGACAGGGGTTGGAGTGGTGCCTGGGGCATGCTACTCTAGAGAGGCCATTATCATGGATAATAAAGTGGGAGCCTGTGCAGGGTGTATCATGTGGTACAACACAAAAGGGCACCATCATGAGTAATAACGAACCTGGCATAGTTTAGTTAGGTGAGAAGGGCTGGGTGCTGGCTGACCGTAGGGTAACTGGAAGGTTACACCTGTGGAGAGGGTCTGGGCAAGTAGTAGCACAGTGGGCTGCTACTGCGTAATTGGGAGAGCTAGAGGTACAGATCTAGGCAGCGACAGGAACGTTTTTTTAACATGTTTCCAATGAGCTTATTGAACTAAGCAGTTATGTACTAGGCTGCAATAACAATGGCAGGGCTTACTCGACGCATTCCTAACATTTTGAATGCAACTGTGCACCTATGTGCTAGAAAAGGTGGCAGTAGCAGGGCTTACTGAACACATTATAACAATCTAAATGCCACTGAGCACCTATGTGCTAGAAATGGTAGGAGTAACAGGGCTTACTTAGAACCTTACAGCAGGCTAAATGCGACTGTGCACCAATAGATTTAAAAATTAGCAGTAAACGTTAATTGAACATGGCAATGCAGTGTTAATGTGTGGTATACACGAGTAAATGGCGTGAGATGGTATATGGAGCGGCATTGTGCGCGGTTCATAAATCAGTACAACACATCCGTGCAAGACACATGACACAAATGGGATTAGAGTGGTGTGCTATATGGCTTTTCCCAGACATGCGGTATAACACTCATTTACTGCGTTTACGATACCGGTAGTAACTCGGGCGGTGCGAGTAGTACACTGGGTTTAATTGTTATGAAACGATCCACTGGTATATATGGATAAGGGCTCATAGTTAGATACAGCGGATATAATCATTCTGGTATAGTCAGTGGAGTGTCTCACCGTGATTACAGCAGGCTGGGAGAGAGGGTGAGGCAAAGGCACGGTAGATGAGCTTAGACCTAGAGCAGCCCGCAGCACGGCATGCTCGGTCAGCTCAGTCAGGTGCCTTGGTTCCTGTGCCTTCGTTCGTGGGCTGGTGCTCGCCTACCGGCGCTGTGGATTGGCTGGTTGTGGAAGCAAGCAACCAATCCTGGAGCTTCCTGGCTCAATGGCACCAGTAGGGAGGGTGCAGGAGGCAAGGGTGGCCATGATGAAGTGTGCAGGGTCCTCGTGGCGATCAATGGCGGAAGCCACTCGTTTTTGGCAAAATAACTGAAAAAAACGCGGTTCTTTGCAGAATACTGTGAAGACGGTTGCAAGGCGGCCAGGGATAACAAAAACAAGTAGAGAGAGCGCGGGATGCAATTTTGTCCACGATATTGCCTTGGGCTCTGTAAAATGCCCCAGGCCTTACCTTAACACCCAGCAGGTTGAAGGTGCTGATGGAGCTGCTCCTGCAGCTGCGAGAGCAGGTAGAGCTCCAGCTCTGATGAGAAGGGGACTGGAAGGCAGAAGGCTCAGTCAGGTGCCTTGGTTCCTGTGCCTTCGTTCGTGGGCCAGTGCTCGCCTACCGGCGCTGTGGATTGGCTAGTTGTGAAAGCTAGCAACCAATCCTGGAGCTTCCTGACTCAATGGCACCAGTAGGGAGGGTGCAGAAGGCAAGGGTGGCCATGATGAAGTGTGAAGGGTCCCCGTGGCGATCAATGGCGGAAGCCACTCGTTTTTGGCAAAATAACTGAAAAAAACACCTTTCTTTGCAGAATACTGTGAAGACGGTTGCAAGGCGGCCAGGGATAATAAAAGCAAGTAGAGAGAGCGTGGGATGCAATTTCGTCTGCGATATTTGGGCTTATAATGCTATATGAAAGGTTTCCCAATAAAGTTCTCACAAGAGGGTAATGTGGGTTGGAAAATGTCAACAGCATCTTGCACTGAGTGACATGTAACTGACTCGTCCCGAGCCCTGTGACCGAAAAGAATAAGCTACTTGTTGGATTGTCTTCTGATTTTCAAATATCCTCCACTCCTATTACTTTAACCAACAGAGCATAGCTCTGTGACAGTGTTCCATATTAGGATGCTGTCTCTGTGTAATGTGTTCCCAGCATCCATGTGGTTGCTGCGAGCCAGTCATACATTAGTGTCAAGAGCACGCTCTCGACACTAAAGGATGCAAGGGGGCTAGATAGCATATCTGTGTGCTACTTTCTAGCCCTTGCTTAAATGCAGAGTTCAACTTTGAGATTAAGGCGATCTGCGCATTTTGAAAAGGTGCACAAATGAAAGGAGTGCATTCTCTGCACTCCATTCATTTGCACTACTTTTTGAGACTCTGCCCTTTGTAGGCCGATTCAAGGAAAAGTGCAAATTTTTCACGCAAAGGCCACATGCTCCGAACGACACTGCGCAAGCCTGTACACAGAATAAAAAATGCGTGCCCCGTGTTTTCATGGAATTTTCTGCACAAAGCAACTCCATACCCAAGTCGCGGAGGGAACTCCCTCGACATGCCCCCATGCAAAGCAAAAAAAGGCAGGACAGCTGCTTTTACGTGCTCCCCTTGGTGCGAATACAAGCACCCTTCAAACAGTGCATGGGGTCCTGCGCAAGTGGGCCTGCACCTCGTTGACCCTGCGTGGGGTCCCACGTAACTGTTGCCAGCACCCCAACATGGTACGATATATTGTAAATCGGAAAATCTGCGTGAGAACCCCCATAAACCATTCCTGCTCCACACTACACTGCGTTCATGCACCCTAAGTCAGATCGGATCCTCGGTTATGTACAGATCCTCGTAAATTTGACATGCAAATCTACCTCTGCGTGGCGGTCCCAATGCGCAAGAGTACTTACGCCTGCTTTCAGGTAGCGGTGGGATTGAGGGATTTGCATGGGCATTTCATAGGCCAGAGGTTGCGTGGTCACATGCATGAATACGCTTTGTGGTGCACATTTGTGGGCATGCTATGAACTGCCTGCGGCCCGTCCCTCGTGACACCCACTTTTTCCCTTGTTCTTACTCGTTTTCCGAGTTCCGCCCCCTGCGCAGGCCTCGCCCATGCTCTGCGTGGTGTCTCGCGCAAGGCACTTGACTGCTGGAGATGAGGCAAGCCTGCGCAAACTCCATGCTAGACCTGGAAAAGTCCTGCGCAGTCGAAATCCATAAATCGGCGGATGGGGATTTGAATGCAGAATAGCACGCAAATCCCTGATTTTCCACGCAAATTATTCCATGAATGGGCCTTTTTGCAAATTATTCCATGAATGGGCCTTTAAGTGTTTTTGTGGGAGTGAAACACATATTCACTCCATGATTAACAATAAAATGAATTCCTGTTTCAAACAATTAGTCATTGTAGGTGATGTCATCTGAGATGCCTATAAGCAGGGAGAGACATTAAAGATAACTTGAAAGCGATCTGATCAAACATTCTTGCCTTTAGGCTCCAACCTTTCTATGTAATGCGACTTGTAGACCTGTGATTATAGGCAACAATACACCTGCAAGCACTGTCAAAGAAAGCAGAAAGTGAGCTGAAACTTGCAAAGCATCTCAGCCGTTACCCAGGACAACTCACAAGCTTTGTTTCTCCATTTGTATTATTAAATGTGTGTAGATATGCAGCACGTGCAATGGAATAGTCCTTAATTTAATGTACCTTCCTTCAGACTATTTGGAACAGTCATTTAAGAAGTGGGAGTTGTCCTCGCACGTGCTGGCCCAACGGCCCTGCAGTGTCATACCCTTGTAAATAACAGGCGTGGCTAGCAGGCAAATTAACATATGGTAAACATTACAGACAGTTGCCTGGCGGGGAAAGGACATCGATCCCGCAGGAACCCGGACCTACTGCCGGCCGCGCATGAGAAGCAGCAGATGCATTAGCCCATCGAGCTACCTGGCCGCCTGCTCGCTGAGCGCCCGAGTGGAGCGCGTCGACTGTGCCGTCCTCGCCGCCAGCTCCTACTCCTTTAAGATGATGTAATAGTTATTTCCCCGGACGGTTTCTTCCCTGCTCTGCTGGAATAACAGCGTCTCCGAGCTACAGTAGCACTGGGAGCGGTGGAGTCACAGCTCAGCCCGAGCAGCTGGGGAGGATGGAGCGTCCGCCGCGGCGCTAGCCGGACTCACCCGCTCCCCTGCTCTCCTCCAAGCCTATTCACGTTTCCAGGCTGCATTCTGAGGCCGGCCAGGAGATCCCCCGTGTTCCCATCGGACCTCGGCAGTTCTTCCGGTCCTGCTCCTCCGGGCAGGCATCTCTTGGGAAACTATCGCGACAGGGACGAGACGCAGGTTCTTTGCAATTCAACATCTCTCGATACTTGGAGCACCGGCGGGTCCTTGGCCTCTGCACCCTGAGGCTCCGCGCTGTCATTTATTATTCATTAGGATTGGTTTAGTGAGCGCATTTTCTGGTACTTTTTCTGTCTTTTTCGTCGCTTCTTTGGCAGGAGATGACATGAAGGAACCGGGGATGTCCCTCCCGTGGGGTGACTACCATCTTCTCTGAGGAGTTACTCCACTTCCCGCGGACCTCGCACCTGAGGTGACTATTGCGTTGTGTGTGTGTATGCATGCGTGTGCTTGCAGGACTCCTGTAGAGTATGCCCCAAGCAACATTGCTTGCATGTGACACGACCATCTTTGAAATGCATTCATCGTTCATGTAGCGCCCACCTTAAACTGGATCGTGTCTTGGCACATCATATCACGTTTCGAGTTATGCCATTATTAACACAGAGCGTTGTGTCCAGGCGTCCTTCGGGTGCACGGATGCGTACATCAGCACCCAGGGCTCGGTACCACGCAGACGCCGATTGCACGACGCTTTACAGAACGCAGCGCGAAATCCCTCGCCTGCAGGTGTCCGTTGGGGCCCGCACGCAACCTGGGGATCCCGCCTGCCACCCGCCAGGCGAGGCACCAACAGAGACGCGCATACACGATGCCTCTTGAAACCCCATTTGCAGGAGATGACGTGCTCCCCACCAACAGGCTCCCCGCCCCAATCCTTCGCATTTCTGCTCCCAAATTATGCCGCGCAGGTGCATTTCGAAGGTAAAGCGCGATAATCGCGCAGCACCTGTGCGGCTGGATAGAACAGCGGGTTAAACGCCTGCTGCGGAGAGCTGGACCGATGCAGCCGAAGGTGACCGATTTTAACCCTTGCAACCGCACAGCATGACACCTCCCGTGTCTGGAGTGTGCCGTAGGGATAGTCGTTTATGAATATCAATGTGCAGGCACATGAGCGTTTCTGCAAATCTGAATAAAGCAGGCATCACATTCACAAGCACTCTCAATTGTTGCCAGAAAACGGGATCGCTGCAAATGGGGAGGGGTTGAGTGATTTGCCCAAGATCACAGAGTGTGGTCGGGTGGGGAAGCCATTATCACAAGTCTCGTGTATATGTGTTGCACTGTCTGGTAGATCACAGCTTGTTTTTCTTTGCAAATTTCCCTTCGGCTCAGCAGACATTTAATCATTTTGTTTCCACATTATTCCAACAGAGCTCCCGATGATCACGACGCCGACCCCGCCTTCTGAACATGCTTGGGGAATGTAGTTCAGGCATGGTGTCTCGGCTACTGGTCGGCCTTCTGGACCTGCTTTGCAAATGCTAGGAATCCCTGTAGCCGGTTTGGAGATAGCAGCCCTCTGCTGGTCTTTGTGAGGATTGCAACTCCGGGTGATTCCGTTTCTGCTCAATCATGGCTCTGAGTGTCAACTGTAGGACTTACCTCCCGCCCAGAGACCAGGTGGCCGTTTTAAATTCCTTCCCCGACGTGGTGGAGCTGAACGTGGGTGGGCAAGTGTACTTCACCCGCCATTCCACCTTGACGGGGATCCCCCATTCGCTCCTGTGGAAGATGTTCACCCCAAAGCGGGACTCGCTCTGTGAGCTGGCCAAGGATGCCAAGGGAAGGTTCTTCATTGACCGCGACGGCTTCCTCTTCCGCTACGTGCTGGACTTCCTCCGGGACAAGCAAGTGGTCCTCCCCGACCACTTTCCAGAAAGGGGGCGCCTGAAACGCGAAGCTGAATACTTCCTGCTGCCTGATCTGGTCAAAATCCTGGCGCCCGATGACGTGAAGCAGAGCCCCGATGACTACTGCCACAGCGACTACGAGGAGGCCTCACAGGCAAGCGAGGGCCGGGTCTGCCCCCCGTCTTCACTGATGCCGCCTGACAGGAAATGGGGGTTCATTACCATCGGGTACAGGGGTTCATGTACCATGGGCCGTGAAAGCCAAGCAGATGCCAAGTTCAGGAGAGTGCCGCGGATTTTGGTTTGCGGGAGGATTGCCCTGGCCAAGGAGGTCTTTGGCGAAACCTTGAACGAGAGCAGGGACCCTGACCGAGCCCCGGAGCGCTACACCTCGAGGTTCTACCTGAAGTTCAAGCACCTGGAGCGGGCTTTTGACATGTTGTCGGAGTGTGGATTTCTCATGGTGGCCTGCAACTCCTCGGTGACCGCGTCCTTCGTCAACCAATACACAGAGGACAAGATCTGGTCCAGCTACACCGAATATGTCTTCTACCGTAAGTACCAATAGTTTACGCCGTTGCCATGGAACTCTCCCTGACAAGGCGTTATCTACACAGAGGATGTGTGGTGGGTGTTCTTCCAGGTGCCAGGTTGCCTTGCCTCACTGTATTCGAGCAGAACATCACCGCGGTGCCTTCCTTTGAGATGGTGACATCACATGCCCTGTGGGGGCTCACCAGGCATGGACCGGTGGAGTGGTGGGTAAGGTGGTCATGCAGCTTGAAGAGGATCATGGTGGTGGGGCAGCAGCCTTCCAGAATGCCCACCTGTCATGCCGGATGTATCTCACATTACCCGGGCCAATAGAAACCAGCGGCTGAGTGATCGAGCGAGTGGTTTGGTGGGCGAGTGAACCAGTGAGTGGGTAAAGGGTGGGATGAATGAGCAGCTGAGTGAAAGATTGAGTGAGTGAACCATGAGTGAGTGGGTAAAGTCGGTCTTGAGTCCACGTCACTGCTTCTCTGCACTGACCAGCCACACAGCACCAGGGTTTTTATTTTCCCATTGCGTTCCCTCAGGAGAGGGGTTGACAGGCGCTTGGCATGCTGCAGGTCTCTCACATGCGTGCCCACTGCTTTCTGGAATACTCTTTAGGGTATATGGATGGCCTGTGATACCTATAGGAGCACCTATGCATTGCTTATCACAGCCTCGATGCAACGTCACGGCTCCCTTTAGCAGTTGAGGTCGTCTATGCTTTGCTGAAATAATGCATCGCAGGTCCCTTGTGTTATCGCAATGCCTTCTTCCAGAGACCGAAGAGAGTGTAACAAGCAGAACCCTAAGCACAGTACCAACTTCCGTGTAACCAATGGAGCAAGCGGGTGACTCTTTTCAGCATGTTCTCGAGTCAGTTTTCTGTCTCTGATGGTCTTAAAATGAAGGGGTAAGAGTTATGGCCTCTGTTTTGTTTGCTGCTGGAGTTCAAGGCAGTAGCTTCGAAATCTATTGCCACCAGACATATATTTGCAGAGTTTGTGACCTTATAATTGAACGTAGCCTTCGGCCTCGTGTGTAGTTATTTTACTCTTTAATGACTCATACGACATCGTTATAACATGCAGTCGGCGATACTTACTCCTTGTGGACTGATAAAGTGCTCAGTTTGCCAAATACCCACTGCACCTTTAGGCTGGGCCATCATGGTTTATAAGGGTGATTTTTCCTCGCCGTTTATGCACGCGGCAGGGCCGATAACATGGGTCATGAGACCTTCCCCGCCACATAAACAAGTGGAAATGGAAGCCCATGCGCGAAGAACCCACCGGCCGCTAGATGGCGGTAGAGACCACAGCAATTCTTCCCTCGGACTGCCCCCGCGGATAACGGGTGTGTATTCTATTAGGGCACCTTAGATCTTTCTAAAGTCTTTTCATGATTTGGTTAGTGCTGGCCGTGTACTCGGTGCTGAAATGATGATGATTAGAACGCCACGGCAAAAAAAAAAATAAAAAAAAAATAATAATAATCAACATTCACTAGAAGATCACATTAAATAGGTATGAGTGGCTCTCCCATCCGAACAGCCGCGCCAGGCACTCGCTGGGTGTCGAAGCGACGGGCGTTCCTGTGCCAGTGGACGCCGATGGTGATAAGGGGCTTTCGGGAAGAGGGCGGGGGGAGGTGGTGGGTGACCAGAAGCTTTCCCTGCCCGGGTCTGGGCACTGGTGGTGCAGGGTGATCTGTTGTAACGGACGAAAAAGATGGTACGCGGAGGGGAGGGGGGGGGGGGGTCTGGGTTGAAGCCGGGCGTTGAAAATGGAGAGGTGAGTTTTGAAAATGGCAGGCATCATCAAAATGACAGCGCAAGGATGTGCCTGGAACCTGCCTGTTTGATTTTGTTTCTGGGAAAGATTGAAGACCCCTCCCTCTCTTTCGCTGCCTAGGGTGCACAGCCACACGAATTGCAATTCCCGGGGGCAGCAGGGAGTCCTCTGCAAGGTGGGGAGGGGTGGGGGTAGTGGGCAGCGCTCCAGACCAGTGATATCTTTGCACGCCTCCTGACAGGAGTCAACACGAGCCCTGCTCCACCCAAGGCCGTAGACTTGGGCAGGTGTGGGGCATGCAGCCGGTGTGGAATCGAGATGTGTGAATGTTTGCAGCTGGACCCTTGTGCACAGAACCACCTTCCTATGCGTGCATGCCGATTTCACCAATCGTCTAGGACGGTGTGGGATCTCCCACACCATTGGCTATCTCCCAGGGCACAGGTGTTTCATTGCTCATGGCCGCACAGAGAAGCAAGCACTTTCGGATCTGGAATGGCTCCGAGCGCTTCCGGGGTAATTTTCCAATGTCCTGGGCCGGATAAAAGGGGCGCTCATTTTGGAAACGTGTACATTGCATTACATACGCGTTTAGCTTCAACCAGGTCCCCTCTGTGCAACTGCAATCATTTGCACGGCAGAGTGCAAAACAAAGGTGTAAATATAGGCCCAGTCTGTAGGCCACCCTTTTGCACTGTGCAGTGTAATTTGAGTAAACGCTGCCTGTCATTTACGCATAGCAGGCTAATTTACAATGGATTCTTATGGAATCTGCCAGCTTTTTGCTGGTGTAAAAGGCAGGCGGATTCCATAGCAATTCATCGGTTTTACACCAGAATGAATGCTGGAGTGAAGCCAAGGCCCTGATTCATGCAAGTACTTGCGTGTAAAACGGGGATTTGCATGCTAGTATGCCCACAAATCCCCTTTCATCAAACAGGGATTTGCAGGCAGAATGGCTCGCAAATCCCCGTTTTACAAGCAAATAATTCCATGAATCAGGGCCGAAGTGTTTTATGGAGGCAGATGGGTCGAGAGAGGTGGGAACGTAAGTCCCATGCTATGCTCCCCCCCGAACCCTGGCCTCGAAACACAAAAATGCCTTGTAGAAAAAAATCAAAGTTTTAAGACAGGTGTAACACCTTTACGCCTGTCTGGAGCACCTCCATTTGTGCTCCAGGTACTTGTAAAATCAGCCCTAATGAACCATGTGTAAAACTTTTCATGCCTTGGTTTGCACATCGTTTGCGTGCCCGAGGGATTTAACACTATTCAGCGGGCAGAGGAAGGTACAGATCCTGCATTTCTCTTACTCCCATCTGCTTCGTCTGCCAAATAGGAATACTTTGCCACCAGTTTCCGACTGTGATGCAGGCAGCAAAGTGGCGGATTCCTATGGAATCTTCCAGCTTTTTGCAGCTGGAAAGTTGGCGATAACATAGTTATCCATTGGAAACAGCTCCCGCCACGCATGCGTCAAAGGCATTTTCCATTCCATTGCATGAAGGAAAAAGGAAAGCATACTTGTCCTTGGCACTTAAGGGGTTAAAGCACAATGTAAACTCGGGGACAGGCCCGGCCTTAGGAGGGGGGAGCCGGGCGACCGCCCGGGGCGCCGCGCCCCCCAGGGCGCCATTAGCCCCGCCACGCCAGCTTGGGGGAGTCTTTCAAGGGCTCCCCCGAACTGGCGTAGCGGGAGAAGGCGCAGCAGGTGGGCGCATTCAATGTCAATCGGGTGCTGAGCACCCGATTGTCACCAAATGCGCCCCACCGCCGCGGGCGCCTTCACCAACAAAAGGCACCTTAGCCCCCCGCCACGCCAGCTCTGGGGAGTCTTTCAAGGGCTCCCCCGAGCTGGTGTAGTGGCGGCAGGCACCTCACTGTTAGGCTATGCGCCCGCAGGGCGCTTTTAGGAACAATAGGTTGCTAATGCACCCTATTCATAGAATTGCCTCCTCACAGGAGCGAGGAGGTTTAAAAAAAACGTGCGGGGAAGGGGGGGTGCCAATCCGCCCAGGCCGCTGCGGCCCCTAAGGCCGGCCCTGCTCGGGGACGACCGGATGTAGCTACATCCCCTTGTACATAAAATAATAAAAAATGTGCAGAGAGGACGGCAATGCACATAAGTGTTCACACTTCCGCTACCTTCAGTGAAATAATCTCTTCCAAGAAAATACCCACCAACCTCCGGCCGGGGTTTCAAAGAAGGCTCTGCATCCAGAAGCCCGGCTTGGAACTAGCGATCCCAGGACGTGGCAGCCATTTGGGGTTATAGGTAGGTGTCCAGTCGTGAGTGCCAGAGGGTTTGCTTCTGGAGTTCAGCCCTCTTCTAAGCCCTCCCAGTTTTGATGGCTAGGGAAGCTGCGGCTCAGCTGGGTTATGCTCCTGCCCCAATATCACACAATTCTCAGGCCTCAAAGCTGCAGAGGAGATCACCTTAAAAAGCTGACGTCTTTATCTATCTTTGAGATAGTTCCGAAAACACACTCAGATTTCCGCCAGGTAACACTTCTCAGGCTTAAAACTTGGGGCGCCGCCCCACCTGAGTATTGTTTTGTTTTCTGCAATGACCCCCTCTTCCCTAGCACTTATTTAGTTCTTGCTTCTGGCACCCGGAAGCCTTTTTTTAGTAGGTGGCATCCTACGAGACTGACTCACTCATTTACTCATTCACTCACTCTAGAGTCTCTGTGGGGGTCATTTTACATCAAGTGGTAATTGCATGAGGAGACCCCCACCATTAGCACGTTTTTGCTTTTGGGACCCCTGCAGCCATTTTTTTACATTTTATTTTTTAACAGTGTGTAAAAGAAAGGAGTAACATCGGGCAAAATCGCCTCTGCTCTTTCCTTTTACATTTCCTGTGGTATAAAATGCAAATTACGCTTTGCAGACGACACTTGAACTGGGTCCCTATGGAGTCCGCCTGCGATTAGCGGGTGCTAAATGGTGGCGGATTGAATAGGAATCCATTCGTTTTGCAACTGCATTAAAATCTCATGTAGGATTACATTGCAATTTCAAGACACAGGAAGAGATATTAACTACGCTTCCTGCCATTCTCTCCCAGGAAATCAATTACAACAATTTAGAAAATGACACTAAAAAAGTTCAATACGCTTGTTCCCCTTTATTTATCAGCCCACCACATGTAACATGACCCCTTACGTCACATCGGTGACTTCAAAGCAATAATGTAAACTGGGCAAAAGTAATGGACCAAAATAACTCACACCATTTTCCTAATTTGTGCTTGTCTAGTGCAGGCCGGGTTCCCACTCTCACACTCATGGAACACCACCTCAGGACACAATCACCCCACTTGAGGCAGTACTTAACGTTGACATTCCTCTCTCCTCTACCTCCCCTGATTCTCACCCACCTCTGCGTGCTGCCTCCATGAGGCGCGGCGGTGAGGGGGGGTTCGCCATGCAGAATCACACACTCTGTTCAATTCCTTCTTGTTCTCTGCAAATCAATCCATTGGAGAGCTCTGCCCTGACTGGCGAACTCCATCTCTCGCTACCCATGCCCTCACACTCTGAGGTCCAAAGCCTGCCTCAGCCTTCCCGTGCCACTCACTCACTGTGCTACTTCTTGATTGTGCTCCTTCACACTACTGGCCCACTCCCCACTACTGATGTCCCCCCACACCCCGTACATGAAGTCCCTCACCACTGTATCAGGCCTAAATACTGCCCTGAAGAAGCTCAGTCGCTTCCTTGAAGGGGCATGCAAGTACTCTGTAGCTTTCAACACGCTCCATGATGCGCCTTCCTGCTATACTCCTACTTAGAGGTAACAACGACAAATCAGCAAGCTTGCAGCATTACTCGTAGGGCCTGATTCATGGGATTTTTTCTACAGTGCAAAGTGACTTTTCACTGGTGCAAAGTGACTTTGCTCTGAAAAAATACACTTTGCATTTTTCCATGAATCATGGGGGAGCAGTGCACCCTGTATTTTTGCAGTCCAAAGTCACTTTGCAGTGCAAAAATACACTTTGTAGTGCTCCATGAATCAGTGGGCCTCATTATGAGTATGCCGGTCTGATAACAACAGAACTGGTAAACTACCGGCACTGTTGTTTCTGGCCCCGGCATACTCCGAGTTCTGCGAGCGGGTGCCTTTCTGCCCGCCAGGTCTGACCTGGTGGGCGGAAAGGCACCCGCTCGCAGACCTTGACGGATGCACGGGTGCTGTTGCACACGTGCCGGTGCATCCAGCCTCCCCATTCCCACTGAGTCCAATGGGACTCGAATGGGAATGGGGAGTTCTTTTTCCAGCGCCTGACCGTATGGACCGCCGTGGCTGTACTGCCCCAGTGATTCTCCATTGCCAGGCGCCGGAATAAAAACAAGACTCTGGCGGCAGCCTGCCGTTTTTACCGGCATGGCTAGCACCAGAGTCATAGTGAGGCCCAGTGTGTTTGTTGGCAGTGCGAAGTCACTTTGGACCATTGAAAAGTCACTCTGCTCCGTGTAAAACAATTCCATGAATCAGGCCCTTAATGTCCACTGCTGGCTATGTTCGTCTGTAATCGTTGGTTGTCAGTGTGGACTCTTGCTGCGTCAATGCCTCGCCGCTACACCTATTCATGCGCCCCCCACTGCGCCCCGTTGCTGTTGTAAAACACCTGGTCTTTGCAGGACCCATCCAGTCAGACCTGCGTGTGCACAGCCCTTCTCCCGAGCCTAGGAAATTCACAATACATACACAAACACCATTATTTTTGACGTTAGCACATTCTAGCTGGTGTTGGGAGCAAGGAAGCCGACCTGATCTAGAATGCAGTGCAGCACTGTGCAGCGGCCAGAAATGCGAAATAAGTTAACTTAACATTGGGCACTTCATCCACCCTTTAATGTTATGTTTGTGACAGCCAGGGCCGGGCACCTGACCAAGGACAGGTTCCGGTGTACCTGTAACTGGCACCCATGGCGCTTCTGAACGTCAGCCGGAACCCACTTCTCTCCCGGACAGCCGACAGACTCTGAATCGGAATTTCATTTCTTGGAATAGTAGCCAGCTGCTTCCCTGTATTTCAAGCCCGACGCTCCCTTTAAGGATGCTGTTTAGTGAGATAGGTTATGTAAAACCTCAGGCCGAGGCATGCTATTCCGGGGTCATACCTGAAATGCACAGTACCGTGTTCCAATACTGTGCTCTGATTGGCTGTGGTGCCGTGCACGTGTTCTCGCTTGCTCTGACGTACTTCATCTTCTTTCCGCCAATGACATTAGCTCACAGCCCAGGCGGCATCAACAGCCAGTCTCTACTTCTATGATTCCACCAAAAAGACTCTCCCTGCCCCTATGCAACGAATGCCACGCAAAACGGATTGGGGACATTTCAAACAATAACACATATTGTACATGAAAACGTTTTGTTTCATATATGCAGCTCCCATAGTGCCCCCCCCCCGCCCCTCGTTACATTTGGGTCAATGTGTTTTTTGCCCAAAGGGCCCCTCTATTTTTGTGTTAATTTGAAGCAGAAGGACCCCACAAAAACTTGCAGGGGTGAACTGGGAACAGAAAGTGGCCCGGACATGTTTTTCAAAGTGGCACCATATAAAACCATGCTAGCGAATGTAGCAAGAAAGCCCAACTCCTCTTTGTGGGGGTTGGGGTGGGGGCTCCTCTCAAAAACATTTCGAAAAGTGTGTCCAAATAGTGCATATTAAAGCACATCTGTCTCTACATAGGGATTAAAAAGCATTCACACATAACAAAACAAAAACAGATTTCAAATATTTGTTAAGAGCGAGGAATAACTTACTGGAAACTTTTGGTTGAATTGTTTCATTAAAAAGGATGTAGGTGATTAGGGGTCCTGTAGGAATGAGATGGGATGACTGGGAGAGAGGGTAAGGAAGAAGGAAACCAGGGAGCCCACACAAAAGAAGCCCATGTTGCAGAGGCCCCCCAGGAAACCTCCAGAATTCCCTCTAGGCCAGTCCACCACTGTGAACTCATGGCGTGGTGCAAACTGTTTTGCTTTCTCTTTTGCCCCCCTAAGTGATAGCAAATGGGTTTACATGGGCACATATTGAAACATAGAGGCTTGATGACAGATGAGGAATGTCCGACGACACATGCAGGTAGTATCACAGACTGCGAGCTCCCCTGTTCCTTCCCCACCTGCCCATCATCAGAGAATCATTTATCTCTGCCTGATGCCATTAACCATTTTAGCATTTTTAAGCCAACATGACCCCAGCAGTGAAGTGGGCACATGCAACCTGGTCCGCCTCCCTGAATACATTCTGGCCTGCATTCCTCCTAAGTGTACCCCGAATCAGAATCAACGGCAATTCTTCCTGAGAACATGTTCCACTTGAGGTATCGCTAGCCTCTCTCCTTTGATGTTGCATCCAACCTTCCCACAGAGTGTACTCCCTAATCAGGATCCAACCTGTGCTCGATATCCTGTGTTCTCCTTTCGGATGAGAACTGTGTAAAGAACTGTGTAAATCTTCTACAGAACATGTTCTATTTTAGTTATCGCTAGCCTCCATCCTATCTTGTTGCATCCTACTTTCCAACAGAGTGGATACCCAATCAGGATCCAACCTGTGCTCGATATCCTGTGTTCTCCTTTCGGATGAGAACTGTGTAAAGAACTGTGTAAATCTTCTGCAGAACATGTTCTATTTTAGTTATCGCTAGCCTCTATCCTATCTTGTTGCATCCTACTTTCCAACAGAGTGGACACCCAATCAGGATCCATCCTGTGCTCGATATCCTGTGTTCTCCTTTCTGATGAGAACTGTGTAAAGAACTGTGTAAATCTTCTGCAGAACATGTTCTATTTTAGTTATCGCTAGCCTCTATCCTATCTTGTTGCATCCTACTTTCCAACAGAGTGGACACCCAATCAGGATCCATCCTGTGCTCGATATCCTGTGTTCTCCTTTCGGATGAGAACTGTGTAAAGAACTGTGTAAATCTTCTGCAGAACATGTTCTATTTTAGTTATCGCTAGCCTCTATCCTATCTTGTTGCATCCTACTTTCCAACAGAGTGGACACCCAATCAGGATCCATCCTGTGCTCGATATCCTGTGTTCTCCTTTCTGATGAGAACTGTGCAATTCTTCTTGAGAACATGTTCCACTTGAGTTATCGCTAGCCCCTATCCTATCCTGTTGCATCCAACCTTCCCACAGGGTTTCCACACAGACTGTGCTCCAAAGGGCTTAGACACACCTTTTTGGCGGGTCTTTTTCTGCATTCCTTCTTCTGTTAATGAAACCTAGACCGTTATTTAAAGCATGGACATAAGCAGTGGAAATCCAGTTGGTGTAAACACGGCACTGATGTACCCTTTCACTCTTAAAATCACACAAGGCGCTCTTGGGGAACATAACATGGTTTGATCTTTTAACATGCAAGAGGACATTTGCTCCCTTTCACATTTATATGTTTCCGTTAACATGCAACTATTGCTTGATCAAATGCCAATAGAAGAATTAAGACATCATTTTTATTCAGGATTATGGATATTTTTTTTCATCTCAAAATATCCGTGTTTTAAACAGAATTTGTATGTGCCATACAATCTGGACAGAAAAGAGTTAATATGAATGCGGCATCCCACATAATTAAGCACAAGCACGTGCAAGAATGAACGTATTGTTTTATGGACCTACTGGCAGAATAACTTGAATTTAGAACTTCTGAACACGTTTCCCTGGAGCAAAATTCAAGCCAAGCGTGCAAACGATCTGTACCCGGACACGTGGGTTCGCATTCGCAGATAATCTGGGCCCCACAGACTGTTACTCTGTAATTAATCACTGTGTTCAGTGCTCTTCCTATTCTTATGAGCTAAACTATATGAAATGTAATTATTACCTTTTCCTACATTACTCAAAGTATTGTTTGTTCCTCACTCCCGTTATGACTGCACATTTCTTCTCCTCACTGTTACTTTTTGACCAGAGGCAGCTAATTGTCTCCCATCACCTCCTGCAATCCCTGACATACCCCACCCCCACCCCCATACACCATACACCATGGGTTTCTGATCCTTAAGATTACCAGGGATTTTTGTACGTACTGGCACTGCCGTGCTTAGTTGCCAGCTCAGAAAAGCCCTAGAAGATGAGCCTCACTGGGCATGCTTCCCCTGGGGCTAAGGGGAATACCACAGTAGGTGCTGGGATTGTCAAACCAGCGGCTGGTAATGAGTTGATTGCTGATCTATGAGTGGCTCAGAGCAGGCCCTGATGCCAGCACTGTTTAGTGAGCCTGGAGGCATTGAATTGCTGCAGGAAGTGGGGAGCGCATGGAAGAATCTGTCACGTAGCATGCCAGCCATCTATCTGCCCATCATGCCCTTGTAGCTGCAGCCAAGGCATGAGGGTACACTCAAGAGCCATCTCACAGTTCAATATTTTGAATCTGTAAAAGTTGCTAAATGGGGATGTTAGTAGTGTCGGAAACATTGCTGACCGGGAAGCGATTTGTGCTCCCTCTTGGTTGCCATTTTCTCTTGGAATCCCAGCAGTGGAATCTCATAGGATCTTTCCACACCTTGAAACACCTTGTAGAGGCGCGTTATAAATGCAATATCATATCATATCATACACCGGAGAAGCCTGCATAACTACAAGCGTTTTGAAAGGTGTTGACAGGAAATGGATTCTACACAGAACCCCGCTCCTGAACTCCAGGCATATAGCCAAACACACTTCTCCATTAACCTGACAACCATCCAGAGCACCACAGTTTAAATCCTTGAGTGCTAAGTGCAACTATATTTGTCCAGAGTTACAAGATATTACTGCAGACCCTGCCCACTGCCACAGTTAAGAAACCCAAAAGTCACTTCCAATTTGAAGATGACACCCAGTGACCCAATGAAATCGGTATCTGGTCAGTGCATCTAATGCCATTCCATCACATTTTTTCCATCTTAAAAATATACATTGAATACATGTTTTTTGGGGGGTAAAGGGTTAATTTTTGTTCAGGATGATTTTCAAGGGTAAAAAACATGGGTTTGTGTGGAGCACCCCCCAACAACAAAACTAAAAAGAAAAGAAAATGCATTTGATGCACATTTATTTAGATGCAAACAATTCTAGGCAAATGCATTTAGATACAAGGAATTCGATCCAATGACCATAAAATATGAAATCAGTATGCACAAACATTAACTCACTCTGCCCCCACACTTCTTAATCCTGCCAGAGGACCACTCCTTCGTTGTGGTAGATGTTAGCAAATTCTTTGTCACTTTAGTTAATTACTTCGAATCAATTGCTCTCATCCTGGAAAATCATAACATCTTCATCCTTCATGTACTTCATCATGAGGCAGTGAGAAAGGTTGCCAAAAAAGGGCTGGGACGTGATCTCCTGACCTTCCTTCAAGTCCTCTGCTTTCTTCAGGCACAGACGCATGTATCAGGGGCGCTGAGTATGCAGGTGCTGCGGAGCCCGGGTAGCCTCCGGGAAAGGGCAATTTTTACGAAAGTCCCTATACTTGTAATGGAACTTTTTTGTTATGTTTTGCCGCCATCTGACCCCCCGGCCCACCCCCATCCCCTGCTGGGAAAATCAAAAGTCTATGCCTCTGGCATGAATATTTTGAAAATATGTCATCTACTGAAATCATGCACTCTTTTCTTTCATGTTCCTTGAAATCATGCCCAAGCCTGCTTCACTGAACAACGTCCTACACTTGCGAAAGATCAAGAAACACATCTTAAAGAAGCAAGATTTACAAAGTCTCAGTAATCCCACACTTGTCAAAGCTCAAGAAATACTTCTCAGAAAAGGAAAGTGAACACAGTCTAAGTAATCCTACACTTATGAAAGCTCACAGACACTTCTTAAAAAAGGAACATTTACAAAAATGTAAGTAATCCTACACGGTGTGCAGTTATAATGTCGAAAACATAATGTCAAATTACAAAAATGTCGACAAAATGTCGGATTTTTTTTTCCGAATACTTTCTTTTTTTATTTACATGTTTCTTTTTGGGTTCCACAAGTAAACAAAAAAGGTTAAAACAGAAGAAAAAAAATTTAAAAAGTGGGTTGGGGGGAACCTCCCCATTTCGAACAAAAAAACAAAGAAAAAAAGACATTGGGCCTCATTATGAGTCCGGCGTTAACCGAGGCGGTAAAACCGCCTGGTTAACGCCAGACTCGTATTACCATTCCGCCTCCGTGATTCCCGGAATTACCGGGGCATTACAACCCCGGTTTACCGGGAATCACGGAGGCGGAATGGTGTAAATCCCCATTCCCATTGAGTCCTATGGGACTCGATGGAAATGGGGATCATGGAAACACCGGCAGCATCTCGTAATGCTGCCGGTGTTTCCTTGTCCGTCTGCAGGCGGGCGGTGTTAAACCCGCCAGGTCAGACCTGGCGGGAACATCACCTCCCGCCTGCAGGGGTCGGGATCAGGCGGTCCGGAAACAACGGTGGCGGCGGGTTTACCACCACCGTTATTTCCGGACCGCCTGGGTCGTAATGAGGCCAAATTTTTTTTTTTCGACATTGTGTATTCGACATTTTGACTTTCGACATTATGTTTTTCGACATTATCACTATAAACCATCCTACACTTATGAAAGCTCACACACACTTCTTAAAAAAGAAACATTTACACAAATGTAGGTAATCCTACACTTATGAAAGCTCACAAACACTTCTTAAAAAACAAAAACAATTAAAAAAAAGTAAGTAATCCTACCCTTATGAAAGCTTACAAACACTTCTTAAAAAAGGAACATTTACAAAAATGTAAGTAATCCTATACTTATGAAAGCTCACAAACACTTCTTAAAAAAGGAACATTTACAAAAATGTAAGTAATCCTACACTAATGAAAGCTCACAAACACTTCTTAAAAAAGAAACATTTTAAAAAATGTAAGTAATCCTACCCTTATGAAAGCTAACACACACTTCTTAAAAAAGAAACATTTACACAAATGTAAGTAATCCTACCCTTATGAAAGCTTACAAACACTTCTTAATAAATTAACATTTACACAAATGTAAGTAATCCTACACTTGTGAAAGCTCATGACACACTTCTTAAGAAAAAAGAAAACTGAGCAAAGTGTAAGACATGCTATACTTGTGAAAAGTTATTAAACAATTCTTTAAAAACGAAAACTGAGGAAAGTGCAAGTATTTCTACATTTATGAAAGCTCACGAAAACACATCTTAAAAACTGAAAACTGAAAAAAAGTATGGACTCTCGTCTTTGTAATATATCTAACATGGCTTGAGGTACAAGGTGCACATTGTTAGTTGGAAGACACACTCATTCAAGCGGCTGCGACAGAAATGGATAGGAGTGGCGTGGAATGACGGAATGACAGAAAGAGTAAATTGTGCTGGGTGGAGGCAAGGCCCACTTAGACCTGTGTCATCAGGTGAACCATGTTAGTGGCAATGTTTAAGAGTTAAGCAGTAGGAGGTCACAGGGATACCACGGGTTGCAGACTTGGGAAGGAGGAGACAAAGAGATGAAAGTCATCAGGGCACTCATGCAATGGTGGGTGCAGAAAACAATGAGAGACAGAAAGTGCCAGTTGCACTTACTGTCGAGAAATATATCAGGGCACAAAGAGACCAGAGTATAGAGGACATTGATCAAGTGACATTTGACCTTTAGTCGGCGGAAATAGTTAAGCTCCAACTTCTTCGTATCACCCTATCCTGCTGTTCTGTTGTAAATAGATGCCAATCTACAATTGTCATTGGCACATCCAGTAGGTTTGGCTTTGTAAATATGGCTCTACGTTAAAATGCCAAATTTGTTATTGCAAGTTCGAAAATATTGCAAGTAAAGCAACACATTTTCGGTATTTTTAACGCGGGGGGAGACCTACAAGCAGTACAAAAGTGGAAAACAACCATGTAATAAGCAGCATAACTAGCGCCAAAAAAATTATATAAAGAATCATAACAGCACAAAAGTGCAAACAACATCAATGCACCAGGTAGCATGGAAACAAAAGAGGCCTTTAAAAGGAACATTCAGCAACTCTCCCAACTTGCACAGTAGCATGATCTTCTACAAGATGGCCGACATTTTAACAATGTGTCTCTGTCATGAAATCTACCGCATCAGGGAAAAGCGGATTCCCACTAGTGACAATCTTTCAACTGCTGCAAGAGATCTGTAAGAGAGCTGCAGTTCTCTATAGACACCTACAAATAGCTCTGGAGGTGTGTGAAGTACGCCCATGCCCAGAAAGACATTCGGGGAATGGAAGGAACAGGTGCTCAGAGGCTGACTGAGGCAGAGCAATACATTGCCATACCATCTGCACATACACATCAAGACTTGCAAGCAGTGCGGGGTGGCTGGAACCTGGAGACTGACCAATATAGAGCTCTGACGGGACATTTAGCATGCAGTATTTTACATAAACATAGAGGCAGGCATTGAGTGTGTAAAGAAGGAACACAGAGGCCATCAGAGATACACGTATCAAAGGACAGAGACGTATACCTGCTGTAATCATGCCGACATGCTGGATGCCCTGATGCACCTCTGTGTTTCCAGGAATCCAAGCTGCCAGAGAGTACAGAGAGAACAGACTCTGTACACACCAGAGAGCATGGATGCTACAGAAATACTTTACAAAACAAACCCATACAACCTAGGGATTCTATGCTCTCGGTAGGTGCGCAGAATATCAATCTGGAATGCTGCCGCCTGAACTGGGCTCCACAATCAGAATTGATGTGGTGGAGGGATTCGAGACAAGTTGACATTTTTAATTCAGAGACACGCCCACAAAGGGCATGAGGATGTGGTTGCCATACATCACATGCCAGAAGGCTCTGATTGGTGAGCCTCTCTGAAGGTGATTGCTTATACAATGGGTCTGGCTGAAGACATTTGGCTATATCCAAGTCAGGGTATTTGGGGGCTGCGAACCCCACACACTTTTCACAGTTATCATTTATTTAATTATTTGGTGAAAGGCAGGCACCGCGCGGCAGTACAGCAATATTTGTTAAAATAAAAAATCCTGTATGTCCTGAATCAGGGACAGGCAAAGAAGACAAAGCTCCTTCTACTGTGTTTATGCCATAAATAAACCAAAAGGAAGGCCTCCTGTCAGATCCAATCTGGTTCTAACACGCAGAAGTCATATTGTGGGAGTAGCAGAAGGCAGGCCCTATGCTATGTTCACAGCGTGTCCCTGCCATGGGAGCACTCCTCTGCTGTGCCCATGCCATACACATAGCACAAGGCAGTCCTGGAGCGGTGACCAGGTGGGGCCACGAGCAGTGCACTCACGTTGGGACTCTTGTCGAGTGGGAGGGATTCCTTTTAGAAAGCAAACTGTATCTCTGCTCTGCAAGGGCCTGCCCTCCAGTGCAGTATTTTACTTTTAATTATATATTGCATGCCCATGGGTAACAATATACAAATTAAGCTTGTGCTCGGGTCACCAATGCTGCCTCAGGTGTGTGGTGTAATCGTGAGTCCCTTAATGACCAGCTGAAGCCTACATTTCATGGGCAGGGGTGTGTGCAGTCACCCAGGCCTAATGCACAGTGATGATTAACTAAAATACCCACCACTGTGTCACATGCACATGGTCTCACAAAAGACATCCAAGGCTGTTTCTACGGCAACATCAGCTACAAAATGTGGTGCTCTGCACCTCAAAGTTTGCATTAATGCACATGAGACTTTGGGAGGAATCCAAAGGGTCCCAACAGACACAAATCCATTTTGGGAATGCAAACGAGTTGCAAATGATTATCAAATACATTCAATCATTTTATCATTTGTATAGTGCCTTTCACCATAATTATGGTTTCAACGCACTGTTGGTTGAACGCCCTCGGAAGGACCAAAGTCCAAATATGGGAGTATTGGGAGGTGCTATTATGAGTGTGTGTGTTTCAACCATTAAAGTTATGTGATCGTGGCCAAGACCCTGTTTGTCACCCATGTCTGAATGGCATGTGGATTGTGTTTAAGGAGATAGAAAATTATGTGAGAAGCTAAATTTCACATTTTTGTGGTTAAAGGTAGCTTGATTCTTATGGCAGAGGTGTGCAATGGTGTTTGTTTTATATGTGAATGCAGGGTGTGTGGAATGAACCTGTGCCTTCCGCTAAGTTATGAAGGTGCAGTGTGCGAGGGGAGAACTGGATTAGCTGTACCAGCAACATTGTTTACATCCTGGGTTCCATCTATGTACAAAGAGCAGTGCTACATATCGCCTAGATTCAAAGGGAGAGAGGCATGCCTAAAATTCATAGGAAGAGTAAATGAGAACTGAATTTGGAAAACACCTAGATTTAAAAGGAGAGCAGGGCATTAAATATGTGGAAACACAAAGAGTGATACATTTTTTAGAAAACAGATTTTGCAATATGTGTCTACCTCACACAATTAGGCCAAAACGCAGAATAAGGCTACAGCACTGAAATAGGCCAAATGCAGAATATGGCAACCCACAGAGCGAGGCCAAATACACAGTATGGCTACTTTACACAACTAGGCTAAACGCAGACTATGGCTACGCCACACAACTAGGCTAACCACAGAATATGGCTACCTTACACAATTAGGTTAAATACAGAATATGGCTACCTTACACAACTAGGCCAAAAGCAGGCTATGGCTACCCCACACAACTAGGCTAACCACAGAATATGGCTACCTTACACAATTAGGTTAAATACAGAATATGGCTACCTTACACAACTAGGCCAAAAGCAGGCTATGGCTACCCCACACAACTAGGCTAAATGCAGAATATGGCTACCTCACACAATTAGGCCAAACACAGAATAAGGCTACAGCACTGAAATAGGCCAAATGCAGAATATGGCAACCCACAGAGCGAGGCCAAATACACAGTATGGCTACTTTACACAACTAGGCTAAAAGCAGACTATGGCTACGCCACACAACTAGGCTAACCACAGAATATGGCTACCTTACACAATTAGGTTAAATACAGAATATGGCTACCTTACACAACTAGGCCAAAAGCAGGCTATGGCTACCCCACACAACTAGGCTAAATGCAGAATATGGCTACCTTACTCACCTAGGCCAAAATCAGGCTATGGCTACCCCACACAACTAGGCTAAATGCAATATATGGCCACCTCACACAATTAGGCCAAACACAGAATAAGGCTACAGCACTGAAATAGGCCAAATGCAGAATATGGCAACCCACAGAGCGAGGCCAAATACACAGTATGGCTACCTTACACAACTCAGCTAAAAGCAGACTATGGCTATCCCACACAACTAGGCTAAACACAGAATATGGCTACCTTACACAATTAGACTAAATGCAGAATGTGGCTACCTTACACAATTAGACTAAATGCAGAATGTGGTTACCTTACAGAATCATCAAAATGATGGCAAGGAAATGGCAGTGTGCACACTGTGCATATTCTTGTACATTGTCAGAATAAAGCCATACACCACAGTCCAAAGCGCATACCACTATATGCCATACCAAAGAGATATGTAAAATGTAAAGAAGGGAGTTCTGACAACAAACTGATGGTGCATATGAAACATTGTATTGAAATGGATTGCATTGTGGGAAATATCTGAAGAGCCCCAAAGACACAACTTCATTTTGGGACATAGGCACGACTGGTGAATGGTGGTGGAAATTGGTGAAAGCCTTAAAAAGAGGGTCACTTGACAACAGGATAGTTGTATGCCTCATTGCCGTCCTTTACAATCTTAATGCAGCTTAGCCGCCGACATTAAGAAAAAATGTCCAGACCCACACATCCGTGCGCCACTTTAATGCAACATGATTAATGTTTTAAACCTGCAAAGATGATCATAAAGGTGAGGGAACTTGTCACTTGAGCACAGCTGGACACTGCACACATGCCAATCCCATACAGGTACAGCAGAATAGCTTTCATCTTTAGTTTTTTTGTATCATGGTCACTCTTTAATTGAATCATTATTTTGACACATAAGTGGACTCAAAGATATGATGATTTGTCAAGGATCACATAATGTTGGTAATATGAGGAAGCTAGGATTTTAACTTGAGGAGAACATTAGGTCATTTCCACCAATCAGGGTCAAATCAATGCAAGCATTAACTACAATGGAGAGGGGAAGAACCCTAATCACAACGGCGCGTGGTAATGAAATTAGCACATTATGGGACAGATTACAGAAAAATTGCACCGTTGCAAGTGCAAATTTGCACGGTGTAAGCAACAGGGCAAAGTTTTCCCTATTTTTAAAACGACTGGAACATATTAGAAAACTATTGCACCATGTCAAGTGCAGTTTGGTTTGATATAAGCCCCTGGGCAAAAATGTCCCTCCGGAGAAAAAAAGATAAATGTTCACTACATTATTACAACAGGGCAGAGTTTGCACTAGTGCTAATAGAGAATGGCATTTCCACTAGGGCTAACTTTGCCCTGGTGAAAAAACACATTGAAAAATGTATCTTTTTTGCACAATGGCAATTTCTCCCTTGGTGCTTATACCATGTCAAACTTCATTTGCCATGGTGAAATACTGTTCTTACATGTCCCAGTGTTTATAAAAATAGGTCAAACTTTGATCTAGTGCTATTACCGTGCAACTTTGCACCTGCACCGGTGCAAAGTTTCTGTAATCTGCCCCCATAAGTCTATTAGCATGTCAAAGAAGTCGGGCATTACACGTTGTATCAAAGAAAACATTATTTAATTCTTGGTGTTTATTAAGGCAATAAGTCAATTCCGGTGTCTAGGTGACCAATGGGATAGCTAGTGGTGGAATCAAGATCTTATATAATCCTGAGCAAGGCACAATACGACGTAGCAAGATTAGCGAATCTCCTGGTTAGGTGGAAATATTTGATGTTCAGCCCTGAATGGGCAATAGATGATTGAGTCCTGAAAGAATTTCCTGTGTTGCAGTGACTTCCATCAATGGAAATGTGAGCTCTTCATCTGAGAGGCCATGTAAACCCTATTAACTGAGCCTTTCGGCATGCAATATCCTAATAAGGCCATTTATTGCCTTGATAAAGACCCAGGAGGGTTGAAACACGTGTCGGCTGGAAATATAATTACATAATTTTTTCTTTGATAGAACGAGTAATGCCTGACTTCTTTTTCATGCTAATAGACTTATGATGTGTTAATTTAATTACTTAGTGCCGTTGTGATTACCTTCTCCATTGTTTAAGTCCAACATGAGATGAAAGGGCACCGTCTCTCTTGCACCTCCTCACATGCAGCAGGGTCCGCTAATAAACGTGTTTGGTCAGTGCAGCGGTCTCTATATTCTAGTGCCCTACTGTTGATTCAAGCATTAACAACAGATATGTTTGCAAAATGTCCTGTAACTATAGCATCCTTCTCTTCTTTGCTCCTTCAACATTTCTTTTTTGAGGCACTGCTCCTCATTCTGCACTCTTACGCCTCCTGAACTTTCCGCACCGGCATCAGGATCTTTCCTCTTTAAAGCATCTTTATCCCTGCACACCTGTGGGTTTTTGCTATATTGTGGCTTGGATTTCTCCTCTTCAAAATTTAAATGGGCCTTTTTTGCTTTCCTTGGAAGTTCCTGAAGTCGCATTTGCAAAGTAGCCCACTTTCCTATTTTGTTGACCGATTTGACCCCTCATTTCTCTTTTATGCCAACATCATCACAACACAAGTACATTTTTTGACAGATAGATTCGGAGACCATCAGCACTGGCACTAATTGGACTTAATTCCCTATAACACTTGTTAAAGTTTTGTTGACTCCGGTAGCAGGGAATAAAGCAATGGTGGCAGGCCCACTAGGGGGCAGTGGAACGGTACTACACCCCCTTTCAACTGGCAGTGTGATAGACAATGTGCTAATGTGGCTTCTCTCACTCGTGGACATTGTTTCTCTGTACTTTGGATGTGCATTGAGGTAGGCTAGCTCAGCTAACCCAGCACATATTTGTAGTGCAGACCTGTTCCCAGCTGCTGTGGAAATGCAGTGCTGCACAAGGGAGAGGGACACAGAGTATCCTCGTGGGGCCTAAAAGTGAAGGCCCTCCATTAACAAAGTGTTATTTCGAATGCTTCCCATCCAGTTTGTCACAAGTGGTAAGAGTATGGTCACACTACTGAAACTGGGATACAGCGGGGTGACGGAAGGCACCCAGTGCTGGTTCACTCCCATTTTAAACAGTGCTGGTATACTAGCCCTGACCAGATGGGGAGAGTCATGGAAAAGTATGTCTTTGGCCGTGACTGCTTGCTGTCATGCTGAGTAAGGAGCCGAATCTTGGAGGAGAAGGCCACCAATGCATGCAGCTAAATATATTTATTGTGTGTGTGTGTGTGTGTGTGTGTGTCCGTGTAAGTGTGTGTAGTGAGTGTTTTTGCGTGAGAGCCAGTTAATGTGTGTGGGAGTGGGTGAATATGTGTGCATGAGCCCATTTGTGTTTGGCTCGGTGTGTGAGTGTATTGTTGGAACAGGCATCATTAATGTGTTTTACAGTGGCAATATTGTCAATTAAGGAGGTCATAGGCAACATGGAAGTGTTTTACAGAGGCAATGCTGACATATATTGTGGGCACTGGCATCATAACAATGTCCTTTACAGTTTCAAAGCTGACATATACTGTGAGCACATGTGATATTAAAATGGTTTACACTAGAAATGCTAGTATATATTTTATGCACATCCATCATGAAAATTTGCTTCACAAAGTCAATGCTGGCCTATATTGTGGACACAGGCATAATTAAAGTTCTTTAGAGTGGCAGTGTTGGCGTGTATTATCAGGATAGGCATCCTAACATTTTTTATAGGGTGGTAATGCAGGCATATATGATGAGCACAGGCATCAAGAAAATGTTCTTTACAGTGCCAGCTTGGATGTACATTGTTGGCACTTGTATCATGTGTGTGTTTTACAATGGCAATACTGGCATATGTTGTGGGCAGAGATAATGGACCTGATTCACAGAAGTGTTTTATAATAGTGCAGCCCCATTGAAAAATGCTCTGTGAATCAGGCCCATAGTGTTTTAAATAAAAATGCTGGCATAAATCATGCTTGCATGGATCATGAACATCTTTTACACTGGCAATTTGGGTACACATTGTGGGCACAGACATCATGAACATGTTTTACAGTGCCATTTCTTGCACCTATTATGGGCAAGACCATTGTGAAAAAGTGATTTACATCACCAGTGCTGGCATGCATTGCAATCACAGGCATCATGTCATGTTTTACAGTGGCAATGCTGGCATACATGGTGGGTACAGGCATTACAAAAGTGTTTTCATGTGGACATTTTGACATCTTTGTGGGCACAGGCAATGTGTAAATTTGCTTTACACTGTCCATGCTAGAATATAACATGGATACAGCACCTTTAATGTGCTTCAGAGAGTCAATTTGTCGAATATATTGTATGCACATATTAAGCATAATTAAATTCTTTTACAGAGGGATGTTGACATGTAATTTAAGCAGAGGCATCATCAAAATGTTTTGCAGTCACACATTCTGGGCACAGGCAACATGAAAATGTGCTTTACAGTGCAAATGTTGGCTTATACTGTGGCAGAGGCACAAAGAAAATATTTTACGGTGACACTACTGGTATATTTTGTGGGCAGGGAAAATGACAATGTGCTGGAAACGTTTCCTCTATACTGCTGGTGAGCCAGCATCTACTGGATTTCTTCATGTGTTCCCTTACAGAATCGAATGTGCATATTATGGCTTTTTACACAATTTTTCAGAAGTCTGTGATGTAAAATGCACCATTTAAAGTAGTATTTTCTCAAAGGTAAAGTCCCCATGTAGGTTCAGGAATGCTCTCTTCACTCGGTCTGGCAAGTTCAGGGAAGACATTTACACCCATCCACTTACAAAAATCATCATTGGTTATGCATAGTCAGTTCACACAGTCTCTAGTGCTAAATTAAACCATGCACGAGTGAAGCTATTTGCATATCATATACCTCTAGGTGATCACAATTTATTAGCTTCCAAAAATAAGGCACATGAAAGTAAAGTAGATAGCTGGGACCATGCTATCTATAACTAGCTCTCACCAAATACTCTCCCTCCAGATCTTTACACTCCTACTGCACCAATTCTCTGCGTGTCAATCGCTTCTCTAAACAGCGAGCTCTCGGCTGATCTCTTTCCTCTGCTGGCTCCCACCTCTGGAACAGCCTCTCCCTTCCTCTCCGTCTTGAGCCGGATCTACGTATATTCCGGCAGCTCGTCTAGACTTTCCTTTTCACCTCCTCCTTCCCCCTCTGCCTCCCTTGCTAAACCCCACAGTCGCTGAGATTGGTGACCAGGGCCCTAATGTGTCCTTTGGGTCCTGGCCTCCCACTCCAATCGCTGCCAGCCTCCACCCACTGCCAGCACTTTCTTTTGGGCGCCCACTGGCCTGTGCTGTCTCAGTGGCCTTTTCTTATTGTTTTGGCAGTTGACCACTCTTACCAAGTGATCTCTGCCAGGCATTTAACAGCTGATTGCAACTTACTCCCTAGCACTTCCCTCCATGGAACTCCTAGCACTTACTCCACTCACTCATTCCTTCTCTGTCTCTGCACTTGCACGTTCTGGATGGTCACACGGTCTAGTAAGACCGCATCTTTCTTTCTCTACATTGCTATTATATTTGCTTTTCATTCCCATGTTCCCCCCCTATTACCTTGTGGGCACTTTGAAACACAATGTATTTGATGTAGAAGCACCTTACAAATGTACAATAAATAAATAAATAAATAAATAAATACAGTGGTGTGCCTAGAATCACAAAATTTGGTCAGGTGATGACCCTGGATAAAGAGATGACAATGGCAAGGAAGGAGCGTACACAATAGGTAACATTATCTGCAAACAAACAGCAAGCACATTATGTGAAGGAAGTATAGAGAAAGTATGGCCAACTCCAGGAACACTACGCAGATACCTACTTCACCAATGCCTAAGGACGGTATTAGCTGATTCCCAGGGTTACATGTGATTTAATCAAATCCAAAAACAACTAATGAAATTTCAACGAAAACAGAACAACTAATACCAAAATAACATGTTTATTTCCTGTTATCTTTGGTGGGGGTTCTCCCCCCAAACTCCTCCCCATTTTCTTTTTCTAATACTTTTCCCCCATCCCCAAAATCACTATTCCCACTCCCAACCCCATTTTTCGTTTTTTCCCAAATTAGTTATTTTCGTTTTTGTTGTAATTTCATTAGTTATTTTCTATTCAATATAATCACCGCATAACAAGTACAAACATGTAACATAACAATTTGTAGAGCACACATTCACCCTCAGATGGGTATCTTGGCACTATTGGTATATTACAGACTTTGATTGTTATCCAACACAGTGGTGCTAATTTTAACGACCTCGGAAGGATGAAGGGCTGAGTGGACTTGCCAGGATACACACCTGTGACTATGAGGTCGATCACAGGACCCTGTAATGGGTGCATTAGTCCACTGAGCCACAGATCTGGCATAGCATAGAGGTGTAGCACTTAAGAAAGCTTTGACACATGGCAGCGTGCAGGGTATGTGTCACATGAGCAAAGGCCTACCAGAATGAGTTAGTTTTAGGGGCGCTTTCTGCCAGAGATTCAAAGTTTCTCCACAAGAAAGCTGTGTGACTGCCTAATAGAGGATGCAGCAAGACTTGAAGGTGATTTGTGCATGCTGTGGGAGCCAGTGAAGGTCGATGAGGACCGGGGTGTTGTGGTTGTATCTACATAGACTCTTAAAGAGGCATGCAGCCACGTGTAGGACACTTCTTAGAGGCATAAGAGGCCTTTGAGGATGTGCATTGCCCCCATTCAGGTCGGATAGGACCAGTGCTTGAAATGTGGATCTAAAGCTGACCGGAGGGAGAAATGATTGACTTTTCGCAGGAGGGAGAGCTGATCCCATGCTGTCTGAGTTTTCTTAGCTATGTGTGTCTTGAAGGAGAGGCGTTTGTCGATGTGGAACCCGAGGGATTTAGCGCAGGAGGTGAGCTCAGGTGTGAAGCTCTCAAAGATCATGGTTGATTGGCAGATCTGTATGTTTGGGTGTTCAGTGTTGTTGATGAGGAGTAGGAATTCGGTCTGGGACGGGTTGAACTACAAGTATGGACTGAACATCCAGGACTGGATCAGCGAGAGACAGGTTTTGAGTTTATGGATGTCCTTGATGGAGTCGATCTTGAGGTATAGCTGTGTGTCATTGGTGTATTGGTGGATGTGGATGTTGTGTGTGGCTAGGAGAGCTCTAAACGGCTCCATGTAAAGATTGAAGATCACTGGGGAGATGATGGAACCCTTCAGGACTCCACAGGTGATGGGTAGCATTGGCATATGAGTAAACTGCTGGCAGTTGACAAGATAGGACTTGGATCAGCGTAGGACACGGTTGCTTTTCGTCATGAGTCCATGTAGGGTGTCTGTAAGAACCTGGTGGTCTACTGTGTTGAATGTAGCCGAGAAGTGGAGTAGAACCAGGAGGCAGAGGTGGCCATCATCAAAGATGTTAAGGGCATTGTTGACCACCTGTATGGTTGCTGTCTCAGTGCTGCATCTGTGTCTGAGTCTGGTAGGTTTTGAGGTTTTATCCTACTCACATTGTGGGCAGTGTTCAAGCACAATAATTGGGGGCCCCCTGCAAGCCTTGCTGAGGGACCCCTACACTTCCAAGCTCCTTAACAAAGCACAGGGCATACCACACCTCAGGCCGGTCTGGTCCACCACGTGTGCGCAATGTCCATGATGATTATGCCGCTGCAGGGTTATGCACTACTCCAAGTGAAAGAAGTCAATATGTTTTTTAATCAAAGCTTAAATGTTTCACCTTGCGTAGAAAGAAGAGGGCGGTGCCTGGTCCCCAAATATACCAGCCACCACAAACACTAACACACTCCTATTGATTCACCCACCAGTAATTCACTCATACACCTTCTCTCGCGTCCACTCACACTGCATTCTCCACACAGGCACGAACCCACCGACCCAAAACATTCAAACACACACTATCACATTCCTAATCATTCACCCACCAGTCCCTCACTCATACACCTGCTGTTACACCTACTCTCACTGCATTCTCCACACAGGCACACACCCACCCACCAACCCAAAACATTCCAACACACACTATTACATTTCTTCTCATTAATCCACCACCTACTGACCCATATAACATGCATTCGTCTGACACATACTTCATACATGCAAAATACACATCACATTTATTTTTTAAAAGAAGCCTTCTTACCTGTTTTTCCAGCTTCGGTTCATCACTCTAGGCCACCTTCGGATCCTCTAAGCTGCTCACAAACAGGAACCCAGAACCTGGGAGAGCTTGCTGGTTCTTATATATGAGCCGCGAGGAACCCAGAGGAAAAAGGGTATGAGATGAATGTGGCATGTGACATGTGCCACATTTCACAGTCAGCTCCAAACCCTACTGAGCGCCTCTTACTCGTGCTGCATGCCCCGGTATCACCCTGATAGGTGAGGACTGGGCCGACAACCCCACAGACCGGGTGTGGTAGGGGCTCCCTCTATGCCAGTGATTGTTGGTGATATAGTAGACTGTGTCTTAGAAAATGTTATATCAGTGGAGGCGTCTACTCTCTCTGCCTTCGCTCAGTCAGACCATGCTACGATCCCCTTCCGAATTTCATTAGATTTTCCCACTTCTTCTAACAGCTGCGGATTTGTGAAGAATCTAGTGCAGAAATGGAATAACATCTTCATGGATAACTATCAAAGAATGTATTCTAAATTGCAAAACCCTGCGGGGATGATTCCCCAAACTCTAACTCTTCCTATTTATTTCTCCAATTATATGATAAATCTCACAGTGTGGTTAACAGTCTGGCCCTGGCCAAGATGAAATTAGTTGAGCCTCCCCAGAAGAAATGGGATCCCTGGAATAATAAGGAAAGTAGACAAGTCAAAAAGACTGTCAGGCAGTCGGAACATCGGTGGAGGACTCACCGAGAGTCTTCCAACAGGCAGCTCTACCTGAGATGGGTACCTGTGTACAAAATGATGACACAACAATCTAAGAAAATATACTGCTTAGATCGGCTACTTAGAAGCCCTAATATCCGAATGGAATTGTTTTGGATACTTCATGAGCTATGCATGGAATTACAACATTCCTACTTTGCTTCCCAATATTTTTGTGATGAGCTGGCACTCTTCTTCAGACTTTATCTGACCGTATAGAATCCAATGATCTATCCATAACTTTTTTGGGTAGCATCAAGTCTCTAAAGATCATGGACTCTTTTGCAGGAATGTGCAAGACTTTGCATTTACAGCTTTGCTTCAGAGGCTAGTTGTTGCTCTGTATACATGTGTACCTACCTACCTACCCTGGACATTGCACTTGTTTCAGGGTGTGCGTCTGGGCTCCCCACATGCGTTTTGCCTGCAATCACTTGATATCAGATTTCTGCCTAATATTATCTTGGATTCCCACTTATATCCTCCCTCAGATCATACTTCACATGCAACAAACGGCTCCCCCACAGCAGGCAGTACTGCACCTCTTCCTGGTACGACGTCCTTTCGTTGCGGGATGTTTTTTCACTGGGTTTTTGACCAAAATGATTTTTCTTTTTTAAATCCATCAAAGTTTTAAGAAAATCGGGGGGTTGGGTGGGGGAACCACCCCCAAAAAAATGCGATGGTTTTTTCGGCAAAAAAACAAAAATCGCTGTAAAAAACCACCCCGCGATGAAATGACATGGAACCCCTCTTCTCTTGCAACCCAAAGTAGCAGAGTCAGCCACCAACAGTTCCATACCTTGACATTGTAAGCAATGCACGGGCTAAATTGTCCTCTATAAAATGGACACACTCAGTGCAACCTTCTCTCTAAGATATGCAATTCTAAACGAACATGAAGTTGGCTAGTTCACACCTGTCCAAGAGAAGTAAGTTATTAGCATTATCAACGGGTTGGAAGTTGTGTTATTACCTGCTGCCATTTGTCATGCTAAGGAACCTAACTCTATAAACTCATGATTACGTCGCTGCTTGTCAAAAAGCTTGCAATCTCTCATTTATTACTGAAGATGTGCCACAATAAGGTAAGACAGGATCTTTTAACATCCTTCATGAAAACAATTATGATTCCAATCTCTGTCATCGTCTGCATGGTACAGTTCCTACAAATAAGAGCAGCTCTGTACCTTTCGTCTCACATGTTAAAACTCCACCTCCCCATTGACTTCCAGTCTTCTTCATAAAACGAAGCACTGAAAACCATAATGATCCACATATTGGTAGAAATGATCCCCTTCATGGATAAAGGCAATGTCTTCACCCTGGCACTGCTTGACGTATCCCAAATGTTTGATGATATGGAGGACATCCGTATCCATCATCATTACAGTCAGAGTATGCACTAGCATCTTTGAACGTTCTTATGCGCAGAATGGGATTACCATAATAAACAATCTTGAACCCAAATAACCGGACAGACGAAAATGAATATTGCAACATCCTACTTTATTATCAGTTCAATAAAGTAGGGAAAGCGGCGAACAACAAATCTTAGTCCACACACTCTCAATTACATTTCAGGTACACAAAGGCTTTAAACCTCGATGCACATCGGCTATGACGTCATCCCACATGGCAAATAAACCCTATCAGATGGAGGGATTGGTCAGGGGAACATATCTACTTATTGTCTCTATAAGTGCTAATAACAGCATTGGCTGCCCCTCATCTGCAGGCATACCTTGTACTTCCCTCTAACTTCGTATAGTGGAGCTTATAGCAGCATAACAACAGCGGATTGGCCCTTGCATCAATGTATGCTCACCATTAGATAGGTCCTTACGATTGGTTGGCATGCTCTCCCAACCTTGGACACTTGGCTCATTAGCAGCACATAAGCAAAACGAAACCCAGGTGCAGAGAACAACATCAGACTACTGCCCACTTGCCCAATTAGTCTACCATCTCTCATCAACCAAACCTTCAGTCAACGCTTCTCTTTTGTACTTGATCATGCTGGATGTTCTCTTCTCTGGAACTTTAAGGGGAGTTAAAGTACATTGTTATCTTTGCCTAGGGCTTATGAATAGGCCTTGCTTTCTACTCTTACGCCGCGTGTGGAGACACCATGATTTTGTCCATCTTGCCTTCTATTCAGTGGTATTTATTTCAATTATGTCAGGTGTCATTACCCTCTTCGGCCTCTGGAGACTTGGTTGGTCACATATGCTTTCTGCATCATTAATTGTCAATACTTGGCATTCACAAATGTTTGCACATTTATTTAATCTAAGAGAAATATGTCCTGTCTATATTACTTATCCTCGTTGACTCCCTTCGTACCTTGCAATTACTTCTTGCTGTGGCATCCTTGATCTCTGGCCAACAGCTATTCTTTGTTCATACACAAATTTGTATTTCCATCATCTGGCAAATCTGCAGCCCTGGTCTCTATCCTTCAAACTTTTCGCTTAATATTATTCACAGCCAACTTCCATCTTTTCAACATAGCGACTTGACCCGTGTTATATTTTCTACTGCAGCAAGCTTCAATGTAACTCATCGACCTTGCAGTCTTGCATATATACATTTACTACTCATCTGGTTACTTATCTTCTTTGTATATATGGTTTCTTCTCACTTGTATATAAGCTTACTCTTGTGTCTTCAGTTATAACTTGACATGATATGATATGATATGACATTTATAATGCGCCTGCACACAAGTGTTTCTAGGCGCGACAAAACAAGGAGGGGGAAACAAGGGAGGACAAAATAACGATATTATTAGGCCTTGTGCCATTCAGATCACGCAAGTGCGACGAAGAGGGGAGGGGAGAAGTGTCAGGGGCGAGGGGAAGGGGGAATTGCAGTTATCTCACAAGTGCAGCCAGCAGGTGGCTCATAAGTGCAGAGAAAAGGGACTGTAGGGTTGCAGATACAGGCTGTTGTAATGGTGCTTGGTGTGGAGTGTGGTGATGTCATAGCTCATTTGCAATGTGGTAGCCCTGGGGTTCTGATGTGACTGTTGGGGTTAGCAGTTAGAGTGGCTGTTTGATGAGTGTGGGGAAGCCTAGTGTTCCACTTTGTGCTCTGTGTCTTCATTTCCCCTACCACCCCATTGTGTTTGTGTACCCTGCAAGCATGGAAGACCATGGATATTAAAGCAACATGAAACCTAACTTGGTGGAGGCATTCTTTCCTACACAGACCCGTAAGTGATGGGGAGCCCGGAGGCAGTGCAAGGACAACTGGACATTCAGGAGCCTGGGCCCGAGTTCAGAGGGTGACCAGTGCGCAGAGGAGTCCGGTGCATCAGCAGGGGAGAGGAAGAGAGAAAGTGGAAGCGAAAAGGAAGGTCTTGAGTTGCTTCTGGAACCAGAGGTGGTTCTGCTCAAGTTGAGAGGAAGGGAGACTGTTCCAGAGGGAGGCCCCAGCCGAGGAGATAGATCTGCTCCCCACTCTCTGCTTGGAGATAGATCTGATTCTCAGAGTTGGAGGTGGATGAGCGGAGAACTCGAAAAGGAAGATGTTTTGGAAGTGGAAGTTGGAGCTAGAGCAGTCCCAGACCCCAGAAAGCCTTCTGGACAATGCAGAGGGTCTTGAACTTAATCATTGCAGCCACAGGCAGCCAGTGAGGAGATTTCAGAGCTGCCGAGATACGATCCCTAGGCTTAAGTTATCTTCATTCTTTAAGTAGTCTTATATCGTTTTGGTGCGTCATCCTATTTTCTCCTTATGGCATCACTTTGCAACTGTCAGATTTTCCTTGCAGCTCATCAACATTCAGTGGTGTCTGCAAATCACCTGCTACAACCTCAGTTTGAGGGTACATTTGGTATGGGTGTCTGAGTGCATAACGCGTCATATACACCAGATGTGATATTAGTGTATGTTCTTCATCCAATATGTCTGATGTGGAGGGGCGAGTTCTATCAATATCATGCACGTTTGCTTCTCTACAGGAGGATGGCCCTTCCCTGGACCAATTCCTTGGCTATCCTGGCTAAGTGACCTTTTTTATTCACTGAGACCACTAATGATTAGGCCTCATTACAAATTTGAAACATAAATTACTGTTACCGGCACTCGGTCTGGCTGAATTACAGCCAGATTACAAGTGCCGTTAAGGGTAGTTACTCCCCATTCCTTGGAGTCCAGTAGGACTCCATGGAGGGAATTGCTGGTATTACTGGCTCCAGTAATACCAGTGCAGGTAATACCGGCAGTTGTTGCTGGTAGGGTGGTGGAATTGCCTCCAGCTCTTGGGTGGAGGTAATTCTTGCCACCCCCCCCCCCCCGATTACTGGCATGTTAATTCTGCACCGTCATACTCTTAATAAGGCTCACTCCTTCAGAGTCAACATCATTCACTGTACACTGTCCCCACAACATGTAGGAGGAAGAAGACACATATGTTTGAAGCAATGCTTCAGGCGGGTTGATGGATCATCAGCAAGCTGTCTCCTGCATGGTCAAGTGTGGAAATGCCTCGACTGTCTCTGTCGCGCAAGGCTCCAAAGACAGCGTTTGCGTTGGGTGGCTGCCTCCATAAGGGTTTGTTGTGTGGGATTCTTATGCCGCCCACACACCTTTTCATAGGGCAAGTCAACATGTTCTCCAAGAACCACTTCCACATTGCACTGGGTGGTATAAAGCTGTGCAACGTGCCCTTTTCTCAATCTGAAACACCAACACTGTACTCCCTGCACTAGCAAGAGTTTGCATTGAAGATTATTTTCCTGATGCAAAAAGTAAAAAAAAAAGAGAACTCTGTTTTGCACCATACTACCTAACACACCTTCCTACAAAGTGACTTTGCACGGTAAAAAGACACTTTGCACCAGGCAAAAAAAATTTCATGACTCAGGCCCGAAATGTTTTCCCTCTGTGAGGATGGTGAGACTGTTGCAGGAGACCGACCGTGGGCGCCTGGAGAGCTTGCAGGAAAGTGTGTTAGGTAGTATGGTGCAAAATAGAGCTCTCTAAACACTTACTACGTTTTATCATATTTTGTCCAGCTTACTCGAAGATAAGAAATAAGACCTTGGTCCCTATATTACGAACCTCTGGGATACGCCATTGCACTAATGCTTTGGTCTACTAACTAAGAGCAGAGAAACCACATGATGGTTAGATCAGGAATTCTTTTGTAAGACAAGCCTTCAAGTGAGGAAGATTGCACTCTCATTTGTTAGTGAGACAGGTACATATTGTCTATTTTCTTTATAATATTTTCTTCTTATATGTTAGTTTAACGATATTATTAATTGATGTTGTTTTTCTTTGTTTTGGAATTTGTATAGGGGAACTGTGTGCTAGTGTTTGCAGTCAAATGGATTGGTGATGTTCTTATAGTTTTATGGCATTTCTCATTATGGTGGAGCCTCTGTGCACCACTGTTTGTGTTAGAAGGTATTTTTGCTGTTTTATACTTTTATGACATTTTCCATTATGTTGAAATAACATTTTTGATGGTGATAAATAATCCATGATTTCATTCATAAAACTCTTCAACATTAGGAAATAACAAAGATCCCCAGGTATTATTATGACCCGCCAATAGCCTAACTCAACTATGCAGTTGTATCACAGCTATAGAGTCCCCACTCAATGGGTACAGCTTCGATTTCGTCAAGTTAATCTTCAAGCCGGCCATGAAACAAAATTGTTCAATGTTGTTGACTAGGCAGGACAGGGCAGTATCAGGTCGGCCATAGTCAGCATATTGTTATCAGCATCCCTGACCTGCTAACTACGGCTAAAACCCACTCTAATAGAAGGTTCGAACACGTTGTGACAGTTCATTGACATTAAGTGTTCTGTACCCATGGCAAACAATGAGGCTGACAGCTGTCATCACTGTCTCATGCCTCTAGATAACTCTAGATAACTAAAAGTACACAGGAGTAGATTTGTCATCACCCTAGCTTCAGGATAGTTATACAACGGGTGCACTCAATTAATCTATTTTCCCATAAAATGATTCCACCACATCAAGCTCATTGAGTCACATTTCTTCTCTGCATTGAGTGTGGCAACTGCAGCATCCCACCAGCTCATCTACTGGCCTCCATCATGAAAAAACGCATGGTATATTATTTATAGAGGTTCTAGCAAATACAGAACCACACATGGTCTTAGGTGAACCAAGCCCGACATCAAATTTTACAATCTATTAGCCAGAACTGTTGAAAGGCTCTTAGTGCCTAGGTTCGAAAGGCAAAGTGGTCTGTACGACTGGCATGTATTGGGATCATTAACAGTCTTGAGAAACAATGTTACTTAATCAGTCCGGAGAAAGGCATGCAAACATCCTTCCCGTTTGGCTGCTGAAAGAGCATCCCAGTGTGAGGTGCTAACAGCATCCCAAATTAATTGTAAATCTCCATGGAAAGTCATCCAAATCAAGAGACAGCACTCTATCCATTCCGTTAATAGCCCAAATCATTCCCTTTTCTGTAGTATTTGTGTCAAGTGAATCACAGATCTCTGGAGAGATCCTCTGATGGTCACATGTACTCTGAAATACGCCATAAAGAGGAGTGGTCCAACACAGTTCTAGCACCTTAGTGCATGTTACAAAACTCCCCAAGATAATATTGAAAACCCCCTGTTTTAGGGTGACCAGATTTTCAAAATAAAAACCCAGGACAGGACAGGCCACCGACATAGAAGTAGGACTACAATTTCGCCGGTCACTGACACAAAAGTAGGACTACATATCGTAGCACTGATAAAGACAAAAAAGGGACTACAAACATAGCACTTATGACAGTGAAGTTTGGGGGCAGCCACAGCAGATCAAATGCTGGATTAATGTACACATACCTGTGAAGCCACTATGTGGCACGGTTTTCTGTTTTTAGAGTGAATTCTTGGGGATCCACCTGTACAGGTAGAGCACTGCAGGCTGAAATTAACCCTAGTAACCAATATGGATTTCAAAGTCTCAATGTCCATTCGGTTTCGTTCATCGGTCCATGTATTGTTCATAATTGAAAAGATTCTTTCCACTGGCGCATTTGTGCCGGGCAAGCACAAGACAAACTGGACCATCATGCTCATGTTTTTCATTGTTATGTTCTGCTGTGAAAAATAGGTGAAAACCTCCACCCACCGTTCATCTGCAGACTTTTTTTGCTCGTTCCACTGGGCCAGCCTGCAAGCTGTGTAATTACGCACACAGCTCAGTTCATCAAAAAGCTCTGTGTCATCGAGGTTGAGCCTTCCTGATGTAGACTGCACAAATTGTAGGGAGCCCTCTACATCTCCCCAAACAGGGACACTGTTTAGGAGGACCCAGGAAAAAACGTTCAGTTCTGTGAAGTGAGCGCCCCATTCTTCTAGGTACTTTACACAGCAGTCATAAAAAGAGTACACATATTCGTTGAATTGGGTTTCATTTAGTTGCCCTTGTTCACGGAGGTCATTTAGGAGGCCTTTTACTTTGTTACTCAGAAAACATGCATCACGCCGCCCTATCATTTTCTCCTTCAGCCTCATCAACCTTTGGCCAACATCAATAGCATTTGAGTTTTGCTTTTCAAGAACCTTAATCGTATCATTAAACAGGACTAGCTGGTTCTGCAGGAAACAGAGCCACGCCTCACCAATAGGGTTCTGCAAAAACTTGGTAATGGCTGTAGGGGTTTTTTCCTGTGAGAAAAAGTATGACTTCAGGGCTGGGTACAGTTGGAGCACCCTGTCAAGAGCTGGCAATAGGGACAGCCAGCGTGTGTTACTGGTGCCAAGAAGGCTCTGGTAGTCTATCTCCACAAATTCACAAAATTCCTTTAACTGTTCTGTTCTAACAGTATAGATGTGGAAGTATTTATACACTTTCAATATGAAGGATTCTATATCCAAGGGGAGCCCATCAGCAGCAGTTTGCACTGCATTATGCACAATGTGTGCTGCACACCCCACACCAATTAGTTTATTTTCAGGGATTGCCTCCTTCAACTTACAAAAAACATTGTTTTTCCCTGCTCTTGCTTTCCCACCAAAGTTTGTGTTTGTGTTATCCGCACAAAAGGCTATTACCTTTTCCCTTAGATTGTTTTTCTCCAGGGCTTGAAGCAGTTCCCTAAATAATATTAATGAGGTTTCCCCAGGGACCGAGGTGAACTCCAAAATCTTAACTTTCACCCCCTCAAGGTCCTGGAAATATCTGATTACAATTGGGATGAGCTTCACCTCTTTCCTGTTCGAAGCATCAACCGAAACTGATAGACAGGTAACATTACTCAAATCACGCTGGAGATCCTCCATAGCTAAAGGCGCCAGCACTTTGGATACTAATGCTTCTGCTTTTGTACGGGCACAGGTAAATTTCTCATCATACAATTTCCTTATCAATGAGGATGTGCAGTCCATTGATCTAAAGCTGTGGTTGTGCTTTGCAAGGTGATAGGCAAAAGTGCCCTCAGCAGCAGCCCTACTGAGGTCTGTGTCCCCAGGAACAGCCTTCCCAAAAAACTGTGTGATATTGCTGCTGCTGGCTGCAGATAACCAAAATTTGTGCTTTTTGGTTTGCACGTGCTCCTTAATATCTCCTTTTCCACCATGGGCAATAGAAAAAGAGCATCTGCAGTGCTTGCAATACACTTCACTGTCACTCCTTGCAACCTTACTCAGGAAAGGGAATGACGTTTGCATCTCCTCAGTGGCGGTACATCTCCTCTTGGGCATCTTTGGTAGCTACCTAGCTAGTGTTTCTAGATAAAGCTTGAAGAAAAAAGTAATGTCAGTCATCGTGATATGGTGAACTACGTCTCACGCAACAACAACAAAAATATCTTGATGACTGAACTACGGTTGTAGTAGTATACCTGGAAAGTCAATAAATCCTCAAATGTGTTTGTGACTTATACAGGTGCAACAAAGGGCACAGCATTAGCATTTGCCAAAAAAACAAAATGAGAGTAGAGTGGTGCCTGAATTGCAGGAGGGAACTGGGCAAGCATTTACAGGCAAGCATAAAGCCTACACAGGCTCTCTTCATAAACAAAAAATGTTGAGGACAGAAGGCAGGGGGTTTGTTCTGTCCCAGAGGCAGGAGCGGCTGAGTTTAGAAATAAAAGCCACGCCACCATTGAAAACATGTCCTTGCTGGCTGCACAATGCCCTCTGCCCCCCATATAAGAACACTCAGGTTGTAGTTGCCTCCTAACACCAGTAAAATGTTACATGTCAAGGAAAGCTTGCCTTGTGGGTTGCACAAATGCAACCCATGTAAGAACATTAATCATGTTGCCTTTGACACCTGTAAACAAATGTCATATGCCCCCCTCTGAGAACACACATGTTGGCTTTACTCTTAATGCGAGCACAACATTCCATGCCATAGTACAACCCAGCCAGCCCCATTGTAGTGCCCTCCATGCAATAACACTCAGCACATTGGCTTGCATAACAATTACATCACAGGTGTGCAAGTAACAGCGCTGCAATGGCCAAGGCCTGTCTGCGCGCTGTACAAATGTAAAAATAAATCATACAAATAAATAAGTAGGGTTGGCAAGTATTCTTAAAGAACATGTACAGAGGAACTGCTCCGCTACCAGATGGATGCAAAATGAGTAACCTGCAAGTCACATTTCATTTCCTTACCTGTTGGATATTGCAGGACGATGTGGGTGTGCTGCAGCAGGGATGAGGGTCACAAACGAGCTGGATGCAAGAGGATCGACTGATGTCAAGCTGGTGGCGTGAAGGGATGCGCTGCAGGCTGGAGCAGGAAGCAGGTCCACGAGAATAATGCTCTTCGAACGCTCAGGCGATGGAATCCAGACAGCAGCAGCAGTCACGAAGGAAAAGAAAACGAATGCTGCTAGAAACTCCAAGCCCCACTCACGGAAGAAGATGGAAGAATGATGCTGCGACAGCCACGGAAGAAAAAGAATGAACCGTTCGTGCCCGTGGTCGAGGCTTTTATGTGTTGCCAGCCAGGGGTCCCATAACTTCCCCCAAACACGTCGCAAGTCGCGCTTCCTGCAACGTCACAAGCTGACGTTGCAGGAAGTCTCCAGGTCCTGGAGGGCGTCTATAGGCTGTGTGGCTGTGTTTCCGGCTTGGGCGGGGGCTTGGGCGCAGAGAAAGTGAAAGTATGAGCCTGCGCACTGCAGCGCAGGCTCATACTGCAGCGTCGGAGCGGTGTCGTCCGAAAATCGGGACACCAGACACCCGCGCAGCAAAACCCCGGACGGGGTTTGGAAAAAAAAAAAACCCCGGGACAGGGGGTGATTTCCCCGGACCTGTCCCGGGAAAACCGGGACATCTGGTCACCCTACCCTGTTTGTCACATGCACATGCACTCATAACTCAGATAGAGCAACACAAGACTTAAGGGTCGTTATTGAAACCCATGGATCATTATTTATTTATTTATTTATTTGCATTCATCAAGCGCACTTGCAGCCCATAAGGCATTGAGGCGCTGTTACAGAAGATATTATATTTTCATGAATGACTCTCTTAGCACAAAACCAATTTTCAAAAAGTTGCCTACGCATTTCGGAATAACCATCCATAATCAGGGATTATTATTTACAGTGTCTAATGTAAGGTAATTACACATTTTCATCTGCGTTCCTACAATAAACAACAAACCTCGTTTCAGTGTTATTTTCAAATTTAACCCATTTCAGAACATGAAACATGTGCTGCCTTGAACATTAAGTGTTAGTAAGTAAATTGTTAGTCTTTTTTTATTTGATTTCATTTAATTGATATACAATGTTTCCAAAAAGAAAAGAGCATTTTAATTTTTCTCTTTAAAAACTTCTAGAATTTTCCTTTCAGAAATGTCTTTATCCTCTTTGATGAACAAACAACTTTCCTACTGCAAGCTGTTCAATTTCGCTCCAATTTCTTTTGTTTTTGTGCTAGATCTACTCATCTGGTTTTGGGAAGATTTTTACCATACATGACACCATTGCTATCATGAATGGTGTGTAAGTAAATTGTTAGTCTAATATTTCAATGCAAATCAGTCCACAGTGAACCATGGTGTAGTGCAAATGATAACATCAGCTCTTATGTAATGCCAAATCAAAACCCCTCTTTTGTCTTGAATGTTTTCCATGCATTCACAATACTGACTCACGCCAAATTCAGCCCAGAGTCTCACGTCTGAGTCTCACACCATATTCTGAGTTTGCAAACATTCTGCCTCTGCTGAAATTCAGAGCCTCATTTTCCCTACAGGCCCCTGAATAGTAAGCAGTCAAAGGTTTAAATGAGAAGGGCCAGAGGGCATCATAGAATGGGATTGGGGCATTGGGCTGATTTTTATTGTAGTCATCAAGATGTCAGGCACTGCTTGTGTTTTGCACATTAAAAGAATTACTTGCATATGAGAATACAAACTAATTTCACGCCGGGCACCAACGAAGTGAGCACATGCCATATTCTATTGATCCAATAGTTAAACTCCTCATTACATGATTGATGGCACAATTATTCCACATCCTTGATTTGATTAGTATTTTATAAAACACACTAATACCCAAGGGCTTCTTGGCGCAAATAAAAAGAAAATTTGGACCCAAAATATAGATAAGAAAATCAAAAGTAAACTGAAAAAATAACTAGGTTTTCAGACATTTCCTGAAATTTAATTGATGCTTGATTTTTCTTAACGTTAGTGGCAGGAGTGGCCAAAATTACTGCTTGTGAAACAAAATGTCTGAAATGTGCCTCCACTTTCACCTCACCAGTGGATTGGACAATTTCCGGATTCACCGCTTTTAGACAAATGTTGAGTTTCTTTTGCCCAACATTTCATTTTTTGTATAAACTGAGCACGCTTACCATGAAATGCCTTTTGAATAATGCCCAATATCTTAACAATAAAGTGCTTATGCACTGGGAACTGATGCAGCTAAACCAATACAGCAGACATATGATCTCTGCAATCCCTTCAGGAGACTATCCTCACTGCCGTGTTTTGGATAATCTGTACTCAATTAAACAGGTGTGCTGGCAACCCTATGAAATGGAAGTTGGCACAATCCAATCTGAAACAAATAACAGCCAAAACCACTGGTGCAGGAAAGAATAGTAGCATTTTCCCAAAAACTTTAATGTGCTTAAAACAACTTGTTACCAACCGGTTTACCTGTGATGAAATATACTTAACTGTAACTACCTGATCCAGCAGGCCGGATGGGGTGGTATCGGCCTAGGGATCAAGTTAAAGGCCCGATTGTAGCGAGGGTGGTAATGAGGGTCCCAAGTCCGATACTTCCCAATCCTGCATGCCAGCGAGGATAGTATCAGTATTAGCACCCTGACATGCCTATCCGGTAACCAGGGGTACTGAGAGCAAAGTATTTCATTTGAATGGAGGGGACGCTCTCTTCCATTTCCATGGTGGACACAAAGGACACTGGGCGGAAGCAGCCGCAGCAGCCACGTGTGCTGCTGCCGCGACACTAAGCGGGTAACTGGGGGGGTAAAAAAAAAGAAAGGAAGGGAAGGGTGGATGGGCGGAAGATTGCAGGCAGTAGATACAGCCCGCGATCCAAGCAACTTGATTGGTTGCACACCCATTCCCAGGTGCAAAAATCCATATATAGATGAAATATCCAGAATTATACCATAGCAGACGTTAGCGCCCAGGGGGTGAAAGTAAAGGTCTGCTCATGAATAATCTTAACCGGGTAGCAAGGTTTGAAATTGAGGGTAGTTAGTTTGCACCTGCTTGAGGCCTAGAAGAGCCTGGTTATCTTGGCACCAACAGCCACCAGGAGCTACCTTTGGCTCCCCAAGACAACTGATGTCAATCAAACACACATATGTGAATATATCTCTGTTCATTTGGGGCAATCTATAAATAAGCATTGCACATTTATATGACATTTAAAGCATAAAGGGTCATAATAAATAGCAACATTTTAAGTTGGCATCTTATGTGCAAGTTAGATTTGCGGAACATTAGGAACTAGCTCCGTTCCCCAGAGGTAGCTCCTGCTCACTGGCTAATGTCGCCTACCCAGGAGACGCTTTCAGCTCCTGCTTATCTAAGCCTAATTTCGATCCCAGGGGTAGGGATGTAAATGGGAGCCAGACTTTATTCCACGAATCAATGTCATAACTTCCTGTGTAGTAACAAGAGAGAATCCTAATAGTAACTTGTTGCTAGAAGGAACAAAACACACAGTTGAAGGTCTATAGCTCCTATTTCCAAACTGCTCAGCCCCTCCCCCCAGCAATTCCTCTGTGCAGGGTTCATCATATGCTATGGAAAGATTCCTAGCCTGTTCCAGAGGGTTATCTGTTTGGAGTGCCTACTCAACACTATTGTTATCATACTCTATCCGTTTATGTTAAGATAACTACCCCAGACGCTGCCTCCCATGACTGGGTTCACTGGGCCTGCATGTAATCATGTAGTGATATGTCCAGGTCATCGAAAGGATGTCCTGTAAAAGGAATCAGCCATCTGTTGAAAACATTGAGCCCCAAAGCATTACCAGCCATATTGGTAAACCCATTTACTAACTGTTGAAACTTTAGGGTGGCCAAAACATCTAAAAGGTTCTACGACATGGGGTTGAGGATATCTATTACCCAGAATGAACATAGAAACAATCACAATCGGGATCTGAGACCAGAATCTGCCAGAGCTTCAGAGAATGTAGGTCCTGGAACTGGTAGTCGATCTATAAGAACAAAGGGCAATAGAACGAGTGGATTAACATGTGATCCTAATCATCATCTATTCTGCTGCAAAAGATCATATTGGCTTCAATGGCACAGAGGGAAACCTATCAGGAAATATAATCGCCATTCCCCCCACGTAGGAGCTTAACACGGTTAACATAGGAGATGATGTAACCCACCGGGACGGCCTCAGTCAGTCGGCCTTCGATAACAAACAAGAGATCAAATGTACAAGAGTCAAAGTGGTCAACCTCTTGCAGACTTTCCTGAAGCACTTCTTGATTCACTCCCAAGAATCCAGAATTCACTGTAATGAGGAAGACTCTTCCTTTGTTGTGCAACAACGATTCTCTTTTTGATTACTAATCAAGAAGCTTGCACTTTAAGATTGTAACGTGCAACATTCCAATTCTTTATTTCCTAAGAGGTTAGTACAATTACATTTTTAGGAAATCAAAAATGTTTCAATGCAAAGCATTTTCTTTTTATTGAACTACCGACATTCCTTCTATCTTGTAAAGTGCAACTATGATCACATTACTTTTGCCAGTAATGACAAATAGAAAATGCATTTCAGTCCGTTTTTAAATGCACATATGTCAGAACTCATATTGGGTGCTTAACACAGGAACTTTGCTGTCTCTAAACTTCTAGTAAACATGTAACCAATACAAGTAAAAACATGTAGAGACCAATTATTGTACTGATCATTTTTTTTTAAGGCCAACCAGTGTTAGCATATTTGGCGGCAGCAGTGTGTTTGTGGTAGGGGCCGAGACCTGCTTGTCAGTGACTTTTTCATTTCGATTACAGCTAAACTGCCAGGCGTGGACTGGGCAAGATGTGTTATCCGCAGCTTTCTTTACTCAGTATGCCAGTCTGTTTTGCAGTGCAGCCTCTAATGGGAACGTCTTGAGAGTGCACCAGTTCTTTCAGTTTCAGAAATAAATTGGTGCTGTTTCTGGCTGACAGCTCCAGATGATCAAAAGTAGAGACAAGTGAACTTTCAGGGCACTTAACACAAATGATCATTAGGAAGGCTGGGGACTGAAGCTGCTGAGTTTTGCTAGTAATTATTGAAGGACATTTTGAACTCGCCTCTTTTAATCGGTAGATGTACTTGACATTAATTAGCTATCATGCACCATAGATTTCCTCTCGGTTTGCACATGTCTCTGCATCGGCATTAAGGATGGAACGCCGCCACGCAGAAAGGCATGCATTAGTGATAAGATGTCAATATGCTGTCTTTGAGTTAGAGGCAGACGATGCTGTTTGAAAAATTGAAATAGAGCAACAAGATGCACGCGGTAGGAATGTCTCCTGTTGATAAAATATACAGCTGAAGGCACTGTTAAAAATTAACACACAAAGTTCTCTTGGTTCCGCAAAGGTCTGCTAAGGCCCTGTTTCGATCGCTGGCATGGCTGAGTGTCTATTGATCCTATTTGCATTTATTTATGTATTTATTTATTTATTTATTTAGACATTAGTATAGCACACCTAACCGGGAGGCATCTAGACACTTAATTTGAATTTGAGTAGATTCCTGAATCTTCAAAATTGTATTTGCTATGCAGGATGCCAACTCATTACAGTATTACAGTACATTGTCCATGCCAGTGTAGCCAGTGTTGATACTGATGATGTCAGTAGAGACCTTACGGATTATGTCACAAAGCACAGCAGCAGTGTACAGATCAGCAATCAGCTTGCCCAGCGTGCAGTCAATAACTTACTGCAATGCCTCATTTCTAAGAGAATGTGTTGGTTGGCAGCACTACTCTGCGTTGCTCACTCACCGCTGACCACTCCCTCTCTACTTCACTCCGGACAGTGGTCTGTGTCGAAGGGAAACAAGAGCTGCTAGGCATGAGTGCTTATGGAGGGATGTGTTGCCATTGGGTCTGGAGGCGTGAAGGAGGGGAGAGCAAGCAATGCATAATGCACTGTTCCACCGGAGGTTCCCAACTACTGCAACAGCGCCAACGCAATGGAGAGAGCAGTGCACAAGCAATGCATGACTCACTGATTAGGGGACAGGGTTGCTCAGTTTAAGGTGATAGTTAAGTGCACGTGTCTGCTTGACATCTAGGTCTTCTGCAGCAGGGGCCGAAGCTGCAAATGAGTTCTGGGTTCATTCTGTGAGTGTTTTCAAAGAGTTCTCCCAACTTTTTTTATCCACCTGTAAAATGGGGCTGAATGTACCCCGGATCTCTTCAGTAGGTGCAGTGACTTATTGAGATATCTCACTGGTACAATATGTATTTCAGAAACATCTTCTCAGCTTGTGATATGTGTATTCAGAATCTTCCATATTTATCTTCTGGTGGTTCCCTCGATTTATTAAGGCCACAGTGGGAGGCCAAGCTTTCTCCGCGGCTGCCCCCTGCATTAGGAACTCCCTCCCTCGCTCCCGATTAACTTAGGATTTCCTTCACTTTAGGAAATTACTCAAAACTTTCCTTTGCCTTCACTGATCCGTTTTCGGTTATTCAACCCTATTCTTGTAGGTCTTTTCCCCTCTCAGCGCCAGGATACCCCTGGGGGAGAGCGTGCTATAGCAATAACCATAATGCAACATACCACACCGCTGCCAACTGTCCTCATATGGTGATGGTCTCCGTCAGCTGATTCTGGCATATGAAGTGACTGCACTCTGAATTCTGGGACATCTTGGTCTATTTTTATAACCAGTAACAGAGAAGTTGTCGGCACACTCACAAATATTTATAAAGGCAAAGTTTCTAAAAGAGATCAACAATTTTGTAAACAAAATTCAAGGTGCGGGGGAGGAAAAGTGAGCCTGGCACAGGACCACCAATACACATATGTAGACAAAAGAATAGGATCCAAAAGTAGGAACCCTCCCGTCCCCTGCACATTATTACTATCCCGTCATGAGATGGTTAAATATACCTTAGTACAAGCTAATAATATATGTTAGGACATACCAATTCAAGAAAAGACAATGGTAATTCATAAATTGTACATTAAGAACACAAGAAATGAATGTTTACAAATTTATATCGAGCAAAAAGTGCATGTGCAACAAGTCCAACGTAAACGGCTGACGCGTTTCGAAATCACAATCTCTTCTTCTTGAGCCAAAATTTGAACTAAATATAAACAATATAATGCAAAGAAACCATAAGGAAAACTCATTGTTAGTAAGCATGTCAAAACAGAAATAACAGTACTATCTGAAGTTGCAATCAATGTAATGATTCCCAATTATGACTTACATGATGCCAAATTTGGACAATAATGCTCTTCCCTTTTTCAGTACATATTGATCCAAGGACTTCAATGCGACATGTGGTGACCAAAAACCCCCAAACAGGGTCCAAACCATTCCAGTGCTATGCATTATAACCAGGACAGTGAAACTGAAGATCCTACGATCTGACGTGTGCTTAACTAAAAATCAAGTATTGCCTGATTTCCCTGCTCATGCTTTGGCGTTTCAACCGCTATGTTACCAATGGTCCTTATGTCAGGTTAGTTCATTGTGGGCACAGAAGATGGGCCGAAAGGACATCAGAAATCAAAAGGCAATACGGATGGGGGAAGCAATTTCTTCAAAATGTTCAAGATGTTAAATTCTAATAACTCTAAAAAAGGAAACTTTGGAAAATACGTGTACATTAAATGATTAAGGAAAGAAAGCAGAGGAAGTAATTGTGCATCTATGCAGTTTTAGCATACGTATGTAATGGTGCTGATTTCGAATGTTCTTTTGTTTTGTATTTGTATTTGTATTTATTTAGTTTATATAGCGCTTCACAACAAAGCGCTGCACAATTTAACAACAGGATACATATAACAATTAGCATTATAACGGTAACAATAGAAGCATTTTACGATTGTGAATCAGACCAACAAAACAGTAAGTAGAGCAATTAAACTGAAGGGAAGAAGAAGAGTAGTGAGACCAGAGAGGGAGAGGGAGGGGTGGGGAGGAGGAGGAGGAGGAGGGAAACGGATGGGGTAAGGGTGAGAATGGGGGTGGAGAGGAGGGGAGGGAGAAGATCATGGTGATAAGGAAAGGAGGGAGGGGGGCAAGAAGAGGGAGGGGTTTCATGGCGGGGAATGGAGAAGGAGAGATTTAAGGGATGTGCGGAATGAGGAAAAGGTAGAAATTGATTGGATTCAGAGAGGTAAGGAGTTCCAGTGCAAGGGGGCTAGGAGCTGGAAAGAGCAGAAACAGGATGTGGCACAAGGGGATGGAGGGACAGTGCTAAGGAAGTGGTCAGCAGAGCGTAGGGAGCCAGAGGGAGTGTAGAAAGAGAGGAGGGAGGACAGATAAGGGGGAACAAGACCGTGGAGAGATTTAAAGACTAAGCAGAGAAAATGAAATTTAAGTTGGGACTGAAAGGGAAGCCAGCCAAGGGAGGAAAGGGAAGCAGAGATGGAGTCACGGGAAGAGAGGAGACAGAGGGTACGGACGGCAGAATGGTAGATAGATTTAAGGGGGGCGAGATGAGAAGTAGGTAGTCCAAAGAATAAGGAGGAACAGAAAACTTTTGATTACAAAAAATAGAAACATTTTGAAAAATAGAAACATTTTGTTTACAAAATGCGAAGCACTAAACTGAGGACAGGAGTCAGGTAATTGTTTTCTTCACAACATTTTATGTGGAGATCATGGGTTTTGAAGTTTAAGGCCCCAGAGTTGACAGGTTTCCTCCAATGCCAATTCCATGTCCAAAAACGTCCAAACATTCCCAATCTGCTAGCAAATGGATTCCCTTCTCGTTGTCTACAGGTATTAGCAGCTAAATCGCTACTGGCTAACAAGCTAATACTGGCTGAAGATGTCACCTGTTGCATAAGGTCACTTAGAGGACTCTGATATGCCTGACTCCACTGGAAGATCCATTTACGATGGTAGAATGTGATTGCCAGTGGTTGACTTCATCTGCAAAATCACAACTCGTGAACCTTGAGGTTTGTGGGGAATAAAGAACAGTCGCAAATGGCACCATGCTAGCAAGTGACAGTTGCAAACCCTGGTCACTCTTTGGGATTTTGTGGGTTTCTTCACCGTAGCAAATTTTGAAAAGAATGTCTCAATCAGACATTTTACAGACCTATTTATTTTAAAGTGATTGTCTAAAAAGCATACATTTTCCAAGCAGTTCTGCGGGGCTACTTGCGACATGTTCAAACAAGGCTTACCAAACTATGCACAGTGCAGGACACCAGGGGGTTAACGTGCTGAAACAATTTAGAAAAGGTAAATGGGGTCAAATACTGCATAGCACATCCCAATATAGCCAAGAAAACTGCCCAAAAGTCCATAGACCTTATGATGCAATTTAACATGGCTCCCCCTTTCCAGGCACTTTCAGACCACTTTAGTGGAGATTGGCACAGTCGAAAAGAAGAGTAACATAACATGAGATCACATATGACCTCCGCACGCACCACACTGCCTCCACATATGCCCACCAACTGCCTCTTTGCTCATATTCCGTTTTATGCCTCAATGGACTGCCGCAATGACCATGTCAGTCACATATCCAGGGAGCGCCTTAATATTCAGGTTACGTCACATATACCCCAAAACCACTACCCAGAGCTCTGCCACATGTGAAGGGGTTGCCTCAATGTCCAGATTCAACCTCAGTGCTACAGGAATTGACTTATAGGACCAGATTCCATCTTACATGTCAATGCCTTTCATCCACTTATGTGTAATGGTCAATGCACAGATTCACATTTATTATTTGTTTATTTGTTTATGGTTTGTTTAAACCTTTACAAAATGATTCCTGAACAACAGATACAACATTTAAAACAATTAGATCAATATCAATTCATTCAGACATATTAAGAACATAATTAAACTAACATTTTGTGTATAACAATGCAAAAACAATGCATTTTATAGAGCAGAACTTCATATTTCATGTAAATTACTCAAGATAAGTTACAAAAATTCTTCAGAAAAGCAATAATTCTTAGTTTTAAAACAGTAGAGCTATTGTGCCTAATCTGATACCATAATAGTTCTGTATTAACAGAATGCAAGTGTTATATAAATTGTTCAAAATATAATATGCATTGCTTTAGTAGAGCTGGACATAGAAGTAATATATGTAACAGAGTTTCTTCAGTGCCACGTGTTTTACAATATCTACACCAGCCCCATGCATCGTTAAAGAGATTCCATCTTTTCAAAATGTAGTTTGTTTTTAAGATATTAAAACGGAACCTCATGAATGTATTTCTAAAGTTCCGAGAAGGATATTTCTCCAAGTAAGTTTCGAGAACAGGATAGAATTTCCATAACGAATATATTTGGTTTACCATTTTAGATTGTTGAACAAAATTGAGAGTCAGTTGCCAGTCGTTACATTTAAGTATATTTTTAACTTTCAATGGGTTAATTTTCAGCATCTCTATCGCGATGCCTGCCTTCATCCATATTTCCTCATTAATCACTTTCAATTTCAAACAAAAGATGTTAGATTGGTCTTTCCCTGCTATAGTGTACAATGACATAGAGTTATTTACCAAACATTTTCTCCACAGCAACATTTTTGTCCATAAAATGATTGATTCCAAAGATTGAAGATTCACATTTATAGGCCCCTGGTTCTGGATCAAATGCTCTCGGACAGGCTTGTATGCCCATATTCAGCCTGAGAGAGTACATCAATGACAAGTCACATGTTTGACCTATTAATACCCTGGGTCCACCTCACTTGTGAAGGTTTAGAGCTCATACTCTCAGGGACTGCCTCATCCAAGCACTGATTTTTTGACATGCACAGATTCTTTCCCATATGCTCAATGACTGCAGCAGATTCCTAGATTTAGCAGAATTTTTCCAGCTATTGTCATGCCAAAATCCAGCCCAGATTCAGCCTCACGTGCTCAGATTCAGCCTAAGGCTGTAATGCAGTGCAAGGAAATCCAGCAGCAGGCAGTGGGCCTTAGGCTGCCACAAGTAGGGATAGAGCTAAGCCTCATATTGTGCAGGGCCATAGGATTTGGCTCGGACATCCCTGCTGCAATGGTATTGGTAACACCACAATAGCCACAAACTAATACTGTAGAGCAGGGTTGTCCAACTCCAGGCCTCAAGGGCTGGAAACAGGTTGGATTTTCGGGATACCCATATTAGTAGCCATGCGACACATTTGCATGCAATGATTCTAAATGTGTGCACATTTCTTCTCATGAATATTAATGAGGCATATCCTTAAAACCCGTCAGGATTCCGGCCCTCGAGGCCTGGAGTTGGACAAGCCTGCCGTAGAGGTTTTGCCACTGGTCGACACTTTCACTAGGACTGAAGGGGGGATTCCATTGCACCCATGGGACGGGAGGAAACCACAGAGCAAAAATCATACAAGTACCTGTCCTCTGGTCTCAGTGGACGGTTCTTTGATTACCATGAACCCTTTTTGAGCTTTGGAAGTGAATGCAATGTGCTAATAGCATTGGAGATCTAAGGAGCAGCCCTTAATGACTTGGGAATCCTGATCTTACAGATAAGTCTACGTTCCTAGCAGTCATTGCCATTATTCTTACCAATGTTTATGTAAGGTAACAGCTACTGCCCTTTAGTTTGTATTACTTGCACATATTTCATAATCCTTATTGTAAAAGGATGCCTCCAAGAGGCTCTGAGCTGTGGTACACATAATGCAGCAAGCCAATGGAATGGATTGCCTGAATTTATCTGCAGGAAGCTCATGTCTGCTCATTGGCCCAAACCTACCATGTCAGCACAAGCAGAGCTGAAGAGACCGATTCACTGTCAACATTCCGTATGAAAGGGTACCGCTTGGTGGGCAGAGATGTATATTACGAATATGCCATTCCTTTCAGCAGATTTTCATCACACAGCCTGTCAATGCATCAATCACATCCCCTGTGCTTGAAAAACAAAGTTGTCATAAGGATAACAACGCATGTATTTATTTGCACATTATTTATGATGTGTCACAGGCAAGGGCAGTCGACTCTGAGCACACAATATACAGGGGAACTGCACCTGCTGACGCCGCATGGCGTTGTGAACATGCCTTAAGAGAAGATGCATATGTGGGTGGGCTGCAATAACTCAGTGAGCATCCACTGCAAGGAGATTTTGGTGCAGGTTTCAGGTTCACAGAGCAATCTTTGCATGATCTTATTGAGGGTAAAGAGCGAAAGAGCGCATGTGTGGCAGCTGTCCACGTGATTTAGGCCTGCCTGTTAGAGGATAGCTCATTCCACTCTCTGGAGCAAGACACTTGGACAGGTGTTTGGTGAAGGGCCTCTTTGATGATCAAGATTTGAACTCCTGGATCCATGATAAATGGGAGGCTGCAGTAATGGTGGCCTGCAAAGAAGGAAGTATACTTGGTCCCTTCCCCACCAGTCACTTTTTAACTGCTGCCCTCCCAAATTCCTTTTGAGGATTAATGGCTTCCTCCCTAGGAGGGCAACATTTCATTACCATCTTTCAATTATGCAAATGCTATTTTCTTTGAGTCCAATCTAAAGTAGACCTTACATTTTTAGGTTATGCTGGTTACATTTCTTGCAATGTTATACTTTTCTTATTTTTCTATTTTTTGTGATTTGTGTGTTTGTACGTCATGTATTTTTATTGCATACTTTTTCTTGTACCTGTAAAACTCTCCATGAATCATAATCAGGTTAATTTTATATAAATATCTCAAATAAAATAAAAACAATACAATTGATACTGTCTTGATCTGCCCCAAGAATTCTTCAAAGTATGAAAGGGACAAGGAGATGGCGCCACAGGGTGGGCAAGGGGTCAGAGAGGAGGAGAACGAGAAGATGGGAGGCACAATTGTAGGAAACAGAGAAAGAAAAGGAGGAAGTTTTCTATGGAAGAAGCAAGTGTGAAGACTTCTCATGTCCCGTAAGTCGCATTAAGCTGTTTTAAGGCTTTTGTGAGAAAAGGAGTGGGTGAGGTGGATAGATCAAGGGTGACAGCTGTAGGGGAGTGGGCCTGGCAGTAAGTTTGTTCGAGTCAATGAGAGCAGTGAATGATTGATCAAGGTAGATGTTTCCTAGGCATGCAGTTGACATTGTGTTCTCCCTGACCTCTTGCACAGGATGAGCAAATAGACACTCTCTCAGAAAGGCAATTTAGGGCCTATATTCTGAGAATGATACTAACAATTGAAACATGTATTTTGAATACCTCATATCAAAAAAGCACACTTAAATGTGTGTGGAGGTCCCATTTGATATGTATGGCATGGGTACAAGACAGGGTTCCCTGTAATAATGTCCATGCAAAAATGTCTCCTGACAAAAAAGTCACCCTTTTTTTGCGTAGACATTATTACATTGAACATGCGGGGGACACCCCCGCAACTCAAACATTTTTTTTTATTTTTTTTACAATGGGAGCATGGGATATCCCTGCAACCCGTCCCCATACATATATCACTATATATAATGTTGCCAATGGCTTTTCCCCACGAAATTATGTATGGAGACATTATGTATGGGGACATTGTTACCAGATACCCATGAAAGGTATTATATAGGTTAAATATGGCTAATTTACCGTATGTAAAACATTCTATGAACAACAAGCAGTAAATGTATCATGCAATCCCACCTCACAGTTAGTTGGTTTTTAAAAGAATATTTTAAATACCACATTTTTAACACTTCAACCATACTCATGACGATGCCCTTGGAGTCCTGGTTTGGCACTGCAAAGTCCATAGCATGTCCATAAATATTAGTACACACTGAGAAAACTAAGGAAAATAAATGAATAAAAATGAAGTTGCGTGTATATATTATGAGCCGAATCGGTCAGTGTCAATAATGAATATTATTTTAGGGTGGCGCTGTTGCGCACAATACAAATGGCCGCCTGATTGTTGAGCTCCCGCTCCACTGAAAGATCCTGTGGATAATAATCCGTCTCAGACCTGCCTGGCAAAGCCCGGGTACAGGCATCGATAGCCCGACTACCCATGTGCAACCCCTGGAACTCCTGTGTGCTGGCGACCGGGGAGGCCGGAGTTGTGCCGTTCCGAACATTGTCTGGCCCATGCAGCGGACGGGACCCGGAATTGGGCACCGGGGTGGCCCACTTGAGTGCCGCGGCTTTGGCGTGCCGAGAGGCACCGGGTGGGAGGAGCTTAAAGCCTCAACCTGCGCCCGCTCTCCGTGCTGGAACTGCACCACTGGGCTCCCTGGCAGCCCTGGTGGGGCGAACCAAGAGATCGGACCTTCAACCGAAGAGGTGCATAGCCCGAGGCGATCCCGCACTCTGGGCTCCGGAGTGGCCTCCCAAACCATCGCCCTGTTAGGACACTCGGCGGGTGTCCGGCCCACATCGCAGTGCTACGCGGCTACAATTGGGCATTGGAAGCGCCGTATCACTGTGAGAGGGGGGGGCCGATACTGTGGCCAGCAGAGGAAGAGAGACACAACACATGTTGGCGGCGGCGGGGGGGTCCCTCCTGGTGGAGGTTACCCGTGCCCTGTACGACAACATCCGATAAAGGTGAGGCGTACCCAACTGTCACTCCTGTAAATCCTTAAGTGTGCTCCGGGTAATTCCCAGTGAAATAAACTTGCAGGGCTGTGGCACCCTACATCATATCCCACCCGGGGGCCAGCAGTGGTGATACACGCATAGGCTGAGTATAGCCTGGTGACTTTTATATAATCTACTACGAGTTGCCATTCCGGTATCAGAATACGTGGGAGGGCGCAGCCCACTCGGACATACTGGCTGGTTCCCCCAGACGACAGGGGTACATTCCCGCGTCCCGCTCTTGATACACGCTGCACAAAGCTGGGACAATGGAATACTCCATTAAAATGGCTACCATAGCGGATACTATAATGGGGGAGCCATCTAAAACGGGCAAGGGCTCCAAGACCCCGGCAAGCAAGAAGAAAGGCCCGATGGATGCCTACACGGGAAGCCAAAACCCAACCATGGTTGCAGATCTTCATACTGCCACTGATGAGGCCTCGAACCCGGAACCAGGCGATCAAGTAGATAAGCTAACAGCAATAGTGCAGAGTGGCTTCCTTTCCATTAATACAAAGCTGGATGACATTGTTTCCACCATAGGCTCCCTTAAGGCTAGAGTGGAAAAGGAGAGTGCACGTGTGACAGAGACTGAAAATAGAATATGCACCAATGAAGACACCATTACACACCATACCCGAGATATTGCCCAGATCAAAGTAAACGTGGCTAAATTACAAAACAAGTGCGAGGAGCTAGAATCGAGATCAAGGAGGAACAACATCCGCGTGGTGGGGGTGTCGGAATCCTTTGGGAAAGGCCAGATGGAACGACAACTGGAGGAACTACTCAAAAACTTGTTTGGACAGGAGGCATTCTCTGAGCATTTTCTGATCGAAAGGGCACATCGTACTTTGGCCCCGATCCTGTGCAAGGCAAGGGAGGCGGGAACACTCCAATTTGAGGAAAATCGCATCCATATATATCCTGACTTCTCTGCGGGGGTGCAGGCGAGCAGAAGATTGTATGAGCCGGTTAAGAAGCTCCTACGGGAGCGTCAAATCCCGTATGCCCTCATTTTCCCAGCCAAAATACGGATGCAGCACCAGGCAGAGCACATTTCTTTGAATATCCGGCTGAGGCTACGCACTACATCGAAACCTCTATACCTCTTCCTCCTAAGGGGGGCAGACCGGCACAAAACAACAGGCCCAGACCGGTGGACTGAAGGGGGATTAAAAACTCATGAGACAAACGCAGGTATATCATATGGTTCATTGCGGGCCGTAGCTGAGAAAATGTGTAATATTTATAGGCCCAGGCAATGGGTTTAAGTGGAGGCTGGGACCCAGTCTGTGGCCATGTGAAGCAACATGGCTACCCTTGGAATATTCCACGAGTTTGGTTTGATACATCGTCAAGTTGGGGGTGACGATGAGGGTGGGGGGGAGTTCAGGGAAGTTGGGATTAGACGTTACAGTTCAGGACTGGCCCTACTGTGGCACAAAGTTGGTTATTGTGATCTGAGATGTAAAAATGTGGTTGCATTTGTACTGGTACTGAGTAAATTACACGAATACTATATAGTTGCTGTTCGGGACGATGGCAGATATTCACTCATGATGTACAGGCGATGGACTGAGGGTTAAACTGTTAACATGGAATTTTCGGGGGCTAAATAATCAGATGAAAGTTAAAGAAATTGGTAACTACATCACCAGACATAGCCCCCAGGTACTGATGTTACAATAAACTCACATGGTGCACATGGTGGGGACTAGTAACATGCACATACTGCCTAAATGGGGACCCTAAGGTTCTACACGGACTATTCTTCCCAGTCTAGGGGGGTCATCACACTCATTCATCCAGGGTTGGGGTTTAGGCCAGAGGGCCACAAGGTTCACTCATTGGGGAGATATGTTTTGGTATGGGGAGAGATCGCCTCTCAGTGCCTTCTCCTAGTTAACACATATGGGCCCAATATGGACGACCCTGCCTTCTACTTAGAATTGTACCAGATAATCGTTTTGCTTGAAATCCAAGGGTCATCTGGGGTGGGGACTTCAATCTGCTCCTTGATCCGGGGCTAGATAGAGCCTCTAAGGTTGTCAGAGCTCCCAGTAAAGCAACCCTGAATCTGACACATATCCTTTCTCAACTTCTGTTAGTGGATTCCTGGAGGGAGCTACATCCTGATAGTAAAAGATACACATGTTACTCTTCAGTCCACGACTCTGAATCAAGAATTGATTACTGGTTTGTCTCTTCATCCATGATGACGGCACTGCGGGGGTGTGAAATTTTGCCACGCACTATGTCAGACCATTCCCCAGTGTTGTTAGACCTATTGCTTCAGAATGTGCCCACACCCTCCAGAAGGTGGAGAATGCCCGGTGGAATGCTAGCAGACCCCGGGCTAGTGGAAACATTGCATGTTGATATTGTGGAGTATTTTGTGAACAATGTGGGATCGGTTGATAAGGTTTTCTTTGTTTGTTTGTTTTTATTGCTTGTATTGCGCACCAGACCCAAGGGTAACCGGGCACATTTTATAAGACAACTTACAGCTTAGTTACAGGAAAAAAACAAGGCAAAAAGAAACAAGAAATATACAGAGAATATATATACACAAAATACACAGCACAGAAACAAGGAATATACAGAGAATATATATACACAAAATACACAGCAGCAGGAATGCTGGTGTACGTATTTACAGTTCTACATAAGCAGGCAGTAACTGCTGGGCAGTAGGTGTGAGCAAAGTGCAGAAGTGGAGAGAGATGCAGGAAACGTCCAGGCGGGATGGAGGTCTGTTATTTGTCTGCTTCTTTAATCCACCTTGTAAGGTTGTGTCGGAAGGTGAAGTAAGGTAGGTTTGTCCGCAGGGTGGGTGGTAGGGAGTTCCAAAGTTGAGCTGCTTTAACCTGGAAGCTACAGCCACCGACTCTGGACAATTTAAATCTTGGTGTTGAAATGTTGTTAGAGTTAACGGATCTGGTGAGTCTTGTTGGTTTTGTTCTGGTGAATCTCGCAGAAAGGTAGCATGGTGCGGCATTGTTTAGGCATTTGTAAACAAGTGAGGCCACTTTTAGCTGGATTTTCTCCTGAGTAGAAAGCCAGTTGTTGGCCCTTCTGAGTTCGGTGATGTGGGTTCTCCTGTGAATGCCTAATGCTGCTCTAAGCGCGTTGTTCTGTAAGATTTGAATTTTTTTGATAACTTCCTTGTTGGCCCCAATATAGAGTGAGTTGCAATAGTCCAACTTAGATAACACCAGCGCTCTCGCAAGTGGGATGCAGCTATTGTTGGACAGGAAGGGTTTGCCTGCTCTTATCAATTTGCAGGTGTAGGCGGTGGCAGAAGCCATCGCGTTCACCTGCTTGTGGAAAGAGAGGGTAGGGTCCAGGTAGAAACCCAGAGTTTTTACCGCGTGAACAGTTGTGATTTGGTTATTATCTATTTTAAAAGAGGAGTATTTAGGGCCCAGTTTTTTTAGGGTGGCGGGTGTGCCAAGGATAATGATTTCAGTTTTGTCATCATTCAGGCATAGTCCATGAGTGGCCATCCATGCCTGGATCCTTATCATAATCACCCGTAAGAGAAGCGCACAGCCATGTCCAAATGCCTACAAAGGACCTTATGGTCAACAAGGTCAAATGCAGCTGATAAGTCCAAAAGGAGGAGTAAGGCTGGTTTTCCTTGATCCCTTTGCTCGTCAATTTGTGCTTTTGTGCTGGGGACAGAAGCCAGACTGCCGTGCTCCTAGCAGGTTGTTAGTTTGAAGGAGTTTCTAAATTTATGAGTATGCCACTTTATCTATAATTTTTAGGAGGAAGGGCACGGTGGTGATTGGTCAGTAATTAGTGGGTATGACTGGGTCTAGCGTCTGTTTTTTAAGCAGTGGGAGAACCCAGGATTCTGTTAAGTTACTCGGTATAGATCCTGTTGTAAAAGAGGCGTTAATGAGTTTTGAGATAAAGGGAACCAGGTCTCTGGCTACGTCCTTTATCAGTTAGGCTGGACATTGGTCCCCCTGACAGTTTGATGGTTTGAGTGACAGAATGATTTTTTCAGTCTCAATAATAGAAACTTTAGAGAATTTGAAGCGAGGAGTGTCAGTGTTATTTTTGGGGGGGTGATAGACATTTTAGGCTTCGTATCTAAGCTGAGTGAGGCTATTTTCTTGGCAATTTTAGATTGGAGAGTTGACACTTTGTTAGCTAGGGCCAGCTGGATATTGGTGCACCATAGTTTGTCTTTGACACAGTTGTCTGGCACTGGGATAGGAGATTCTATTTCTTTTAGGATGATGAAGAGTTCCTTCATGCTAGAGTTGGCTTGGGCTATTCTAGTGTTATAGGTTTCATGTTTTGCCGACAATATTTCCTTTTTGTAGAGGGTAGATATATCCCTCAGAGTGCTTTTATTTTCTTCAGAGGGTTGTAGTTTCCATGCAACCTCAGATTGTCTTTTTTTGGTGCGAAGCGTTTTCAAGTGGGGGGTGTACCAGGAGTTGAGGTGGGCTTTAGGTTTACTTTGTCTCATTTTAAGCGGTGCAATTGAGTCCAGTGTAGAGGTCATGCTTTTATTATACTCATTCACTAGAGTTTCGGGGTCCAGGTTGTCCGGTAGTGAATTGAGTGTGGGGAGGATGAGCGGGAGTAGGTTATCTGGGGTGATGTTTTTCTTATTCCTTGGTGGGATGGACGGAGCTGGCTGGGCTAAGGTGGGAGAAGGTCTGTCCGTGTCTAGAACAAATGTTATAAGGTGGTGGTCTGTCCAGATTTGGGGGGAGATCGATAGGATGGAGGTGTTGCAATTGTGGTCTGCCACCCAATCAAGTATTCTGCCTTTGTTATGGGTAGGGAGAAGTACTCTTTGTGAGAAGCCTAGTTCAGAGAGTAGGTTAACCACTCTGCTAGCATGTGGGTCGTTTTGGTCGTTGAAGCCCAGGTTAATGTCCCCTAGGAGGATGGCCTATGATGAATATTTTAGGTTGTGAGATAGAGTGGTGGAAATGTCCTCCTCAAAGGTTCCAATAGGGCCTGGGGGTCTATAAATCAAGTGGATGGTGAGGGTTTGGGAGTTTTTAATAGCTAATTTGGCTGTTAGGCTTTCGCAGGATTTAGTGTCATTAGCTGGGACTATCCTGGCAGGTAAGTTGGATTTGACAATAAGGGCTATGCCTCCTCCACGGGCTTCATTTCTGTCTGATCTAAGGATGGTGTAGCCATTAGGGATCGCTAACATGATAGCAGGTCGTGCAGCGGCGTGGAGCCAGGATTCCGTAATGGCCAGGAAGTCGAGGTTTTCGGTCTGAATGAGATCAGCAATCTCAATGGCATGAGCAATCATGGATCTGGCATTAATTAAAGCACCTTTAAGGTGGGGGGTGGTGGATGGAGGTGTGCATATCTTTTCTTGGGTCATGGCAGGGGAGTGCATGCGCACATTCTATGTTTTGAGGTTAGGGTTGTGAAGTTTTTCTGTACTCCTATTAGGTGTGGGCTTGCTACGGTTGGACGAGGTCAACGTTCTGGCGAGAGGTTCATATATTTTGGCAAGTCTGGCTCGGAGTCTGGAATTTCTGGATGTGGTGTTGCACTGTTTGGACTTGATTGAGCAGGGCTGTTAGTGTTCTTCGTGTTGGTCATTGTGGCTCGTTAGTGGTTGAGGTTGTGACATAGTGGGAGAGAGGGCCCACAATTGAAGGGCAGTGTAATCAATGGCAAGGACTGGAGCGATCCTGAGTTTGTAAACTAGGAATGCTGTTAGTGTGAGAAGGGCTAGTGTGACTCCTAAGGTTTGCATCTTGTGGTGTCTGGTAGGGTGGGCAAATCAAGCTGTAACAGTGCTATTCAGGTCAGCCTATCTGGGTAAAACAAGTACGCATGGGAGCAAATGCGTCAAGTGTAATGGGCAGCACCTAGGTTAGCAATGATAATGAGTGACTAAAATACAGTGGGGCAGCACAGAGTTTTAAAGTGAGCAATTAGACTAAAATGTAGTGGGACTGCACGTGGGAACGCTTGACTCAAGAATCAATAGGCAGCACATATTTCAGTGTAAGCAATAGACTAAAATGCAATGAGACTGCATGTAGGAACACTTGGCTCAAAAATCAGTAGGCAGCTCATATTACAGTGTAAGCAATGGACTAAGATGCAGTGGGACTGCACATGGGAGCGCTTGATTAAAAAAATCAATAGGTTTGGTATAAAGTAGTTGACTCAGGTACAAAAGGGTGCCATCTAGGTTCAATGTATGAGCAGTTGACTCAAATACAGTGGGATGACATCTAGATTTGAGATTAAAATAGATGACTCAAAGGCAAGGGGGTGACGTGTAGATACAACCTAAAAGCAATTGAGGATAAAGGCAATTGCCTCTAATAGTATGGGAATCCTTTAAGGTCTGGTTAAGGGGGGTATTGATATCCAGGTCTGCCGGTATGCTAAAAAGGGTGAGAACTGAGTTATCAAAGGTTGAAACCAAACTAGATAGGTTAGAAACAGACTACACTTGTACCCAAAATAAAGACATATTGGCTGACATACACGCACATCTGCAAGAGTTTAACAAACTGGCCGGCAGAGAGGTGCAATATATTGCATCACCCATACGAGCTCGAAGATATGGAGAAGGAAATAAGTCGGGTAGAACGCTATCCAATTTACTTTAGCAGGATAAACAACCCACCCTGATCACTAGCATTCATAAAGTGCAAGGTGACATACGCCTCACTGATGCAGATATAAACAGGGAATTTGTGAACTTATATAAACACCTCTATTCGAATAAAGATGTGAAATCACTCCCGGAAATTAGGTCATATCTTGAAGCCCTTTCACTCCCTAAACTCCCTGAGGAGGACCACCTGGCCATGGATCTACCAATAACCCCAGACGAGATCACTGAAGCAATCAAGGAGCTGGTGTCAGGCAGGGCGCCTGGGTCAGATGGGATAGGGGCCGAATTTTACACAGAGTTCTGCGAGGAACTTGTTCCAGTATTGATGCAGGTATGGGAGGAAGCTCTCAAAAGTAATATTTTGCCCCCAACCATGAGGGAGGCTGTAATAACGGTCCTCCCCAAGCCACAACGACCTCCACAGGACGTATCGTCATATATACCCTTGTCACTTATAAACACTGACGCAAAAATATTTGCTAAAGTCCTGGTGAACCGAATTCTCCCGGCTGTGCCTACCCTTGTTCACCCTGACCAGAATGGGTTTACTCCCACAAGGTCCACCGCACTGAATCTGTGTAGGCTTTTTGGCATTATGGCACAGATAGACCCGGGGAGAAGCGCGGTAGCCATATCCCTCGATGCGGAGAAGGCATTCAATTCCGTCTCGTGAGTTTCCTTCTGGCGGTTCTGGAAGCATTCGGGGTGGGTCCTAACTTTGTAAAATATGTAAGGTTGCTATACACAAAACCTGGTGCACGAGTGTTAACTAATAAGACCATCTCCGATATGTTCCTGTTGGGCAGGGGTACCAGACAGGGATGCCCATTCTCGCCCCCTACTGTTCACATTAACCATCGAACCAATGGCGGCTGCGGTCAGATTGAGACACACAAATCGAGGGATTCTGATGAAAGGGTCCACCCAGCTGGTTTCGCTCTATGCAGATGACACACTAGTGTATGTCAAAGAGCCCGAGGTAAACATAACACCTATAATGGTCAAGATACAGGAATTTGCAGAATATTCCGGGTACACCATAAACAAGACCAAGTCTGAAATGTTCCCACTTACCCCAACCACTAGGTGTCCTCTCACCACAGGAGGGCTTAAATGGTCAGAACACCACATCAGATACTTGGGTGTTCTGGTATCTAGAGACAAACACACGCTGTACTCCGATAATCATGAAAATGCACTACGTACTATAAGCACGCAACTTCAGATCTGGGGACGCCTGCCAATCTCATTAACGGGTAGAGTTGCGGTCCTTAAAATGGTGATCCTTCCCAAGTTACTGTACCTCTTTGTCAACATCCCCATATGGCCGGGCAGAGTCTTTTTCACCAAACTCTGATCTTTAGTTGTCACATTTCTCTGGGGCACGAAAACGGCTAGAATAAGCTGGGAAAAAAATGACAGAACCGTATTTCATGGGAGCCATAGCGGCCCCCGACTTTGAGCTTTATTATTATGTTTCCCAGGCAGAGTTTGTAAAACACTGGTATGAGGCCCCAGAAAATATGCCCCACACATGGATAGAGGAATTTACCACACACCCCACAAATATACAATCTGTCCTCTTTGACACACAGTATAGGGACACTTGCGATTACAACCCTGTGAGTTGCACGGTAAGGGCATGGGAGGCAATATTCAAAAGGTTGAAGATTGAGACACCCTATAACCCGGAGGTACCTCTTTGGAACTTCCCGGGCTTGCCTCCCACTCATGACGCTAGCGTACAAGAATCGTGGGACCCTGATGGGGAAATGACAGTAGTGGATATGTTTGTAGATGGGAAATTTGTGGATCTGAAGTTGTTCATAAGGGCACTGGGAGATGGACCACTTAAAACACTCCAATACTACCGAATGAAGTCCACATTTATTAAGAGATGGTCGCTATTCCCGGACGAACCTGTGGCTTATCCGTGTATACAGTTAATAACAGCTACAAACAGTTTGGGGATCTCCAGGCTATACTCTGCGGTTCAGGCTCAAACCCCCATGCTGCACCACGTTAGGGAGAAGTGGGAGGCAGATTTACAGACACCAATTGAGGAGAAATGGGCGATGTATTGCATGCTTACTAAAAACGTCTCACTAGATTCTGGTCTGAGATTGATTCAATTCAAAATCCTAAACAGGCTACATTAAACTCCTGCCAGGGTGGCAAGATTTGCACTGGATGCCTCCGACTCCTGCCCTAAGTGCAATACACCTCAGGATGCTGCTTTCCATATGTACTGGAAATGCCCGGTGGTGGCAGGGTTCAGGAGAGAAGTGGCAGAATTATTGGAAGAAATAACACAGGTTCCCCCTGTTATGACCCCCAGAAATACCTATTTGGCGATATTGGCCAAAAAATGCATACTTCAGAAATGGAAAAGTTCCACCCCGCCCAGTATGAATCATTTTTTGCAAGAATTAACACATAAACGAGGCAGAAGAACAGTTTGTTATGACCCAACCTGCATCATGCAGACCCAAGGACATTTGGGGCCCCTTCAGGGTCTATTTATGTAACATGATTGGGAGTGATGACATGTCTTTGTAACAGTGAACACAGAAGACGTACTCTTTGCTGTATATGCAAGTTGTGATGAGATATGGTGCCGTTATACCTTTGTAACCATGAATAAAGAAAGTTTTTTTAAAAAAAAAACAATGAATATTATTTTTGCGGCTGGCTTCTAATGACCGGTGTGAGTAACCATTCAAGAGAGACTATCACAGAGGCAAATATCACTGTGGTTCAGACATATTTTCATAGGAAATGAGATGCATGTCGCTGGAACCCTCTGAAAAACCCAAACATCCTGCGTATAATGATACATGAGGTGGATAGATCCAGGGAAATATTTCTGGAAGAGAGAACTGGATCAGCCTGCGGTTTCCAGGGATAAATCCTGACAATGAAAAAGTAGTCAAAATCCATGTTGGAATATCTGGATTTCCATGGATAACTGCAAGATCAGTGGTATTCGCCCTAATCATCCATTTCTTGATTTTGACCATCGGAAGTATTTAAATAAAGCTCAATCGGTGTCAATTGTCTATGCATTGGACACTCTATTGCAGGCACTTTCGTGCAGAACTGTGGGTGACATTCCAGAAGCCACATCTATATTACACATATTCTAGATGAGTCTGCAATGTGCTGCTTTGATTTCTTGGACCCTGTCTGAGAATCCTTGAGTGAGTGTTGACTCTGTGAGGTGCAGGGGCACATGATTGGCAGTGATAGGTCATATTACCAGTGAGGGCCCGTCATATTTGAATTGCCTTCGACTAATTCATTGGATCTGAGCTTGATAATTGATGCACGTGCAGCAGAATACATTATTTCCAATGTATTTGACTCCACTTTGCATGGCTAAGCTGGCCCTAATGATTTCCCGGCTGTGCTGCCATCGTAAAGGTCCCCACTGGGCTTGAGACCCTATTTATGGTGGACCTGTAATGTGCAGTCTTTTTGGAATGAGATGTTAGATCGATTGAGGTTAGTACTGCATTGTGCAGGAATAAGATTCCCTATGTCAGGAATTCCAAACGACATGCTGGGTACAGGCACATACCAAATGGAGTGAACGCTATAGATCTTATCGTGCATTCCCTGTAGCCAAAAAGCAGGCACTGACAATCCTGAAGACAAGGAAAACCCTAAAAATAGAATATTGAATCCTGGACATGACAATGTTGATTACACGTGTAATGTTGCAGTATGTAAATTGGATGCATTTGGTCAAGTATTCTCTTTGTTGGGCCTCCTTGAAGGTGCTGTGGTGTGTTGCTACAGACGTAGGATTTGTCATTGGGCCTCATTCCGAGCCTGTCGCTAACCAATGGCGCTATTAGCGCCTTGGTCGGCGCCGGACCCGTACCGGCACCGCCCTGGTGGAATGGGAAATTACCGCCCTATTCCGAGTTGACCAGGGCGGTAATTTCCCATTCCCCAGGGCTCTTCCCCATTCCCAAATGAGCCCCCATAGGGCTCAATGGGAATGGGGAAATTGCAAATAACGGTGACCGTACTTTACGGTCACCGTTATTGGCTTAAAAGCCCCTTTGCGCCCTCGTCCCTAACGCTTGCTAAAAGCAGGCGTTAGGGACGAGGGCGCAAAGGGAACTCGGAATGTGGCGGTAAGGGATTACCGGCACCGGTCTCGTTAACGGTGACCGGTATCCCTTACCGCCATACTCGGAATGAGGCCCATTGTCTTTGTTTGTGCATGGCTACCCCTGACCTTGTCTCTTTTACTTCATAGTCTGTCATGTTTTTTTATGAAACCCCTATAGTTCTTTTTGTTCGAACGCACAAATGTGCCTGGCGTAGTTCAATGAATTTTGTTTTGTTGTTGGAAACATCAATTTCTTATTGTTCAGCATTCAGGCATTCATTCTGTCCATATATAGGCAACAGACAAAGCCATTTTTTAGAAGTTCCAATTGTAGTTTTATTTGAGTTTAAGGACTAAGAACAAATACCACCACAAAAAGGTTTAACTCACTTCCCATTCACCTTTGCATTGCTGTCTCCAAGAAAGAACATCATTAAACAACTTCCACGTTGAAGCCCACTTCTCAGAGAACTCAGTGTTCTCTTGCTGGCCCTTTCCATGCACCTACAGGCCCCATTGTGATGCCCGTATTTTTAGCAGCTCAACCCCAAGGACTGGTGACCCGATGATCAGTGCCGGTGGCCCCACATACCATACCTTTTCCCTTTTTGTTTTCCTGACTTTCCCTTTATGTGATCACCCCCATGACACCCTTTTTCCTTGTTGTCCACTCTTCTATTTACCTTTCCCCTTGTACCTTTCAAGAGGATGTGACCTGAATATACAATCTGATAACATATTTTCAGGACAGTGAGGGCATCCCGCTTTGCTATCCTTGTTACTCAGTCCACACCGCGAACACCCCAAATATATAAATTATGCTACATTTCTAAAATGGACACCGTGAATGGGGAATGCTCCTGTAATGTTCTGACCCCCACGACAATTTAAAAATGACTTCTAAGTATTTATTTCACTGAACACTGATTGGGTCGCCAACATATTTTGACTACAAGTCACTACTAGTAGAGGGTTCTGATACCTCAATTCATGTTACCAGCATAACATACGCAAGGGGCCCTTACCTGGCACCACGCGGCCGTACTGTTGCTCTTTAACATCAGATGCCAACACCACCTTTCGTGAGATCCTGGGAAAGCCATCTCCCTGCCATATTCGCAGGAGCAGCTCTGTCTCTTACCGGCTGTCTGGGTAGGCAGTCACCGCCCGAGTCGTACCTATTTCTTCTGACGCTGATCATTTGTACCTTCACGGCTATGCTGTCCTGCTGTCGCGGGTAAAGTTGATGCTGGCAGTTCGCCATGGCCCCTACATGGACAGCCTGAAAACTGTAAGAAAGTCCTTCCCAGAAGTTTGGTGCTGTGTGCCTAGAACACAGATTGCACAGAAGTGATGGGATCAGAGGAAATAGCAGAGTCTCTGCATCTGTCAACTCCCCGTGTGTTCACTCCTTCCCGTTCTCACTGCACGTAATAGCAGAGATCCGCCCTAAAAAATGTGCTGATCAGTCAGTAGTAAGAGAAAAAAATATATATATAACACTGTCCTTAAATATTGAACTATGGCGTCTGACAGCATAAAGTTCTTTTCTCAAAATATTTTTATTTATTTATAAAAATGTATCCATGCAGTGCATTTGAAAAATCAACATCAAGGACTAAACATAAACAACTGGAATACAGTGAGTCTTCATATCTATAAACTATGTTAAAAACTAGAATTAACTCATAACAATTTTGATATAATGAAAACAACAATAATGACATAATTCCAATGATATCTAATACTATGTATAGAAATATTAACCTACAAACAATATACAACACAGGCATGGACACACATGCAACTCTTACATGACTACATCTTCTCCTAATTAGTGACTAATAAGTTACTCTGTGGTAATATAGAGGAAATCAAGAATCACTCGTATACAGCATTGAACGGACCCCACATTAAAAGGTATAAATCCTTGCTGTCCTTATTTAATGCTTTCTCATAGTTGGATAGAATCTGCAAATTCCCCAAGCAATCTTCCGCATTAAGCTTTTTTCTAGTCTTCCAGACTCTCAAGATCAATTTCTCTGCAACAACCAAAGCCTTATCAATCGATTCTTCATAATCTCTCGCAATCGGAAGCCTCCTACTACACAACCACAAGATCAACATAAAGTTCTGAATCTGTCTAAACCTGTGAAAGTGGAAAAGGACTACACCTTGACCCAGTCATAGGTATAAAGAGAAAGCAAAACGTGTTTGTCAGACTCTGTAATCCTGCAACCTTACATATGGAGATTACTTTGTATTTCCTAGTATTAAAGACATATGTAAAGTTTTTTTTAGGGAGGCCGTGTGTCTCTAAGAATGAGCCCACAACCCAAAGCTCAACTATCGTATTACACGCCCAATCAAAAAAATAACAAACGTTGAAATCTTATTAAAAAATCACCAAATACATTTAATAGAGAATATGGGCCTCATTGCGAGTTTGGCGGCAGTGGCTGCCGCCAAACCGGACTCCTATACTGGGTTTCCAGAATGGGGAATTACCGGGGCATTCCGAGTTGGGAGGGCCCGGTAATTCCTCCCTCTGGGAACCCGGTCCCAGACCTTCGCCATTCGCATTTGAGGCCCAATAGGGCTCAATGGGAATGGGAGAGGGAGCTAACAACGGTAATCGGTCCATTGTTAGCTCCCTCTTCCCCTCGCGGGACCTGGTACCGACACCTGGTTTGACCAGGCGTCCTTCCCGGGTCCCGCGAGGGGACCTCGTAATGAGGCGGAATGGTGTTAACGGGCCCGCCACCATTAGCGGAGCCCGTTAACCCATTCCGCCTCACTTGTAATGAGGCCCTATGTGTACATCGACAATTCAGTACATATTCACTTGGTGGGTTAGTAGATGGTGAATAACAGGAAATCACATGCTGTCAGATAGCTAATAAATATATTTGTTGCAGACTGTTTGGCCATCAGTTTCGCCCATGCTCAGGCTTTTTCAAGGCATAGAACTCAAATATAATTCAATTGACAGCTATTTTAATCATTGCCTACATATAAATATTATGGTTTTTACAATCATGAGATTATTCTAATCAAAATTAAGAATTCATGGAGACACTGTTGTCCCTGAAAAAATATGTATATCTCCTGGCTAGGCCTTTCCTTTGCTACGTAGTGCAGGTATTCTCTGTAACTGGGTGTAAAATCACTTTTCCAAACAGAGAAACACTCTGTCTTTTTTCAGTACACGTTGCATTGTTTATATATAAAACATCTCTATTGAAGGTCTGTAGTCTCAGGGATGGTCCCAGGCAACCGGTCTCATAGCTATAGCTATCCGCCAGCTTATAGAGAGAGAAACCCTATCACAGTGGGCCCCGAAATATACAGTAAATCAGAAACCCAGCAGCTCTTTGTCAGATGCAAATCCCAAAGGAAAACGAACACCTATTACCACCACCACCACACAAAGTCACTTTTACCATATCTAAAAGTGAAAAACTAACTTGATTAAGGCACCCAGCAGGCCCTCGGATCAATTCCGAATTGGAGAATTCCTTCTTCTGTTGAGGTTCACTGCCCTTGGATCAACATGACTTGGCCAACTACCTCATCCCAGTACCTCATTGCGCCTCATACACAAGTACTGGGACGAGGAAGAATGCCGGTACGAGCAAAGAAAATTACCAATAAGTAAACATGCATTAAACACAAGCAGTGGCACAACACTATTGATTTGACTGGGCTTCCGTCTTCTCCCCCATCCACTGACATTTTGGGCTATGTTGACTTGACCTGGCTGTCTACAAAGTCTGTTGCCGGACAGAACAGGACACAGATGTTAAACGGTGCCTGTGTTTCACCTTTAACAAAGGCCCGGCAATTAGTAACAAGGAGCATTTCCCTGTTAGTTTTTAGACAGTAGAAATCGTAATGTGGGTTTAGTACTTACATGACAAGGTAGTGATTGGAAGAGTAGACAGGGGACAGGAGACTGTTCATCCTCACAGCAGTCCATAAGAGGGTGCTTTCAGACTAAAATGAGAGAGTTAACTGCTTCTAACCTTGAAGCTGCAATAGAATATTCTCATTAGAATGGGTAAAGAAGTTAGATGCCCCACACAAATAAGTTTGCACCTCCCCAACAGCCTGTGAAGTTAGCACCTCTCCAACATTTGAAGGGTTAACCCCCCAAAATGTAAGTTTTGTTGAGTGCTTGAACACAAGCACACACACCATTCACCATACACATATATGCACACACAGGCACACCCAGCTACCTGTACATTTTTTTAATTTTTTTTATTTACTTGGATTTAATCAAAAGAACATGATTTTTACAAGATTTCGTACTCACGGCACTCCCTCCTGTTAATTCGCCGTTTGGCGTTTCTTTAGCTGCCGACCCATTGAGTCCAGACCTAAAGGCCCATTTGTGGTACAGCGTTCCCCCTAATTTCGCTCGCACGGTTGTTTAACATTTTTATCTCTAGGTCTATTAATTTGACCGCTGCTATGGTCCATCTTCTGGTTTTACCAGATATCAGTCTGTTCTATCCTATGTCCATGTCCACTGTTGCAGAGTCAGCAAGCAGAGGCAGGAGGTAAGTAAAGCGATTCTGTTTTGTCTCCGGGCACCCCAGTCCCAGGTGTTTTAGTGTTTCAGGGCACTACTGTTTTCTGCAGAGACGACAGCCATTTTCTGCCGATGATGTTCTAATTGACAGAATTTCCCGAGTTGGTAATAAGTTCCGTCTTGCTTTCATAAACAGAGTCTGTAGTGGTTTATATGGAAATTTAATGCAGTAGTTTAGCGGCTCTTTAACTTTATTAAATGCAGCAGGGAATGTGAGCCAGAAGTTTGTTTGCACTTGCCTTCTCGATGGTATCGATCCATTCTTTAAGGACCTTTTTTTTCTCCACTTTTTGCGGGTTGCATCTCAGGTCCTCCTCCGAAACATCCCGCCTCGCTCAGGTTTTCTTTTTGTCAGGCTATCCATACGTTCAGGGCCTTGCATTTTTCGTTTTTTACTTCTTCCGCGATGATGTTAAAGATAGGCAGGGTGTCTGCCATTACGAATTTCCTGTACAATATCATCGCATTTTGGTCCACTAGGCCTGCCAAAGAGACAAGGCCCAATTCTTGTCTGATTGCTGCCATTTGTGTAGATTTCGGTAGACCCAAGACAGCTTTCCAGACGTGGCCTTCCAATTTGTTCCATATGGTTCGGGGCATATTTAAGGAAGCGTCCATTCTGTAAGTTAGCGCCGGCACCACTTTTGTTCTGTAAAATTGGATTGACGGGAGGAGGGAGAATTTTCCAAACTTGTTGTTGACTAGTTTGGTCTGTGATGTCAATCGTTTAGTTTTTTCCCAGAGTAAGTCTTGCATTGCGTTTTCTCGGGCTGAACCATCGATTATTACTCCTAAATATTTGATGTTTCTTACCACTTCAATTTTTGTTGTTTTGTCAAGGTGCCAGTTTTGATTTTTCAGTACTGTTTGCCTGCTTTTTCCAGACTGAGAATTTTCTTTTTGCTTTGTTAATTTCTAGATTGTCTTCTTCGATGTATCTGGAGAGATTTTCTAGTTTTCTCTGCAGGCCAATTTGAGTTTGATCAATTAAGATCACATTATCTGCATATAGCAATTTCGGGATGGGCGTTTACCCTAATTTGGGGAGAAAGGCCCTGATTTTTTAGTCGCCTAAAAACGAGATAAAGAGTGCCGGGGCCAGGGAACACCCCTGTTGGACTCCTCTCTTTACGGGTATCTCCTCTGAGAACATACCTTGCCTGTTTAGTTTTACCCGAATCTTTGTTTCGGCATGGTGGGCAATGATTGGGTCCAGAATTTCCTTTGGGCAATACCAATTCTCCAGTTTAATCCAGAGTTTCTCTCGGTCGATTTTATCGAAAGCTTTTGATAAATCCACAAAGGATAGGTATATTTTCAGCATGCCTTCTTTAACTCTGAGCTTTAAGATGTTTAGTATCAAGATGTTGATGGTGGTGCTGCCGTTTTTCTGGAAGCCTGTTTGGAAATGGTCATTGCAGAGTGTATGTTTAGACCACCTACTAAAGCGTTCCAGCAGTCTTGTGGCAAAGATCTTCCTATGATGTCCCGGAGAGCTATAGGTCTGTAGCTCTCCGGGTCTTCTCTTCTTCCTTTCTTGAAGATCGGTACAATAATGGCCCTCAGCCATGTTTCTGGGATCCTTCTGGATTCAGCGCAGTGATTGAAGATTTTACTGATCACTACTGCCCAGTCTTTTGAAAACTGTTTCAGATCTATATTGGTCAGACCGTCTGGGCCCGGTGCTCTCAATTTTTTGAGTTTGGCGATCAGCTTTTCTATATCGTTGGCACTTGTCCTAACTTCCCATGTGGTAAGAAAATCCCGGTTGATAATACGTTGGGAAGGTTTGGGAAAATCAAAGAGAGCCGTGAAGTGTGATATCCAGTGTGCTTCTGAGACAGAGTTTGAGATCTCATTTTCGGGATTGTTGGCCATAGTTTTGATCAGAGCCCGTAAATCACCATATCTTTTGCTTTTCAGTCATTTCAGCATTTCTTCCGAGTCACGTTGGTATAGGTCCACCTTTCGATGTTTTATCCAACGGGTGTATGTTTTTGCTTCTTCTTGCCACAATCTCCACGCTTTCGCTGTGTTCTGTCTTGAGGCCTGTTTCTTTAATTTCCGCAGGACTTTCCTTTTTTCAACTATCATTTTATCATATACATGTTTTGATTGTTCTTTTTGTTGTTTTTTTTTCACACGATACTGCGACTCTGTGTGCCAACACAAGAGGGAGATAGTTTGGTCTGGTTGGCTCATCCATTTGTGTCTCCAAAGTTCCCCTTGCATTGTCGTTTGCGTTTATCCTCTTCACATCTGTTGAAGTGAGGTGAAGCCTTGATTGCTGGTTGTTTGTAGCGATGTTGTATTTGTATGACTGTTTGGGCAGTCGCAGATCTTGCATATGGAATGCAAGAGGTTATAGTCACTGTGAACAGTTCTCTGTACATTAAAGGTTTTTATGGTCGGAAGAAGGCCCAGACTCACATCGATGTAGTCCACAGTGGCTTTTAAAGTTGCTCTTTCCCAAGTCGGGATTATTTCTTGGTGTGAAAACAGAGATGCTATGTTGTGTAAGTTTCTTGTGTTAGTTAATCTTCTCCAAGCCTTTCCCCTCTCCACTGCTGGACCTGGTCGAACCGGGACTGCATAATCATCTGTGTCTTTGGAGCAGTTTGCATTCAAATCCCCACATATGACAATGTCAATATTTTCATATGTCTCATACATCTCATCTATTACGATTTACGATTCCAGTTCAACAAAATGACCAATATTTCATAGGATTTTTAAAATGTTTTTGTTATGCTGAGGCTCAAGCCTATTTTGACTGCAGTCAAGAGCCCTGCCGATGGGCGACCAAAAAGGCCTTTTGTAGCCAGTGATATTTCTACTGTAAAACCATCCAGAGGGGGTTTATCAGCCAACCAAGTTTCCTGTAAACAGAGGATGTCAACATTTCCCAGATCAACATCCCCTGCTGTTGCTAGTTGCATGGGTCCTTGTGTGTTCCAGGATCCCAAAGAGTAGAAGTCGCTATGGTTTTCTAAGGATCCATGGTGTCTGTAAATTGAGGACGATAGTTGTTGCTATTTTTTGTTTTTTGAAGTTAAAGTTGATTTCAACCAATTTCACTGACCTTTAGGGGCAATTTTGTCTCTACCCCAAGGAGATGCTTCATCGCCGGTTTTCTCTTCTCTCTGGCTTTGCCTCTTCGGGGAGATGAATACACAGCGGTTATTTTGGAAATCGTCCGCTCTGTGATGGCTGCCTTTCCTTTGATGCTTACTACTTGTTCCATTTGTTTTTACGTCGCCCAAGTGCGTTTCTTCCTCTGCTTCGGATCTATACTGTCTAAGGCGGTTCCACTCTTCGTCCCTGCTGCATTTGGTCGTATAGTTTCTGGTTTGCCCTTGCCATATTCCGCTTCTTGAGCTCCTATAGAGGTCATTGGTTCTTGAGGTGTAATGGTGTTTTAGAAGTGTGCCTTCTTTCTTTGTAGCCAATTTTTCTTCAGTGGGCCTCGTATCACTCAATTCAGACAAGTTAAAGCCTAGGCGTTCAATTTCTTTATAAGCTGCTGTAGGTATAGCTTGGATGCTATTTGCTTTGACGTGGAGGTACGTTTTTGATAAGTTTCCTCTGTGGTAGGATTCAACAAGTTTCAGATCTTCAGTCCTCATTTGCTTCAGAGCATCCGTTTTCTTTATTATCTTTAGAACGTTTTTTTCTGTTGAGTACCATGTAACCTTCTGTGTATTTAGATTGCTCCAGCTCTGTTTTTTTGTCGACCTTTGGTTTTTCCAGGGATAATTGATGGTCTCTTTTTTTGTGTAGTTTGTTTCAGGGAATTCTCTAATGTTCCTGCTATCCTTTCGGTAACTCTTAGAAGTGCTTTCAGAGTTCCCTGTAACATGTGGATTTTTGTTTGTTTTTGTTTCATCAATGTTAGAACTTGTGGATGGGGCCCCGGTTTTAGCTGGTCCTTTCTGCGGAGGACTCCTTTCCTCTGTCAAGTTCAGCGCTGGCTTTTCCTCAGCTTTAGGGTCTTTTTCCAAATGTTGCGATAGGTTCATAAAGGTCAGAGTTTGCTAGAAATTCTTCCGCGGATCTAGGTGATCTTGTTAGGCCGACGACTTTATTGTAGGGCCATATGTCGTGTTGATCTTCTGGCTCCTGTGAGCTAGTTTTCTGTCCTGCCACCTTTGCATTTTGTTCTGTTTTATTCTGATTTTTGGATTTGCATGTCTCTAGCAATGGATTTGACAATTTCAAAAGTGTTTGTTGATGGTTTTTATCTGCTTCGGTCACAGGTAATGACGTATGCGTTTCCTCTATTTCTTTTATGTTCATAGAGAATGGGCTGGCTTTGGGTGGCATCCTTGCTAGTTCTTTATTCATGCTTTTTGCGCCTTTATTTATCTGGTTTCTGATTTCCGCTTGAAGCGTGTCTACAACCTTTTCCAGCATTACCACTTTTGCTTCCAGGATTTTTTGTTGGTTGCTGGTTTGGGATTCTGTGGCTGTTATGAAACCTTCTATAAATTTCATTTTCGTGTCTATGTTAGCGAGGATGGCAGTGTTGTCTTGAACGCTGTCTTTTATCGATGGTGATGTTGGTCCGAATAGATTTTTTTGATACCTGAGCCCCTGTTCCGACATTGTTTTGTTAATTGCAGTTTCCGAAAAAGTTTTGTTTGACTACTGTGTTGGGCAGTGGTGTTTTCTTTTGTGTGGTTTGAGGAAGACCGCGCTATGGGCTCAATAGGCCTCAGTGTTTCTCCCATAGGAGTGCTTCTGTTGCTTGTACTACTATCTACTGTGATAGTCTCCTGAATGATATTGGTTGACACGCTTTTGAGCTTTGCCGCTGATTCGCCGTCAATTTTGCACAGTTTGTTTGTTGGAGTGAGCTAAAGAGTAGCTTCCAAAATGTCTGCTCCCGATAACTCGGTATCTGTGTCGAGTTTCCGCTTTTGATAGTTTGTAAAGAATGGTTTTCAGGAACATGACTGGAGTGAGTTGGGGAGGAAGTTTGAGGTGGTTGTGCCTTTTTTGTGTGACTTTTGAAGGAAAGGCGTTGAGTTTTTCTTCCTGTTTATAGCTGCTGAGGTTGTAACTTGTTTTTGTTTATTGATTATTAGATTGTCAGGTTTTTGAATTTTCACTTGTTTTTTTTTCTTTAATTGTTTGTTTTTGTACTTATCTCCTTGAAGGATAGATGTTAGAAGAGTTCTACTCGCCTCTGCTTCCGTGTCGCAGTCCGAGTTTTCTTCCTCATTACTCCTCTCTGAGTAGCTTTCTCTTCCCCATTCGCTCTCGTTTTCCTCTGGACAGAGTTCACGGCCACTGTTTCTATTGGAGGTGGGGTTGTTTGGTGGGCATGCTGTTTGTATGGCTTGCTGGGGTTCTGAATGAACCATAGCCTTAACGCTTGTATTGAATCTTGCTTGCTGGAGATTCTGCCCTTTCATGCCCTCCGGTATAACGGAGGGTTCTTTGCAGGCCCTTCCAGACAGCTCTGGGTCTTGCCCTGGCGTGTGCGCGTGGGGAAGGGCTGCTCCAATGTAGCCTTTGTCTCATGCCACCACAGGCCCTCGCGCCTTGGCATTTTTGGGACTTGCGGTGCGGTTCTCTGACTGCTCCTCCTGGCAGATGCAGTCTCCCGATGTCCCACGACCTCGCGCCCGCCTAGAGTCCAGCAGGGGCTACCCTTTCGGCAGCCTCTGTCGGAGACTCTCTCGCCTTGGCGGTAGGTGGGATGCTGGACACCTTCGGGAAGACCCGCAGATAGACTGGATGGGGTGGACTCCCTGGATTCCCCGGCCTTTGAACCCCCACCATCTCCGACGCCAGCCGGCTCCGACGCTGACACCGCTGGTAAGTCTTTTGTGGTTCCTGGCCTCAGCTGGCTTGCCTCTAATTCCTGCAGATTTTTGTTACTCCTTAAACGGCACCGACCTGGTTCCGCGTCCATATCAGAAATGGTATCAGGTGTAATTTCACAGATTACGTTCGGCACCATAGTTTAGCAGCTTTTATAGAGGGCTTTTGTCTATGTGTACGAGGGCTCTCCGATGCCCGTTCCTTCTGCTCCATCTGCTCCGCGTCTGCCGCAGACTGCTGCAGACTCCCTCTCAACTCGGCTCCCAACTCTGCTCACCGCTCCGCGGTATGGAGGCTGCTAAGTAGGTGTACTGGGTGTACTCCCACGACTGGCAGTGTAGAAAGACTGGACTGCTGCAGACTACCTCTCAACTCGCCTCCCAACTCCGCTCACTGCTCCGCGATGTGGAGGCTGCTAAGTAGGTGTACTGGGTGTACTCCCACGACTGCCAGTGTAGAAAGACTGGACTGCTGCAGACTTCCTCTCAACTCGGCTCCCAACTCCGCTCACCGCTGCGCAGTGTGGAGGCTGCTAAGTAGGTGTACTGGGTGTACTCCCACGACTGGCAGTGTAGAAAGACTGGACTGCTGCAGACTGCCTATCAACCCGGCTCCCAACTCCGCTCACCGCTCTGCGGTGTGGAGGCTGCTAAGTAGGTGTCCTGGGTGTACTCCCACGACTGGCAGTGTAGAAAGACTGGACTGCTGCAGACTGACTCTCAACTCGACTCCCAACTCCGCTCCCTATACATTTAAGTGTGCACCCTTTCACCATACCGGCACACCCAGATATCCAGCCATACATTTAAGTGTACACCATACAGTCACACCCAAGCAGCCACCCATATATTTCAGTGTGCACCCTTTCACCATACACTCAAACAGGCATAACCGGGCTGCATCATGCACTCACTCATTAATGCACACTACATTATATACATATATATATATATATATACACACACACTTACATGCTCACACACACTTTTCTCACCTTTAATCCGTTGTTCCAGGGAACAAGAACTTTAGCTCCCTGCAGCAGCCAGGAATACGTGTTCCCATCATCTGCAGAGGATCTGGAAGCCTGCGTGTCATGGAGTGGAGGGGAGCCCCATTACTTCAAAAAGAAATGGTTTCTTTTTTAAGCCACACAGACTTAATAAAGACATTCTTTCTGTTAAAAGACCGCAGCGGAACACAAATAATTTCTTTATGAAGGCAGAGTGGCTTCCATGTCATTGGGTGGGGGAGCCCTCGAACTTCATAAAAGAATAGCATATTTTTCTAGACACTCTGCCTTCATAAAGACATTATTTCTTTTACGCTGTAACAGTAATAATTTCTTTATGAAGGCAGAGTGACTGTTTTTAAATTTAAAACTTTTTTTGTTTTTAGTGTGAGGGGCTCCCTTCCCAGGACATGTGTGGGGCCCCTGCACCATGGCGGTTGCGTGGGCCCCCGTTATGCCAGTGCTGTGTAAACATATATTCCAATAAACGTGGATATCTCTCAAAAACCCTGAATACCTCTAGGCGTCTGAACCCAACCATAAACTTTGCCTACAGCATGTCTCGAAATTCAAAAAGTCCCGAAAAAAGAGAACGATGGAGCAGGGCTGCTCAATGTACAGACAACGAGTATGGAATTAACTGCCCCTTCAACTAATGGCCGAGTTTTGATTATGTTGGTAGCACTAAAACACTTGGCATTTTAAATACCTTGCATACCGCCTAATAATGAGTTGTACTGAATGGGATTTGTTTGGCCTGTACTGCAGGGGTAAATAGCATAGACCTCTTCCATTAATAGCCCATGGGCCCCGAATCCTAATGAAGCGGTATTTCTAATATAGTGGGTATTGAAAATGCCACCATATTTTTGCCCGTTCCACCACACTCATAATGGGGTCCTTCCTCTTTCAACATTATCCTTCAAAAGAGAATCAAAATGCTACATCTTTGGACTCTGTTTTCCTTCTTAACCTTGCTTTCCTGTTATGGTCCGCCCCTTCCTGTCTGATTGTCTCACTTCCTACTCTTTATCAGATTTCAAATGCCCATTGTTTCTTTCATTTTAGTTTGCTGGATCCACGTTTTGCCATCACTTCTCTTCTTATTTATTCTTAGATGTTTTGGAAACAAATTTCCTCAGTGGTAAAGATGTGGTGGAGAGCAGTATGAAATTCCAATAGTGAATACTCCCAAATCCTGGATATTGAGCACCACACCATTCATTCCAATGAAAAAAAACACGCTGGCACGTTGATTAGAAGCAGACCTCAAGGATTCCAAATGCCACTGTCTGGAAAGGCCCTTGTGAAGGTGCTCAATGTCCTTGACCTTGATTCCCTTCTCTGCAAGATTTGCTCGGGTCGTGGTTTGAGCCTTTCACCCTTTCGCCGTCACGTGGGATCAGTATCTCTTGTATTCAGCAGGCACCTCAGCAGAATGCTTTCTAGCAAGCATGCCAGAAATCAGTGCAGAGGTAAATTCCATCGCAAGATCTGATTTCGCTGTGAGGCAGCCTATTGGCTCCATTTATAAGAAAGCAAGTAAAAGTGCACTGCAAATGGACAAGAGTTGCAATGATTAGAGAATTGGGATGAACCAAATGCTTTAGTAGAGATGCATAGTTAATCCACACCATGCAGCATATAGGTCTGCAAGGGCCACCATCGTGATCCTCCACATCTTTCCTAATCACTCTTGGGGTGGGTGATATGGGTGAATTTGTTCACCACCACTTTCCTGCTGGAACTGTTGAGGAATTGCTATGCAGCCTTGAGCCATTCCCCCGATTACCTATCATCCTTGGGATGGGTGATATGGGGGATTTTAGGCACCACCACCTTTCTGTGGCGACCGTTGAGGAATTGCTATGCAGCCTTGAGCCATTCCCACGATTACCTATCATCCTTGGGATGGGTGATATGGGTGATTTCAGGCACCACCACCTTCCTGTGGGGACCGTTGAGGAATTGCTATGCAGCCTTGAGCCATTCCCCCGATTACCTATCATCCTTGCGATGGGTGATATGGGGGATTTTAGGCACCACCGCCTTCCTGTGGGGACCGTTGTGGAATTGCTATGCAGCCTTGAGCCATTCCCACGATTACCTATCATCCTTGCGATGGGTGATATGGGGGATTTCAGGCACCACCGCCTTCCTGTGGGGACCGTTGAAGAATTGCTATGCAGCCTTGAGCCATTCCCACGATTACCTATCATCCTTGCGATGGGTGATATGGGGGATTTCAGGCACCACCGCCTTCCTGTGGGGACCGTTGAGGAATTGCTATGCAGCCTTGAAGGGACCCATCGCTGGTCACCTGTCACTCTTGGTATAGGTAATTGTTATGACATGGGCGCCTGGTTTGGGTCCTTTTGGAACTATCGAGGAATTGGTCTTCATGAATGCTGTGACACCAAACCAAGTGTTGGTCATCTGTTTTTTCCTTGTACCAGCTTGTATTTGCATCTGTTGTATTCTGTATTTGCTTCATATTGTTATGATTTTTTCTTATTGTGAACGATTTGTGGGTTCATGCGTGATGTGATTTTACCACATGTGATATCATGAGGTCATCAAAGGTGTGCAAGGTCACTTTCACTACCGTAGTGATTTCGGTGAAATGAAGCCAGCGCCCCTTAGTGCATAGAAGATGTTTTGCATGGATCATGCATGCATTTAAACAATACCCCATGCACCAGTGAGCTTTCTCGGGTAGCAACAGGCCAAAGTGGAAGGGCTGCAATGAGGTGTTGGTGCTGCTACCACCAGGGGCGTTGCTAGGGGGGGGGGCTAAGGGGGCTATAGCCCCTGATCTTTTGGTTGTAGCCCCGGATAGAATCTCAGGATCTACATCCAAAAGACTAGCTAGCCCCCAGTCCCAACAGTTCCCACAACAGCTTAGCCCCGGGTCTTTTCCAGACCTAGCAACTCCCCTGGCTACCACCATTGAAAGCCTGTGTGCAAATGGATTATAGATATTAGCAATGCAGTATATTGTTCGGAATGCAGATAGAGCTTGAAGACGCATGCATAAAGAACTTATCGCTTCTCAAGTAAACAAAACCCCCAAAAACCTAAGACTATGGGACCCTGGAAAAGGCGAAAGTAACTGTTCGTGACCCTTCCCTCCTCTGCTTCCATTGGCGACCTCAGGGGAGAGCGCAGCACCATTTAGGGAGGTGGATACAGGGGTGTAGGGTTGAGGGCATTTGTGGCAGGGAGAGTAAGTTGAGGGGCTAAGCGGTACACCCATCTAATCTGAAGGATCGAAATGTGGGGCATTACCGATACTTAACGGCCTGATTCTGAATCCAGTGGTTGCCTGAGTGCCTCGGCTCGAATGCTGAATAGATAGAGGATGCAACTGTGCCTTGTGCAGTGAGTGCTATGTGATGTTTTGCATGTGGCATCACTGACAGTTCAAATGCAGCTTCCCCTGTTATTGCCCCTCTCTACATACCCAGGTCCTTTTGACTGTTACTTTATAAAATGTCCTTGTGTCCAATCTCATGCATTCGCCTAAGACACATACGAAGGGCCTTTTTCAGTGTTGTTTTTTTTTACTAGCCTTTACAGGTCCCTTGCCCTTTCCTTGGCATGGTGTCCACCGACACGTGTGTCTCCGTACTGTGTGTTCGAGCCTCCCACTCCTTTCTTTTGTCCTCCCCCGAGCCATTGCTTTGCTCACCCACTCCCCTGCGTGGGGCCACTTTGCCTGTCGCTCTAGCCTTGCGGTTGCCTCAGTTTATTGCACTTGTTTCTTTGGCTGCTGCTTGTTTTGCTTGTGCGCACCTCATTAATGCGCCAGCATGTCTCCAGTTTCCTTTCATCCTCTCGTCGACTTTTGACGGCATTCCTTTTCATTTCACTGCGGCCTAATGTTCGTTAGTCATTGGGTATTAATGGGCTAGCTAGTCTTCTTCCAGTTCTTCTCTCCCACACTCTCGTAGCAAGTTTAACTGGTTTATGTAACGAATTAATGTATTGTGAATGTCCCGATATTTATCCAGCGCTAATAACATCACCCTTTCGATTCATGGAAAAGTGAGCATTCCTCCTGGAATTGCCGCGCGCAGAGAATGACACTACACGAGCTTGCGCGAAGAATAAAAAATGCATGCCTGCGTATTTATGGAATGTATTGCGCAAAGTAACCGTATTCGCAAATCGCACCCGGAACGGCCCGGCATGTCCCGATGCAAAGCATAACTGCCAGAACGGCTACCTTTGCGTGCTCATCCGGGCGCGATACATGGACCCTTCAAACAGTGCTTGGGGTGCCACGCAAGCAAGCCAGCATCTCAGGAACCCCGCGCAAGGTCCCCCGTAACTTTTGCCGGCACAATAACACCATGTACATGAAAAGTTGAAGCTCGGGTTAAACTCTGAAAATCTGCGTGAAAACCCTTGTAATCCATTCCTGCACCCTGCTACACTGTGTACGCACACCCCTAAGTTAGATTGAAACCCCGGTTTGTAGACAAACCCCTATATCTGACATGCAAACCCACCTCTGTGCTGCGATTCCTATGCGCAAGTGTCTTTACGCCTGCCTTCGGGTGGCGTAGCGATCAATGGATTTGCGTGGCCATTTGTATGCCGAGAGGCTGTGATGGTGATTCCATGAATACATGCCATTTGGCCGCAATTGTGGGCATGTGAGTGATTGCCTGTGTGCCGTCCCTTGGAACGCCTGCTTTTTTGCATGTTCTTACCCATTTTATGTGTTCCGCCCACCTTTCGAGCACTTTGCTCAAGCCACGCCCACGCTCTGCATGGTGTCTCACGCAAGGCGCTCAACAGCTCTCCGCGATGTGCCAAGCCTGTGCAAACTCCACGCACGCCCTTGAAAAGTTCCCCGCATTTCATTCCATGAATCGACGAGCAGTGTTTTGCACGCAGTTTGACGTGCATCTACCAGATTTTACACGCAAATAATTCCATGAACAAGGCCCTTAAACTGAAAACCATATACCTGTTACTTTTTGATGTTGGACATTTTTAAGTCCCATATTAACGATGCGACTAATTTAAGAAGCCAAAATGTCAAGAGACTCTTTTTTGGGGCAAAAGTAACTCCACATTAAATAGCAACCAAACCCATATTTGCCAATTATTTGCTCTTTGATGATTATGCAATTGATTTTGTGTTTTCTGTTCACTTTTACATGATTAGTTTATTTTTTTGTACTTAATTTATACCACACACCGATTTACCCTGAGGCGTACGGGCGCAACAGAAATACAACAAATGACCGCAAACCTTGAAACTATAGACGCGTTACTAGGATAGATCAGAAGTGGCAGTCCCGACTGAAAGAAGCAGGCGATCTACCTGAATAGAAATGTCTTTGAAACTGAAAAGTGGACCTCATTTCCCTCACATCTGGTGGAATAGCATTCCAGGCTGTAGGAGCAGCCAGAGAGAAATCACATTTCTTAACTACTGTCAGTTTACAAGACGTAATTGTGAGCTGATTTGTGTTACTCGACCCCAAGCACCTCCTATTAGATTTATACATCAGTGCTTCACTCAGGTATGACGGACCTAAGCCCCTCAGACACTTATGAGTGATTAGGAGGAGGTGACATTCTATTCTTGGCTCTACTGGTAACCAGTGTAAACTGCATCTTGCTTCGGACACATGATCTCACCTCTTAAGTCCTAAGCTTACTCCGATCATGCCATTTTGCACGATTTACAATCTAGCACTTTCTGGTTTGGAGATCCCAACCAGTAGGCTACTGCAGTTATACATTTTTGACCCTATAATGACTCTTGCATTAATTTTGCAGTTGGCTTGGGAGATATATGGACGAAGCTGTGCCAGAAATGTGGTATAGTAAGCAGTTGAGGAGACTAACCCACTCACATCTGCCTTCATATTCAGGTGCTGGTCCAAATAGACCCCTAGGGTTTTGACTTTTTCTTTAGTCTTAATGATGGCAACCTGCCACTAGAAAGTGTTGATACTCTTCTACCTCATTTGCAGATTCTTCCCTTCGTACCAATCACCATTAGCTCTGTCTTTTCCTTGTTCAACGCTAGACCATTATTTAACATCCAGTTTTGTATGAGATCATAGATCCTATTGATTCTATGTTCATCCTCACAGTGATTGCCAGATAACGGGATGACACATTGGGCCTCCTTACACGGTAGGCGGTATGGGTTTACTGGTACCGCTAAGGGCACCGGTACCGGTAAACCCTTACCACCTTACTACGAGGTCCCCTTGGGGGTCCCTAACTTAACGGCTGGTTTTACCAGCCGTTAAGGAACGGGCCCGCTAAGGGACCTTGGTGCTAATTACGGTACCGCAATTTGCGGTACCATAATTAGCGCATTCCCCTTTCCCATTGAGCCCTATGGGGGCAAAAATGGGAATGGGGAAGTGTCTTGGTGAATGGGGAATTACCGCCCCCGCTCACCTTGGAGTAGAGCGGTAATTCCGCCATCCACCAAGGCGGACACGGTAAAATACCGGCGGCAACCATAGCGCCATGGTTACCGCCTACCGTGTAATGAGGCCCATTGTGTGTCATCCGCATAATTTGTAAAGCTAATCCCATGTTTTTCAAAAGATAAAAGAAAGGGACTGTAACAATGTTGTACATGGATGGAGATAGACAAGCCCCCTGTGGCACACCATATGCCAGTAGGGTCGGTTGTGCTTCTGCATCCTGACTGCATAGCCTGCACCAGCGATCACTCAAAAAGGAACGTATCCACTACACAGCATTCTCTGGAAAAACCTACCACTTCCCTCAACCTGGCTGCCATCAACTCATGGTGAGCAATTACATCTGAACTGACAGGGCACAATCCGTCCTAATAAGGAGCAGTGAGGTCTACGCTTGATCCTCTGATTCTTGAAACCCTGTTGGAGAAAAAAATATTTTAGGTTATTCCTGAACCTTTGTGGGGTCATGTAAGATTTCAGTGATTCACGCAGGTCATTGCAGAGAGCAACCTCTGTGATGATAAAGGGCTTCGGCAAGGTTTAATCATTTTACATTTATCAGACGCTTGACTTATTTGGCATAACAGAGCAAGCAAAGGTTTTGACTGGGTAATATTGTGTAACTTTGATAGTATCATCACTTTGTTCCTCACTTATTGGGTACTTGTTTGTTGCACAAAGGGACTTTAATTTTTATTATCGCTCAACAGAAATACAACCAAGACATTTAAATCCCCGGTTATGTGTTCATACTTCTAACGTTGAAAGCATGCTCTTGCTACCATATCCTAAATTCTTTGTACTTTTGTGATTTGCCTCATAAGGAGGCCGATATAAGCGGTATTGCAGTATTCTAGCCAAGACAAGAACTTAGTAGTTCACCTTAGTGTTCAGCTGGGGAATGAAAGTAAGCTGTGGGTAAAACAGAAGGCACACATTCCTCCTCTGGGTACTGGTTGAAGGTCATCATCCAGTACTTGTGTCCATCATAAGCACATGGCTTAGATATTGAATCCGAGTAACAGCTACTCAGTTTTGACCCACTCCGGTACAGATCATTTTCCCTGTCCATTGTCAGGCGTGTCCTAATCTGTCTGAGCTGTTGCTATGATTAGCCAAGCCGCGCCATTCCATCGATTTGGTATGGAAATTAATGAGATCTGATGAGTTGTTTTAGGGAAATCTTGTAACCGATAAATGGTGGTGGGGATTATCAAGAGCCCTATGGAACCCTGTTGCTAAACCTTGAGATGTCAAAGCACACAGACTCCATTCTGACTTGAGATCTTTAGTTCACAAGTAAGTACTAATACCCTTCCAGAGCTGTAACAGTCAATAATGCCATTCGTGGAGACAATTTCTGATGATATGATTGGCCACTGTGTTCTAGCAGCCCAGAGGTTCTGAAGTATATGGCACGGTAGTATCAGCGGCAACATGCTCGTTTTGGAAGCACAATGACCCAGAACAACGCTGGTTCGAATCCTGGGTCTGCGCTAAGAAACCTCTTTGGTATTAAGTGTGTTATAAAAAAGCAATGATCATAATTATAATGGCCTATGGCAGCCTTCATCTAATGCTTCCAGAAGAGATTGTGTACCTCTTGCAGGCATGGACCCTTAGTTGGGGCTGTGTAGGATGTTGTGAGTCTCCAGCTGGTGGTGGAGTTGTTTATTCGTCTCGCTTGCTAAGCAACGATTCATTTGAATTGTGTCGCTTTTTTAGCCCCCACAGCTATGAAAGATGCATCAATTCACGCTGCACTTCTGCTACTGCACCTGTTTCGATCTGTTCATTGCAAGTCCTTATTTCTGCTTGCAATTCGTGTGTAGGAAGATAAAGAGGCAGTTGATGAGAGGAAAGGATTAGAAAGGATGACAACACCACGGTTTACTGGGAGGATGTTAGCGCTTGTGGAGGCTGAGGGAGAGAATTAAGAAAGAACGTCTTGAACGTGCAGAAACTCTTTAAAGCATGCGTTAGTAATTTAGTAATTAAACTAGTCAGATGCACTTGTACAACAGAGCAGCACTGGAATGCAATAACACTAGAATAGGTTTTGATGTAGTGCTTCATGCTGCATCCCCCCAGCCTCTGAACCCAATAAATAATAGCTGTTATAATTACCCACTTTAACGGTGCTCAGTTTTTCTCCTTGCGAAGTACAATAGATAATTCAGCACTTGTGACAGTTCACATGTCATGAGTGCATTGAGCATGGTTGGTGAGGTGACATCAGCCTCAGCCAACGGCCAGGCTATTATGCAAGTCTGTGCAAAAAGGACGAGCTGGCCCTTGGTACTTAAGGGGTTAATCCTTTTTTATCATGAGATGATGAAGCATCAAAGGACACGTTTGCCCTCAGAAACAGTAATGATAGGTTTTGGCACAGTAAACATGACTTAAAAAAAACCTTTTTAGGCCATGGAAGTGATTGCACACATTGTGTCACTATAATGGAAATGTGAATAATTACTAGGAAGTCGTCAGACAATTTCTTGGAATCCAGTGCTGAATAAAGAGGTAATGATATACTATGAGAAATAATGCATACAGTCTTGCAGAGGCCCTGCTTTATGAAGTAGTAATGTCATGGAAATGGTTCTGGAATTATTAGCATACATAATCAGGAATAAGGTGGCCATTTTTTTAGTGTGTTCGCATGGACTTGGTGTATGCATGTTGAGAAGCTCTGCTAGGATGATGTCGAGCAAGAGTTTGTCTGGACACGTACCGTACTTTGCCATTTTAGCCGGTGCCCTGAAACAGAACCAATCTCCAAATATGCTTCCTCCCGCTGTGTGTCTTCAGAGACTGTAGGTTGATTACTGTGCAAATTATTGCTAGGACTGTGTTTCATGGTTCTTTACTTACGGGGGGAAGGGGTAGACGGTCTGCATGTGGTTGGGCATGATGGCATGGTGGTTTTGTTCTACCAAATCAAGAATTGTTCTTGGAACTCTTTTCTCCACTGGGAGCCATTTCAACTTTCAGAAATAGGTGTGGTGTGAGGATCTTATCAACACACCCCTGTGAGTGCTGTGGGTTACTGTGTTCTGAGTATTTATCCAATCTGTTTCTTTGAGATATCAGTATGCAGTTCCTTGCAGTAATCACTTTTTTTTTTTTTAAACTTTTATTTTTGCTGGCAGTGGTAGATGACATACACACACATTAGGCAGATTATGAGATAACAGTGCAAGACAAATGCAAAACATGGGGATGTACATAGGCAGCGAGGGATGACCCCCAAGATGAGGAAAGCATAACAGTGTTGCAGAGAATTCAGTACATAACAGTGGAGACCTAGGGAGAACCAACACCGGAGGAGGGGACATCAAGACCGTTAAGATAACTGTTGAAGGCAGTCCAAATGTTTTTTGGCCGGGAACGGGATGGGAGAGTAGTAATATAATCTTCCTCGCAGTTTCGGGACCAGGTCAGTAGATTCAGCCATTTCTGAAAGGTGGGAGGAGCAGCACATTTCCAATTTTGAAGGATACATTTTTTGGCTATTATACAACATACATTCAAGAGTTTGGTCTCCCCTCTGACCCCTTCATCACCCCATACTCCGAACAACACCCCCATCGGGTCAGGCTCAATCGTCGCATCACAAATCTCGGACAGTGTTTTAAAGATCTCATCCCAGAATGGGGCAAGTTGGGGGCAGTCCCAAAACATGTGGAGATGGCCAGCGTCTTCCGCGCCGCAGCGGGGGCAGAGCCGCGTATCAGAGCGGGCAAACTGCAGTAATCACTTTTGACCACTCTAATCTCTATAGCAGTAGTGGTCAGATGGTGTTAGAACATTGTCATAGACAGCAACGCTATTTGCTGCTTCAGCAATGGCTATATAAAGCTTTGCTGCTCTTTCAATGGAGAATCTGAGTGAACCCTCTTCTAATAATCTTGTAGAATTTTTTGTCAATAGATTTGGTGTAGAATCCCATACCTTCACCAGGAGGGGCATACCCAGAATATAAGTACTCCCGGGCTGTGCTTGCAAGGTGCAGCCCATGAGGAGGCACCCGTAGTCCACCGCACCATGTTGAGTGAGGCGCAAAGCAAAAGTCCTTGGGTGCCTGCATCCTGGTGGGCCAGGCTTGGCAGGGAGTTCTGGCTTACTGGCTGGAGCCCCTGGGAGTTTATACACCGTAAAGCAACTACAAAAAAGGTAAAAATAAATGAGAGGCAAGCAAAAAGTAAAACATTTTTGAAAGCAGGAAGGAGCAAAGTGGATTAAAGTGATAAAAGCACAACAACAAAACCAAAGAAAGACTCAGGAAGTTTAACGGCTGTAAGGTTCTTCCCTGAATAAAGTTTATGTGCTAACAATACAACTAAAGAACGCGATAGCCTTTTTGTCATCTCTTCTAGATTAGACAGAAGAACACCATTCAGTCAACAAATATTGAATGTGTTACCCAAAACAATTTCTTTGAGCAAAAGAATCATCAGTTAAACAATTATTACATTTTATTCCTAAACTTTCACAATATAATAAAAACAATAAAAAAGTTTAAAACATCATCAATAATACATTTATTTTATGAAAAAGTGACAAGTGCATCTTATACAAAAAAGAGCAAATTCATATAAAAATATACCTGATGCAGAAGAAAATCTGGATTAAACTACCTAAAGTTAATCTGTTGTGCTACACTAGAACTATGTTGGACATTAGTAGAAGGCCTATGTTTCTAAAGGCTATCCTAGCTTATTAAACATATAGAGCTATTAAAGTGATACAAGGAAATTAGCTTTAAATCAGGAACTGATAATATGAAGAGAAGGAGAGGAACATATGCTGGGTGGCAGGGAATTCCAGAGTTCAGAGGCCAGAAGGGGGAAAAGAGAGGGGGAGCAGGGAGGGTTGGGAAGGTGAGTAAATGAAGATGTTGAGAGCGAAGAGCTCAGAAGGGCGTGTAAATGTTAGATGTATTTTCTGGAGGAGTTTCCCTTAATTCTGTGGTATCTTGTTATGGTGGTAAATAGTGCTATTTATTGTAGCATAGCACCTCTTATGATAATATGATAATCCCCTTTTATAATGTTGGCACTCTCCTCAGAATATTTTCTAATAAGTGTCCTTTTTATCCCAGTCTTTTGTAATATCAGATACTGGACTTATTACACTTGGCATGGGCGGTAAATTTACCATTCAGCAATTTATCTACAGTGCTGAAAAATGCCCTGATGGCAGATCTGGACAGTTGTAAACATGCAAAAGGAAATACTGCACACTCGCTCACCTCTAACTATAGAATTCACTTCAAATCATTCCCATGAAAGAATTCACTATCACACACTTGTCTGTGTGTGCAGATTAAATAGAATAACCAAAGGTCAGAGAATGCATCAGAACACAAAGTAATGTTTATACTGTGTCTTTATCATGACAGATAAACTTACCAATTACCCATGGTAAAAGATGTGTATGGAATACATTTGCCAGTATGAACATGAAAAGAAAATGATTGAAAAAGTGCAAAAGGCACATGTCAAGAATAGAATGAACTGTAATCAGCCCTGGCAACCTGACTTTTGAGTTACAGGACTTGGCAAGAGTTACGCTTTGTGAATATTCAACTATAAAAAAAGTATACATTCAGAACTGCATACACTTTTAACACTGAAACATTACACATGAAATTACTCCCCCTTGACTGACTATTGGACAGGCACATCCATCATCGCCTCACTTAGTACCATAATTACCTATACATGGATTAAATTCCTTGCACTGCTGATTGTGGAAGACTCCTCTCTGCTGGCTTGTCACTGATAAGGAATTTCCTGATCCTAGCAGCTCCCTACACTGGCTCAGCCCAGTTCTTGGACACAACCTGTATGTCAGAGGATCCCTGCTTGCCAAGTCACTCCGACATGTCTGCCTACAAGTCTGAACTCACACCCTCTCCGAGCTTCTTTTAAAACATCTTGCTGTCATTCAAGAATAACCCTTGCCCTTGCTTAGCACATGTCACCTCATCCGTTCAGCCCAGTATTTTTCCACTCGAAAATGACAGTTTTGCTAAACATAACTGTAGCATTGCTTCCTGCACACACAATGGTGTTTTTCAAAAGGGCACATTCCATCTTCACAACTCATGCCATGCTGAATGAAACCAGACAGCTGATAACTGCTTGCACGTTTTAACTCCACTGCAGAACAGCACTTTACCAACTAATTTTCAGGTTATTTCATCTGAACCCATTTGCACTAATTTGGTAATGACATGTTATAGATTACTGGGAAGGGATTATTAGTTCATATTATTTTTTATATATCTAATGCAAGCCAAACAGATGAAATGTTACCCTTAACTATAGCATTTTTAAAACATGTGCTCACTGCCGGAATATGTGCATTTAATTTATGATGCACGGCAGCCATTTATGTTTGCATTTCTACATGAACCCCCTACCACTAAATATGCATGTGCCCCTGTACCTCACAGCCCCAGTTGTCCCTACACACTTATCCCTACATACCCGCTCCTTTTTCTACTGCTGGGATCCACTGGACATCACTGCAGGCAAAACACAATCAATTGCTTTAAAATGTATGTGCTGCTCTTAATTGAAATGTCTCCCTCCCCATTGTCATCAAAACCAAAATCAACATTTTCATCTTAAGGGTGAGAATGATCAACCATATCAAAATCAGTATTGTTGGAACAGGCAACATCACTAAACCTCTTTCAACACATTGAACCTATCCGCCTCTATGAAACCTAGACTGCTCACAGTAATATTATCCTTCTTCAGATTCATTCTAATTGTATGTACATTTTTATGCTTCAGCAAGAACTCCACATCTGGATCAATGGGAAAACTTATTTTTCAGAAAAATATTTTCTACTTTCCTCTCCCATAAATCACCATCAGCATGAAACAGAGTCATCTCACCCACTGATACCACTGTATCCTTTGGTATAGACATGTGAATCACACTATGCTTCAACTGTTTTACAATAAATGATCCATGGTTAAGATGAGTAACCATATCATTTTTCAATGAGGTATTCACTAACCACGTATCCTTAATTAATTTGGCATGGGCAGTTCCTCAAACTCTGGATTATTAATGACCACCTCAAGCCCCCTAGATACCCCAGGATCTGATTTCACCCCACAAATAGCATCTGCTGCATCAGGACTAAATGGCTTGTTCAGACATATATAGTTTTGTTCTTTGATTTTCACACAAGTATCCAATTTTAGAATCATATAAACATCAGGTTTCCATGGTTGAAATTCTACCATTTCCTGAGTTATAATTTGTATATATTTCTCATCCTGCCAAAAACCTACATTATTTACCAACTTGGTTTGCTAAATCAGCTCTGGAGCAATGTATGGACTTCATAACAGGAAACCTATATCCATACTCTCCATATTTATGTACAATGGCATTGCACTTCCCATCTTAAACTCAATCTTTTCTTGTGTCATTGCCACCATTCTTTGTGTGATCCATGCCAGCATTTGACGGATGATATCAGATGACAAAAAATTGAAGGGTAGAATTAATTGAGACATCACACTTTGAATTTCCCGTAAATATTTCCCCACCAACCTCTCCATTGGGTTTAATACGTTTAAAATGTCCTGTAGCAATTTGTCATGTTTAACAATGACATTGGTACTATGCTCCACAATTTTGGCTTGTTCATTCAGTACCAAAATAGTCTCATTTACATATCTAATCACCTCAGTTTGTCCACCTCTGATTCCATCTAACATTTGTTGCAGCATTTTTAAATTATATGTTAATTCCTGTGCCTTAGCACTTAAAGCACCCACAGGTACGGCATTGGCTGTGGACATTGTCATGGCCACTATAGCGCCAATAAAGTCATCACAATGGACGCCACAAGTACACCTGCCATCCGCTTCCCTATCCTTTTCTTTATACCGGATGAACTCATAAAAATCTTTTCTAACTGCAGCATGATGTCACGATGCCCGCTCCTGGGGAGCCGGCTCAGGCCCTGCATCCCCGAAAGCGGACATCAAGTCCCCAGGAAGGTCCCAGCAACCCCTTATAGGGGCTCTTTGGACAGTGTCCTGGCGCCTATGGCGGAACCCGAATTCGAAGTGAGTACCATTTTAGATTCAAAAATGTTTAGGTCAAAGCTTTTCTACCTAATTGATTGGAATGGGTACGGACCTCAGGAGAGGTCGTGGGAACCCAGTGACCATGTGCATGCACCTCGATTAGTCAAGAAATTCCACCGGCTCTTCCCAGACAAACCAAAACCCCCGGAGGGAACAACCTTGGGAGGGGCCTTGGGGGGAGTGCTGTCACGATGCCCACTCCTGGGGAGCCGGCTCAGGCCCTGCGTCCCCGAAAGCGGACATCAAGTCCCCGGGGAAGGTCCCAGCAACCCCTTATAGGGGCCCTTTGGACAGTGTCCTGGCGCCTATGGCGCCAGGCTCATAGAAAACGTCAGTCCTGGCGCCACAGGCGCCAGGCTCATTATGAAAGTGTTTGGGTGCACTTACCTGATGCAGACCATGCTGCAGAACCCCGGCCTCCTTGAGGCCTGAAAGGAACTACTTTACCTGTGGGACTCATTTACCACCCGGGCGTGGTCGGGGAAGGATACATACCTGATTGGAAGAAGGACACATTCTAGGAACTTCTTCCAAGGCTATTTAAACCACACCCGATCAGCCACACGTGCTTCGCGTTGTTCTGCATCTAGCAGCTGGACGCTCACCGTGTCTGCTCCTGCATCCTGACTTCTGCCACGCCTACCAGCATCCTGAATCACCTGCAAAGGAAGGGAACAAGAGAACAGGAGAAGGAAAAGGCCTTACCTGCTAAATCTGCATCCCAGAGACATTTCGCCGACGATCCTGAAAAGGAAGACATTTATTTTTAAAAGCACATCACATCGATCGCTGCAGCGCCTCATTCCACTCATCTTACAGGGCGCTTCCATGTTCTGCAGCGACCATCCGGATTCACAGTCGCGCCCCAGCGCCTAGGGAGAAAAAGACAATAACGAAGGTGAGAGAAAGAAGGGAAAAGGGAAGCTAAATCTCCATGTTAAGACTTACCTGCTGGGTCATTCCCTTTTCGTTTCGGGTCCGCGCCGCATCCAGGCATTTTCGGACCCCGGACCCTAAGGGGAAAAAGACATCAGCGTTAATGAGCGAATGAAAAGACATTACCAAGACGCTCATTAAAGACTTACCTGATTTCCACAAGGATTTCACCTCTCATCTCGGGTCGGTGCCTGTTCCCCGGCACTCCGTACCCCGGCCCCTATGGGGAAAAAGACACTAGCATTAGAACATTAATGCATGGACACAAGGGGAACCACTTATCAAAAACTTACCTGGAAGCCAAGCAAGTTTGGTTCTCACCAATCCGAAAATCCAGTGAAGTAACTGGATACCAATGCGCCCCTGCATCAGAAGCAGGATGGAGAGCTCGTCCTTCCAGACCCTAAGGTGAGACGCTACAGGGAAGCACAGAAGGGTTTTGAGGAGGGTGAGAGGGGTAGGTGGGAGGCCGATTGCATTACCCCGCAGACAGTTAACCCCCTATTTTCACCTACAGAAGGATACTTCTGCGAGTCAGACAAGCCAGATTTGGGGCCCGGTCCAGTCCGTCTCCCGACCCCTGCGCATCACCTTAGACGAGGTCACAACAGCGCGAACCAGGCCAGTGCCTCTGTGGGAGTCCGGTGAGCGTTACACATGATATCTCTGGTTGTCCTCAAAGCTTCCTCCTTGCGGGGTTACACCTGATACTTTACCTGATCTGACTTTAGCTCTGTTTCATTCAAAACGTTTTCAATTATGATTTCAGGATTTAGGCTAATATACATGTTCTGATACATCAACCTTCTATTCCCCAAGATAAAACCTGGTGCTTCTTCTACTGCAATCCCAGATGCCAGGCCTGACTCTATCACAACATGTGCCTTTGCAACCCTGGCACCTGATCCACTCAGAACTAAGATTATGAAAAAAAGCCAGCCCTCATCTGTGGTCATCATCTTCATGGTCTCTGGGGACTTTATCTTCACCCCCCTTCTTCAGTCCGGGAGGCTTTCCAGGGGCCTCTGATCCAGTGGCATCCTCCAGGGGTCCAGCGCTCCAAGGATCCGGCGCTGATGAGTCAATACATTATCTACATTAAAAAGAAAAAAGACACATTAAGTAGCAAGCACAATACATTTTTCATCCCTCCTCTGCCGGAACATTGAAAATCAAATGTTATTATTATTATTATTTAGTGCAACCATAGGCAGCCATCCACCATGCTGGAACACCTGAAAATATTACTATTATACAAATCAGAGATATACATAACACATCATGCAACAAACACAATTTCAAAAACACACACTTCCCCTCTCCCCCCATTGTACCTTTAAACCAGAACCCCTTAGCACTTTCCATGTACTAGTCATATTTACATTGACTTCCTGGCTAGGGCAACTTTCCCTTCCATCTTTCACTCATTATTGTATTTTTGTTAAAACTAGCCTCAACTTGCTCAAGTCTCTTCACCTCATGTTTTGGGTGGAAAAGATTTGTCTCATTAACATGGACAAACTGCTCCACTGTCAACTCACCCTCCTTTTAGCTATCTTATACACTACAGGTGACATCTTATCTTTACTATTTAATATGGCCCTTGCCATGCTCCAAGACATTTTGAGATTTTATGTCTTCCCTTTCCAAAATTTTATTTATATACAGATAAGAGAGGAGTGGTAAGTTGAAGCAAGGCCATGGTGACACGTAAAAGACAATACAAAATAAGTGATGCAAGAGTCAGGGGTCAAAGGCATCAAGAGAGATGGAAAGAAGCCAAGGGGTTTGAGAGGAATGAAGACAAGAAGACACATGGCAGCATTAAAGACAGAAGGAAGGGGAGTGAGATGTGAGGAAGGAAGACTAATTAGAAGGCTAGAACAATAGTCAAGACAAGAAAAGATAGATGAAGAAATAAGGAGTTTAGCTGCATGGAAGGAAAGAGAAAGACACACCATACAGATGTTGAAAAGATGATACTGCGAGATATCAGCCATATGAAGAGAGAAGTTTAAGGCCGAGCTGAAAATGACTTCATGATTGTAAGTTATTGGGGGAAATGAAAGAGAGGAGAGAGGGAACTACATTGTAGAAGGGGAATGAGGGGTGAGGTAGAGGATGAGGGGAAAAAGAGGACCTTCATTTTAGAAGGGTTAAGGTGAAGAAAGCAGGCAGTGAGAGAGGAGTGAAGTGAGTCAGAGAAGGAGGAGAAGGAAATGAAAATTGGAAAATTATCCGCATAGAAATGGCACATAGCATTAAAAGATTCATTAAGCAAGTCAAGAGGAACAGTAGAAATAGAGAAAATTAAGGGCCTAAGAACAGAACCTTGAGGATCACCGGAATGGAGGGGTCGAGAAGAAGAGATGTTTCCACCATAGCAGGCAGAGTAGGTGCGTGTGGAGAGGTAAGAGGGGAACCATCGAAGAAAAGAAACAGAAATGCCAAGGGAGGAAAGAGCGGTGAGTAAAGTGGGGTGGTCAAGGGTGACAAAGACAGTGGAACAATCTGGAAAAATGAGGATAGAAGATTTGTTATGCCAAAAGGAGAGAAGTGAGTTGGTGACATGAAGGAGAGCAGTTTTAGTATAATATGCAGAATAAAAACCAGACTGTTTGATGGGCAAACGAGAGAAAAGATTAAGATGATAAGATATTCGACAGCAGACAAGAATGTTCTATGAGTTTAGAGAAGGGTGACGAGAGATAGGCTCGAAGTTAGAGGTAGAAGAAGGGTCGAGGGGCGGTTTCTTCAGGATAGGAATAACAATAGCATGTTTGAAGAGGCTAGGAAATGATGAACTAGAGAGGGCGAGATTGATAAGTGGAGTAAGTTAAGAAATCAAAGAAGGATAAGTCAAACGGATGATAGATGAAAGAATAGGATCAAGAGGGAAGCAGTGGTGTGAGGAGGAAATGAGGTAGTGTCAGAATCAGTAAGAAGAGAAAAGGAAGGGAATGTAATTATTATGATTTGAGTTTTTATAAGTAAAAAGGATGCAGTGGCCCTTTCTATCCAGCTGGTCTGGTGGGTGGGCATGGCGGGTTGCTGTGGGATCTGCCACTGCCACACCTTTCCTGGGTCCATAAAGCAGGTGCTGCATACAAATGCGGTGAAGTGAATGTCAAATGCAGACAGAATCATTACTGAACTGATAAACTTGTCTGGCAAACATCTCAGCATGCTGACACTCGGCACAGGCATTCCTCCTGGGTAGTGACCTTCTCCTGGCCTCACCCATCTGGCAGTGCTCTTGGTTGGCGACTGTAATTTACCCAAAAGCTTATAGACAGACAGAGGGTTTATAACTTGGATTATGCGTATCCCAAACTAGGTCCCTTGCATTCACCTACAGCAATTAAGTAAGAGCTGGCATTATCCTGACACTGTGACCATTCGTCGGTCTGTAAAGGTTAACGTGGTCACTTCTGAAAACCCAAACTCCAGATTTATCCCCAATAAAGCAAGACAGAGGGTGGGCAACAGGCAGGTACCATATTCAACATCACTGGTCCAATCTGGAGATGGTAAACTATCTGAATCTGTGCAGGGATGGCAATGATAGGCACAATATAGACCACACTAAATGTAAGCTCAATGAAAGCATAGAAGCAGACAGACACTCCAATAAGTGCATCTTATGAGACAGACGTCCCCGCTCCGGAGTAACACACAAAGATAGTTTTCAGAAAAAGAGGAGCAGATAAAGGAAAGCCCCCCCCTACCAGAAGTGGTAGACGAATGCATCTATTACCTCAGTACCACACACTCATGCCAACCCATCCCCTTTGCTCCGTGGACTTGATCCCGGAGATTCTCTTTGTATTTGCACGTGGTGGTGATGTTTGCAGAAGGTGGTTTACCTGCATAAAAAGACAATGAGCACCTTTGTGTCAAGAGCATGAAAGGTGACATTGTAGGAGTAAAGAAACGGGTCTCAATCTGTAGCGCAATGCGGCCAATCCTTAAAATGAGGCACCAGCAGCTTTCTAGGGAGAATTTACAGTGAGCTTTTTCCTCATTGGTTCCTTCATCATGTGGGGAACGTGGGGATGTCTGACTGTCCCTGAGAGACTAAAGGAAGTGTTACACCTCACCACACTGCATTGGCGTAAGCTGCTAACATCTGTATCTACAATTCTGGCACAGTGATCTCAATCAGTCAATTAACTTTATTTCAAAATGTTCATTTCATTAAAGTACAGAATAAGCATACAAAGGGTATACATAATAGTATAGCACATCCAATAAATTAAAACCATTTTTTAAAGTTTGTTTTTCTGTAATATAGAGCACTTTTAGTAAAACTATAAACCACTCAATTACATGGAAGGGAGAACACCAACAACTTTGCCTCCGCCAATAAACACACATTGTACAGGGCTAGCATCAATGTTCATATGTCAGTCAGCATCCAGAAGGTTCTGTGAGGCGCGCCGATGTACGTCAGCATTTTACTTGCTTCCCTACTAGAGTTTCTCAAGTGTTTTTTCATTGGGCAGATGCAGCACTTGGTAAACGCCTGATTGATTTTCATCGCATGACAATAGATCTTAAGTGCTGGACTGCGCCGAGACTCAAGTGAGCATCTATTAGACTCATTCTAATTATGACGGCGGGCAGCTCAGCTGCATATTGACTTGCACCACTTACAGACCCATTCACCAGAATGTAGCCTCTTGAAAAGCACTGTTGCGAAGTTCCTTAGCCTTCCTGAGCATGAAGAAACTGAGCAATATGTTATGGGCAATATGACAGGTCAGTTAAAACCTCCTTCCAAGCCTGACTCGACATAGTTATCCAGCCACGCAGAGGTTCCTCATCCCCAGGACCTCCGGAGAAAGTCATTTAGCTAATACAATACTATGCACAACGCGTACCAGGTTGGGAAACATGGGCCAGAGAGTGGCAATGTCTGCAGGATGGGTCGAGGCACGACATGAACTGGATTACAAGGCTGGAACAGGCTGAGGCGTGCAGGGAGAGTGGTGACAAATGCATGCAGCCCCGATGCAGTATTGGATCCCGGGAACAGCATGAAATGAGCAGCATGAGGAGTGGATGATTAAAGCTAGAGGAATAGTAGCGGCGTGTGCTGATCGAACAGGTGGTTTGAGGAAAGAACCAGAGGAAGAGCGCGAGAAACACATTTGCATTGAGTGAATTATATTTTGTTTAGTCTGTGAGCATGACCTGCCTCGGGTCTTTAGCTAAATGAGAAGACACAGTATATTTGCTTTAGCTGAGTTACTCAGCCACTTTATGTAGAAGGAGGGCTAACGCGCGGTTGAGGGCTAAAGTGCGATTACAATGCCAACATCAAACAGGACTCATACTCGCACAAGAAAAAAACAGAAGGGAATACTCCAGAAACATACAAAGGCAAGGAAAATGACACCAAAAGTATTGAAGGGAAACACTGGGCAACGTAGAGCAGAATTTTGACATTGTGGACTCGTAACTCAGGGCAAAGGAAGACACAGAGGAATAGAAACCATTCTGACCAAAAAGAGCTAAACCACAAGGGTTAACTCGCATAAAGCCATGGAAGCAGGTAAAAGATGAACTCGAAGGACTGCAAGGAGTGCTGGAGCTAGCAGGATATCCAGTGAACCTGTCCAGGACTCAGGAGAAGTTATGTGTAACAATGCTTATGAGGAATGGCATCTTAAAGAGATTAGGCCACATGATCATAACAGTAGATCATCCTGTGAATAGTTTGTGAATATTTAGATAGGATCCAGTCTTCAGTAGCAAAATGTACTTTGATAAAACTTTGCATTGGACTCTTACCATTAATGATAACAATTTATTTATATAGCGCTTTTGCCAAAGCGCTGTACAAAGAATATATTGACATACAATTATAACCCGACTGAGGTTGGTGCCCATTTATCGCCCTTGCAATGAGGAAAGTCTGAGTTAGCCTTGCCAGGATTCGAACCTGAAACTTGCAGATCACACACAGATCTCAGCAGAGAGCACTCAACCCACTGGGCTATCTAACCAGCAGTCTTCACTGCCACATTGAATGCTGAGTCACCTCCTAAGTGTCCTTATTGTGGGAGTTTGGATGTGGATGCTGTTCAGTTTTCATGTGTTTGTCCACTTTACAATTATCTAGAAGAATGCGGTTAAAACCACTGCTGAAGAAACTGAATGTAAGAACGGTAATGGGTGTCTGGTCTGTGCGTAAAAAGATACAATCAGATCACATGGCATATGCTATATCCTCCCTTTCTGAAAAGCAAATCGTGTAAGGAGCCAATCTCTAGCTAAAATGAGACAATGGCCCTCATTAGGACCCTGGCGCTAAGGGGTTTGCGCCAGCGTTAGCTGCGCCGACCCCTTACCGCCAACTACGAGTTCCCATAGCGCCATGGTCATTTTTCCGCCCGCTTTTTGCGGGCGTAAAAATCCATGGCGCTATGGGACCTCGGTGTTAATTACGCCACCGTAGTGTACGGTGGCGTAATTAACACCTTCCCCACTCCCATTGAGCCCTATGGGGCCGAAATGGGAATGGGGAAGGGTAAATGGGTCAATGGGGACTTACCGCCCCGCCGACCTCGGAATGGGGCGGTAAGTCCGCCATCCGCCATGGCGTAAAGGGACTTTGCGCCATGGCGGAAAAGTCCGCCGATGGCGGAAAAAATCCGCCAGGGTCGTAATGAGGGCCAATGGAATTAATGTAACTAATATCTTTTTCTATGTTGTTTGTAATATATGTATAACCTGGTGTAGATAGGCAATGATGATTTGTAAGTGCCAAGGCTAGTGTGTGTATTTATAATCACTGAGGAAGTGGGAAAACTGTAAAGATGCACACCGACACATATTACGTTACACAGGAGGCTTTATTATAAGTTCTGCGTAGCATACATAAGACCCCCAGCCATCCTGCTGTGTTATCCTAAGCCAACTGCCTCCCCTCAAACCTAAACATTCCCATCTCAGAACCACCATACATCATAGACACCTCACATTCTATGCATTCCCTTTGTCCTTGCAGTCGCTTACATAACACAATCCCCCTTTTCTGAAAAGCAACGCGTGTAAGGAGCTAATCTCTAGCTAAAATGAGACAATGGAATTAATGTAACTAATATCTTTTTCTGTGTTGATTGCAATATATGTATAACCTGGTGTAGATAGGCAATGATGATGTGTAAGTGCCAAGACTAATGTATGTAATTATAATCACTGAGGAAGTGGGACAACCAACTACCACATTAACATATTGTAACTTTATTTTCCTGGTTCTTTTTTACAATAATGAGTTTTTTTTTTATTTATGTGGTGGTGTATACTGTATTTGTAATGGTTTTAAGGACATGCACCGAAAATAAACTATGTGCAGTTATTTGCAATACAAATCATGAATCTTTTCTGCAAGAGAAATATATAAAGCATACGTGGTGCAGACTTGAAACGCAAAGAAAGAGAGACAAGAAGTAAAACACCAGAGGTTCGTGTCTGTGGTATAACTAAGAACCTCACATCAGTACAATCAGACCAGGGTGTACAGAGTAGTTTTACACAAAGAGCAAAATACTTTGGTGTACAGAGGAGCTGTACATAAAGAGGAGGCTGGAGGTCATATAGATTAGCTGTACACAAACAGGAGCAGGCCTAAGGCGTCCAGAGTAGCTGTACACATATGGTAGCAGACTCGACGCATTTAGAGGAGCTGTACACACTCAAGAACAAATGCCAACAAACAGGAGCAGAACTGAAGCACAGCAACACAGGTGGAAAGTATTGGAGGTGGACATTCTAGTTAAGAGTGGCCTAGGCTCAGCAGGGAACAATACTGTAGGATCACAGGCTTTCAAATTCACAGGCTTTAGATCTACCTCACAGGCTTTCAATCTCACAGGCTTTAGATCTATCTCACAGGCTTTCAATCTCACAGGCTTTAGATCTACCTCACAGGCTTTCAATCTCCCAGGATTTAGATCTACCTCACAGGCTTTCAATCTCACAGGCTTTAGATCTATCTCACAGGCTTTCAATCTCACAGGCTTTAGATCTACCTCACAGGCTTTCAATCTCACAGGATTTAGATCTACCTCACAGGCTTTCAATCGCACATGCTTTTATAAAATAGGCCGCTCCTGGGAGTTGCTATTTATCCAGACCTACCTCATGGGAATAGTTCACTGTAGGCATAGTCTAGGGAAGGAAAAGACTACACGGACCACTATGAATAGAAAGTGCAAGGTGCAAATCTGGAATGGCTTATGGATCGGAGCTGCACATGTCGCAGGGATCTGTAGGCATGTTTCTGGGCTCAGGGGGAGTTCAGGTTTCAAACTCTCAAGGACTAAAGAAATTAGCCACCGCTGCATGTGAAATATTCAATACAACTTAATTTCCTCTTCAAAAGAACATGATAATACGACTTTCATGCAAACACAAGAGAATGATTTGTGTTTTCTAAACAGACAGCATGCTTGAATGAGTCATACCTCTATACTAGTACTCTGTGGGCAGGCTCTCGATATTAACTTTTGAATGAAAACTGGACATTTATATGCCCTTTCCAGATCTGTTCTGCCCAGAAATGTATTGATTTCAGAGGAGAATTGCAGCCTGTCCATTTTTTAAAACTGACGAGGACCCTGTCGAATGTTCTATTTAGTTCAAGTAAAGGTGATCTAGAAAGAATCTGGTTATGGTGATCTAGAAAGGATCTGGTTATGGTTATCTAGAAAGGACCAGGGTTATTATGAACTGTGTAGTGCCCTGTCCCATCTTTATGTCTGGAATTCCTCAGTCACGTGGGGGATACCCAGGACAGGAATGGGCTAGAGGAAGATTAGATAAAGCACTTGAATAAAGAGGTTATAATTGCAAGCATCGCCGTGTCCAGTCATCATTATGGTTTGAAGTGGTGATTTATCAGTGGCACCATTCGACATCTTCACATATTCTATTCTATCTGAGTGTGACGGGTATGCCCAGATGTAGGTCCTGAGCCTGCTGGCCCTAGAGACCCAAACTACTCCCCACTGATGCTGCCTTACAAGGCTGAAGCATGTTTGGGGATGCTTGTGGTCTCGTGCAGAAGGGATGTGACCTAGCAGTTCGGGCTCGGCTGCCCCTTTGGATATAGACTATCCCCTTCTGTAATGGCTTGGCAGGCTGAAAAATGATGGTCTGGAGGGCTGCCCAGAGCTGTGCCCATGGTTATGATTAATTCAAAACCTTCCAGCCATCACCTTTTTGTGTGGCAACATTAAAAGAACCCTTCAAGTATGTGCCATCACTCGATTGTCTTTCACGTAGGTCATTTGCACGCTGTTGCATGATTATAGGAACACTCCACACAGCTCCACAGGAGTATATCCCTCCCTAGTGATGTTTGGCCAGGTGTTGCGAACTCGGCTACCACAGGTGGCTAATCAGGATACTTGCTCCGACCTTGTTCGTCAGGCTCGAAAGAAGGATTGGACCAGAAAAAAGAAAATGAAGTGCTATGCAGGGCCAGAGAGTCTAGCATACAAATAGGGGATTCCGTGTTAGTATATCAGCCTCAGTTGCAGAAAAATGCAGCTGTTTATTATCCAACCTCATGGACTGTTACCGCAGTTCAAGGGACCTGGGATGTCTTTTTTGGTCTTGAATAATGTTTTTTTTTTTATATTTAGGTCGTGTGGCACTGGAAAGTTGAGGATGTCTCTGATCTATTAGATAGATAGGGTTAGTAAAATAGTACTTGATTGTGCCTTTCTGAAATTTAATTCATTCATTGTGTCACCTATGCATACACCCATTAACCCTATATTTTCACTCATCTATCGGATTGTAGATTTGTTCTCCTTTGTTCGCACATTTCGCTCACAAATTTGCCAAAAAATGATACGATTGTAAATAGTGTTTTGGTGAATCCAAAATATGTGATGTGTGGTAATAAGAGTGAATTCATGAATGTGTTCATTGTTTTATCTATCTGTGTATGTTTTGTTTTATCTGTGAAATTATAAACAGGTTTAATTAGCATTTTATATGGAAGAAGTTGTAGGACCTATGGCCTACGTAATAAATTATGAATAATCACATAAAAATAAGTAAACTCCTTTGTGTGTGCCTTTTTTTCAGGCAAATTAGATGCCCATCAAATATGGCCAGGTTTGTGTAAACACCAGGCTACTGAATCATTTGTTTAAGTGGTTCATCTGGGTGACTCCCCTCTGAGTGTTCGGTTTATTACTCATTTGTCCCCTGGAGGCCTATTGAGTGTTTATCCCTTATGTGTAAGAAGGGTCCTTGGTGTCAGCTGTAGGGTCTGGCCATTCCATCACCAGGACTCATTGTTCTTCGGGGAGCTGAAAGAACACACCCTTGTCCGTGAAGTACTAGCTGATGTATCCAGTTCACGAGAAAGCTGCTCAGAGTTGATGGACGCAGATGTTGACACTGATGATAGTTGTATCAGTGGGGGCGCAGAGGTGACGATGTCCCAAAGCCCCTCCAAGAGAGTGTTCAGGAAGCCATCAAGGTGGATTGAGGAAATGGAGTAGTGTGACATGTACTAGTGTCCTGTCCCATCTCTATGTCAGGGATTCCGCAGTCACGTGGGGGATACCCGTGGCAGGAAGGGGCTAGAGAGAGATTAGAAAGCACTTGAATAAAGAGGCTATAATTGCAATCAGCTCTGTGTCCAGTCGTCATTATGTTTTGAAGTGGGATATGATTTATCTGTGACGCCATCCGATATGTTCACATATTCTATGTGAAGATACAATAAACTGGAAGCTTCGGCTTATCTCTGTCAAGAAAGGCGCAGTTTTCTTCCACAATAACTGTCTCAAGAGCTGGTCAGGTCTGTGCACCTAAAGTATAATGTGCAGTTAGTGGTCAATGGGACCAGCATTAAGGGGCCAGCGTCTGCGTTTGAGTGCCTCCTGAAACTCGGGTGCATTGACTGTTGGGTTCCTTCACGTGCCTTTTTTGATTGTACTGTTCCATGACTGACACATTGTGTTCCTTGAAAGGACTCGGACCTGGTGGCACAGGAGATGGGCAGATCCCTGGCGTGGTGAAATGAGCAAACAAGAAGGTATTGCGCAAATGCATTTTGTGCATGTGTGCAAACAACACCACCTAAGGTACAATAGCATTAGCACTAGCCCCAATGGCATTTGCCGTAGTGTTAATGCAGGTGCACTTGCGAAAATCCCATTTGGGCACATGCACAAAATGCATTTGCGCTCTGCAATTTCTGTGGTAATCCAGCCACAGGCCTATTAAGGCAACTCCCACAAAGACCATTTTTTGAAAAATGAAATCCAAATTGCATTTTTATTTCTCTTCTGCAACAAAATGTACCGCGATGTGCAAGAATTACCACAAGATGGCTGACAATCTGGCTCCATAAAGACACCCGTTGCCATGGGAATCCTGACACCCCCTATTTGATTCAAATTTGCTGTTCAAAGAAGCACAGCACGCTCATTTGTAAACAAAAATGTCTCTTCGCATCCAACTGGCACCACAAAGTTCCTGGATTTTGTATGACTTGACTTGGACTGCAATCCTGCCAGGTTTATGCTGGCAGGACTCAGCCATGAACGTTTATTGCTTGCTTAATTTTGTCTCTAAATTCGAACTGCACATTCTAGATGATATAAATGACTGGGACGGCTTTTCGTAAAAAGCCAGAGAGCAGTTGGGGAGATAGCTGAGTGCGTTGAACGGCTACCTCATATGTTTTAGTACAATCTGCAGGTGAGAGGTTTAATCTTGGTAGGTTTTACTCTGCATTACTCTTTTTGTAAGCTAATGGGATGGGTCAAAATAACACACATTTGTATAGAGCTAAGGGGCAGTTTACTTTTCACTAAGAGGCTCCACATTCCTTCAGCTCAATCTCAATAAACATTTTCCTTATAGCAAATCGCTTGTCCTCTGGTTTGTTTTTTGACATATCTGACGCCCTGACTTTGCCTAGCAAACAGACTATTCGTCTCTCTACCAGCAACAACCTTCCTCTACCTCCTAAATGCTTCTAACCTCTCTCCTCCCTTTCTTTTATCCTTTAGGAGGTTTTGCATTGTGCTTCCAGCCAGCTATGTAACTGACCTGGCGGGGTCACTGTACCCGTGCACCACCTGGTACATATATCCCTGTATTATGTCAACTCCTCCGCTGCAAAACATCCGCAATAAAAAGAAATACATCCTTCTATGTTTAATTGCATCAATACCATGCTATTAGGCAATGGAAGGAACCAATGTACACCCTGTAAGTGCATATATTAATAACAATGTGCATGTTTCACATGTGTCGATGTGAACAATGACACCAACTGAGCTGTGCCTAAATATCCAGTTGATCACATGCCCATGTTCCATGCATATCTGCTCATGGACTCTTTTTGATCAAAGTAGAATATTCCACGAGTGGAGGGTTTCATTGCACATCACCTCCACATCTTTCTCTCATTCCACACCACGTATAAGTTCTGCATTGAAATTAACAGCCACAGATATGGCACTGTAGGTCCAAGTGGCATCAGGTGACATTTTTAATTGGAGGGGCATAAACACAGGGACAAAATTTCACCAAAATGCCATGGGTAGTGGAAGTGACATCAGACAACCCTTGACCCCTTGATAACATCACAGGAAATGATGTCATGCGACCCTACCACCAAGTGAAATCACAGAAAGTGATGGCAAACGACCTTCAGATTTTTCAGATGCATCTAGCACCTGTGTTTCCAGGCGCTTACATTTCAGCCAGATATAAGAATCGAGGCACAGAGAGAGAGGCGTGATTTCTCCACAATCACGCATCTGGGGAATGTCATTTTCCAGATTCGACATGGGGTCTATGTTTAAAAAAATACATAATGCAGTTCTTGTAACAGGGTAACCGAACTCTCTAACCCAGGCTACAGCTAGTGCATGAAACATCTATAGATAAATGGACACAGAAGTACTAGTTATCTGTGACATTGCTGTGTTAAACTAGCTAAAAAAGCACTGACATGGGGCGAGGCGCTGCACAAGCAAGGCCTGAAAATTAAATCATTGACCGGGATTTAGTATCAACAACATTCCCTGGTTATAAATGTACCTATGAGTCAGCTACCACTATGATAGAAGAAACCTATTAGACTGGTCTGTGTGCATACAGGGGAGTGAACCTGTTATTGTTATCTTTGCTGGAGTATAATACCTGGGAAAGGTTCTTTCAATATACCCAAGCCACCCCCTAGTTTTTATTAGCCAAGGGTAATACTGGGTGCCAGATGACTTATAAAGCCCAACCATTGAATGTAATATCATTGCTGCACAAATAAATCTGTGGCACCACACAGCTATTTTAAAATGAAAACATCCACAAGTTGTTTCTCATCTGGGGACTCACTAGCAGGCTTTAAGGCGGTTGCATACGAATTGTTCGTTTTACAACTGTTCAAATTACAATTGACCTTTTCACAATCGACCGAATTGTGAAGGCCAATTGTAACATATATGTGGGGGGAAACCCCCCACAACCCCCAACCTAACGCCAAACCCCCCAAAACCCCTATATATATATATATAAATAAATATATATTACCAAACAAATATATACATTTATATATATATATATATATATATATATGTATATATATATATATATATACGGTCAATTGTGAAAAGGTAAATTGTGACCCTTTACATTCGGTCAATTGTTCATTCGAACAATTGTAAACAAACAATTTGGGTAATACCTTTAAGGCAGACACTGCACACTACGCCTTTGTCAGAACCAGTAGTACCCATTGGTGTAGCACAAAACTTGGCATCCCCACTGCGAGCCACGCTGTGGGGACCCCTCCCCAAGCTCCTTAACAAAGCACAAGGCACACCACACCCCAGGCCGGCACAGACCTCCACTTGCGCACAATGTCCATGAGAATGATGCCGCTGCAGGGGCACGAACATGATAGAAGTACATATTTCTTTTTAATCAAAGTTGAATTTTTCATGTTGCATAGAAAGAAGGAGGCATTTCTGGTGCACTAATACACCAGCCACCATCACATTCATACTCATTAACCCACAAGTCACTCACACCTTCTCTTACATCCACTATTTGCATTCTCTACACAGGCACACACCCACTCACAACATTCAAAAATGCACGATCACATTCATACTCATTCACCCACCACTCACTCACTCACTCACTCACTCACTCACTCACTCACTCACTCACTCACTCACTCACTCACTCACTCACTCACTCACTCACTCACACCTTATCTTACATCCACTCATTGCATTCTCTACACGAACACAAACCCACCCAGCCACAACATTTTAAAACACACATAACATTCATACTGATACACCCACCAGTCACTCACTCAAGCCTTCTCTTATATCCACTCATTGCATTCTCTACACAGGCACACACCCATCCACCCAGAACATTCAAAAACACACATCACATTACTTCTCATTCACCCACCATTCGCATCATACATACATCGCACACACTTTACACATACAAAATACACATCATATTTAATAAAAAAAAGCCTTCATACCTTTTTTCTTGCAGATTTGGTCTGTCCTTTCAGGCCACCCTAGGCATGGAGGACATGCTGCTCACAAACAGGAACTGGGAAGCTGTGAGAGCATCCTGGTTCCTGCATGTGAGCAACAAAGAAGCAGAGGGAGAAAGTGTTGGAGCTGAACATAGCATGTGATATGCACCACATGTCATGATTCGCTCCAACACCAACCCCTACTGAGCACCTCCTCAGCCAACATTCACCCTGGTCTATGGATCCACCAAACTGGTGTGACAGGGTCCCCCACACCATAAGGGCCTCCGCTACACCCAGAGCTTCTGTTTTTTTCATTTTTATTTAGGGTCGCAATGGAGTCCCGAGAGGTTGCAATTGTGGCCCCCAGGGGTCGCAGTTGCAACCAGTGGTCACCCCTAAATGACATCCCTGCATAAACATTTTTCATTAATATATGGGAAAGACGGAGCATTGCAAGAATGTCTGAACTCTTAATAGAGGGTTTAGGTGGGATGGGTTGTGTTGTCCCCCAAACAAAGTTGTTCAAATAAAGTGTTACAATTGTGCATTTTACAGTACACAATCTGTAAAAGACACTTAGGCAAAAGACATGCAGTTGGCAAATTATTTTGTAGAGTGACACATAAAGCATCCAGTAGATGTCAAGTCACTAAGGGTGTAAAGATCTTTTTCCAAAGCACTTTCATGATGCCTTTGCCGACAGTATATGCAAATATAAAAAACATGTTCATGCTGGCTGCTCCCATTATATGCGAGTATTCCCACATAAGAAGATACTCAGTTTTGCTTTAAACATAATGGCAGTAACAAATTCAATGCCACTGTAAGAAAACATGCCAACACTTGCTGCAGAAATGCTGGCTACTGTGGCAATGTAAGATACCTCATCATGTTGACTTTACCCATAATGCCAGTAAGAAATGCAATGCCACTGTAAGAAAACATGCCCTCACTGGCAAGACTGTTGTGGGCCACTAGGGCTATGTCAGATCACTCATCGTGTCACCTTTTCTCATAATGCCAATAAATACATTGCAATGCCACTGTAATAAAACATGCCCTCACTTACTTTACCAATGTAAGGAAGTATAGCAACGTAAGAACACCCATCTTCTTGTCTTTGATCATAATACCAGTAAAAGATACAATGTACGAAAACCTACCCACATAGTCTGCACTAATGTAGAGCATCATGGTCACATAAGAACACTCATCTTCTTGGCTTTGCTCCTAATGCCTCACTCTCACCTCTCCTCTTCAACCTCTACCTTCCGCCCCTCCGGAAGTACATCCGCTCCCACAATCTCACCTAGTACCACTATGCTGGTGACACCCAGATCATCCTCAAGATTCCCAACTCCCCCTCCTCACCCCTCCCAGCCTCTCAGACATTGACCTGTAGATGATGAACAATCACCTGCTCCTCAACACTAGAAAAACCAAAATCCTTCTCTGCAGGAAAACTGCTCTCCTTCCCCAACAAATCCCTTGGCTGCATTCCTTAGGATCTGTGCCCTCTTCACCCCCCTCATTCAAAAACCTATGATGCACTTTTAGCTCAGACATGCCCCTCTCCCATCACATCAATGCAGTCTCCAGATTGTACACCATACACCTCTGCATCAAGCAGATCTTTCCTTATCTTTCCTACCCCCACAGAGTTTCCACAATCATGGCCATCATTCTCTTGCACCTAGTCTACTCTAACCCCCTCTACCTATGCGCACATACATACCGACTGAGAAAGCTCCAACTGATTCAAAACTCTGCAGCAAGTTTACCTTGCCCTCTCCCCCAGAAAACACATCTCAGGACACTACAGTGGCTGCACATCAGCCGATGGGCTTCGTTCAAAGCCATGTGCATTACCCACTATGCAATTTGCATAAAAAAGCCCAGAATTCCGCCTAAACAAGCTCACTCACTACTGCCCCATCCGAATTCTCAGATCAGGCTCCACACACCTCCTGGTATTCCCTCCTTTCACGTTCTCCAGATTAGGAGGTGTCTGTTTCTCTGTCCTTGCACCCACTTTCTGGAACTCCCTCATCCTCGAACACTGCCTCATAGAGGATCACCTGGCCTTCAGGAAAGCCATAAAAACCTGGTTGTTCCCTCTGACTTCCTGATTCTCCCCACCTCCCTGCACCAACTCCCTCTTCCTCTCGCACACACGTTTCATCCTGACATCACCCCACCCCGTCCCTTCACACACTCCCCCCACCTGTCCTTCTGTCAGCTACTAGGCTCTTCTTTCCTTTCAACCGCCTTGCTCTCCCACCCAACCTTACTTGTGGGACGTAAGCACACATGGAGGATTCATGTAGTCACTCCAGCATCTTTCACCTGGAACAATTCCTGTCAGTGGGCCAGGTTTTGCACTCATATGGGCTTGGAGGGTGGGCAATTCATCGCACTTAAAATGCACCTTAGGAAAATCATGCTGATTATCTTGAAGGAGGACAATCGTGGTTGGCACTGTGTTTATCCCTAAAGCAGAGGAGGGTGGGCCATACGCTGCTTTTATTCATGAAATGGGGGACCTTGTTTACGCACTAGAAGGAACTAAGAATGGAATTATCTCACTTTAAGAACCTCTCAGAGGGTGAGTATCATGAATTCATCTAACACTTACATCACCTGTGAAATGTAGCAATGCTCCTTGTACATAGATGGAACCCAGGAAGTAGACATTGTTGTTTGCACAGCTAACCCATTTCTCGTCTTGCACACCGCACCTTCCCAGCTTAGCGGAAGGCAGTGGGCCTCATTACGACCATGGCGGTAGCCGTGCCTGTATGGCAGGCAGGGCTACCGCCATGCTCGCTACCGGCCAGCCACCTGCGATGGGGCAATAACCGGCACATTACGAGTTGAATGGGCCAGTAATTGTCCATTTGCGGGTGGCGGTATTGCCGGGCTCCCGATCCCCATACTGCCCCATACGGCAGAATGGGTGTGGGGAGCATGGTTGCACCGGCACCTTTGATAACAGTGCCGGTGCAATTACAAGTTCTGCTTGTGGGTGCCGCACAGCCTGCCAGGTAAGACCTGGCGGGCTTTTAGGAACCTGCTAGCAGAACTCGTAATGCGGCAGGACGGTATGAATGGTGCCGTTAATACCAATCCCGGCAAAATTATAATGAGGCCCACTGTCTCACTCTACACACCCTGAACTCTCATATAACACAAAAGCTATTCACATTACCTCTGCCATATGAATGAAGCTACTTTTAACGACAACATTTGAATTATAGCTTCCTACATAACTCTCTATCTCCTTAAACCCCCAATTAGTCCATAGAATACCTCAGCAGCACCCATACACACTGCATTTAGATATGGGTGACTAGCAGAGTCTTGGCCACACTTGCATAACTTCAATGGCTGAAATGCACACTCGCATAATAGCACCACCTGAATTCTCCCACATTTTTGGACTCCGTTCTCTCCGAGGGCATTCAATGAGGAAGTCCAGGGAAGTACCTCTATGGGAATGGGGACTTGCAAAATCTGTTTGACTTCCTGCGCCCCCGGGACTTGTAATGTCCTTGTGGCACCAGGAAGTCAGGCGCCAAATTCAGTGTTACGGGGTTGGTAGCAACCCGCAGGTGGCACCGGTGGGTTACCGCCAATCTCGTAATGAGGCCCAATGTCTTTGTGGTCCAAATCTCTGATTGGGCAGAATCCACCCAACCAGTGCAGTAATAGGCATAGCCGGAGTGAACACATTACCAATGAGGGGAACGTAATGTACCACACTCCCAGACTGGCTGGAAGAATGCTCTCTTTCTGAAAAGCCGGATGTAGAACTTTCAGTGGCAAAATGTACTTCTCCAGCTTCGACAACAAAAATGTTATATATTTCTAGGTATTAGCATATGCTCAGCCTCCTACTTACAGTATTTTGGAATGTAGCTAAAGTTGACTTGTAATGTTAAAAGCAGTGTGTTATAATAACGCACCTCACAACACCTTCTCTTGTGAACGTGTCTCTTTCAACTGCTATACAGCATGTGTTGCATTGGGCAACATGGCGGCGTGCCTGGTTCCCACTGAGTGATCAGCCACTGTCTATAAAGAGCTTCTCTCATGAATGTCAAAGACGGACTTGAAGAGCACTCCACCACCCCCGCGCGGGAAGGAGTAAAAAGCCGTGATTAAGACGTTACTGCGGCGACTAATATCATAAGTGTTTTTCCAGACGGTCTGCTAACAGGATTATGGCAGAGAGCATCAGCGATTGATCAGCATTTGCTGGGAATAGGAGCGGGAGCTGAAAAACCGCAATCAAAGTCACTCTCTTCCGCACCTACTAGAAGCTGCCAGTCGGTGGCCACCTTTGGCTTATTGCCAGCAGACTCATAGGGGTTGCAAACAGACCCTGAATTTTTTATCATCCTTTCCTGTGCTTAGCCCCTCCAGGCACTTTTGAAAAAAAAAATGAATATAGGTACATTCTAAAAGCACACTTTCTCACTTTTGCCACGTTTGTTCCACCTATATGTGCCTATCAGAATTGGGTGCCTGGTTTAAACGGCCAGTGCAGATGAGACAAAGATGTTTGTGCCAGAGAATAGGCAGACAATCTCCACGACTTTGTGACCCATATAAGTAAATGCTAATTATATGATGGAGCAGATTCTTAAAAAGCAGGGCAAATGAAAGGAAAAGGAGCACTGAGAATGGGGGTCATTATGACCCTGTCGGTAGCCGTGCCAGTAAATACCGGCAAATAAATTTACCGGCACCCGGCAATGTGGACGTACCGGGGCATTACAGCCCCGGTGGACCCGGTAAATCCCCATTGCCGGGTGCCGGTAATTATTACTCCCCATTCCCATTGAGTCCTACTGGACTCAATGGGAATGGGGAGGCCAGATGCACCGGCACCGTTCATGAATGGTGCCGGGGCATCCGTCTAGGTGTGCTCGCGGGTGCCGATCTCCCCATCAAGTCAGACCTGGCGAGCGGAAAGGCACCCGCGAGCAGAAATCGTAGTTTGCCTGTCCGGTAACAACGGTGCCAGTAGCTTACCGGCACTGTTGTTACCAGGCAGGCAAGCTTTTAATGAGGCCCAAATAGCTAATTTCAGTTAAACTACTTTTAGAAATATGCAGATCTCCTTATTCTCAAAGGTGACCTGCACATTTCAGGAGAAGCTGCACAGTAATACAAAGATGCACTGTCCAGCGCCCTTGCAATCATTTGAGTCAGAAATGCGCTCCTGATTTTAATGTATGCGGGGGTGGTGCTAGGTCTGGAAAAGATCAATGGCTGAGCTAATGTTGGGACTGTCAGGACTAGGGGATAGATAGCCTCTTGGTTGTAGCCCCTGAGCTTCTATCCGGGCCTCTAACCGAAACCCACAGATCTATAGCTCCCACAGCCCCTCCCTAGCAACGCCTCTGAATGTATGGCTGGCTCCTAGAAACTATGTGGTCCTGGGAGCATATTACACAGCGGTGAGCCCTTAAAGGACCCTTCTCTGTGAAGTGCTAAAGAAAAAAAGCATTTACATACCTATTTGGGGGATAGAAATGCAAGTGTGACATCCATGATCACACCTAAAGAGAAATTTGTGACAGGGTCAGAAATTACTCTGTCATGATTTGCACATGTCTATGCATTTAAAAGTACCTCCCGATTGAGAATTCAGGAGTAGCTTCTAAATGCACAGACACGCCACCTGATGTGCACCAAAACACAAAGGGGTGAACAATGACATCTGAATGAGTGCATCTTGGATGCACTCGTCAGATGTCCTTTGTGGGTTTGGCTGCACCTTTTTTTGGCTAGTGCATCTCCTCACTTGCACCCAAAAAAGTTTTGGGATTCTGTCCCATAATGTTTTTTCACCATGAATATTTATCAGTATTTCTTTGCAAAATTGCCTTTAAAGATGACAGAATTGCAGCCTTGTTACACCCATGTGCTGTTAACAATGCATCTGTGTACAGTTCAGATATTCCAGAGTGCTGTCATTAATATCAACATGCTACTCAGTGTCACATAGTGATTTCCTTAATATTATGCTACTGCTCAATACATCAGAGCGCTACATCTTATACCAGGGTGCATATCAACATGAAATGTACTGCAAGTAATAAAATGGTATTGCTCACAAACCCAGGGAGCTGGCAGTCATTTAAGGGTGCTCCTCAATTATTAAAGGATGCTGGCAATACAACCAGAATGATGGGATTGAGTCACCCCTGACATTAATTGGTTCCTTTCCCACATCTCTGGGCTCTTGTGAGCACTTAATGCAGGTGGCTAGCCATGGCATAATGGCCTACTAAAAGCATGTATATTAGCACCCGGGACCTGTGCCACATCCTAATTGGTTGTTTGGCTCCTGGCCTGAATCACACAATCCATGCCTGTGTTCCGAGCAACCTGGAGGCTGCTCGCTCCCATTCCACCATTTTCCCACATCTGCTGCTCCTTCTCCCTCTCTCTGCCTCCCTCCTGTATGTCCCTTCACCCCCCACCACCCGACTTACCTTATTTCTCTTGTGGCAGCAGGTGCCACCACATCCCAGGCCACCATGGAAAAAGAAGAGGTGTTCTTCATGCAGCCCCACCTTCTATCAACACGGTGGCCATCTTAGGTAAGTATTTAGTATGAATTTCCCATTCATTCAAACAAAATAGATTGCAGTCAGCACCCTGGATTTTTGGATTGAAATCCCCAGGTGTTAATAGCAATAAAAACCTCACGTCCTCAGACCTATAACGTTGGCCCCGTGGCATTACCACCAGATCCGGCCCACCAGATTGGGTTTCATTGCTATGTTATAGGCTGCAGCCAGGAATAGCCCAGTCTCTTGTTGTCGTTGTGGTCAATGAGTGACTGCATCTGAGCGTCTTGCCCCAGCGGCAAGGGGCTTTTTAGTGAAAGCGCAGAGTCATAACGAGCAGCTCAGGCAGTCTGGCCATGAACAACTGGGAAAGCTGCGGATGACCAGTGACTGATACCAAGCAGAGGCCAATGTTCATACCGAGAAAAGGAATGGCTGTTATCTCTCTTGCCTAGCCGAGACTTCTTTCTCTGTGCACTGAAGGCCAAACATAAACAATGCCTTCAACAACTCTCGGGCCTTTCACAGTCAACCCTAATTCATTTGCTAGAGCATCTGATTGGGGTATGACTCCCGTACATTGAGTATTTTCCACAACCCCTTTAAGTGCTAAGGGTGAGTGTATTCATCTTGACTCCTCTTAAGTAAACATTGCAGGCTCCTCCGAATTCAGCAGTGAATTAGGACATAGACGAAATCTATGAAAGTGCCACTTGAAAGTTATGTAAATGAGAAAGATCGTAAGGAATAGAATCTAAAAGAAAACATGCAGAAAAAAAAGAAAAGAACATGGCATTCACTCACCAGAGAATTTGAAGAGTGCATGCGTGCTCATTGCCATACATTGGAAGCAATGCGACATATGGCACAATATGTCCCATCTCTGCATTAAAGAGATGATGCAGTTACCACAGAGTTTCTGTGAAAATGTAAATGCACAAGGTAAAGGAAGCCATCTGCAACCTGCAATATTTTCGTACCTTGCAATTGGAGGCTAGTACCAAATACATTTCCTTTAAAGCAAAGGTGCCATTTAAACCTTTCGTGCATGCATTTGTACTCATCACGCATGGCACTCAGTTCTTTAATATGTGCAAGCATAGCAGTGTTTGTAGAACCATATTCGGAGTGTGGCTGAAGGGGTAGCCAAAAACATTTTAAACCCTAAACTGGCCCACTTCTTGGATGGAACCCCTTTTTCCAGCACTGTGACGGAGTGCCATTTGGCAAGAGTGTAGAAGCCCTGGCTTGTTTGAGTTTTATTAAATTAATAAAATGATACATTAAATTGCATCTCTGGAAGGTTAATTTGATAATCAGATTCCCTTTTTCATAAACTCTGTGCCAACATCATAGTGTACACCTGTGCCTCGCTGCATCAGAAGCCTGTTCGGCAGCGCCTTCTCTCCAGTGGCACAGAACAGGTTCAGAGGTCACTGGTGATCATTAAACAGCTGCAGTGACAGCAAAGTCTCTACAGTGCAGGGGCCACATTGAAGATGTGCATGACTGTTCCAAAAACAATATGACTTTGAGTATTTTGTGCTGGTGGCACATACACTTTAAATATAAGCCATACCTGACTTTAAGGTATGGTGGCCAACATCTCTCATAGTTATCCAAGCCACATCAATCTGATATCACGGGTGTCAGTCCTTTGGGCCCACTTTAGCTGTGAAGGGCTTTGTGTATTATCCCCCAGGCAGACTGTCTTTGCTGCTGCTAGCAAGACTGCAGCCTTGGAGGTTGCTTTTCTTTGCTCCTTTCTGAGGACAGGTAGCACCCTCCTCAGTGAGACAGACATGCCATAGGAAGCTGTTTGGGTAACAGGAACCAAGGGGCACACCATTCACAAAAGACTTGGCCTCACACCAGGGAGCTGCACCCCAACATGGCCTTTGAGCCTATTGAGATGGGAAGGGGTCAGGGTTAATGTAGACAGAGAGAGCTCGTTATAGCTGGAGGAAGGTGCCACCATCTTGTATTTCTCTGCCTCTAGCCTTCCTCCCTGTCCCCTCCTCTTCCTTTAACACAAAGCACTTTGGAGGTGCTGTCAGAAGTCAAAGTCTGCTTGTTCCAAGAACAGAGATTAGGCCCCTAAATCAGGCTAACTTTAGTCCAATCACCTGTGGAACTTTACCTTTAAAAGAAGGGTTCTCTCATTCCTCCTTTGATTCCCTCTTGATTCATTAGACATCTGTTGGGAGAGTTGATCGCTGCCATTGAGTTGAAGACTAAGGGCCCGATTCATGGAATTCTTTGCATGGTTCAAAGTGACTTTGCACTGCTGAAAATTGACTTTGCACTGCCGACACATACCCTGATTCACAGAACTGTGTAAAGTGCATTTATTCAGTGCAAAGTTGGTGCAAAGTCATGTTTGCAGTACAAAATGTACTTTGCACTGACTTTGCCCATGATTCAAGCCTGTATCACCATCAGGACCCTCCAGAGCAGCCTTTGGCACTCACCCACTGTTTGAACCACTGAACTGCATGTTTTGACCTGTTTGGTGCAACACCACACTAGCCAAGCACGTTGTTGCCCTGGAATGCACTTGAAGATCATAAATGCACACACTGCCTTCGATCTCCTGAACGAACCGCCAGCATTTTCATTGCTGATCTTCATCCTGCAGCCGAGCAGACCCTGGGGGAAACTGAAAACTATGACTGCCAAACTTCGAGTGCTGCACCGGAACCACTGGACTGGAACTGTGCATCCAGTCACCAGCCTTTTCACTGTCGAGCTGACTCTTGTCCAATCCTGCTGGCCCGCACAATTGGCACTACTTTGAGCATCGTCTTTGAACAGCACAAGCTCCTGTCAACCTCTGCTCAGCATTCTCTACCCATCTACAACAACGTGACTGCTGTCCCTGAACTGCTGAACTTGCAAGCTTTTTATTGCATCTGCTGCCTTCAAACTGCTGCTTTACCATCGCCAGTCCCACAAACCCTAGTGGATCATTGAGCCCCGACCCTTGACTGCTGCATGAAACCACTCAAACTGGACAGCGCATCCAGTCTCCAGACTCTTCATCATCCAATGAGCCATCAAACTGACTCTGGTAGTGTTCGTGATCTGCAGCCCATTGAACACCTTATTGAAATCGATTCAGTAAGAACTGCACATCAGTCATCATTCTCTTCACAGTCAAAACCAACTTTCAAACTGACCCTGGTGGACTTCATGATCTGCACTTCTTTAAGCATCCCCTTTGATATGCAACAAGCTCCTATTCGACCCCTGCTCGACCCAATTCCCCATCTAGAACAATGCAACCACTGCACTCGAACTTCTTGGAGCCGTACAAACTGCATCAAGAAGCCTGGTTCGACGTCAGTCAATCGCAGAGAACCACAGAATGTATTATTGACTAACTGCCCCATTGGTCCACATTTGGACCAAAAAGGGATTAAAGGTGCCCTAATCACGTCACTTTTAATCCCGTTTTGCACCAGAGCATATCCTTATACAAACATTGGGGATTTTACTTGCCTTGATACTTATTTGATTCATAACCAAGAGTGCTACATGTTTCTATGTGTACATTTTCTGTGTTCTGTCCTCTGGGATGGGTTTTGTATAGTGTTTTTCTATTTAGCTATTTTTGCAAAATGCTCTTGTTTCATATAAGTATATCTGTTTTTATAGAACCTTCATTGGACATTCCTTTATTATGGGCTGTTGCACTATTGCTGTTTGGGCTGCTACTGAATCATATTCACACCCACCTTGAGAGCATAGCCTTCCCTCAGGCAACATTACCACAAAAGGCGAAGGAGGTATTTCTCTTAACTGTGCCTGTTTTACCTTTATGATTGGGGTCACCCTTGGTTTGTAGCAGTTTGATGGAGGAGTTAGCACTTTAGCCACTACTCAATCTTTTACTCTTGCGGGGCAGAAGTCATTTAATCACAATCACATATGCAATACATTGAGTTGGACAGGCCTCTGTGTTGCATCTACAACTGATCCTATGTGCATTCAGGTAAAACAAATGACAATACATTTACAGACAGGGGCCTTATTACAAGTTTGCCGGTATCTTGCAGGTAATTCTGGTAGGATACCGGCAAACTGCCTCTACCGTTTCTGCCACCTGATATCCTGGAATTAACGGAATATTACAGGCGTCGGAAAGGGCAACAAGGCCCCATTGCATGCAGTCCTGTCATAAAAACAGGGAATTTAGACACTTAAACAATGGATTAATAAGTGGCCAGGCGTTACAGATAGAATGTGTGAGAATGTGTGAGAGGGGTCATTGTTGGTAAAGAATGCAACTCTTAAACAAGAGATAAACATGGTCTTTATGATAGAAAATTCAGCAGAATATCCAATGGTGTTAACTAAATATGAACCAAGAGAAGTGTGTATGGTGGAATGGAAGATGGACAGAGTAAGCCGGTGAATGCTCCCAGAGAACAGAAAAAGGAAATGATTATGCTTCGGTGTGGGACTTTGGAGCGTGGCTTCAAGTGTGAGGTGGAGTGCCAGGAGTGTTTCATGTAGGAGTGGTGGCATCTGATAAGTTCATTGACTTTTTTCTAAAAGAGGAAAATGTGGGGAAAGGGAGCACTATGTTGCAGAGGGGGATTTGATGGGTACAACATGAGAATGATGGCAGAGTTTGGCTATACTGTCTTGGGGAATTGTAGTTGAAATCATCTGGAAAGCCAAAGGTTGCAGAAAACTGCCACAGTGGTTTACATTTACAAATAATGATACATGGAGTGCACATTTTGCATTTTTGGGAAAAGGTTGGCTATTCCAGAGTGAAGACACTAGATTGACAGAAAAATAAAATTAGTTCCCAATGCAGAGGATCCTGTACATATCTTTGGGTTGACGTGTACATCCAGGAGGTGAAAAGTGAAGAATTCCCACTGGAATCCACTTCTGCCCACTGTAAAATCAGTATCACAGTTCCACCGGCACTGAAATTTTGCCTAGTTTTGTGTGGTTTCGTACAGAGCGCTGTGCTTCATTTCCATGTTGGTTTTGTGTAGTGAGATGAGAAACTTTGCATGGGACTTTTTTTGATCTGCGCTATTGTACAGCAACACGGGAAACATTGTGATTTTTTGGGGCTCAGTGTTAGTTTTGTGCATTGCCACGAGAAACTATGCGTGGTTCTTTTGTTTATCCATGCTAGTTTTGTATTGTGACACAAGAAACCTTGTGCTAGTTTTTCGCAGCGACATGAGAAACATTGCATGGGCCTTTTTTTGAGCCATGCTAGGTTCACACGGCAGCATGAAAAACTTTGCGGTGCTCTTTTTGATTCATGCTATGTTTGCGCAGCAGCACCAGAAACTTTGTGGTACTCTTTTCCATTTGTGCTAGGTCCACACAGTAGCATATGCAAATTTGTGTGCCCCTTTTTGATTCGTACTGGGATCGTTCAACGGCACGAGAACATTTGCAGAGTTCTTTTCAATTTGTTCTGGGTTCGTGCTGTGGCACGAGAAACTTCGAGCTACTCTTTTTGATATGCAGGTGTGGCGCAACAGCGGATTGGGGCGAAGCAGATCGAAATCAGACAGATTTCACTTCTGGCGCTGGTGGAATGGGATCTACCAATTCCACCCAGCCCTGCATTACAGTTGAAACAGGTGAATTGTGTGCAATGTTCTGGGAGATGTTTATTGATACATTAGAAAAGTAAGGCAAGTTCAAGTGAAGGGGTTATTCCTGGTCTACAAGCAGTTCATAACATTCCCTTGATTCTAGAAGAGCCCCTGCTGAAGGAACTCATGCGAAAAACAAAATCATTGAGAAAAGATACATGTCAGAGTAAGTTGCTCCTATTGTAATTGTACGCAAGAAAGTGGAGTCTATCAGGCTATGTGTGAATTTATGTTCTCTGAATAGAATAATCTGAGTGGATAACCTCTTTTTGAAGAACACCAGTATGAGGTTGTGTTTGTTAGACCACATGACTTTAATCATCCAGGTTAGCACCTTCGGCTTTAAAAGGATGCTGTTTGGATTTGTCTCTTCTTAAGCAGTTGTCCAACACATGAAGGACAGTCTTTTTGGTGGCACCCATTAGGTGAAATGCTGCTGGGATGATATCTATATGCTATCTAGGAATATTAAATAACATGACTACATTTTACTTCAGGTGCCGAAAATCAGGGCTTACCATAAAAAAGAAAATATGTAACTTCCACATGTCTGAGATCATAAACATAGGACACATAATCAATAGGGAGGAGGTACATCCCAAAGTCAGTTTAGAGTAAGTTGTGAGTGGCCCACCCACTTGAAAAGACAAGAACATTGTTTGACCCTCAGGAGCATTATTGAAGGTTTGAGAAGAATATTGCACATAATGTGATGCTTTAAGGGGGCCTGTTAAAAATGAGGAGCAATTTTGTCAGGGCAATTGAATGTAAGGACAGATTAAGCATAATCCAGAATGTTATAATTTTCAAAGTTGATAGTATACAGTTGGTTGAAGGGGAAACAGAGTGTGCGGTTTGTAATGGGATGGTGGAAATATTATGTGTTAGACGGTTTGGTCAGCTTGGTGTTGACCAAACCTGAGACAGGCTGATCTACTTCTATGCCATGGAAGGGGCAGAAGTACCCACTAAACAAGGCGTTTTCTCTTACTCTGTGCTCCAAGCTTTCTTTGTAGGAAGTTAGTTTCTGAGACATATGAGTGTATTAAATTACCTTAATGTATCCTTAGTGCATTACCGTACCATCTGGTGAGCTATTTAAAAAAGAAAAAAGATTGCTTCATTTTGAAAAAAAAAAGTTTTAATGAGTTCATTGCATTTTCATTTAAGGTCTCAATTTGAAGTTTCCCCGACTGCTCTCTATTTGAAGCAGAGGGTACCTCATAGACCACACGTACACAAATGGGTGTCGGGGGGAAATTCTGCCGGGGTCGGCCGGGCCGTCCGCAGACCTCCCGGCAGGGAGGCCCCAACTCCTCCCGTATATCCCAAAAGAGATAGAGTATGAGACACACACAAGAAGCAAGGTGATTCTGCTGTTTATTAGACAAAACGGCAGGGATGGGTCAAGGATCGTACGCGTCCGTCCTGACACACACACAATCGTGGGGCTCGCAGGCCCTTTTTGCCTTAGTATGACGCGCTACTTGCGTCACCTTAGAAAGTTTAGCAAAAAACCTATCTCCACTCTGGATTGGTTACTCGAGTGGTAGGGTTAGTATAGCATACGTATAGAGAACGGTGTTAGTGGTTGAGGGTTAGTCAGGTGATATACTTGGGTTGTCCCTTCAGTTTGATACATGAAAATTGTTACATGAAGACCCCTGAGGATTGGTCAATGCTAATGGCGTCAGTGATAAGAGCCCCATGTTCTGATTGGTCCGCTCGTGAGCCTCCCAGTCTGGGACCATCGCTGTTCCCAGCTCGCGGTGTATCTGTCATTTGCAACAATGTTTCACAATGGGTAGGTGCAGACAATGTGAGGATTTATTCATATGCTGGAAGGCCGACTACTCCCACTGTCGCAGATGTCCATCGAGTCTTTTAATTGTATCTGCCTGTGTCTTGAAACGTGGGATTCAGGTGTCTCCTTCCTCCTGGGCTTGGCATCCTGTCAGGTTTGGCTTGGTCACGTGAGGTGGGACCGTGTTTGAGGCAGAATTCTGCACAATTAATATTGTTTTTCCCACTGTGTGCCTGGTTTGGTTTGCAGGTGCGACCTTGACGTCGGCTTGCGGCATGCGAGATTGCAACATTGTACCCTTGGCTGTGTGCTTTAGCCGGGCTCATTCTGCAGGGTCAGCAACTGAGCTCTTGCTCATTTAATGTTCATGGGAGCTTTTGCTTGCGGCCTACTTGGGCCTGGTGCATAGGTGGAACCGTTGGTGCACTGCGCTTTAGGTTACGGTATCATATTGCTCTATCCCCAGTATCGTGTCTTCGTTATATTCTTCATTATGGTACATGGTTTTAGAAGAAGCGTGAGCAAGCCTTTTTAGATAAGTTCATTATGCGTCTTGCGTTTCTGCATTTTGAGAGCCTATGTGGAAAATAATAAAGATTCACGTCCGTGGGTGTGTCCGTCGCCTACGTCATAGCACTGAGTATGTTCTTCGTGTGGATTGGTGTGGGAGTGTCCGGTGTGTATGTTTTGTACAGGCGTGCTCACCGTTGGCTAGGTCGTCATGGCATCTCTAACGATGTGTTGGTTTAGTCGAGTTGGTCTATGCCGCAGGTGTCGGCATGGGCGGGTCGTGCTGCTGGGCAGGTGGGTGGGCACATCTGTATGTTCCTGTACCAGGGTATTTGGTTGTCTGGTAGATAGGCAAACTCCTCTCGTGGCGGGTGTCTAGGCCGTGATCCTCTAGGCCAAGCGCAAGAGGGGATTGGCGGAAGCTTGTTCTTCCATTCTCCCACTTCACGGGTACATTCCTTGAAATGCTGCAAGACTATATAATAAACAGTCTAAATTGTTAAAGCACAAATGGAATTTGTTAAGTTACTGGAATAAAACCTTTTAGAATCACATTTCTGCTTTTTATCAGTGTATGTGTCTGTAGTATTTGCATGTCCATTAACTTTTTTTATGAGTCTGTATAGTTATTTTTTTCTCCCATTCCACCGATCATCTTACATCTAGGTTTATTCTCAAATTAGAAATAATCAGGCCAAAATAAACACATTGTTTGTTTAGAAGAGCCAGAGATGTCATTTGGGGGTCACCAGTGGTCGCAACTGCGAACCGTAGAGGCTACAGTTGCAACCCCTGGGGACTCCTTTGTGACCACAACTTAAAAAAATATATTTTTCTTTTTTGTAAAAGAAAGAAAAGGGTTATCCAGGTGTAGCAGGCCCTCCAGCGGCACAGGGGGCCTCGCCACACCAGGTCTGGTGGGTCCCCGGCCAGTCCTCACCCATCAGGATGAAGGCTGGGCTGGGAAGGCACTCAGTAGGGGTTGAAGCTGACCATGACATGTGGCACATGTCACATGCCACGTTCCGCTCCAACCCCTTCCCCCTCGGCTTCCTTGCAGCTCACATACAGGAACCAGGAAGCTATTATAGCTTCCTGGTTCCTGTTTGTGAGTTTGTGAGCAGCATGGAGGAGCCAGGGCGGCCTGGAAGGACAGCCTGAAGCTGCAAAAAAAAGGTCAGAAGTTTTTTTTTTTTTTGTAATATGATATGTGTTGTGCGTGTGTGAAGTGTGAGTCAGATGTATGTATTTGGATGGTGATTGAATGAGAAGTGATGTGATGTGTGTTTTTGAATGGGTGGGTGTGTGCCTGTGTAGAGAATGCAATGAGTGGAGGTAAGAGAAGTTATGAGTGATTGGTTGGTGAATGAGAAGTGATGTGATGTGTGTTTTTGAATCTTCTGGGTGGGTGGGTATGTGCCTGTGTAGATAATTCAAAGAGTGGATGGGCGTATGCCTGTGTAGAGAATGAAATGAGTGCATGTAAGAGAAGGTGTGAGAGAGTGACTGGTGGGTGAATGAGCATACTTGTGGTAGTGTGTGTTTGAATGTTCTGGGTGGGGTTTGGTGTGTGTCTGTGTGGTGAATTCAGTGTGAGTGAGTGCGAGAGGAGATGTATGGGCGAGTGACCCACGGGTGAAGATGATGCATGTGTGTGTAAGGCCCTGGGAGACTGTGTATCACTAGCATTTTTGCAACATCCTTTATTGACTTTACATGTTTTACTGCTATTTCTGGGCAAAGGCAGTCCATGTGTGCCATTCCCTGGCTAGACTGGCATTTTGGTGCAGTCAGTCTAGCCATTGCTTACTGTGGCCTGACATTTATTACTCGGCATCTTTAAAAAAGTAAGCATGATATGTAGTGTTACCTGGCTTACATACGAACCAGTTTGAACAGGTTTTCCTATTGTGACATGTCACTTTTAATGACCAAACTAATGGGAGTATGTACTTACATAAGAGTACTGGCATATATTGGCAGATCCGGTTTTCTGCCCAATGCCAGTAATGATACTATAGCAAAACGTCTTAAACCGAACATACGTATGATTTTATATGGGAATACTAGCATATGTTGGTGGAGCAAGCCTGGAAATGTATGGACACAGCCAGCATACAAATGTTTTTTATACTGCCATATATTGCAGGGACTCTCATATTAATGCATTGGGAAATACCCTGTGCACTTTTGGTGACTTACATCTATTGTACTTTTTTCATGATTTACCCTACACCCTACAAAACAGATTTTTGGCTGTTTACCCACATTGTGGGCCTTTTACCCAAGTTTTCCCATCAAGTGTGACGTGTAAAGCACCATTTTAACCCATTATTCAAAACATTTACTCTGGGGAGGGAGAAGAATCTCCCTGCGGCCACCCCAGCCCATTTTTGTTAGTTTGGGTTCCCTCGCTATGCTCAGTCGCAATCACATGCTTATATTTACACCCTCGACAAAAAAGAACTCACCAGCCACCAGTGGTGGCTGGTATATTTGTGGCCTAGGCACTCCCCCCCGTTTTCTCTATGTTACGTTAAAGATTTAACCTTTGATTGAAAAACATATTTACTTCTTTCACTTGCAGTAGGGCATGCCTCCACAGCGGCAAAATCATCATGGACATTGCGCACACGTGGTGGTCTGGACCAGCCCAGGGTGTGACGTGCCCTGTGCTTTGTTAAGGAGTTTGCGGGGTTCCCACAGCATGGCTCAAAGGGGAGCTGCCAAATGTTGTACTACACCATTTGGCACCACTGGGTCTGACAAAGGGATAGTGTGCAGTGCGCACCTTGAAGTCTGCCAGTGAGTCATTGGGTGAGAAGCAACTTGTGGGAGTTTTCAATTTTAAATAACTGTGTGGTGCTATGAATGTATGTGTGCAGCAATGATATTACATTAAATAATGTTGTTTTTTTAAAGTAAATAAGAAAAGGTCAGGCGCGCACTCTAGTTCACAGTCTTTTTAATCCTTAAACTAGTAATAACAGGGTTTGATCCCAGCAACGTTAAAAAAATAACAGGGTTAAAAGCAATTGGCAACAGCTGAAAAGAAACACAGCCTCCCTGAAGAGAGTTGGAGACTCGAAAGTACTTGGAGGAGCAGAACTACTGTGCATTTGAACTGGCAGTTGGGATTTAACCCTGGTATATTTTTTGAACATTTTGTGGCAGTTGGGATTTAACCCTGGTATATTTTTTGAACATTTTTTGGGATCCAACCCTGTTACCACTTACATTTGGGATTTAACCCTGCTATTTTTTAACATTGCTGGGATCAAACCCTGTTTTTACTAGTTTAAGGATTAGAAAGACTGGGAACTAAAGTGTGCGCCTGACCTTTTTTTTTACTTATTGTTTTTATTAAAGTCCTCTGGCACTCGGTATTACGCTTAGATAATAAAAACTATAGGAGGTCTTAGGTATATTGAAACAGCCTTTCCCATGTATTATACTCCTGCAAAGATAACATTACTAGGTGTTGTCTATCATATTGTTAGCTCAATCATATATACATTTATAACCGGGAATTTTGTTGAAAATAAATCCTGGTCAATGATTTCATTTTCATCCCTTGCCCGTGCAGCATTTTTCTCCTGGTTAAACAACAACGCACACTTCCCCATGACACTGTTTTTTTGGCTTGTTTAACACAGCAACGCCAAACACGTACTTCTGTGGCCATTGATCTATAGATGTTTCATTCACTAGCTGTAGCCTGCATTACATATTTCGGTTACCCTGTTAGAGATACTGAATAATTTATTTTTTACTTATAGACCCCACGTCGAATCTGGAAAATGTGTAATTGTGGACAAATCATGCCACCCTCTGTGCCTCGGTTCTTATATCTGTGTAGGTCAAAGGATCGACAACCAAAGGTTTGAATGGTCAAAGGATCGACACCAAAGGACCGAAAACCAAAGGATCAAATTTTTTTTTGGTTTTTTACATTACATTACATTTTTTTTGTGGTAAAAAACACTTTTTTTCACTAAACGAAAACCCCCCAAAAAATATATTATTTAAAAAAAAAATTTGATCCTTTGGTTTTCGATCCTTTGGTGTCGATCCTTTGACCATTCGACCCTTTTTATTCGATCCTTTGACCGGACACCGCTAAAATGAGAGCACCTAGAAATACAGGTACTAGATGCATCTAAAAAATCTTAAGGTTGTTTGCATCACTTGCTGTGATGTCACTTGGGGCAGTGTCAAATTGCGTCACTTCCTGTGACATCATCAGAGGGTTAAGGGTAGTGTGATGTCGCTTCCGCTACCCCTGGCATTTTGGTGAAATTACGTCCCTGAGAAGAGCACATCTAATTTTAAATAAGAAGTAACATAAGCATTTCTAATAACTTTTATCAGCATTATTTCAAAGATTATTTTGTTTATTAATAATATTATTTTACACAGTGACCCTCAGACGATTGTCTCTGACTTACCTGAGGGGACAGTGTTGATGCCATCAAAACCCAGTGCCCTACTAAAGTAGGCTTTTTAATGTACCGGCTTCGGGCCACAAGCTGATTCATAGAAGGCAGCCAGTGCCTTCATTTCTCTGCCTTTGCTCTAGAGGCCCTGTGTTCCATTACCGGGATCTGCACACAGGTCAGCATTTTCTGCCTGGTGTACTGTTTCCGGATATTTATATGCTTTCTGGCAGAAGCTTCGGGAAGGAAAATGTATTTACTCCCCTAATGTGCCTCTTGGCAGAGACACCCGGCTGCTAAAGTTACTTGTGAAAGCGGAATCTTAGCTGAGCGCGGGCAGGGGATAGTGTGGAATTGACAATCATGCATAGCATTAGCTGTTCAATCAACATCTTTCTGTTTGCAACTGAGAGGCTGCTAAAAAAATAAATATACCTTAATTGTTTGCTAATTTCATTAGGGGGCATATTTTCCTGATGTTGAACCCAGTTTATTAACCTGCTTGTCTTGCTTCCTGTGATGCAATCCGAGCCAAAAGGCATATGATGTCACCTCTTGGATGCCTTTCATTTTGATGAATTGAGACCAAATCATTTGTGTCCAATATGACAAGCAATCTTTATACGTATAAAAGGGAAATTTGTGGATATGTATATGTGTCTGTTCGAAATGTTCAGCATACTTAACATGCTACAAACCTGAAATGTGGCATGTGTGTGTGTAGGTTCCATGGTTTAGACAATGTAAAAATAATGAAATATACATTTTTCTATTTTTTTAAAAACATTTCTTTTTTAAGCCACCTGCAATGCTTGGATATGGGTGTGTATCTGTCTGAAATGTTCAGCATACTTCCCAACCTGCTACGAACTGGAAATTTGGAATGTGGGTAGAATCCATGGTGTGTAAAAAGTTAAAACCACAAGTACATCTGCTAGTCTTAAGCCGAAAGTAGACTTCTCCACTTAACAACGTACCTCAAGCAAGATAGTCAGACAAACTAATCAGGCATTAATACAGACAGAGTTTTAGAAGCAGGCGCTACCAACTCCAGACACAATACCCACGAATCACCCCAATAACATCACCATTAGACACGAAACAGGACACAACTAGGTCCTTACAACAACTGAGAACAGTGTTGCTCGCCCCCACAGAACCGATGCAGGTCAAGATTATGTATAAGAAACATGTATTGTGAAATATTCCAATCACCACAGCAAACCTATTCCATATTTGGATGAACTCCTGATGAATGAACTCCTGATGAACTCCTGATGAATGTTCAACACTAATGGTTTTACGAACAGAAACATGTTGAGAAGACAACCTGTGATACTTTACACAGTGCTAATAGACTCAGAAGATAAAAAATCCATATCCCACTTCACGTTCTCGTTATAGTGAACTAGAAGCCAATTTTGTTTGAAATCTAATGCACATCAGTGTGTACATCGTTACCGATTCCGCTGAGATCGTATAATAATGTAGTCTTTACAAGTGCCTTGTTTTTACATGAAATTAGCTGCCCCGGCCACGTGTTGCTGTGGCTCAGTTTGGCTTTGGCGGTTCTCCAAGTTGAGCAGTTTAATTTTCCCGGCGGCGCAACACATTCCTTTCGTTTATCCATTAAATTTCAGAGCTTTGCAATAAGGACACACTTCAGTAATGGTGACGATGAGAACATGCCGGCTCGAACTATAATCATCAGCTGGGTTGCACCAGAATGCAAGGTGATCGTAATCGCATGATTGCTGAGCATGGAGTCGTGTTTGACGCTGATCTGCTGTTTCTCGTTGACGTCTTTTAGCCACTCTCAGCTTGTCGCATTCATTCTGTTGAGAACAAAGCAGATCTGAAGCTGCAGAACACGATCGCCGTGCTCGCAACCGTGCATCCTAAAGTCTGGCTGCACGTCGCTCTACTGCTTCCTTGGCACGTATTTGAGCCATTCTAGTTTGGAAACATTGAAATGGAATCCTAAAATAGCCTGTGTTGGTTTTACGTCCAACAGATGGCGCTGTTTGCAGTAAAATGTTCAGTATAGCATGTGTTGGTTTTACGTCCAACAGATGGCACTGTTTTTCAGAAAAAGCATGTTTTAACCTGTCACAGGTGTGACATCTATGTATAGTAGGGATATAAAAACATGTGTTTATTCGAATGCAATGTTGTGTCAAAATTTCAAAGCAATCGGTGAAGAACTTTCGGAGATTTAAGATTTTGAACTAGCGGACATTTACATTTTTATCTTTATAAATGATAGATGTAATTATTTCTTTATATTTTGTGTTAACTAATAAATTATTTTTTAGCATTACTGAAGGATTTGATTCCAAGGGCCTCATTACGACCCAGGCGGTAAGGGGTTAACGGCGCCGTAAAAGGTGGCGGCACCGTTAACCCCTTACCACCTAATTACGAGGTCCCTTTGCTGGTTCCCACCCTAACGGCTGGCTTTACCAGCCGTTAAGTATTGGACCCACAAAGGGACCTTGGAGGTATTTATGGTACCGCAATTTGCGGTACTGTAATTACCGCCTTCCCCATTCCCATTGAGCCCTATGGGGCAAAAATGGGAATGGGGAAGGGCCAATGGTGAATAGGGAATTACCGCGGTGTCCAGTCATAATTTTGAAAACATAATTTCGAAAGTCAAAAAAGTCGAATCAAAAATGTCGAAAAAAAAAATGTCGAATTGTTTTTTTTTTCGATATTTTTTTTTGGGCTCTAGTTTCTGTTAAAAAAATAGGTAAAAATAAAAAAAAAGGGGGGTTGGGGGGAACCCCCCCATTTCGAAAAAAAAACGTCATTAAAAAAAAATTCGACATTTTTTTTTTAGACGTTTTTTTTCGACTTTTTGACTTTCGAATATTTTGTATTCGAAATTATGTCTATGAACCAATTACCGCCCCGCCAACCTTGGAATTCACCATGGCGGAATCAGGCATCAACCATGGCGCTAATAGCACCATGGTTTGACGCCTGGGTCATAATGAGGCCCCAAATCTCTTTCAGCATCCTGAACTGTCAGACCACTCTCTATCTCATTGTTATGAGCATGTTCTCTCGCTACACTATTGCTTCTACCTTCATGAACACTGATCTTAATAATCTTTTTTTGCTTAGAAGAAACACACACAAGTGCATTGTTTGATTTGTAAGCAGTTTAAATGCATCACAAACACTCAGCATTGTATGATATAAAACTAGTACCATTGAGCTGGGTAAAACAAAAACAAAAAACATATACTTTGTAGCACAACTAGATAGTTCTGCTTTTTTGTGGGCTACATAAAAGGTCAATATTATTTTCAATTAGTAAATGAATGCCTGTTTCAATTATGTTTGCCTTTTAATCTATCAAAAAGCTAAGAATGCAGTCAATCTTTGATATTGACCAAAAACAATTGGGCTGCTCTAATAAAACTCATATATCTATAACAATAATACCACAAGGTGTTAATTTAGACTTTTAAAGCTCAGGAGGTGTCACTATGTCCCAGAATAATTGCTGTTCCCCAATATACATACAGCTCCTGACTTTGCTTGGGCAGCAACTCACAGATGGGCAATTATCCGGTGATAGTGACCCCTTCATCTTTATTCAAGTCTTAATTAAATCACCAGTGCTTGATGTGTACCTCTGACAAGAAAATTTGGATTGGAGAAGCCAATCAATGGGGGTCATTACGACCCTGGTGCTAAGTGGTTAACGGCGCCGTAAAAGGCTGCAGCGCCGTTAACCCCTTAGCGCCTAATTACGAGGTCCCTTTGCGGGACCCAACCTGAACGGCTGGTCTGGACCAGCCGTTAAAGTAGGGACCCGCAAAGGGACCTTCGATGTAATTACGGTACCGCAATTTGTGGTACCGTAATTACCGCCTTCCCCAGTCCCATTGAGCCCTATGGGGCAAAAATGAGAATGGGGAAGGGCCAATGTTCAATGGGGAATTACCGCCCCGCCAACCTTGGAATGGGGTGGTAATTCCCCATTGAACATTGGCCTACTCGTTACAACACCGGCAGCAACCATGGTGCTAATAGCACCATGGGTCACTGCCGGTGTTGTAATGAGGGCCAATGAGTAGAAACTAAGTATTCACAAGTCGTGCCTGGAATGCCCACGACATGCCCACACGCAAAGCATTAAAAGCCAGAACATCTACCGCTGCGCGCGTCCGTGGGCTCAAATACACGCACCCTTCAAACAGTGCATGGGGTCCCCCATAAACAGGCCTGCGAATCGGGGATCCTGCATGGGGTCCCCCGTAATTATATCGGGCACCCCAACAACATACGTATGAAAAATCGTAAATCAGCAATATCTCGGGAAATCTGCTTGCAAACCCCCGTAAAACGTTCCGCCCCCTATACACTCCCCCTAAATTACATCAGAACCCGGATTGAGTAATGCATCTCGAAATCCAACATGCAAACACACCTGAGCACTGCGAATCCTACACGCAAGTGTACTTATGCCTGCCTTTGGTGGCAGATCATATGACAGACTTGCATGGCCATTTCCCAGCTGAGATGTTGCGCGATCGAATCCATGAATACGTCTCATGCAATTGTGGCCGTTGAGGGACTGCCTGCAGGCCATCCATCAGAACACACACTTTTTCACAAGTTCTTCCCCATTTTTGGTGTTCCACCCCCTTCACAGGCCTCTACGCAAGCCACGCCCATGCTCTGCTTGGAGTCTCATGCAAGGCCCTTGACAACTCGCATAGACGTGCCGAGCCAGCGTGAACTCCACGCAAGTCCAGGAAAAGTACCAGGCATTCGATTCCATGAATCGACAAATGCAGATTTGAGTACAGTTGCGTGCGCAAGTGCCCTATTTTCTACTCCGATAATTCCATGAATCGGGCCCAAATGATGCACTCTAGTCAAGGTGCATGCTTAATTGGAAATGCTAGCTTTCAGGAGTGCCTCGAAAGTCTGAAGGTTTAATGCTTCTAGGGCCTGGTTTACAAAAGCATTTTACAATGGTCGCTAATGAGGTAAAAGCAGAACATTTCAGTAGTAAGCCTGCTTGGCTTCCACACTGGTTTAGCACAACTGAATTGTGATAGACGAAAGGTTTAGAAATAATCATAACCACAGACAATTATCTAGTCAACCCTCCAGGCCCACACAATTTGTGGCATGCCTTTATACGAGGGGAAGGATCAAATACAAACCCGGCTTGATTGCATGTCAAACACGTTCTGGCAAAACTTGTCAAATTCTATCTTTATGTGTGCTTTTAGTGGTTAGGACACACATGAATAGATAGCATTCGGGTGTCATCATGATCATGCTTAATTGTTATAACGATGTGTATTTCAACAAAGCCCTTGCTAACATAGGTCTGTTGCTGTGTACGTAACAGACGTTAATGTTACTGCACACAAAGGACCTGGATGTATTGATCTTGGGAAAGAGTAAAGGTGACGTTCACCCCAACTAGAAAACAAAATTGAAATGTTCTAAATATACTCCGATCTCACATTTGCGTACATGACTTATTGCTGGATATTTAGCAGCAAGCGTCCAGCAAAATATAAGAAGCAAACCAATCATCTCAACCTTAGCAAACAATGCAGGAAAATCCTCTCCTGCGAATGAACGCAAGCTTGAACAGGTTCTTCCAGGCACTGCACTCTACCCAGGAGGACTCCAACCACGTGTTAACACTCTAATACTCAGAAGTGAGTGGGAAACAACTGTGTAACCTGTAATTCAATTCGTGTTAGATTAGTTTCATCTGTTTGAAGGGTCATCTTGATTTTAGAAACCTTATTTTTAGAATACCCATATGTTTTAAGGAACGAAATTACGGTACGTTTGATATTTTTAACTTGAGGATGGACTGTGTGATTAACAAACTTAATTGAATTTTATTCGCTACATTTTGACTGTCATGGAACACCGATTGTTTGCAGAACATGCAGCATTTTTGTGCTATTATTTGAAAGGAACTATAAAACCCAGTGCTCTTGTAGTCCCAGAGATCTATTTCTAATCCCGACAGGTGCGTCAGTGCCAGCGTGTCTGGGAGGTGTCAGTCTGCATCCATAAAAAAACAGGTGGCTGATCTTGCGCTCAGAAGTGAGTGGGAAACAACTGTGTAACCTGTAATTCAAAACATGTTAGATTAGTGATATCTGTTTGAAGGGTCATCTTGATTTTACCTTCTTTTAGAATCCTGATTTTTAGAATACCCATCTGTTTTTAGGAACAAAATTACGGTCATTTTGGTATTTTAACTTGAAGGACTGTGTAATTAACATACTTATTTGAATGTTATTAGCTACATTTTGACTGTCATAGAACACTGCTTGTCTGCAGAATGTGCAGCATTTTCGCGATATTATTTGCAAGGAACTACAAAACCGAGCGGTTTTGTAGTCCCAGAGATCTATTTCTAATCCGAACAGGTGCATCACCGCCGGCGCATCTGGGAGGTGCCAGTGTGCATCCATAAAAGCAGCTCGTGGCCGATCTCGTGCTCAGAAGTGAGTGGGAAACAACTGTGTAACCTGTAATTTAATACGTGTTAGATTAGTTTTATCTGTTTGAAAGGTCATCTTGATTTTAGAAACCTTATTTTAGAATCCTGATTTTTAAAATACCCATCTGTTTTTATGAACAAAATTATGGTAATTTTGGTATTTTAACTTGAGGAAGGACTGTGTAATTAGCAAACTTATTTGAATGTTATTAGCTACATTTTGACTGTCATAGAACACTGATTGTCTGCAGAACGCAGAGAATTTTTGCGCTATTATTTGAAAGGAACTACAAAACCCAGCATTTTTGTAGTCCCAGAGATCTATTTCTAATCCCAACAGGCGCATCGGCACTGGTACGGGTGGGAGGTTCCAGTCTGCACTAGTCCGCGCTGGGACACGCCACACAATAACTCGGCTGTTAGTTGATAACAGGAGTAAAACTGCAAGGCTGCTGTGCACCTAAAGTAAGTTATTCTTTGGGCCGTACTGCAAGAATGAACCTCCTGTAAATCAGATTAGCACAAACTCAGGTTGGGAATCCATCGACTGCTACTCTATTATCATTGTTGTGTCTATTTCACAACAATGTCAGACTTGGCCACTACATGTCAAGTACAGCTTAAGGACAAACAAAATATTAAGATTTGCCTGCTTAATACTCTTTCACTCGAGAGGCATGCTATTAGTGTAGCAGACTATATCCAGCAGGAGCATAATGATGTTATGTGCATCACTGAAACATGGCTCAGGGAATCAAGTGGTCCAAACATTGATCTTGCTACACCCAAACACTATAATTTCTATGCCCAGCACAGGGAAAAGGGCTGGTCAATAATTGCCAAACATGATCTAAACTTCTTCCAAACCCCTATATCAGGCTCTTGATATGATATGGCATTTATGACACGCCTATACACAAGTCTTTCAAGGCGCGATGAGAGGGAACAAGGGGGGACAGACAATGATCTTACTAGGCCAGATGTCATTCAAATCACGCAAGTGCAGGGAAGGAGGGAGATGCAAAGTGCATGGGGGAGGGGAGAGGGGAAATTGCAGTGCATGGATAGAAGAATAAATAGGAAAATAAAACAGCCAGATGATGGCAAGTGCGAGGTAAGTACAGACATATGTGCTGGTAGGGGAACTGTAGGGATGCAGAAAAACAGTCCCAAGGGTTGCCAGGGAGGCAGTGCAGGTGTGAAACTGGCAGGGCCTGGGCCCAAGATCAGAAAGGTTGGCCAGGTAACCAGTGAAGTTTCAGCCAGGAATCCAGCAGGGGAGAGAGGGAGAGAAAACAGAAGCAAAGAGGAAGGTTTTGAGGTGCTTTCGGAACCGGAGATGGTTATCCTCAAGTTTCAGAGAGGCAGGAAGACTGTTCCAGAGGGAGGCCCCTGCTGAAGAGAGAGATCTATTACCAACTCATTGCTTGGAGAAGCAACTGACCATGAGGGAGTTGGAGGTGGATGAGCGAAGAGCTCGGGAAGGAAGATATTTGGGGTGAGAGAGAGTTCAAGGTAATGTGGCCACAGGCCCCAGAAGGCCTTGTGGACAATGCAGAGGGTTTTGAACTTAATCTTCGCAGCCACTGGGAGCCAGTGCAGAGATTTCAGTCCTGGAGGGATATGATCCCTGGGCTTGAGGCCAAGGATAAGTCTTGCAGTCTTGTTCTGGATACGTTGAAGAGGGCGGAGAGTAGAGGCAGGCAGATTAAGATAGAAGTTGTTACAATAGTCCAGCTTAGAGAGAACCAGGGCTCTGTAGACGGTGAGCTTCTGGGGGAAGGAAGGAGAGGAAAGGAAGAATACCTCTGAGGAGGTGCAACTGGTAGTATGACTTCTTAGAGACATCAGAGATGTGAGGAGAGAAGGAGAGAGTGGAATCGAAGATGACCCAGAGGTTTTTAGCCTTGCAGGTGGGAGCAGGAAGAGGGCCAAGAGAGATGTGAGATTATTTTATTAAAAATTAAAAGCTCACCCAATGGCCCTCATTACAACCCCGGCGCTAAACCATGGTGCTATTAGCACCATGGTTGGTGCCGGTGTTGTAACGAGTCCGCCATGGTGGAATGGGGAAATACCGCCCCATTCCAAGGGTGGTGGGGCGGTAATTCCCCTGCCGCCATGGCCCTTCCCCATTCCCATTTTTGCCCCATAGGGCTCAATGGGACTGGGGAAGGCGCTAATTACGGCACCGTAAATCATGGTGCCGTAATTAGCTCCTAGGTCCCTTTGCGGTTTGGTTTTTTAACGCCTGCTAAAAGCAGGCGTTAAAGTGCAACCCGCAAAGGGACCTCGTAATCAGGCGTTAAGGGTTTATCGGCGCCAACACCTTTTTACGGCACCGTTAACCCCTTAACGCCTGGGTTGTAATGAGGCCCAATGACTGTATTAATACCATCTTGGTCTACCATATACCGGACAAACTACCTCTGTTCCTGGATGAAATATTAGCCTTTTTATCCGAACTTCGTTCTTTCAATAGTCACTCTGTTATACTAGGTGACTTTAATAAATGGCTGGGCAACCCTAAAAATTCTGAAGCTATAGAGCTAGAACAATTATTGTACATGCATGATTTCACTATTCTGAATAGAGAATCAACTCATAATCAAGGAAATGTACTTGATTGGATAGCAGTAAAAAACCTAATAGCACAATATATCTCTACATACCCGTGTATCTGGTCAGATCACCATACGGTAACTTTTAAACGTACTCTTCCTGCAAAGAAATCTCAGATATTAAACAAAACACAACTAGTGAAGAATAGGAATTTTAATAAACTCTCACATGAGAAGTTACAGACGTGTATCCAGGACTTAATGATTTCTACATCAGATCTAGATACACCTACTATACTTGGTTCAAAATATACTAATAACATCAGGAAACTAATAGATCAAGTGGCTCCACTAACAGAGAAGAACATCAGAACAAAGGAAAACAACCAAAAATGGTATACCTCCCAACTTACACTTTTGAAACAAGAAAAGAGAAACACAGAACGAGCATGGATAAAAACTCAGGAGCAAGTAGATAAAGAGAAATTAAATTCTTAGAAAAAATCTACCGATTGCAATGTTTCCAAGCTAAAAAAAGACTTTTATGACATTCAAATTGCCAACTCTACGCATGGCGTGAAAAAACTGTTTGAGATTGTTAAAACCCTAGAAAAACCACAAGCTCAAAAACAACAATTCAATTCTACTAACACAGATTGCGAAGCCATACAAAAAGCATTTGCCGATAAAATACTTTCTACACAATCCTCCATTGCCTCGGCAATGGAGATTCAGAACACCCGTGAACACCAGATTTTTATTACTCAACCTATGACTTTTATTAACTGTGCCTTTTCTTTTAAATCTTTAACCACTGACTCCTTGATTAAAACCTTGAAAATAATGCATACAACCTCTTGTCAAATGGATATTTTACCCTCTACGATCTTTTTACAACACCTGAAGACTTTTGCACCATTTTTAACTTGTTTTATAAATGCCTTTTTTTTTGCACAATGATGTATCAGATCTGTTGAAAAATGTAACTGTAACACCTCTGCTAAAAAAATCCAATCTTGACCCCACAGTTTTTTCTAATTACAGGCCTATTACAAACACACAATTCTTACTCAAGATTGTTGATAAAATTGCTGCGAGTCAGTTCCAACAACACAATGAGAAATCTAATATCCTACACTGTCGACAGTCCGGTTTTAGGACTGCACATCGAACTGAAACCGTTATGGTAGACCTGCAATCTGAAATGCTAGAGGTAGCAGATGACAGTAAAGCTGGCTTATTGATGCTTTTAGATCTTTTTCGGCAGCGTTCGATCTTGTTGATCACACTAAACTCTTAAAATGTATACAGGTACATGGAAACTGCTCTCCGGACACTGCAATTTGGTTCCAATCCTTTCTGAGCAACAGGAAATCCTTAGCTTAGAACAGATTATCTGCAGAGTTCCGCAAGGAGCATACTTGTTTCTTGCCTTGTTTAATGTTTTTTTTTTTATCCATACGTGCCCTTTTGGAGTCCCTGGGTCTCTAATTCACGAATTATGCTGATCATACTCAGCTCGTGTTCAGGTTAAGTGGAAATTACGAAACGGATGCAAGTATGATCACATCCATCTAGGAAAGTATTCGTACTTGGATGATAAACAACGCTCTTTTCTTAAATGGTCAGAAGACCAAACTCCTGATCTTTGGTTCCGACAAAATAAGAGAAAATTAGGAACAGCATATAAAAAACTATTCATTGACCATCACAAAATTATAGTAGTCAACAAAGTAAAAACCCTAGGGGTTACTATCGAAGCATCACTTAAGGCAAATGACCAGGTTGATAGTGTGACTAAGAATATTCACTATCATCTAAGACTAATACGCCTGGTAAGACCTTTTATTTCGATTGAAAATGCTGCGACACTGGTCAGGGCATGGGCTCTATCAAGACTGTATTATTGTAATGCATTACTAGGTTGGGCTAGTAAAGGTTCCATTAAGAAGTTACAGATCCTACAGAATGCTGCTGTCAGAGTGGTTAAAAATGTGCCAAAATATGAACATATGTCGCACCATAGGAGAGACCTACATTGGCTTCCCGTGCAAACAAGAACAGAATTCAAAATTAACGTTCTGATACAGAAATGTCTGTTTGGCGATGCACTTGGAAAAAATGCATTTAGGCCCAAACATCAATTTGGAATACCAGATCTAAAGACAGCATGCGTCTACAATGCCTGAAATCTCATAGAGTCAATGGGAAGGAAAGTTCCTTCCCTTTGAGAGCGGCTATCATCTGGAATAAACTGCCCCCAGACCGACGATGTGAAAGAAACTTTCTTAGGTTTAACAACATTCTGAAAACGACTCTTTTTTCATAATTCAGATTAGTGAAACTTCCCTTATCACATTGTTGTTATCCATGATCTCTCTCCGTGCCATGATGCCCGCGGGCTTTGGCGAGTTAGAAACAGATAAATAAATAAATAACATATTCATTTCCATATGCGTCTGATCCCAGGCATAAGCACCGCTCAACGCTATGCAAGTAGGTGAATCCCCACGTGTACACTTTGCTCTGTGAGACTTGAGGGGCAGATCCACCTATGCCACAGGAGGCAGAGACATACCTCTGGCTTTCAATTGGCATTCTTAAAAAAAGGAGATTTAGCATTTTTGGCTGGACTGACATGGCATTACATGCCTGCACTCGTTGGGTGTAGAGCTAAACATGTCTGAGATCATCCTCCTAATGAAAAGCATCTTTTAACGTGTGTTAAGCCTCAGTAGAGGATTTCCCTCATGGTTAGCAAATCACATCAACATGTTGGGCTGCAGGAATCCAAAAGTAGTCTAGGTGGGAAGCGTGGGCATGGCTCATTGTCGCACCTCAGATAAGCTTTCTGGCAGAACATTTAACACAGTAGAAGCAACTGGAAATCCTACATTTCTCTAAATGCCCATATATTGATTTGTGTTAAAAGAACACACATATAGCGGGATCCAGTTTGCTTTTACGAGCATTGCTGCCCTCAGCCTCACCAAAACATCTCAATCCCCCCAGACTCCAGAGCTGTTATGATCAAAATGTGACCTTCGCACGAGCAGCCCAAAAGATATGTTTCTTTTAACGGGAGCCATTTTAATTTACAATAGATGACTGCTTGAGAAGATATGAGGGGCCTTTGGATTGAAATTTAAAAATGCAATCTTGAATGTGATGCTTGATTTTAGTTGAGGGGCATTTCAAGCCAAAATAATGACCAGTCTCAAGTACGGCAGATTTTTCACTAAGGATGCAAGAACAGGTATGGGAGTTTTAGAACTTTGGATCAGGGATATATCAAGCTTAAAATTGGCAGAGTAAAAATTTGAAAAGCACTTTAGAACTACGGACCTTTGTCTTCAGTCATTTGTAATATAAGACGAAAATAAATAATCAACAACCCTTTATCATGCGCGGTGTGAGCCACATCAAAAGGTGATACAACCACTGACAAAGCCAATCGTTTTTTCTCATCATAGATAAAATGCAAATTGAAATGTCCCAATACTGTCATCAAATGGTGGGTTTAGTCACTACATGCTAAGGTATGGGCCCACATGTGCATCATATGTAAGTGTGAACACCTTCATAGGCGTGGTATAGACAGCATGCCTCTATGCTCACGACGCAGGGCACCTGGAAACAGATCAGCATGCAGAGGTCAGGGTACTTCTGGTCTGCACGCATCAACACAGCAATAAAGCTATCTTGCATTTTACCTCTCTCCCCACTAACCTAACGCACCCCTCTCTTTCGGATTCACCACAGCACCTGAAGACCATGCACATGACAGCGATGTGCAGTATAAAGACCATTAACATAACATACGCAACATGCAGGCTTACAGGTGGTGCCATCTGCAGCCTTAGATGCCACAATGAAACCAACATATGCCTGGTAAGGAACATCAACAAAGGTGTGGCCATTATATGGCAGGTGCAGCCTCAGGTACCCAGTCCAGCAGGGGGGTAGGGTGGCCCCTGAAACAAGATGCCTTTAGCTCTGTGGAGCCCTCCCTGCACTGCAGGATTCTCAGAACAATTATACAGGTGCTAATTAACATTTGTTCACATTGTGTCCCTGTAAATACAAAGTGCTAGTACTTTGGTCACATTGAACATTCCAATTAAATTCTATTATTATATTGATTTCACACAACATGCAGGTCTTGTTATCTTTTATTGAACTGAAATGACTGTGCAGATGGGACAATTATATACATTTTATCAATTTACTTTAACCTCCTGCCTCCAACCAACCAAGATTGTCTCCTCCCTATTCGTCACTGTCTAGCATCAAATATCGCGTGCATGTATGTTAATCAACATGGTCACTGTGATTTTCTTTTTCTTAGTAATCACAAAAAGAAAGCATATGTGTTTGGCAAACCTGTTTCGATGTTCCACCTCTTCTTGAAATAAATTACATTTCAATGTTCTAACTCTCTCAGCTGTACTAGCAACCTTCTGTCTCTGCCCCTTGACTACAGGTTGATCACCGACTGTAACTGCAAAGCCAAGCTTGCTAGAAGCACCCGCCTAAGATCCTAGGAAGGGCAGAAAGGCGTGCTTGGGCTCAATGGAACTGATTACAAGTTTGCCGGTCCTGTAACTATGGTACCGGTAAACTTGCTGGTTTCATAGATACTGGACCGGCAAACTACGAGTTCTGCTTGCGAGTGCCTTCCTGTCCATCAGGACTGGCCTGGCCGGCGTTCCAGCACCCGCGAGCAGAGCATGACAGATGCACCGGCACCATTCACAAGTGGTGCCGGTGCATCTGACCTCCCCATTCCCATTGAGCCCGATGGGGCCCTATGGGGCTCAATGGGAATGGGGAAGAATATTTTCCGGCGTCCACAAATGGGCAATTACTGGGTCCGGCAGGGCCGTAATGACCTTGTAATTGCACATTTGCGGGTGCTGGAAAGTTTTGCACGTTTGGTGGCAGCCTGCCGGTTTTACCAGCAAGACTACCGTCAAACCTGTAATGAGGCCAATGGCTGAAACACAGGTAATTCAGAGTTTGCCTGAATATGTTTGTCTGCGCATACATCTCTTTCTGTCTGGCCCAGATTTCCATCCTGACATACATGTTGCATCGTCTTACCGGGCATTTGACATTTACCTTTCAAAGTATACATGTTCGTACTTTTTAGAAATAATTTTGTATAACTTTTCGGGACAACGTTTTTCTTTACCAACTGGTTGAAATAAACACTGAACAAGTTTAATCCAGATAACTGACTGCTGATTTAAGAACACGATGTTAGAGGTAGCAGAATACTGGCAGCAGGGAGGTTAATTACAGAGGAAACGGTCTTAAACCTCACCGCACAAATCATGCAATTCCAAATAAGGCATGATGATAGAAAACAAAATGGATGACACTCTGCAAAAAGAGTGACCCTGTTGTCAGACAATATGAAAATCACAACTTATATTAGGAAGTGACATCACAGTGCTCTGAACAGATCCACAGCCCAGGAGTATCGAGAAGGATGGAGGGCAGATAATCAAAGCACTGAATGTATTTGTCCATGCCCTTTCCTCCTCTCCATGCCACGCAGTTTTAGCTCCACTATATGGTGTCGCCTATGAAACACGATCTACAACAGGGAGACTAATTGAAGGACACGTGGGCATGAGAGGAAGTCCTAAAAGTCAACTTTCCACATAACCTAATGTCTTGGGATTTCAAATACTCTATGAGTTTGTCGTACTACAGTAGGCACACCTTGTAAACAGACCCGTTTTTACGTGTCCAGTGTGTACGGTTTCCAAGACAGACTAAATTATAAAAACAGTGCAGTCAGCCCCACTAATAAGCATTTTATCGGCCACTTTGTTAATCCTTAAACATAGGCAAATGCCACCAACAAAGAAAAGAGGGGGTAAAAGCATGTAGGAAGACTGTGCCCCAGCTTTCATCCACGCAGCTCTATGGTCGGATCAGTATAAACGTAGCACGACAGGAAACTACTAATATTAATGCCTGATCTGAAGAGAACAGACTTTAGCTTTTAGTGTGCATGAATTACTAAGTGCAATGTACTATGTTTTAATATTAACAATAGATTTTTACTGGCTAAGAAAATACTTCCATTTTGAACGGGACTTGCTTTCTCACTCCCTTAAAATCATTTTACTCCCAACTTTATACCAAAATCAGTAAATTACTCCCTCTTCAAAACTTATCTAGAGCTATGGGTGCGGTATTTTAGTATTTCTCACCTGTCCTTATTAACCTGAAACTAATCAAATCATAAAAAGAGTTACTGTTTGTGGTAAAACCCTGTACCTGGCTGTACTAAGTACATTATATTATTAAAGTGTGTCGTTTTTCCACGTGTGTTTACTAAGAACATCACACGGATAGTTCAGTGTTTTCTATCTGTCTGTATGTGTGTCGACCTAACTAATAAAACACATCAGCATATCTTTATTTCACCAGGTTCTGGACTAATATGCTTTTGAATGGGAAATGATAGCTCTTTCCTATTCAGGATCCAACATTTGTTTCATTTTTGGTTTTGGCACATTTGGTGGCGCTATCTGACAATAAACGTGGTGCGAACACCACCATGTGGCGGTGGCATCATAGTCATAGCTGATGTACATTGTCAATCTTTATGAATTGGAAATCTTTCAAAAAAATGAATCCATGATCAGCTCTGAAATAACAAACATAACAGTGTTCTGGCAATATGTGTCTGAGAAATCTGTTCTTCTGGGCTGTGATTTGAATTAAAAGTGTTTGTTAAATTTGGACCAGATGCCAGGCCAACTGTGACTTGGATACTTCAACCCAAACTCTAAGAAAGACATGGCAAAGACACTGCACGGATCCCAAGATTTTGCTTCATGTAGGGGTGGGAGTCTTGAATGGAACACAACACAGTTTTCCAGAACAATGAGAAGTGCATTTTTGGCTCCTTAGAGTTTCCATCTGCAGGCAAAAGGGCTGTATTCTGTGTTAGTTGAGGACTTAGGGACAGCGGAGCCTCCTTGCCCTTTACACATGTGGACACTGGACCTCATTACAAGGAGGGTAGTTAAACACAATCACATATGGGTGCACATACTACAATCATGTTTGGTTCTAACTCACTTTCTTTGCTGTGGTCAGGAAAAACAGGTAACATGCATGATACATTGAAACGTTGAAAACTGTGTGAAGAAGACTTGCTGCGAAAGCAATGCCAAGCTTATATGCAAGTGAATTAAACATCGCATTGTGGTAAGCAATCATGGTGATTCAAAAGCACACATCTCCTCCCCAGGGCATACACAATTAATGTGGAAGCGCTTTACTTCCTTGACCGGTTTGATCAAAGCACAGTAGAGGAGTGTGGGACGACACCTCATACTTCAACCACCGGCGATGTGTCCAATTGTGGTTTATATCGTTATTTCTGGACAGACACAAACGGCCTCATTCTGACCCTGCTGGTCCGGAAACAAGGGTGCCGGTAAGATTACCTGCACCGTTGTTTCCGGACGGGCATATTACAGGTCTTTGTGCCAGAGCCACCGTGCCCGACAGGTCGAAATCTGCCGGGCACAGCGGCCACAGTAGGCAGACCGTTCACAGAAGCACCGGCCCAATTAGCAATGGTGTTGGTTCTTCCATGGTCCCCACTCCCATAGAGTCCTATCTGACTCTATGGGAATGGGGACTTACAATTTACTGACGCTTGACTTTCTGGGCCACTCAGGTTGTTATCTCCCAGGAGCACTGGGGAGCCGGTAAATATTAACGGGCCGTGGCGGAAAACCGCTGGTAGCACCGGCACGGTTACCGCCGAACCAGTAATGAGTCCCAATGCCTCCTTAAACATGGTCAGGTCTCTCAAATGTACCTTTGGACTGCTTGTTACATAAGATAAAATATAATTCCTTGATGGACCATGACCTTTCTCTGTGATGTGGAGTTTCACCATAAGAGGTCTGTGGAAAATGATGTGACTTAACCTGACATCATTACTATGCCTGAAGATGCTGCGCTACGAAAAAACTAAACGCCGGCAAAGAACCAATATGTCATGTCATGCGTTGCTGCTTCAGAAAGAGAACTTTAGTGGCTGTTACCATTAAAGTATACAGAGAATGATGCTGTCGGATGCTGGTCCTGAATACAGTGCTTACAGAATCCTACATTTGATAAATAAAGACTTTCCAGACCCTCAGCTTTTCAATTGAGTTCCCCTATAAAGGGACTTTAGATAGATTTAGAAGGTCTCTTGTTAGACTGAATCTTGGCAAAGGTGGTCTCATTTAAACTACACCTAAAGCACACAAGGCGTCTTTAGGGGTATTAAGCATAATTATTTTGATTGCAAAGCGATCAATCACAAGAGACTGATTAATAACAACAATGTAAGCATCAGAGAAATACATGGATGGCATATCTGAGGTGTAACGTTAGAGACAAGAATGCAGTAGCTTTAATAGGTAGACATGAAAAAAAGTAGTTGTGATATGCAACATTTATAAGAACTTTACATTGGGAGAGGTCCCTGAGACAGTCATGCTCGTAATATTTCATTTGCGTCTATATGTTGGAGGTTTTCCCAGTGATATCAGATACGAAACATTTTCAAAGAACCGAGACAAGGGAGCCATTCCCCCAATATCAGCCCTCTGGTGATAAAGTCTCTCCACAGAAGCGGTACGTTTCCCGGTTCCGCGTAGTTAACATTTGGACGTAGTCACACATAGGTTGAGAAAGTAAGGAGAAGTACAACCCATGGAAGGCACTGAAAATATTCATGGGGGAGTTTCGATTTAGCCAAAGAAAAGTATTAGTGCAGGTCTAAACCCGCCAACTCTTGAACCAAATTTGCACACTTTGTGGTGGCTGGTTCTGGTGCTCTTCTGCATCCACATGCAGGACTTCCACTCATATATATGGGAGCACATCTCATCACTTAAGCTAACGAATGTTCTGGAAATCTGGCCACAACATGTAGCTTCAAGGTTTCTGGGGATTCTTGGGAGGATAGTTTTGTAGCTTGTGTAGGTCCAGCAAGGCATTTTGAACCTAGACCACCCTTCTCCTGGGATAGAGTGACCAGTGATAAGGACCGGAGACCCAGAGTTGCATGATGTGTGCTTGAGAGCAGGCAGGATGCTGCCTTTTGCAATTCCCTCAGTGGTTGTAGCCCTAAGCAAACCATGTGCCTATTACTATTATGAACTGATTATGGGAAAAGGGGTGGCACTACATACACATGAAATATAAGTCACAATGGGCCTCATTACAAGGTCGGCGGTAACCCGCCACTGTTACCGGCAGGTTGACGCCGGCCTCATAACACCATTATGCTGCTTGAAATCCCGATGCCACCAGGGCATTACAAGTCCTGAGGGCCTGGGACACCAGACAGCGGAAAGTGTAAGTCCCCATTCCCGTGGAGTCCCATAGAACTCCACGGGAATGAGGACACAGAAGCACCATCACCGTTGCTAGCGGTGCCGGTGCTTCCGTGAAAACCATGTATGCAGGGGCTAGTGCTCCTTGCCGGTCAGACCTGCCAGGAGCACCGTCGCCTGCAAGCATTCTCTTAGTCTGGCGGTCCGGAAAGGGTGCTGGTACGTTGCTATCGGCAGCCTTATTTCCAGACCGCCAGACTTAAAATGAGGCCCAATGTATGAATACAAAGAAAAATCTAGCTGACATAACCATTGAAAATAAGATTAGTGAGAGCCCATGGGCGTGCACATTGCCCACTTCCCCGCCATACCCACAATTGAAGACAGTGGCTTTGGTAGGAAAGTTGCTCATTTGCACATGGTCTTCTCATTGGATTGAGTATGTATGCCCTTGGATTTCTCTGGAAACCTTGCCTTATATTTTCGTTTGCAGATATATTTAGTTCCTGGACCTGCTCCGCTTTGCGTTCTTCTTTCTGGACAGGTTTTCTTGATGCTCATCAACGCACCCTATTGTATCTAACGAGTGTGATATGAGAGAGGCACCACACGCTGCTCTCACTTCTTTTAGCTTTGCGTTAAAGCGTTGGTCATCCATCTGGTCGTTCGTTCTGTTCAGATGTGAACGTGATCTTTGCATCCATCTCTTAGCAGAAGGTGCTTTTTTCTACAATTGTGTCCTAATGGTTTAGCACAGGATGTGTGAAAATCTGCTCTAAAGTTATGTCAGCCTCCCTATGCCTTTAAAATGTTTATGTTCTTTGCTTTATGGTGGTGCGTCTTCATTGTGTAAAACCATTGAACAATGGGAATGTATTCATTGCACAAAAGCAAGCTTTCTCCTTATTTATTAGGAGCTGTTCCTCTTTTGGGGAACATGCAAGTGGTGGCTCTTGTGGGTGATCAGTTCATGTCATGTTATGCCTTTTCCTACTTTGTGTTACTTAAAACTACCCTGTTCCCAATGAATCCAACTGTGTTTGGGCTTGTGCTGTGGGTAGGATGATGTCACTAGGTGTTTTTACTTAAGCAATTATACCTGCACAGGGCTAAGTGACCAAGGTAAAGTCCTTAATGACTTAAGGTGTTTAGCAAAGTCTGAATGGCCATTACTAAGCAGCATAGTGATCCTGTGCATGCATGATAGCTGCTAACACACGGGCATGCTTCTGTGTTACATATTTATTTTTAAGTTGAGAAATGACACAGAGGTTATTTCCTATTCATTCATTTTGTCATTAGTATAGTGCCTTTCACCATAATTATGGTCCCAACGTGCTGGTGGTTGAATGCCTTCGGAGGGACCAAAGTCCAAAGGATGGGAACATTGGGAGGTGCTATTTTGCGTGTGTGCATTTCGTCCATTAATGTTATGAGAGGGTGGTCAATGTCCTGTTAGTCAACCATGTCTAAATGGCATGCGGGTGAGTGGAAGGAGGTATTCTAGGTGCTAAACGGGAGGTGGGTGTAAGAGGTATTTAAAGTTATGTGAGTAGCTACAGTTCGGATTTTTTGCATTGAAAGGTAGCTTCATTCTTATGGCAGAGCTGATGTTCAACAGCGTTTGTGTTATATGTGAGCGTAGATGTGTTTGGGAGTTAGGCAGTGCCTTCGGCTAAGTTTCAAAGGTGCTGAGTGCGAAAGGAATACATGGGTAAGCTCTACGTTCAACATTGTCTACCACCAGGATTCCATCTAGGTACAGAGAGCATTGCTTAATCTCACCTACTATCTAAGTGCAATACATACCCACACTGTGTGGATCTTCGAGTGGTACATTGCCCATTTGCAGGCCCTTCAGGTGCGAGAAACTCTCCTCTTACAGGTCTAGTTGCAGAAGCAATGCCCACCCTCATTTGCATTAGAGTTACATGTAAATTATACTTCAAATGCAACTAATTACCCTCCTCTAAACTGATCCAATTTCTTGGCCTAAAGGTGTGTTTAAGTGCTATACATTGCCCATCCTCAGAGCCTGTGTGTGTGCAATACCCGGCTCACTCTCAGGATTCTTATTATGTGCAAATTACTGGATGCCATCTTGACTCCTTTGGACTGTGGGGGGAGGGTGGCTCAGGGAGAGGCGTGTGGGGCCAGAGCTCAGAAGATACATGAGGCAAGGTAGCTGAACAGCAGACATGTGGGAGGGAGTGGGCATGGGAGGGGGTCTGACTGCTCGTTGGTGCTAGTGTGTGTGAGGGGCGCAGGTGGTTCAGGATGCCGGCGGGAACAGCCAGGTTTTGAGTGTCTTCCTGAAGGCCATGTAATACCTTATGAGACGGGGAAGGGAGTTCCAGAAAGTGCGTGCAAGGACGGAGAAACAGGATCCTCCTTGTCTGGAGAATTTGAAAGAGGGGACTACCAGGAGCTATGAGGATTCAGGTGGGGTGGTCACGAGTGAGTTTGTTTTGGGGGACTTCAGGCCCTTATTGATAGCACGGTGGGTAATGCTCATGACTTTGAAGGAGGCCAGTCGGCTGACGGGAAGCCAGTGAAGTACCCTGAGTGTGGGGGTGATCTATACCCTAATGGAGAGTGTGATGAGACGTCTTGCTGCAGAGCTTTGCGTCCGTTGGAGCTTTCTGAGTTGAAATGCAGGTGTGCCTAGATAGAGGACATTCAAGTAGTCTAGGCGCTAGAGGATGATGCCCTTTGATTGCTGAGACTCTCAGGTTTAAAAATTACACACACAAAAATAGCCGCAAACGAAAAAAGGAAGGCACATATTGCTAGTCTCTTATCTATTTCCATAAGCGGCTCTGGTAGTGGACAATCAGGCAGTACCCCACACGCTTGTTGGCTGTCCCCCTTCGACCTCCTACCTTCCTGCATAATTCTGACAGCTCCAGTCATGAAAACACCTATCTTACTCCAGGTGTGGCCCAGCTGGCAGGTGACAATGGTGGCGGGCACCACGAAGCAGGAAGTGAGAGTCATATACAATGTAGGGCTGGGTCATGTGGTAGATCTAAGCCATAAGGGGGCTCAGGATGTAGACCCCACAGCCATAGGCATAATTTTAGGGGGGACATGGGTGTCTGTCCCCCCCAACTTTCATAGCACACCATTTTGTCCCCATTCATTTGACGGGGCCTCTTTTTCTTTAGATATCATGCCCCCCCCCCAACATTTTCAGCTAAATTACTCCACTGCCCACAGCTTGCAGGCCCACATGCAGGCCCACATTCCAAGTCCTCTAGTTGGGTGGAATGCAGCAAGATGTCACCACCATGCGGTTAATTGCAGTACATGAGAAATGCAAGTGATACAGCCTCTTTATAACAATATAAAGTCATCTTTTGTGTAGCATTATCTCCTCAAAACTTCAAAGGCCCATAATATATGTTAATATCCCCCACACATTAGTCCTTTTGTCATTTTTAGAAGTTCAATGGCTAAGTCTGCTGTGTCAGAACACGGAGATCGTGTCTGCGTTATATTTACCTAAATGTGTGATTTCTTTTGACCGATAGTCTTCCATTTTCTTTTTCAAAAAGTAGATGAAAAGGTCCGTCTGTCAAAAAGCAACTGTGCTGCAGACGGCAGCTGGGCGCAATCCAGAACTGCTGGTATTTGGATGCATGCCCTACGCTGACCCCTCCTTGCCCTTTTTGGGAACCGGCCACAGGGCACATCTGCCCAGCTCTGGAAGACTTTTATTTGATTTCCTCTCCTGGAGCAGCATCAGTAGCATCTGGCAGGTTGGCAGCCTTCTCAGGCTGCCCTCCTACCCCCCCCCGTCTCCTGGGCCCTCCAGTCCTTCTCTTGCTCTTTGAACAGTGCCAGCCTGCCACCCGTTATGGTGCACGCGCTTTATTTGCGCCCTTTTCCCCTGCCTCTCAAATGTCACACTTTTCGGAGCGACGGGGTTTCTTTCCCCCTTTCACCCTCCCTCTGAAATGTCACACTTTCAGAGCCACAGGTTTTCCCTCCCGTTTTTCCCCTGCCTCTGAAATGTCACACTTTTCAGAGGCATAGGGTCCCCTGGCAAACCTTTTGCTCTGCCTCTCAAGTCTGAAGGATCATGAATTGGGTTCCATTTTAATAGAATGCATTGGGGCCAGGTGACGGGACATCACCACTTTACTGGTCGTGACTTTCCTTCTCAAAAGCATTGTTATCAGATATTTATTTGAATAGGACCGGGTCAAGGCAATCAAGACAGCAACTCTGGCAACTCATAAGTCAGAGCCCCTCAGATAGCTCAGTGAATCAAGCACTTGCGAATGAGATTTACTGCTAGCCCGCAAGTCAGAGGTTCTAATGTTATCAGAGCTTCGTCAGCCTTTCATCTTTCCAAGTTTGAGAAATTGCGCAGCGTAAATGTCAAAAATGACAATTCAGATTTCAAACACTATTTTAGCAGGCAAACGAACATATGTCAATATGTATTGGATTGAACTTCACACCAAGGGATAGAGAGTCGTTTCCTGTCGACAATCTGGTCAGACTAAATATAAAGAAGAGGTCAGACAGAAAAGCGTTACGCAAAGTACATGCTGTGGAATAGTGGAGCCCTTCAAGGGTGACCGAAGAAGGATTCTCAGCACTGGCATGGTCTTCTAAAGGTCAGTTTGGCAAACATTCAAAATGGCGGTTGTATAACTGCAACGTGTGAGACAGTGGAAAGATACTCATGTTGAACATAGTGGTGAAAAGCAGGTGGTTCTTTTTTAAAGAACTGTATGAATTTAGTGCAGACAAAAGTAGAAAACTGCTCGGAGCAAATGAGTAATGCAACTACTTTAGAAGTTTTCGATTTTAAACTAACAAAACGAGGTGTGGCCTACAGATTCTGAGACCCTCGTTCTGGTGTGCACTAATGTACTCTTGTGAAATGATTGGCCATTGTCATTACTCATACAGTATTGGTTCTAATGCCATAATTCACGGAAATGACGTACATGATTTCCGGCAGATAAAGGTGTTGTGTATTATTTTTCCTACAATGCATTCTCTAAGTTCTGGAATCTTTTACAGTCCCCAAGGTTCCTAGGTAATTAACCCATCACCGGAACTCACCAATGACATTATGGGTCTGGAACATAAAATTTGCCATGACATACAGAGCCTGATTTACAGATTCTTTAGCGCATTGCAAATTGATTTTGTACTGGAGCAAAGTGACTTTGTACTGCCAACAAACACCCTAATTTACAGAACACTGCCATGAAAAAGTACTCTTTGCACCTTGAATAAGGCCCATTTAGCACAGTGCAAAGAGTACTTGTTCAGTGCAAAGTGATTTACACAAGAGTGCCAAGTGTATTTTTGCCGTGGAAAGTGACTTTGCACTGCCAAGTGACTTTGCACTGCAACAATACACTTTGCACTGTTCTGTAAATCAGGGTGTTTGCTGGCAGTGCAAAGTAACTTTGCACCATGCTAAACATTCTATTAACCAGGCCTATTCTCTCAGTATTTTTTTAATTATTGAAGTAAAGTCATTCGATACCTTCATTGCTTTTGTTTCTACTTTTCATGTAAACTTTGATAGTATATGCGTTAAAGTTATAAGAACATTGACTGTACGACATAATGCAACAACATTAAGGCCAAACGTTATAGTGAGGAAAGATCAGGTTTGTATATCTTTGAATAGATATTACAGAATCACTTCTAATGTCATGTGATAGAATCATAAATGAGCATAGTTTGAATATGATTTGTAGACTACTTTACGGGTTGTTTAATAGAATCAGTCTTACACACACAACAGTATTGCAAATACTGTAGTCTGAACATTGTTGTAAAATCTACTTCAGGGAGATGATTAAGTGCCATTGTCAAAAATCCTGTAATTGGAAGAAATCTAAAATCTACTTTAGGGGCATATACAGTATCAGTATCAAAAGAACAGCAGACTGAAGATTTCTTATAAAATAAACATTAGTTCGATTGAGAACGTATCCATGTCAGAAATACAGTTGTAGAGGAGCAGGTGGACATGTTATCCCTAGATCCCGCCCCTCACCTCCATTCTTTTGGATCAGCAGGAGAAGAGCCCAGTGTGACACACCAGATTATATCCCAATACTGCATCGAGTGAACGAGAGACGATATGCACTCAGTAAACGCTATCAAATGCGTCCCCGCTTTGAAAGTGTGGAAGGATGTCTGCACACACCATTGGACATCGAAGAGAGCTATAAGTGAAATTGGACCAGGGCAGAGCGACAACATGAGGGAAAGATATGAAGACGCACTGAAGTGATATTCAAATACTTAAATGATAAAGATGTAACTGTAGTAAGAAGAGAAACATGTAATCGAAGACTAAGAAGTCATATGCACTAAAGAAATAAGTGAGGAGAGAGGAAGTGAATGTATATACGCAGCAACGCAAGGTAGTTTAGACCTATAGAAGCTTGTTGCAGAAGAAACCATAATGTGGCTAAGTTGGCCGTTAGAAAAAGATGGATGTAGGACCTCTGTTGAAACCTATCAAGCTACCTCAGAGACAGACCAGGGCTGCAGAGTCGGAAGGCGCTGGAGAAAACAGTTTTCTGTGAGGAACACAGAGGAGTCGAGTGGCCTGAGATCAAGGATGCCACATCAAGGAATAATTGAAATGCACAAGGGGAGCCAAAAGGATAAGTCATGTACATAAGACATATTTTTCTTAGATTAAGCAAAGAAGAAAACATCTGCATAATCAAGTAATGGACAGTCAAAGATGCAAAACGCCAAAGCAAAGTCGAGCGACCAAGTCTCCAGAGGCCAAGAGGAGTAATTAAATCAAATAGCAGTAAATAGAAAGGCAAAATTGACAAAATCATGGTCTCCTCACACGTGATTCAAAAGTCGAAAACAAGGGTTATTCATTAAGCTCCAGACAAAGATAATGGTGTACCTACACTCTCTTGAATGTCCCATAACAGAGAACCGGCTGCATGGTCAACTATAAAGAAGAAGCCCTTGGCTTGGGGCCTGACAGATGAGAGATGATGTTTTAATTGGACAAGTGGGTAGTAGTCTGATGTTGCTGTCTGCACCTGAGTTTCGTTTTGCTTACATGCTGCTAACGAGCCGAAAGTCCAATATTGCGAAAGAGAATGCCAACCAACCAGAGGTTTTATGTACCAACATGCTACACAGTGTTACAAAGGCAAACCCGCTGCTGTTATTCTGCTATAAACTGTATCATATGTATTTAGAGGTGGTCCAAAGCGTGCCCACTAGATAAGGGGCATCCAGTGATATTACTAATACTTATATGATATATAAGTACATATCCTCCCTTAACCAAACCCACCTTTCAATAGGTTCTACAGTTTGCCACATAGGATGACGTCATACATGAAGTACATTGAGGTATAAAACCTTTGTGCAATCAAATTGAAGCAAGTGTATGGACTACAGTTTGTTGTTCGCCAGATTGCCCTATATTATTCAAGATGACAATAAAGTAGTATTTTGCCGTATTGTTTGAGTCTGTCTGGTTATTTGGGTCTGAGATCATTATTGGTAATTCCATCTAGCACATGAGCTGTTTCAAGGTGCTTGAACACATTTTGACAGAGTTGCGGATGGTTCTAGCCAAGTCTACCTGTGCCCAGATCTAGACTCTCGGACGATCAACTGCTTTCACCATTAGCCGGAATATCGTACAGCTTCCTGTGGAGAGCGGTGCACAAGACAAATCCATGGAATGAAGTGGTTGACAGGAGCCCCTTTGACGAAATACCTGTCTGTTCCCAGCAGGTGCCCCATGGGCTGAAGGCGCACTGGTCTATTGTGGAAGAGTCGATGCTGAGGGACTCAGCTGAGCCACGGATGTAAGTAGAGCATTGAAAGTGGCAAATATAGGGGGAGACACTGCATTGTAAATATATGCATAGAACTAACAGGATTATCAGGGTTTAAAAAGAAGAGAAATAGATACCTCAATTGCTGGTTCCAAGAGGGGCGGAAGGGTATGCACTAAAAACTCCAAATAGGGGTATTATTTAAAGATTCCTGAGGCAAGGCTAAAAAGAAGAGTGCATATCAAACTCCAAGATGGGGTAAACAATGAGATGAAGGTGTACGCAGAAAATTAAAAGTGCACATGTGTAAGGTGTTATAAATATGCCAGTATAAAACCTTTATTGTGTTTAGATTAGGAAATATAAAACAATAGTAAACAATTAAGGTAATTATCAGATTTTTTAAATCAAGAGATTGACATCAATGAGGAGGATTAAAGGAGAGTATTACATAAATAAAGAAGAGATTCTTAAACTATCAATAATGAAATAAGGAGACAGCAAAAAATTATACAAAGTGTAAACAAAGGAACAAAAAGGACACCATTGCATACATTTTTTAAATTGGTTAAAAAATGTGGTTTTCTGGTAATGGGTGGCAATTGATGGTGCCTGCTCAGTTTAATGAGTGTGGTAGATCTGATAGAAGTAAATAAAAAAATACAGGATTTGGTAAGCATTGGCATTGAAATCGACTTGTCGCAATGGGGGATGCTCCTCTTTTACATCTATACAGTAAACTGCCAAGATATACACCTAATATAAGGCAGTACCATGCAGAGTGGGTGAAATGCACGACTAAAAAACACTTATGCCATGGCCCCAAGAAGGTTAATTGTCAAAATCAGTATTGCGACATATAACAACATATTTTCCTCCTACATATAAGGGGAAGAATTTTCAGAAAAGGTTGGGCTTTTTAGAGTTGTGGAAGATGTATCGGAGCAAGAAAGAAGATCTGCCTGAGAAGGAGTGGAGGCTTAATTAGCATAAAGGGGATAATGTAACACCTTTGGCTCACCTTTCCCCTTCTGAGAACAAGAGCGCAGATATTGAAAATAGGGATGTGATCCTTTAAAATGAATTGAAAGCAGGGGCGGGGTATGTTAATCTGACATATAATCTCCCTGCTTATAGCAGCGAGGACAACGTGAAAGAGAGCAAACATAGAGAATGCCAATATATGCCACATGCGTTGAAAGTCAACAGCATGAGGAAAGGACCGAATGGATAGACAGCTAGATGTAGAGGGAGAAGTAAAGAGACAGAGAGATGTGAAGAAACAAGCTGAGGCAGTAACAATCATACATAATGAATGGATGGGAGGACAGATATTACTCAAACTAGATGACAAGGGCATTGATGGGGTTAAAGAAACGGAAGAAAGATAATAACAGGAAAAGGAAGAGAACAAGAGAAAGCCTACAAGAAAGAGAAGGAAAATGGGAGTAAGCAAAAGGAAGAGCGAAGAAGGTACGAGGCATGGAAAGAAAATGAGGAACTAGAAGAGAAGAAATGAGAGGAGATAGAAACACAAAGATTGAAAGTATGTAGGTTGCAAAGCAGGCAAGGGGATGAGAGAGATAAGGAGAAAGGAAGAAGAGATGACCTGGAGTAGGGGACAAAGGGATGACAAAATAGATAGTCTATTTAATAAAGGCATGGTGCCAATTGAAGCCCGAGAATGATCAGAAGATGAGAGAGGGTCATAACAGCCACACAGAGCGCGTCAAGGGATACTGAAAATACAAACATGGGCTGACGAGGATGAAGCAGAAAACATAGGAAAAAGGATTGGGATTTTTATTGGCAAACGAGGGATAAAGATGGCTATAAGATGAAAGAGAATGTTGAAGGTTCTCTATCGAGTGAAACAGGAGGAAGGTCAGATAATGTATTTACAGACAAGCATAGAACACTTTCTTTAAGTAGATTAGATCTTGATGACTTGGAGAGGGATGAAAGTCATACAAGCTGGGGCATTATGATATGAGACGAAGAAAGGGAGGAAAACGAGAAAGTGCAAAGAGATGGCGCATGCAGTTTTTTGAAAGACTCAAGTATGCAGAAAGAGGTAAAATTGTCAGACTTAGAGGACCCTAAAGAAAAAACACCAGAACCAACATCATATACAGAGCGACCACAAGCACAATCGTGCAGTACAGGGGACATATCCCCACCTTATGAAAGCAGATTAAGGTCACTGCCAGGACAGAGACAAACGGGACGAGACTAGCGTGACCTTGAAAACAAGAAGTGTAGGTGGGTATGATTATAAATCAAAATGTACACAATTCCCATTATTAGAGAAAGGGGAAGACGACCACAATATATGCCATGGCCACCAAGGAACAAGGATATTTTGAAATGCAAATTACCTATTTTGACTTCAGGTGTGGGAAAATGGATTTATGATTTAGAGAGAATGACATCAGGAATGATGCTAGAAATAGGTGACAAAAAAAGCCTGCTGGCAGCCATTCTAGGGGAGGGGGCTGACTACATTGGAAACGAGCAGGGCATGCGTGTGTGACTGCACAAAACATGACACACGATGGAGTACCATTTAACAATTGCAGAGCAGATGTATGACGAGCGCTCAGAGTACAATATCCCAGTACATCAGACATGGGTGCGATTATGACAAGGAAAATGGGCGAGGATGAAGATCATGCTGCCTTTATTCAAAATGTTCAGGAGCAATGGTGTCTCAAGACGAAAGAATCATGGGATAAAAGCATCATTTAACACATGTTATGCCAGGGACTGGCTGAGCCAGTGTAAAGGCAGATGAATAAACAGGTAGGGATGGAAGCTAAGCCATGGCCAGAAATACAATCATGCATCATTGCAGATTGTTACAGGAGAATAATAGTAAAAAAGCTGAGAGTAGGAAACAGGAGGAAGCGAAGTTAGTTCAGAAAAGAATTGCCAAAGCTAACCATAGCGGGAGCGGTACTGACGAATGGTGAAGGTGTGACAGCACAAGGGATGCGACCAGCACAGCAAAGCAATGTAGTGTACCCTACGGATCAGACTGGGTACAATTCATGGCCTAGGGGGAGATGAAATGGGCCTATGGTAGGAGGACGAGGTGGAGTTCAGAAGCCTCAGGGACGAGGAGGATTTAATGGCAGACAGCCGCAACAATATTAGAATTGTGGGAGGATGGGACAAAGAGCCAGAACGTGTAGAAGTAGAGGGGGCATGCAGAAAACTTGGCAAGCTCCAAGAAGGGGGTTGAGCTATGTTCCACAATATAATACATATTACCCAATGTCAGGCATTGCCATGAATGCACAGGGATTCTCTGTTACTAAGAGCTTAGTTCCTTTTAAAGATGAATTGCATTCTCTATAGGAGAACACAACATGTCTTTGGCATTATTATATTCTCGGCAGACACAAGTTAACATATTAGGGCATGACTTGATGACAAAATGTAATATGATGATATCTTTTACTGACAAAGGAATAGGGCGTTCCACACCAGGGATACATTACATGAACGTGAAAGAGTTTATATTAGCCTTTACAGACCAGAAGTCATTACGAGGAGTCCCCTTAGATGCAGAAGTATTTTTGTATGGATTGACTGTTTTATTATCGTGGTTACCCAAGTTGGTAGGTAAAATATTGAGAATACCTAGAGAGTTTTTGTTTAGACCAGAAATACCTATGGATGATGAAGATGGACAGGTTATCCCCTTAGAGTTAGAAGCAGCAGTGGTCTGAGAGGAAAAGGTAGATGTCCATGTAACAGATGATGAGGAAAGTGGATGGGGAGCAGTGATAGCTTTCTTTGAAGGATGTAGGTTGACAGACTTGACAGACAAAGCTTTTCAGAGATTATTATTCAGATGATGAGTTAGTATTTTTCATAAGTTTCACTTATTGGATTAAAGTAGAGAATACAAAGATATCACAGAGAATGGCAATGCTAAAAAAGAAACCATCATTTTTCCAGGAAGATTTAGAGAGCATTCCAAATATTTGATGGACTACTAGTCCATATGACATGGGTCTATTGAAAGGAGTAGAAACAGTTAAAGAAAATCAAGCTTAAAATAGGAGCAATCTAGCCACGAGCAAAGCAATATCGAATGTCCAGAGAAGCTGATGAAAGTATATTTGAGACTATTTCCACTCTAATGAAGCAGGGAATATTGGTGCCATCTGAGATCCCATGTAACACGGCTGTGTACCCAGTGAAGATATCAACTGGGGGTCATGGAGATGTGTTCAGGATCTCGGCCCCTAAACAATATTGTTGAAAGAGAGTTTCCTTCAGTTCCAAATCCTGCTACAATATTATTCAACATCCCATTTAAGGCCAAACATTATTATATATTTAAAAAACAGGTTCTTTTCAATTCCCCTTCACAAAAGCTCACAAGATTTGACTTCATTTTCCTATAGAAATACATACCCAAAACAGATTTGTTTTCCTCGGGGGAGCTGTGAGTCCCCCTCAATCTTTAACAGAGTCCTCCAGATGGACCTAGATAATGTACAGCTTGAGTGCAATTTTTCAATATGTAGATGACATATTAGTATGTAGCGAGATGGGTGTAGAGAGGACTCAATTCGACTCATTACCATATTATCAGAGAAGGGATACAAAGTACACAAAGAAAAATTACAATACTGTCGGGAAGAGGTCCTGTATATAGAACAGTTGATCTCTCAAAAAGGGAGAAAAGTGACACCTGAAAGAGCAGAAGCAATTATGAAGATTTCAGAACCTAAAACAGTGAGGGAAATGGAACCATTTTTTGGCCTATGTAATTATTGTAGGGCCTGAGTTTTCAATTGAAGAACATTTATTCAACCACTTTTAAAAGGACTTAAAGAAGCAGAGGTAGACAAACGTAAGATAACTTGGACAGATAAAATGACTGAAGGATTTGAAGAATTAAAAATAGCGATACAGCCCTTGTGCTAGGAATACCAGACTATCATGGAGAATTTGACCTATTTTCACATTCAAATGGAGATGTTATGACAGCAGTCCGCACAAAAAAAACAACATTACGACATGAACACAAACCATTGGCTTATTACAGTGGGATTTTAGATCCAGTAATGAAAGGTCATTGCTCTTGTGAACAAGCATTTTTCTATTGAAAAAGCCTCAAGTATTACAATGGGGTGTTCAGTGACATCATTTGTTGAGCACACATTGTTTGCTATTCTAGAAAAGCCCAAAAGTACATTGACTACGCAAAGAGCATCATGATACAAGGTAATTATTTTGAATCCTGCAATCAAAATTGTTAAATCCAGAATGTTGAAACCAGCAACATTCATAGCAGAACCAGTAGGAAGGCATGACTATGTACATGAATGCACAACGTATACTGATTTTAATGATGATGCTCTCGTAGGGGGGGGGGATTTCTCTTTATTGATGATTCTTCGAAAATTGGCCAAACAATGGGTGGAAAACATACTAGATCATCACTAGTAAAGCTGAATCGAGAGGGTGAATTTTAAGTAGTCACAAGCACAAGATTACCTTCACTTTTCTCAGCACAACCTGCAGAATTATTTTCCCTTATCGCTGCACTTCAAAGATACGAGGATGAGGAGGTGATGGTGTACTCTGACTCCACTGATGTGACATTAACTGTACACACCGGTTTGTCATGCTGCAAAAGGAGAAGTTTCCTCCACACAGATGGCACACAAGTGCAACATGCGGCTCTAATGGATAAGCTAATTGGCATTAAGGTTCCCATTGACTATCGCAGTCATAAAATCCGCAGTGCACACTAAAAGAACGGACGTGATTTCTCGAAGTAACAAAGATGCAGATTTAGAAGCCAAAAAGGCAGCCTATTTCCTAATCATTTCTGATTTTGAATTAAAAAATGTTAAACAGATGACAGGAAGGAGTATGATAGTAAAGGAGGGTTTTAATATGTTGCCTATTGTTCAGTAAATTAAGTTACAAGGTCAATCCCCACAGAAAGAGCAAGATGTATGGAGAAAGCAGGGGTGTTCTTTATCCCCCACTGAGGCAATATGGAGGCAGGATAGACTGGAAAGCCAATTATCCCTCTAGCATTAATGAGGGTAGCGCTGCACAGCTTCACCACTCCGCGTATACTACAAGAGAGTCTTTGCGCTACAATTGCAGAGAATGTTTTTCACCAAATGCATCAGGAGTACTGCATGACAATTCTTTGTAAAATAACCATTTTCTAGTTGTATTCGGAATGTTCTTTTCTTTTTGTCCAAACTTTTCAATCCATCTGTCTTTTAGTTTTACAGCAATGGTTTAGCTAGTAGTCCAGGTGTCTGAATAATTGTTGTAAACTCTACTTTCTGGGGTATCTGGCAGTCCACCATTGGGAGTACGGAGTACAATAGTTTGGAGAACTGTAACATTTCATATTCGGGGCATGTCCCTTAATCAAGAGAAGGATGAAGACCTATAAAAGAATCGTCATTATGGACTATGTGACATCATAATGATTGGAAGTAATGTAATTAGAACATTTATGGTAGAATCTCCTTTGGGCATATGTTACAGAATCTGGTGTGATACTAACTAAACCACTGCTGTAGAACTGAAAGACAGATGGATTGAAATGTTTGGACAAAAAAGAAAAGAACATTCCAAACACTTGTTGATAACACTACCCACACAACTCTATTGTGTATTATTTGTCCCATAGAAATACCCATTCCTGGGCATGCAAACAGGTCTGAGGTGGCATAAGATCTTCAACACATGTCATCCATTTGACCTTTAGAGGTTGTGATTGATTGCCCCATTCCTAGTTCCCTTTGGATAGCTGATTGCCAGCAGCAGTCACCCACCCTATAGGTGCTAACAAACCTTTCAGTACATCACAAACCTGTTACTTTGTGAAAAAGCCCTCCTTGAAAAAATGTTGAGCTATCAGGAACGTACCAAATTGCTGTTTCACTTTACACAAGATAAGGCAAGGAATTGCTACATGATTACTGACTGTCACTAAAATTGCGTCCCAAGATGCTGTGAATAGAGAACACAGAAAGGATGGTAATAACAACCTCGATCTTATAACATGGTGTCCAGTCATTGATTGATTAGAAGCAAAAACACTACTATTACTTGAACTGACTTTGAGCAAGTGCACTAACGCGGACATGCTTTTTGATCTCAGATATATCATGGCAATATTTCAGAGAGATGGTAAAGGTTCCAGAACGCTTCTCTTACATAAAGAGCAGCTTGACAGAACCTGTAAATGTAATACTTGAACTGGTGCGTAAAAGCAAAATGAGGAATGGAAGATGAGTGCATTAGCAATAGCAGACATCTTCACAAGAGAAAGAAAGCTGTCTGACCTGTTCACCCATTAACAGATGAGGGTATTGCTATGTATTGCCTAACAGGAATGCCATTTTGATCAGATGGAATACAGAGGAGGAGATACAGAGAGCAGATGCTTTCCCTGTGAAGGGTACCTTTACGGTAGGTAGGTGAATGTGTGACTGAGGGGACACCATTTGGTCTGAGGGTAGTATGGAGGAACACAGACCAGTGAAAGGCATAAACAGAGTAGGTAAAGGAGGTCTAATATTTTCACAGGCTTCTAGCATTCATACAACAATTTAGTAGCAGTAGATCAGATGACCATGATAGCGGTGTGCTAGGATCAGGGTGGGTTCAGTATGTGGATATCAGGTGCTGATTCTGTGGTGTGGAAGTTGGTGTTTAATTGGGTTTTGAACACCTGTAGTGCTGGGCTGGCTATGATGAGTGTGCATTTCAGTGGAAGAGGGCAAGCAGTGAACAAGAGCAGAATTGGGACAACACACTGGGGCGGTGGACAGAGAGGTTGAGAAGAGGGGGATCCTTGGGTGGAGCAAGGAGAATAGCGAAGAATTAAGTCAGCTGGGTAGCAGGGGGGCAAGACCATGGATCCATTTGTAGAGGATTAGCAGGAATTTGAGGAGACACCAGTTCGTCATGGGGAGCCAGTCAGATTGGTGAAGGTAAGAAGGATCCTGATAGGTTTTAGAGGCTAGCTGTCAAGAAGAAGCACTTATTCGGGGGGAAGGCCGAGTAGTAATCTGGAACAGTAATCAAGCTACCTGGGGTCAAAGTTGGAAAAGGGTTTTAGCAAAGTAAAAGTTATGTTAAGGAGGTTGCTCCTGGCTGCCTTTACTGTTCCCATGGGAATGTGTAGGCCTCTGAGGTAACTGTGAAAGAGAACACCAAGGCTGCAAGGCTTCAGAGAGGTGCAGAGACTTGCTATGGTTGTCCTATTGGATGAGGCTCTTAGCGGTTGCCAGCTATCATTGAAGATTCTTAGTGTTGAGCACAACTACCACAGGGAGAAAAAGGAAAACTATCACTGTAGGAATGCTTATAGGGACACAACTTTGGGATTGTTGAGCTTCTGAGTGTATCTAGTGAAATGGTGAAAAGCAGCATAATGGATGATTTTAGTGTATGAATGTATGGTTTGTGAACGTTTCTTGGCATGCGAATACTCCCTGGCACAATGGACAGAATTAGCGGTCCCATAGGGTTAACCGAACCCTTCAATCGCTGTGTAGCTTGCTGAGTGCGAGCTATGTAACTGCACCGTTTAATATTTTTTTTTATTTATAGTGCCTTTAGTTTATATTCCATTAAGAACAAACTTTTTCACATTTAGTAAACAAAATTAAAACATCACATTTGTCAATCTGAATAATTAAAATAAAACAACAAAAGAAAGAAGGCATCATAATTAAAAACAAGGAGAAATAGGAAGAGATCCTATGTCCGGAAACATACAAATCATACAGTATATTAAAAGCTGCTGTGTTAACTACTATAGAATCAGCAGCTATTAAAGCCGGGAAAATTGATCTCCGCTTATACTGTCTACTGAGCACACAAAACCCCTCTATCCTTTACTGTACAATGGCTTCAGAGCTATGCATGCTGTCAATATATGTCTGCTAGTCTCTACTTCCCTAGCACAATGCCTGCACATATCATCTTGTTCTGTTTTTTGCCCACTTATTCCTGAATTCCTTTGTCTCCAGTATGTTAAACCTGAGTGGCATCGTAAATCTTCTGAGGGCAGGATTGGACTGCACCGCTTTGACATATCACATTTTACAATTGTATTTGTGCATGGAGCCACCATTAAACAGAGTGGGCAATCACCTGCCTGACCTGCAGCATCAATGGCCGCAGGGCTTGTCCCCTGCTGATGTATAGCTGATGATTTCATATAATAACTACCCACCTTCTTCTCCCATCATTCCAAGGGATGCTGGAACAGAGACATCAACAATCCAGGCATGCATAACTAAAGGGTCTGTGACACAAGGTGCTGTGCTGCTTTCTGTCCTACAGTCCTAATTGTAAGCAAATGAGTGCTCGGTACTCATCCACACCTACTCAGCTCCCCTTTAGGGTAGCCCACTGACTTATGTGCTTTCCAGTGACATTGATTTTCATGCTATAGGTCACATGCTCACAGTCCTAGAGTGTCAAATTCGGTCTTTCATCTGTCTGGGATAGATCAATTGAGCACATTCACATTTAGCACTGATCCTATGAAGCAGGGTCGCATGCACTAAATAGAACCATTACCACTGGGGTAGATCAATTGAGTTCATTCACATTGAGCACTGATCCTATGAAGCAGGGTCGCATGCATTATAGGAAACCACTACCACCCTTATTGACAGAGCGTTTTCCAATGGGGTTTTGCTATTATAAAACGCTTCTGTGAATTAGGCCCTCTGTATTATCAGTTATCTTTAATATTGCCGTGTGCCCTTACTCGCGATGCGCCTGTACGTGCGTGCTGTGATTCAGAGCGTAATATTTGAGAGGGAGCATACATCCATCATCAGCAGCGTGTCAGTGCTTCTGAGGGTGCACAGTCCCTGGTGTGTGTGGCAGGGAATAGTTTAGGAGTTGTTAACCCTTGGCCCGAGTCTCATAGTGCCCGGGCTGGCGGAGGCCTCCCAGTCTGCTCCTGCATGTATTTCAGACTTGCTACGTTGTTTTTAATGTAAAGGGGATCCGACATAGAGGAAATGACACCAATGGGCCGACTATGGGCCTCATTACACGGTAGGCGGTAAGGGTTTGCCGGTACTGGTAAGGGCACTGGTACCGGTAAACCCTTACCGCCTTACTATGAGTTCCCCTTGCGGGACTCGACCTTAACGGCTGGTTTTACCAGCCGTTAAAGTAGGGTGACGCAAAGGGACCCAGGGAGCCAATTACGGTATCGCAATTTGCGGTACAGTAATTAGCGCCTTCCCCATTACCATTATGCCCTACGGGGGCAAAAATGGGAATGGGGAAGTGCCTTGGTGAATGGGGAATTACCGCCCCCGCTCACCTTGGAGTAGGGCGGTAATTCCGCCATCCACCAAGGCGGACACGGTAAAATACCGGCGGCAAGGTTACCTACTACCGTGTAATGAGGCCCTATGTCTTTTGTGGACAGTTGTGCGCACGGGGATTGACAGGCCTGCAATATAAATGTCGGAGATAGCGGGGAAGCCGCCCGCATAATGGGACACGCTCTGATACTGTTATCAGCAGGCCTCATGCCACACACGACACATCCGTTATTTGATGGCTGCGTGAAAAGATGCTCGTGGCAGGCTGCGCCAGAGATTGCAGACCCCCGAGGGAGGGGCGAGGAGTGTCTGCAAAATGGAGATTTCACAAATAAACCATAACAATATGTGTGCATTAGCCCCTGGGGACTAAGTAGCATTTACATGAAGGGAGCAGAAATGAAGGGTGCTGCCAAACAGATAATGCACTGCAATGATGTCATACACATGAATTGTTTTCCATAAATCACAGGAATAGAATAATTCTGGTACATTATCGGAAACAGAATGGCGATGAAAATGTAATTTCCGTACGCCGATTGACGAATGGAGAATTTGAAAGAAGGGAGCTTTCTGAGAGGTGGCAGTGTGAAGAGGAGGGGACCAAGGATCGACTTTGCTGCATCCCAACTAGGAGGGGTTTGTGGCGGAGTTGTCTCTGTTGCTGGAAATGGAAAAGAAGCAGTTGGCCAGGTTGGGGCCGTAACCCACGTGAGGATGTTGCCCTAAAAGCAGAGATGAGAGCATGTTTTCAAGTGGGAGGAATGACCAATTGTTTCTAATAAAGCAGCAACATCAATGTTAAATGGGAGATGCCATTGGGGACCCGTAGCGGGGGAATGAGCATCATGGGTAAGAGCTGTCCCCTTTGGAGTTTTTACTATGGGACCCAGTCGCGTGGGGATAACTCTGTTGGTCTTGCGGTAGTCAGCAATATGGTTAAAAATTACTTGGGAATAGTGAGAAAAGAGCAGGTGGGGTTGATAGCTGGGTTGTTGGGGTCAGCCATGTGTTTTTTCAAAAAGGGTGTGGCTATGGACATCTTTAAACATGCTGAAGGACAGATACCGGCAGGTCACAAAGCTCCTCTACATTGGTGCATAGAGAAAGAAATGAAGGACTTTGCCAACACTAGTTATCCGAAGTGTCTAGAAGCGTGCAAAGAGGATCTCTTCTCAGGATAATGGTGCAATAATCCCTGAATGAAAACCATTTGGGGTTCCAGACATGGTGGATTCCACAGGAAAGATCACGGTAGTGAACTGGATCACACTAGCGAATGATGCAGGTGCTAATGGCTTGTTCCACTAATTACACATACGCTATCAGATGCTTACTTACTTTTGGGCACAAAAGGGCTCTAGGTCCTTTCAAACTGCTTTATCTCTCTGAAGTTCTCGTGAATTGACATAAGGATGGAGATCCCAGCAAAAAAATCAATTTGAAATGCACTGGTGAACATTAAGGTTTTTGGCTATCACAGTCTAAAATTGATCTTTGTTTAACTAAGAAAATTGATAGACATGATGAATTGCACACATGAGGTATGTGCATACAAATGCTTCTTTTAGACTTTGCTTGATCACTCTTTATTGTCCAACACCCATCCAAAAAACAGGTAAATCACTAAACCCTATCTGTACAGTGTACACAATGCCCATTTACAAACTTTATATTAGTATTACACAAACACGAATACATATTTGGAACAAAGTAAACAGATGTAACATCATCGGCAAGCCTTAACATAAGTCGCAAACAAAGCACAGATAGTCAATAAAGGGATTTCCAGGGTAGGTCCTAAAAGGACTCTACTCTTAGACAGATAAGAGTCACTGGAAATGTTCAGAACTTTTCACAGAAAGGGTTCAAAGTCTCCTGAGTATTTTGGAAGAGTCTATAAGAGTTTCGCTCCTGTTAGTGTGCGTTGTCATCCTCCAACCCTCTGTCAATGGAATTTGAAAACATGTATTTTTGTGAGTCACTCTGCAAAGTCATTGCCAGGAAGCTACACAATGGCAGGCCTATGGCGCTACGGTTTACCTCTCTGGATTACTGCCTTCCACTTTAGGCATTAGACAGAGAGCTACCGCCTCATTTTGCTGCTCAGTGGTCAACCGCACCACCTTAAGATGAATATGATTTAATCCTAGACCTTCTAACTTTATTCCTATCTGCCACCCCTTCTTTGGTCATTAGGCCATTATCCACCACATTTGCAGAGGGAACTATTGTCATTCAATAAGTTCCCAGCTCAAGACAAGAATAAATAATACATCCAGCCCGAAATCTCTTTTCCAGCTGTGGCAGAATCTACAGCTGAGCACATTATACCCATTCACAGGCCCACTAACTAGGACAAAAATAAAGGGAACACAGGTGCTTGCCCTGACAGTGAGACCAGACAAAGCATGGGGCGGGGTTAAAGGGTTATAAAGGCCCACAACCTCAGTCTGTCCGTGTGGGTGATCAGAGCAGGTTGTGGCAGGCGATTGGAGTGACTTGGAGAGGGCAGAAGAAGGAATCTGTAGATGGTCTGATGATAATGGGAGTGACTTGGAGAGGTCAGAAGAAGAGTCAGTAGATGGCCTGATGATAATGGGAGTGACTTGGAGAGGTCAGAAGAAGGAGTCAGTAGATGGTCTAATGATAATGGCAGTGACTTGGAGAGGTCAGAAGAAGGAGTCAGTAGATGGTCTGATGATAATGGCAGTGACTTGGAGAGGTCAGAAGAAGGAGTCAGTAGATGGTCTGATGATAATGGGAGTGACTTGGAGAGGTCAGAAGAAGAGTCAGTAGATGGCCTGATGATAATGGGAGTGACTTGGAGAGGTCAGAAGAAGAGTCAGTAGATGGCCTGATGATAATGGGAGTGACTTGGAGAGGTCAGAAGAAGGAGTCAGTAGATGGTCTGATGATAATGGCAGTGACTTGGAGAGGTCAGAAGAAGGAGTCAGTAGATGGTCTGATGATAATGGCAGTGACTTGGAGAGGTCAGAAGAAGGAGTCAGTAGATGGTCTGATGATAATGGGAGTGACTTGGAGAGGTCAGAAGGAGTCAGTAGATGGTCTGATGATAATGGCAGTGACTTGGAGAAGTTAGAAGAAGGAGTCAGTAGATGGTCTGATGATAATGGGAGTAGTATGAAGATCAGAGGCAGAAAAGGAGGTGGGAAGAGAACATCAGGCAGAAGAGGTGAAAATCAGTATTAGGAGGCAGTGGAAACAAAACATCAGATGGAGGAAGTGGAAGTAAAGTAACAAGAGGTGGTGGGAAAGGAAACACAGGTGGGGTGGGTGGAAATAAATTATAAGGAGGTAGAACAAGAACCTCAGGTGAAGGAGGTCAGGTGTCAAGAGCAGGTGGCAAGAGAGTACGGCCAAGACACGGGTGGTGCTGAGTGGATCGAAGGAGGTGGCCAGAGGGGTGAAGAATGTGGAAATGGAATTTAAAGGTTTGGAAAAGACAAAGATAAGCATGGCACTCATGGTGGAAAATGAGAAGCAGGAGGGACAAAGAAGTTGCAAGGAGGTGGAGTGGAAACTTGAAGAAGTCAGTGTGTCTCAAAGTTAAGAAAAAGTCACCTGAAAGGATGAAGAACTCAGTAAAAGAAAGTTACAACCAAGGGGTAAAGTCCACAATGTGGGTGCAGTAAGGTCACATACCTTGTTGTAACATCTGGAGAATTCTAGGTTGGGCATCCATCTGTGAGAGAGCCCAATCCTATCTGAGAAAGTCTTCCTCTCCCTGCAGCCTGGTGTAAGAGATCCAAAGACACCTAGCAACCTTTTCCTAGAGCAAGGGTTAAATGACAGAATATGCTGAAAGACACACAGAGCCATGCAACCAGGTCCACTGGAAAGCTCACAACAAGCGACAATGAGAGATTACAAAAAGAACTAGAACGGGCTGCCCCGTACCACTATTATGACTATTGGTCAAACGAAGAGTTATGTCCTTCAACTCTGCTGGTAAAATAAATACTGTTTAAACCCAAGTTCTGCCTACAGTATCTATGTGTGTCCCATCTGGATTTATTTAGAGCACTAAATATATTATGAACCTTACTTAAAAATATATGGCGTGCTGTACAACAGAAGGAACGTTTCGATATAAAAAAAAAAGAAACAACAGTTACAAAGATACAATATCACATCATATCATGCAAAAACATATTCATCAAATAGCTCCTAAAAATATAAAAGAAGCTAAGGTTTAAGACAAACATTTCTGAGCGTACCCTTATGGATGGCAAGGAGAGTAGGCGTAGGTGCCACGGGGCGTAGGTGCCAAGGGGCATCAATTTGACACTGAGATATGAAGGAGGCCAGAGCAGAATGGCCGCAAAGGAGTACATCACATCTTAAAATATGTGTGGGATTCAAAAGCAAGCTACTGAAGTGAGATGAACATAGGCAAAATATGACTGCATTTTAGAGCACCCACCACCAATTGTGCTGTGGCATGGAATGCTGACCCCAAAATGAGGGGGTTTCCCCCTCCGAAATGCGAGGGAACCCAGCCTACACTATAGATTGAAAAAGATTAAAAGGAATGAATGTTTGTATATGGCGTGACAGATAGGTTGTGTACAAGACTATGCTTTCTTTGCATCATCTGCACTAACAGATCTTGCTATCAAGCCAGAAACCCAAGGACTGGACAGATGACACTACTGGTGGCACAGAACAGCCTTATTTCGGAGGTTTGGCCACAGTGGGATCTGATCATGACATCATCCTGCAGAGAAGAAACACATTCTTTGTAAAGCTAACATCAGGGACTCGATCTGATCCAGATCACCTTCGGGCGGGAGACGTCATCATGAGCCCAAACCTGAAGATAAAGTTGGGTGCCACAAATGCTGACACCCACACTTGGCTGGCAGACTTCCAGCGGATCCATAAAAAAGACTGGATAGAATGGGAGATAGGTTGGGGTTCTGAGGCCCTCCACAATGGATGGGAAAGGTGGGTTGAGGAAACGTTTCTAACTGGACAGAATGAGATCTCCCAGACGAAACAATAATGAACCAGTATAGGAGCCCCTCCCCACTGAGGTCCATACATTAAGAATTAATCGAACATATTGCTGCATGGTCCATCATATCAAACATCACGCAGACATTAGGCAGCCTAATTTGTTGGCCTATGGATGACATCTACACTCCGAAGGGTAACTTGGTTCCTTTTTGAGCTCTAAAACCAGACTGATAAGAACATATGCATGTACGTTTCATACTGTGCCATGCATGTACATCTCATACTGTGCCATGCATGTACATTCAGGTGTAGCCGCTTTTTCCAGCACCTTTCCTACAAAGCGTGAACGGGTGATTGAATGGCAAGGTTCTATGTCCATTTTTTCCCAGTAATGTTTTGGATGGGTTTTTTGCCGAAATATTTTTTTTTCTTGAAAAACCCAGCGAAAATGTGTTTTTTTCTTTTAGGAGGATCGCCCCCAAGCCCTCACTTCCACTATTAATGTAACTCTATTCCCGACCCCCACACCCCCTTATATAGCCTTCCCCATTCCCCCAATGTTTTTCAATGTGTTATTTCGAGGGGAAATTAGGCAAAAACCCCATCAAAAGAATGGCTGGTGCAAAATGAACTTTGTACCGATGATAACTGCTACGAATAGAACAGCCCAAAGAAGCGTTCTGCAGAATGAGGTTTTCAAGCCTGGCTTTGAAGTTTCCAAGAGTTGCCACGAGTGTGAGAAACATTTAAGACATGTGTGAAAAAATTCAAAGCCTCAAAGGGAAGGGCTTTTATAAAATGTGAAAGCATATTCAAATCATTGGAACGAGAAGGCTCAACAAAAGATATAATAGAGTTCAACTCTGTCGCTGAGAAGGGAATATAATGTTTGTATTCTGGGACCTGCCTTGGACAGAAATTGGATTTGATTTCATTCACATTTCCCTTCTCATTGAGATCAATTTGATCAGTGAAAGAAGAGCTAACAGAGCTGCGTTTTCCACTCAAGAACCAGCTGAAGGAGAAGGAATGGGGCGAGTACAGCAACCCGCCGCCATGCAATAAAACCTCAATAAGGGGTTCCGGAAAGAAGAACATGCATCATGTGGAACACACACTCCCACCGGCCATCCAGTCATCTGTTGAGCCATCCATCCATGAATCCATCCACATGCATGTACACCTGATTCCAGAAACTGTTGGCATTCGTGCTGTAACCAACATGAACGCGTACAATGTGCAGATTTCGAACCCGCGCACGCTCTCCTTGTGGATCATGGCACACCCATAGGCAGTCCATAACCACATTCTTTAAAATAAGACTTTAAATGGTGGCATTGCCCAACAGTGGGCTCTTCCCATGTGTGGCCCTGAGAGGATAGAAACAGCCCAAGGTTGATAAGGCCGGACCTGCACCTTACACGCCAGTGGATGGTTAGGCATCTTCTAAATCATCAATGTGAGGGGCAGTAGAGAGTTAAGTCCCTTTCTGCAAAGAGATGTGTCTGCAAACGTTTGCGGTCTTGCTGGAATCGCAGAGGATTGCAATGGTGACACAGCCATATCTACGGTTCAATATTGTTCAGTGCCATTCTAAGTGTTGTGAGACAGAAAAGAAGCATATTATTTCTATTACATAAAACACTCTGAAGTCCTCAAATTACCAAATCAATCTAGTACATCGTCATTTTATTATAGTCTAATGGTGATATCTCTACTCACCTGTGATAAGAACATGCCATAACTACACAGCAGTCATACATCCTTGCAATGGAGTTGTTACCTCTACTGCCAGTGCCAGTACAGAGTGCCAAAGGCAGCTCCGATAACAAAATTGTAACTGGGACTTAAATACGTAAGCAAAGGAATAGCTAGCTTGTCAGACTACTTTCTTTTGAAAGAACTCTGCAGGACAATGTATTCATCAGGATATATTTATGGCATTATGTTAATTTAGAGAAGTGCTGGAATTTAGCACATGAGTGCAGTACTCTATTCCTACTTTTTAAGTCATTTTAAACTGCTTATTATTGTATAAAGAGAATTAAATTAAGCTACGTACAATATTTGTTTGAACTAACACCTTTCTCCAACAGTATAGATTCTACATTTATTCTGGATATCAAGTAGTGAAACACCCTCTGCATCATAGAGACCAAGAGGCCAAGCTTTGAAGGGGATCAGGGATTGATCATGTGTTTTAAGAAGTCAAATGCCCTCTAGTAGATATACACAAAGATATTGCAAGTCTCCTCTGGGCTCTGTGGCCTTATAATGGCACGCAGCCTTCACTGACATTCTTTCATGTGCTCATAGAACTTCTTTGTGACTCTCAATATCCTTATGTTGTACAGTGTCATGCACATGCTCTCATATGTTGTGCAACACATATAGGAAACTGCTACAGGCCGGTGGGTGATATTGAGCGTTGGTCAGAACCTTATGGAGCTCATGGAACACAGTAACATTTGTGGTTTGGCTAGATTTTGACTTGCCTTTGAACATGTGTTAGCCCCCATTCCATTCTGCCACTTAACAGCCCTTCACCTACCAGCAATCTTATTTCCATGTCAGGCCAAATTGAATGGATTGCACGGCAAGCGCGACCGGCTTTAACTTCACAGCAGAGGCCATGGAGTGATCATACCATGGCAGTACATCGTTTGGGTTTGAGGCTGTACTGAAGCAATGGCACCTTGTCTTAAGGTGCTTGAGCAGTGCACCCTGGGTCGGCAGGTGATGTAGTGACCTGTTGGAGGAGATGCCTCCTAAAGGAATCAAGCATGCTTGATGGCACGCTCCTCGCACAGAATTAAGCGTAGGGTGTGAAAGACCCCAGTGCTGGAACCAGTGCATTAAGAGCGATAATTAAGAGATATTGAAATTAAATGGAGTAGTTCATTATAAGCAATTGCACTTTTTGCATCTTTGGTGAGAAGTCATTCAATCACTTCCCTTTAGTTTTAGTTTAGTGTTCATTTATTTCTAGAGTGCGGGTCACGTCTGGAAGGACACCTTGGTGGTAGGCGCGCTGGAGCATTTGGTCCTAGTTTAAGACCCAAAACCTGCAGCCGAAGGTGCAGGCAATATTTCCATAGATCTTTGGGAAAAGAAAGGTTTCAGTTGCTTTCTGAAGCCTTTCGGTTGCCTTCTTTGCTCCAGGAGTCAGGCAGAGAATTCCATAAGGTGACTGCCTGAGTGGAGACCGATCTACCTCCTCATTTCCCTAACTTATTTTTCAGGGGGAGCAGCAGGTTTATGTCCATAGAATAAAGAAAGAAGGAAGGAACATATTTTTCTAATTTATTGGGCAAAGAACCTGGGCTTTTTAGACATAGACCATTTTGGACTCTAGGTAGAGGATTAAATGTTACTCTTTTAACGCCGGGGGGCAATTGGGATTGTCACAATGAAGCTGAAGTGTTGGCCTTTCTGTGACATTTTAGGAAAATTTTGGCACATACATTTTGAATTCCCCAAAGACTTAAACTGTAATACTAAGGAAGACAGAGGTAAACAGAAATATAAAGGTCAATTACAGCTATGACAAAGTCATGGTATAACTATGCCTGAAATAGAGGTCTACACATTTCTTAAGTTAGCAGATTTGTCCAAGGCATATTTAATTATTGACCTGAGTGACCAGGGAGACTTGACTGTCAAAGAGATAATCACCAGATTTTCCATTGCAGAGGTGGAGTCCCCAAGTGGTCTGGCCAGAAGCAGGGATTCCCGTTGGTAAGAGGGTATCAGCAGAGCAGAAACTCTGTTTTGCTAGTATTAAACTTGAATCAATTGCAGACTGTCCACCTACTGTTGGCATGCATGCCAAGAGTGAAAGATGGATTGGATTTTGATGACACCCCCTTGGGGTATAGCAAGATTTGGATGTCATCAGCGCACATGTAAAAGAACATACCAGGGTCATGCAGGAGTTTTGCAAGTGTCAGTAGATAACAATTACTAAGAACTGTTGTGATGCCAGCTACCTGGGGATCTAGACACAGGTTCTAGGAAGTTCATGATTCGAAGGAGTCCACAGCACCGGACCGTGATCTTGCTGATAGTAAATTGCTGAGTTTGATTGCAGAATCCCGTGCACACAAGAACGCACCTCAGAGACATTTAGGTGTCTGTCTATGAATTGTGGTCCACTGAGGACCTACCAGGCCCTGGAGGTCTGCCTGTGTTCATTGACTTTACAGTGCCACGTACCCCCACATTACAAGTCCCGGGTGCTAATGGCCCTAGAAAATGAAGAAATACCTGTTACTGCAGTGGAGCATCAACCACAACATTGTGGCGTAACCGCGCATAGGTTGCCTCCTATCTGGAATTGTCCCACCGCTGTCTAAGTCCCTGAATGTCAATGCTACCCACCTGACCAGAGATCGCTTTGAACAAGGAAGGAAGAGATTAATTGGTACAGTTCACCTCCTGAGTGGGACGTATATATCGGTTAGTTATTATCATTTCCGACCCACTAAATTCCTATACACCACTGTGAATTGGCAGTGTGCATGCCCCCTTTTCTGAGAATTTGCAATGGGTTCCAATGGCACCTTTCAGATCTGCAAACTCTCATGATATGTTGCCGATAGCTAATTTGCCCCATCAACACAGACTTTCAGTGCAACATTTAGTTTAGAATTGCAAATGAATCCGATGCATCTTGCCCCGAGACTTTGCCAACGATCAATAAAAAGCACCCACACTCGTTGTTTTCTTCATCTTCCATATTTTCTGATGGCTGTGGCCACTGTGTGCCGAGGGAGCATTGAGCAGTGTATTCCAAAGGGCGCAGTGTACTGTTCCCAGAGGGAGGAAAATTGCCCAGGTGGTAAATTGCACTGAGCAATTTCGTCTGTTTGTGACGAGAATGCGTGCTGCTAGAGTCTGCAGCAGGTGTGTCCCTTAAAAGTCCTAATCGCTGCGCTCCCATTAGTCGCTCAGACACCTGCCAGGTGCGGTGTCGGCTGGAGGTGAGAGAAAAAGACGTAAAAGTTAGCTTGGACAACGTTTAAAAAAAAGTGACGTGTGTTGGCCTGCTATAAATATTCCCGGCCATTTTGTTCTAATAAAGAATGCCACATCTTGAAGGTTTTAATACTGACCGATTGACAAAGGAAGGGGAAAAATGGGTCTCTTGCAGCAAAATCAGAACCAGTTAAATCCTTCAAACAGCTACGTTCCATGTAATCTGCATTCTTGTAGATACTGTCCGATTACCTAAATATGCTACAGATTTATCAACTCGCACCTGACAACTAATGTCCCCTTCCGTGCTATATATCATGGCTTTGCTCCTTGACTACCGACTTGCCCTCGCCAATACAATCATAGTGTGAATTTGTAAAGGTACCGTGCCAAGGGACTCTGCATTCTGTACTTTTGACTTATCCAAGGCACTTTTGGTAGAAATATTTGCCCAGCCTGCCAAACAAATACAAAAAAAATAACACGTGCAAATTTGCTCAAGTACATCACATTTGTGCACTGATCAGGAATAGATCCATCATCGTTAAAACTGCACACATTGATGGGAGCAGTGGCAATTCAAAAGCACATGCAGAGAGCGTGTTTGCTGCTCCAGTAAACAGTGTGTCAGCTCATTACATAATAGCTAGGCCTGAGGCGCATGACAGAGAAGGGAAAAAGGCAATTTGACGTTTTGGACAAGGTGACAAAATGTTCTCTTACATGTCTCTCTGGAGTAGTCACTGGCTGTTCCAGCGGTCGTGTCACACAGGTGTTATAAGAGCGCACAAAGCAGCACCAAAGAGCAGTTAGATAAAGGCATTTCCAAATTCCAAATCATTGCCTCATGCACTTGACTTGTTGATCTGTTAGCCAACTCGCACACTCATCACTCTGCTTTGCCAAATTTCAAGCTGTCTTGAGCATTGGGTGAATATTTTGATCCATCATAAAACTCCCGGTGACAAACAAAAGAAACTGGGAAAGACTTGATATGGAAACCCTGACTGATATATTGGAATCTAGCAAACCCGACACATCCCAGTTAAATAGAATGACATCAGACTCAGTTGGCTAGATGCATCACAACTGGATATCAAATGCGCTAGATCAATTAGCACCCCGAAAACTTTTGAAACCCACTCCAAGAAAAACAAAGCGAGACGGTTCACAGAAGAACATATTCTACAAACTCAGGGAACTCAAAAAATCAAAGAGTAGACTGGAAAAACAATGGAGAAAACACTACAACTAGACAAAACAAACTACCAATGACACATTTGAATATGCAAATCAGCAGCCCTGAGAGCCACAAAAGCATACAACACCGCAAGAATCCAATCAGCAACAAACCCACAAAAAGAAATGTTCAAAATCATCAAGGACATTTAAAAAACAACTTCTTGAAACAACTGCATCTACCATGGAAATCTCTATGTGACAATATCACGACCCATCTAAGAGCAAAAATAGTGGCAATACAACGCAGCATTGACACAGGCTGAAGTACCACAAACACCCTCCCAGAAAGTAGCACTCCCCCAAACAACACAGCACTCAATCAATTTTAACCCATAAGTGAGGAAAGTTTCGACAAACTAATAAAAAACACCAACATCGCCGGATCCCCCAGTGACCCATGTCCAACTACAAAACTCCAGTCTTATACTTCCGACTACCAATTAATCTATCCCTAATCACAGGAATAGTACCAAAATCATACAAATCAGTGTACATCAAACCTCTCCTAAAAAATGAGATGGAAAATACAGAAGACCCTACTAACTAAGACCTATACCAAATTTACCATACCCAGCGAAAATGGTAAGTAATCACTTCTACAAAGAACTACTCATTCAGAATACTTGACCAGTCCCAAGTCGACTTCAGACCCATGAGAGGAACTGAATCAGCACTTCGCTCCACATGGGATATGGGACAACCTAAAAATAAATGCAGACAACTGCACCCAATCAGCTCTCATACTACTGGACATATCAGCCACCTAGGACACAAGGATCAATCCTTCCCCCATTCTCTTAAACATCTACAAAACACCTCTAGTGAAACATATTCAAACCTATGGACTGACACCTTACAAGTATGCAGATGGAAGCCAACTCATCTTCAAGGTAATTTCCGATCGAGACGTGGAGAACACCCTAAAAAAAATGCTTCACTGACATAAACACCTGGATGAGATACAACAACCTCAAGCTAATACCATCCAAAACAGAAATAATGATCTCCCCACTGGAAGAAAATACAACACAGGGATACCTGACCTGGCCACTGAGTATGGGAACACAACTGGAAATATCCACAGTGAGAAAAAATATGTGAATTCTCACGGATAATGGCCTCTCTTTAGATCCACAAGTCAACACAACAGCAAAAATAAAGAAATAAATAAAGCCTCCTGCAATTAATAAGAGGGATACTCCTTTACCACAATTTTCCACACATACCCCCTTGCAATCATGTCCTTGATACTATCAAGAATAGCCCACGCATATAGTTTATCTTGGAATGCCAGAACTCCTCGCAAAAAAAATAACAACAATGCATCTAAAATATTGCAGAAAGCCGACTCTAGAAAAGATTCTAACTGTCTGCCAGTAAAGGCATATATTATCATCAAAGCCCTCTTCATTTCCCATATATCAGTACAGGAAGTCAAACTCCTTCAAGCTCAAATCACCCGTTACCAACCAGCAAGAGACTTAAGATCGATCAACATCGATCATCTCTGCTGTGTGCTCCTCCTCTTGAGAATTGGATTACATCTTCCATCATGTTTGTTGCTAAATTGCCTGGCAACTTGAAGCCACGTCCTGCCTCGATCTTGTCCCGCTCACCAGCTATAAAACCCACCCTTAGGCGAAGCCGTGGCGACAAGTTGGCTTCTGCTGTCTGCGACAGTCTGCGTCTGGCTGTTGAGAGCCATATACAATTCTGGCTCGGATGTCTGCTCCCTTGGACTCTTCTAAATGCAGGCAATTGCAGTTTTGCCTATCCTAACATCACCAGCAGAACCAGTGCTCAATTGGGAGAGAAAGGCAATTTAGCCTTCTCTATAAGGTCTATCCTTCTTTACAGTTATATCTTACCTCTTCCTTTAACGTCTGTCTCTCAACTTCAACTTTCCCTTCCTCTTTTAAACATACTTCGATCATTCCCATCTTGAAGAAACCTTCAGCTGATCCCTCTCTTGCCTCTATCTTTCAGCCCATTTATCTTCTTCCTTATTTATCTAAATTGCTTGAACGACTCATCTATCTCTAAATCTCGTCTTTCATTTCTAATAATTCTATTCTTCCTTGTTTCAATCCAGCTTTCGACCTATGCACTCTACTGAAATGGACCTTCTCTCAGTCTTTAACTCATTACTCACAAATCGGTATTCTAAACATTCCTATATTCTTGTCCTACTGGATCTTTCCGCTGCTTTTGATACTGTCAATCACCAGTTTCTTCTAGCCTCCATATCATGTTATGGTTTTTTGGGTTCTGTCCTTTCTTGGTTTAAATCTTATCTATCCCATCAAACATTCCCTGTTTCCTGTGGTGGAACGACTTCTGATTCCCTTTTGCTCACAGTGTTCTACAAGGGTCGGTTATAAGACCTTTCCTTTTTTCTCTCAACACTTCTCCCCTTATAAACATAATTTCCTCTTTTGGGTCTTTCTCACAACTTTTACGCTGATGATACTCAGCTCTTCCTGTCTTTCTCCTCTTTCTCTTCTGACATTCACAACCAGCTTTGCGCATGCTTAATGGCCATGAAATCATGGATTGCTACTCATTATCTTACTCTGAATACTACAAAAACTGAATTACTCTTTTTTCCTCTAGTACTATTCCTTCTTCTATTCCTCCTCCTTTTATTTCATGTCCTCCCCCTCAGCTCTTCTTTGCATCCACTGCTCATAACGTGAGGCTCTATTTTGATTCTCCCTTATCTTTTAAACATCATATTTCCATTTCCTCTTGAGCTTGTCGGTATCATTTATTTAACAGCAAAAAATGTTTGCTCTTTTCTAACTTTCTCTTTCTCTTTTATTGCTCCACCATGCTTTTTGCGGTATCTGAACTCCTTCCTCTAAACTCCATCTTTAATGCTGCAATTAGGGTACTATTTTGCTTGACCCCACGTGAATCTATATCTCCTGCTCTCCACACCTTGGGTTGGCTTTCCTTTCACACACAACTTAAGTTCAATTTTCTTTCCCTCATTTTCAGATCTCTCTATGGCCTAACTCCTGACTATCTTTCCTCATTAGTCTCGTTCTACATTACCTCTCGTTCTCTCGCTCTAATACTCAGTTTCGACTGACATTTCCACCTCCTCCTTGTGCACAATCACGCTTTCGTACCCTTGCATATCTTGCTCCTTTACATTGGAATCTTCTTCCTCTTTCCATCCGTTCTATCACTTCCTACCCCCTATTTTGTAAAACGTTGAAGCTACATCTGTGCCAGCAAGACTGATTTTGTGCATCTTATGGCAAATCTCACATGTTTGAATGTACTGTTTGATACATTTGCTATGTAAAAGCGCTTTGGATTAAGGCGCTATATGAATACTAAATAAATACAAATACAAACAACCTTCAAATAGAAGCAAGACACTATGCGAAAAGGAAATTCAGTGGAACCACTTTCTACTAACTGATAGCCAAACAATTAAATTCGATACCAAAGGAAAAATAACGATGAAAGACCACCTAACATTCAGAAAACAACTAAAAAACTGGCTCTTCAACTCACTGAGATAAACATAGACGCACACCCCTACAAATCACAGTCTTGGACAAAAGCAAACATGAGAAAATACAGAATGAAAAAGTGACAATATCATTTCTTAACACCCAGAGATCAGAAGCCAACTAATCAACCCTCCTTTTCTTTTCTACCCCACCACCCCCCATAATTCTCATGTACTACAAACGTGCAGAGGGCTAGTGAAACAACACACCAAAGCATACAAGCCAAACACCCCTCTCTAATCATGCTACAAACACAATTTCTGCCGACAACCAACATCTAAGACACTGGACACCACCCTTTCCGGACAGAACAAGCCAAGTGCACATAACAAAGCACATCGAGAAAGCTCACATGCACAGATATAAGTTTATCCTGCTTCTGCACACATCAACACATGAGCACACCCTCTAACCAATCCCTCTTTCCTTCACTAACCAACCCTTGCCACTATTCTGTCAGAGCCATGTGAGCACTTGTGAACCACGCAAATGGCAGTGGTACACATAATAAATCAACATAACATAACAATTGATGAAAGAGGCAAGCGCAATCGCAATGAATGCAGCTGGACACACGTTACATATTGTTGTGAAATTAATTATTGCTATGTATGATATAAGTCATTTATAAGGTTCCATGTCATTTTGTCGCCTGCAATTTCATCCCCTGTCATTTTAACGTGTACATTCCAAAGAAAATGCTCATTGCATTTTTTGTTTATTTGGGTGGGGCCCCCCCCCAAAAAAAGCCCCTCCCCCACACTTATTTTTGGCTATTGCCTACCCACCCAAACCCTTATCTGCCCTTTCCCAACCCCCCCTAAAGAATTAGATGAGAATATTCATTGAGATATGCACGTTAAAATGACATGGGATGAAAATGCAGGTGATGAAAGGATGTCATACCATTTATAATGCACCTGTCCACAAGTGTTTCTAGGCACAACAAGACAAGGAGGGGGTAAACAGAAGAAGGACAAACAACGATCTTACTAGGCCTTGTGTCATTCAGATTGTGCAAGTGCAGGGAAGAGGGGTGGGAGAAGTGCCAAATGGGGTGTAGGGTGAGGAGAAGTGCAGGTGACTCAATACGTTCTGCCAGTGGGTGGATCTTAAGTGCAAAGAGAAGGGACTGTAGGGTTACAGATACAGACCCTTAAGTGCTGAGGGAGCAGAGAGGCAGTGAGAGGGCAACTGGACATGCAGGAGCCTGGGCACGAGTTCAGGGGTGGCCAGGTGACCAGTGTACGGAGCTATCAGAGACATTAGCAGGGGAGAGGAAGAGAGAAAGCGGAAGAGAAAAGGAAGGTCTTGAGTTGCTTCCAAAGGTGGTCCTGCTCAAGTTTTAGAGAGGCAGGGAGGCTGTTCCAGAGGGCGGCCCTAGCCGAGGAAAGAGATCTGCCCACATTCTCTGCTTGGAAAAGCATCTGACCCGCAGAGAATTGGAGGTGGATGAGCAGAGTGCTCGAGAAGGAATATGGTTAGGAAGAGAAAGGTGGAGGTAGTGCAGTCCCAGGCCCCAGAAAGCCTTGTGGACGATGCAAAGGGTCTTGAATTTGATCCTTGCAGACACAGGGAGCCGGTGCAGAGATTTCAGAGCTGAAGAAATGTGATCCCTGAGCTTCAGACCAAGGACAAGTCTTGCAGTCCTGTTCTGGATGGGTTGTAAATGTCCAAGAGTAGAGACAGGCAGCTTTAGAAAGAGACTGTTGCAATAGTCCAGCCTGGAGAGGACCAGGGCTCTAGAGACAGTGAGATTCTGGGGGAAAGTGAGAAAAGGCAAAATACCTCTTAGAAGGTGCAGCTGAAAGTGTGACTTCTTAGAGACATCAGAGATGTGAGGAGAGAAGGAGAGGGTGGAGTCGAACACTCCAAGGTTCTTAGCCTCATAGGAAGGAGTAGGAAGAGGGCCCAGGGTGGGCGGCCAGAGAGAGAGAGAGGAAAGGAGGCAGCAGGTGACAAATGAGGAGGATGTAATGTGATGTAACTGGGTTTTGTACAGTTTACACTTTCCATTTTGGTGTCTTCCCAGGGATAGATCCTGCAAGAGACAGGCAAGAGATGGGACTGTATGCTCTCTTTGGGCGTAGCCGTTTCAAAAACATTCCTTTCCACCTACCTCAAAGGGGTATTTTAATATCTGACATGTGTCTGAGGAGTGTCACAAGCAAGAAAGATTGTCATGATTCAGCGTGAGGCGTGGCCTCTATCTGAGGCCTGATGGTAAGAGGTGCTGAACGGTTCATGACAACAAGGCAGTTGCTCGCGCTCTGGCAGATAGTAAAAACACTTCACAATGACACTACAAGGAACTTGTTTTTTATGCAAAACACAGCTTATCTGAAATTACATGTGCCACCAACTAGGGATTTGTAATTTAACTCTCACGCGGCACAGCACCACTGTGCATTCAGCTAAAGTGTTCGGCAAGTAAATACACAGACCAGGCTGAGTTTCCACCGAGGGCAGCCCCCATAATGACGTGAAATCTATCTTTACGCAGTGACGTTGGTCCCCGCGGATTGGCGCTTGCTCCCAGGGGCACGCGTTTTTTGCTAAACAGCCACACCTGGGTACCAGTGGAAGTTGTAAAACTCGCTGAAGCTTCTGAATGAGGAAATGGGATGTGCATGGCGGGAACAAAGGGGATGTATGCAAACTGTACATCTACAATGCAACAAATGAGTCTGTTATTCCGGAAACTGGAAGACAAATTCCATTTAATGGCTAATGTAAGCATTTCGATTTTAGGTAACATAGCATATTGTTTAAAAGTGATTGCATAACATCCTCCTCCGACACATTTCTTCAATTACTCCATGCCATTAACACAGGTGAACACAGGTATCAATATTCAGACATAGGGTAAAATCCAGTTGGGTGTCCTGTGCACACTTGATCAGTTTCACGGGTTCTATGCATTTTATAAATATGCAACAACTAAGCATGCACACATTCCCTGCCAATTCAGTGGTTCTCAGTTATGGCATAGAAGCGGTGTGGGGCCATTAGCACACCACTGCTCCATAGTCTGTGGGCCTCATTACGAGTGTGCCAGTCCGGTAACAATGGTGCGGTCAGTGCTTGTGATTGAGGACTAGATGGGCCTGTGGGCATTACGCTTCTGTCACATTCTAAGAATGTGCAGAAATCAGGGGTACAACCGAGCATACAATAACACAGGTCCTCAGCTCAATGGCCTGCTAAGACCCTGCTGCTCTGTGTACACTTTCTTTGCTCTTTCCGTGTAGATTATTCTGAATTCAGCAACTTTGTAGTTCTGCTTGGATTGCATGTCTCAAAGCACAATGAAGTGGCTGAAGATTGACATATAAATCCTATATATGTTACTCTCTAAGATGTCTGTGCCTAAGTGTCCAGCCATGTACACTGACCCATATGCACAGACATCCATATCCTTAGATGTAGTTTGCTCCCTCATGGTCTCCTCTTATACGATTCAGCGGGGGTCTTGGTTTTGGGGAGAAGAAATATCATAGTCTCCAACCCAGAGATCTGGATAATGGTCCCCCTGGAAATTTGCGTTGAGTTGCAGGAGCTTGCCAATTTCATTTTCGCGAATTATGACTCTCATATGTTACTTCTTGTAGAACAGACTCGTGAGAGCAACTAATCTTCAATAGCTAAGCAAAGCCTAACTGGAAAAAGGGTTCATAAACACGATAGGAATATAAGGGATGCCAAGCGCTCACTCAGGTGGACTTTATGTGTTGTTTGGATACCCCACTGCCTTGCCAATTAGAACGCTGCGCAGCAGTTAGAGCATGAAAACTATCCTCTCATAAATGGCTGATGTTTTATCAAAAAAATAAAATTTCAGACCAATGGCGGGCTCTGACAATATCATTCATAACCATGATTCCAAGGTCTTCTGGATGCTGGTTACACCACCTCACACCCCACAGGCACTGTCTCTGCTGAATTTTGGCAGAATTACCACAGGCAGAATTACCGTTGCGATCATTCCACCAAAATCCCCCCCTTGAGTCCTATGGACTAAAAATAAATGAGGACTTACACCGCCTACCGCCACTTATAATTCATCAGTAATACTGGCAGACAAAGTGGCAGTAACAGTAATACAGTTTGGTGGTCTCTGGGCAGATTTCCCCACTGATACCACTGAATTCAAAGTGCAGCCAAGTTGATGGAGAGAATATAGGGCATAGGTCTCCAGAGATTACTCTTCTGCTGCTTAGAGCTCTGATAAGGACTGACACTTAGGATAGTTCTCCAAGAGGCACTCTGCCTGTACATCTGCACATCCTCTCCGAATCACAGGCTGAAACCAGACACCTGAACACTGTACCATAATTACAACTGAGTAATACTTTCATGCTATGAATTGCAGTAGGACAAGCAGTTTTTCCAATTTAGATGTCCTTGATTAGTATTCCACGTTAGGTGATCATTCCTAAAATGTAAATGATGACATTACAACTGGAGATCATCCCATGCCCAGCTCTGCCCCCCTTCACTGGTGAAGTGTAGACCTACGTTTGATGTTGTTATGTAATGTTAATTTATACCATGCACCGCTGCCACCCAAGAGCAGTCTCCAGCTGCTCATGTTGGCAGACACTGTCAAATTGCAGTCCTACTTTTATGTTGGTGGTCTATTGATTTTGAAAATCTGGTCACCCTACATATGCAGCCATGGCTCCCCTTCTCAGCCCCCCTTTTTCAATCATGTATGCTCTTTCCTTACATCCCACACCACAAATGGTTACTGAAACACAGATATGCACAGCGTGGCTGCCTTTCTCAGCCATTCCCTCCCTCCCCTCCTCGGATAAGGGGAATTTAGCAAGCCTCTCACACTAAAGCACAGACAGTGGCAGAGGAAGAGGGCAAGAAAGACCCCCTTATGATATTCCAGGCACAGCTAGAATTCTACTAAGTACCTACATTAATTAATAACAACATCATGGCACAAAGTTAGGAAAAAACACTTTGTGAAAAGATGCCCTCTCCAATTCATATATACAGGCATAAAGTGGTCTGTAAAGTTCTGGGCAGTCAATCCAAAATGTAATTGTACTGACACAAATAATTAGAAAAATTGATAGTACGGTGCTACTCACATTTTTGCTGCTGTACCAACGTTCCTTCCCTGAGACTGGGCTATAGCATGAATATGAAAGTACTGGGACTTAGGATGCTCCTTGTTTGGAGGAAAGCCCAGTGTGGTGTTGTCCCCTTTAAGAATATGAGTCATGACTTTGTCATGACTGATTCTCAATAAAAGGAGCCTCAGCTGGAATGTGCGCCAGAACGGTGGCAGACTCCATGAATGGCACTCCTGTCTCAGTATCTCATGATTGGGCATGCAGCCTGATGTTATGTGATCACGGACCTGTACCCTGGCCTGCAGGCTGATGCCGTGTGACCATGGTACTGCAGCCACCATTGATCTGGGAGCCCCCAGATCAGTATGTGTATCCTGGGTGCCCCAGGCTACTGTACAGCCATGTGACCACGGCCATCCCGATAAGTTCGGGTGCCCCTGGCAACCACGTAAGCCAGTGTGATCCCGGCAATCAGGGTGATCCCTGCAATTGTTCCAGGCTGTGTGACCACGGCAATGCAATCCTCAGCTATGTGACCACAGCCCTGTTCTGGTGTGCTGGGTGCCTCCAGCAATGATTTTGCTTGACTGTGTGCCCACAGGTCCAGCCCACAAAAATGGCAATGAGGGGTCCGTGTACCCAGCTGTGTTGAGCGCATGAAGCACTCTGGGATTGAGCTGTCTAAGGTAAAGATAAGAAGATGCAGAGCAGCTGCCGCCGCGTTCAGTTGTGGGACTCTCTGGGGGGAGGAAGGTAATGTGGCATGGCTGCGACCCCTGCCTGGTCCCCTCCTGCCTAGGGGGGAGCCCGATGCCCATGACCTGTGTGCGCTGCTGGGATAGCCTCACGGATGAAGCAAGCTCCCACCTGGGAGAGAAAGAGGACACCCCAGCACAATGCTGGCAATGTCCCATTGGCCACGACCCTCTGTTAAGAGGGTGTTTGTGAGGCCGTGTTGAATGAAAGCCTAGTGTCCCAGTGGGATCTACTGCCATGTTATTTGGTTTGCTCCTGCCTGAGGGAGAGGATGGGTGACCCCCAGGGTTGTAATGGCCCTGTATTTCCCCATGGCCAGGGGCCGGAGTCTTTTACTCGCCATTCCCATTTGAGCCCCATAGGGCTCAATGGGAATGGGGAGGCCGGATGCACCGGCACCATTCACAATGGTGCCGGTGCATCCAACATGCTCTGCTCGCGGGTACCATTGCACCCGCCAGGTCCGACCTGATGGGTGAAAAGGCACCCGTGAGCAGAACTCATAGTTTGCTGGTCCGGTAACTATGGTACCTGCAAGTTTACCGGTACCGTAGTTACCGGAACGGCAACCTTGTAATGAGGCCCACTGTCTTTATTGTGTTTGTTATGAAAAATAAGGTGTGGTGTTGTCCCCTTTAAGAACATGTGTTATGACCACAGCGGTGTCCTGGCTTGCCTGGCGCCCCCAGCAATGATCGGGCCGGCCTGTGTGCCCACACGTCTAGCCCACAACACCCACCAGGAGGCACACTATCATGCTTTCGTCTGCCTTCCTCCGTTTCCAGTTCATTTAGTTGCTGCAGGCAGTGACCTCAGGAACATTTACTGTAACTAGGCAGTATTTGCAAACCATGATACTACTTACATCTGGCATTTCCACAATGGGAGGTAATGGTATGTACCATGTGCCAGCTATTTCAGGGGGTTGTGAGGAAGACATAACAGTGATCCTGTAAGAGTGTGGGGCAACTGCAGATCAAATTCAATGTTGTGGAATAGTGTTTTTTAAGGGATTGTTGTGCAAATGTAAAGATTTGAAAATGCTAATAATTGTATATATCTGATAAAAAGTAGGATGGGGAAACAACTTCAGTGTGTTTTGGGGACCCACCTCAGTGCTTGCAGCAACATTTTGCTCAGCAGATGGATTTCTGAACTCTGATTTGAGGATAGTCACATTAAAAGTACTTTCTTAAAGGCCAGTCGTACTTCCTCCGTTGGGAAATCCCAGAGGCTCCAATAAGCAGAACTTTTCAAAAACTCGTTTTTTCAGCGTGGGTATTTTGAGAATGTTAGCCCTCATTGAGCATTCAGGCCCAGGGTGCTAAGCCCGGAATAGAAAAAAAGACATCTCCTTGGGGCTCAGCACGACTCATTAGCCGCAGCGCCGAGGTAGAGGCCCCACTCTAAAATTGTAATTTGCGGGACGCACGATGATGTGCCAGTTGCAAAATAGAAGGTCAGGAAGGAAAGCTGCAGGCGAAATCTATTTGTCTCCAGTAGCGAGCCTTGCAATAATGCCATTAGTGACACCGAATGAAAGCTGTACTCGATATTTCCAAGGCAGCGACTTGCTTGCCTTCGTATACTGTCCTGTACGACTCTCACAATGTCTGTCTTACCCGAGCTTCGTCCACACGGCTATGGCTCCTTCCATGAACCCTTCTTCTATGATCATTCTTGTTAGCTTTATGTCTGTGCTTTGACATGCTACTATTTTCCCATCCTTATAAATCAAGCCAGTCTCACTGTTTTTCTGTCATTGGGCCTCATTACGAGTGCAGACTTGTTACACTTTTCCGGTGCCTGACTTCCTGGTACCACGGATTGAGAGGTTAGGTGCCGGAAAATCTTAGTCCCCATTCCCATGGAGTCCCATGGGGACACGGATGCGCTGGCACTGTTCCAGCTCTGCCTACCGGGGCTGTTCCGCCCGGCAGTTTAGACCTGTTTGGCGCAACGGCAAAGAAAGGCAGAGTTGTAGTGTGGCAGTCCGGAAAGTCTGCCGCTATGGTGCTACCGGCACCCTTAATTCCGGACCGCCACACCTGTAATGAAGCCCATTGTCTTTCTGACTGTTTTTCTCTCCAGATGTGACTGACACATTTTTTTCTGTCTATCTGTCTCCTGCACCCTCTTTCCAGGCAGGGAGAACTCGGGAGAATTCCTGTTAGGTCTCTGCACCCTGGGCATTGTTTGTGTGGTAACCTATTGTACTGAAGATTTGTAATATGGGGCCACTTTGAACATTATTTCCAGGGCCTCTTTTGGTTCCCAGTCCACCCCTGTTTCTAGGCCTATCTTTTGTATTAATCTATTTCTCTCTCTCTCTCTCTCTTTCTCTCTCTCAGACAACATATATTTGCTTATCTGCAAGTCTCTATATTTTCATGCTGGTTTCTGATGATCAGTCTACCCTTCAGGTCACTATTTGGTGTCCACCTTTGCCTACATGTCAGTGTGCATCTCTCTATAGGCCTGCTCCTCTATCTGCCTCTTTCACTATGCTATCCTTATCTCTCTCGTTTTCTCTGTCTGCCTCTCCATTGATGTGTGGCTCTGTCCTTCTCTGTCTCTTTCTACATACACATGAACACGTCTCTCTGCAATGACGACTCCCTTCATAGTGCTCTCATTATGGGGTAGAAAGGGCAAGCCACAAGCTATAAGTCTCAAGTATCATTGGGCGCTGAAGGCGTTTCAGTGAACGGGCGAAATATCAATATGTTAGTCGTGCCGAACATGCAGCGGACACAATGTTCTGTCACAGTGGTACGGTTTCCGGGAGCCGATATTGGCTTAATGTGCCGTGAAATAATACTTTTACGTTTACAGTACGTCAGTCACGTGACATTCTTAAACAATCAATAGCAAATAAAGTACTCTGTCACTGCAGGCAGCGTGTGGAAAGCAGTGGTTCGCGGAATTCTCCCTCAATGTGCACAGTGGTCGAATTGTACGAAAAGAAGTAGTGGAACTATGTGCCCTGCTGGCCTGCCCCCGTTCCCCACAAACCCCATTACCACGCCCTCTCCCACATGCAATACAATCCCCTAAGCAAGTGAACGGTCTCTTTTTAAAATAAAAGTAAAGGAAGAGTAAAACTTAATTTAAAAAAGTAGAGGAGCAGTGCACCCAACCACTCCAGCCCTCTTCAACCATTGTTAGAAAGGCAGTACAGGCAAGAGCGACTTATCTGCGGGTGTGAGGAAAAAAGGCAGCCCCCTTGCTCAGCCTAACCTGGTCATCATGAGGGTGAGGCATTGTACATACTAATCTTTAGATCCATCGATATTAGTTACGAAGGGGGCCTACCCAATGGCATCTCGCAACACTAGAGTAATAGTCCAAAATGGCAGCGGCACGGCCACTTCAACTCCTATTCATGAAAAGCATTACAGCCAGCTCAGCAGCACCCCAGAACGTGGGACAGTGGGAGGAGGTGGGGGGGGGGTAGCAAGGTGGCATTGGCAGATGGCTGTGCCCCACCACCTCCCATCCTGCATTTCACCCACAGTGAAAATACATAGATCTGGCACCTGTTAGACTCCCATTGGAAGTTAGTGTGAGTTGCCAACTCTGCCACTGGCATAATGTTGGGCCCCTGCAGCCCCCCACCCCCTCCCAAGCAAGGGCGTTGGGCCCTGCTAGCACATGTCCTGGGAGGGGACATCACTTGGAGAAAAAAAAGAAAAAAAATGTTTTTCACAATTAAAAAAAATATATTTCTTTTTGAATTCACTCTGCATTCATAAAGACATTATTTCTGTAACATAAATTATTTCTTTATGAAGGCAGTTTGACTACAAAAAGAAACTTTCTTTTTGAATTCCGAAGGCTTCTTCCTCCCCATGACATGGAAGACCCCAGCTTGGAGACATGGGGTGGAGGGTGCCCCATGACTTCAAAAAGAATACATTTTTGAAGTCACTCTGCCTTCATAAAGAAATTATTTCTGTTATGGTTCGGTCCTTGATGGAAATAATTTCTTTATGAAGTCAGAGTGACCTCAAAAAGAAACAATTTCTTTTTGAAGTAATAGGGCTCCCCTCAACCCCATGAGGTGTGTGTTTGTGAGCGTATTTTGAAAGGGTGCACACTTAAAAGTGTAGGTGGCTGTCTGTGTGCCTGTATGGTGAAAGAGTGCACACGTAAATGTGTGGATGGCTGGGTGTGCGTGTGTGTATATGGTGAATGGTGTATGTGCTTGTGTTCAGGGGAACAATAAAACCTACATTTTCAGGAAGGCTAATCCTTCAAATGTTGGGAAAGGCGCTAACTTCACGGGCGGTGGGCATACTTATTTGTGTGGGGGCATCTAACTTCTTTACGCATTGTAATGAGACTATTATAGTGCTGCTTTAATGTTACAAGCAGTTAACTCTCTCCTTTAAGTCTGCAAGCACCCACTTATGGACTGCTGTGAAAATGAGCGGTTTCCTGTTCCCGCTCTACCCTTCAAATCACTCCCCTGGCATGCAACTACTAAACCCACATCACAATTTAAATTGCCTAAAAAATGTGGCATTTGAATGCAGGTACTAACAGTGAAATGCTTTACGTTAGTAATTGCTGGGCCCTTGTTAACAGCGAAACCCAGGTGCCGTTTAACATCTGTGTCTTGTCCTGCCCGGCAACTGATCTGAAGGTCAGCCAGGTTGAATCAACATAGCCCAAAATTTCAGGGTGGGAGTGCTGAAGCCCAGTCAACTCAACGGTGTTACGCCACTACTTGTGTTTAATGCCTTGATTACTTATTGTTAATCGTCATTACTCCTAGTCCTATTCTTCCTCGTCCCTCTACTTGTGTAGGAGGCAGTACTCGTTTATGAGGCATTGTGCCTCATACACAAGTACTCGGATGAGGTAGAGGTACATGGAGGTAATGCCTGACTTAGCTACTTGTAATCTTCATTACTCCTAGCACCACTCTTCCTCATCCCAGTACTTACCTATGAGGTAAGGAGCCTCACAAGTAAGCTCTGGGTCAAGGAAGAGGGACGTGAAGGTAATTCTGGGTCAAGGAGCTGATTTTGAAGGTTGGGGTATGGGGTGGGAGGGATAGGGGATGTGTGGGGAGCAGGATTGTGTGATAAATCATAATGGTTGTCCATGTCCGGACTAAGCAGGCATGATATGTGGTATTAGTGGCTAGAGAGACATTTTGGTGCAGCCAAACTAGTCATGTCTTAGTTTGATATCACTTTTTTTTAACTGCGCATTTCTGATAAAACAGTCCTGCTAAGTATTATTACCTGGCTAGACTGGCATTTGGATGCTGCCAGTCTAGCCGTTTCTTACTGCAACATTGTATATTTCTCTGGGCATCTGTGATAAAATATCATATGATATAGGTCATTTATAACATGCCTGTACACAAGTGTTTCTAGGTGCAACAAGACAAGGGAGGGAAGATAAGAGGGAGGACAAGACAAACAATCTTATTAGGCCTTGTGTCTTTCAGATTGGGCAAATGCAAAAACAAGAAATGCAAGGGGAAAGGGAGGGAGGAAGTGCAAGGAAGAGGAGAGGGGAAAACAGGGCAGTAATGCTCTGAGTAAGTGCAGCCAGGGCAGCGCAGCTCTGGGTAGTGCAAAGAGAACAAGGGACTGTAGCATTACAATTACAACCCGTAAGCGCACGGTAGGCCCGGAGGCAGTGCAACAATGAGTGATCAAGAAAGCGCCTGGACTCAGTGAGACTCTGAGGGTAGCCAAGCAACCAGGCAGTACAGCAAACAGGTAGGTCAGCAGGGGAGGGAGAGAGAGAAAGCAAAGGAGAAGAGGAAAGTTCTGAGCTGCTTCCAGAACTTCAGGTGGTCTGCTCAAGTTTGAGAGGGGCTGGCAGGCCATTCCAGACAGAGACACCTTCAGAGGAGAGAGATCACCCCCACTCTCTGCCTGGAGAATCGTCTAATCCTTAGAGAGTTGGAGGTAGCTGGGGGAAGGGCTCAAGAAGGAAGGTATTTTGGAAGAGAGCATTCGATGTAGTGTGGGCCCCAACCACAGAAAGCCTTGTGGACAATGCAAAGGGTCTTGAACTTCATCCTTGCAGCCACCGGTAGACAGTGGAGAGATTTCAGGGCTGGAGAGATACGATTCCTGGGCTTGAGGCGAAGGAAGTCCTGTTCTTGATGAGTTGCAGAGGGCGGAGAGTAGATTGAGAAAGAGATTGTTGCAGTAGTCCAGCCTAGAGAGAGATACAGTGCTCTGGAGACAGTGAGCTTCTGGGGGAAAGTGAGAAAGTGAAGAGTCCCTTTGAGGAGGAGCAGCTGGTAGTGGGACTTCTTCACGAAGTCCGAGATGTGAGGAGAGAAAGAGAGAGTGGAGTTGAAGATGACACCAAGGTTTTTTGACTCACAGGAAGGCGAAGGAAGAGGGCCCAAGGTGGTCGGCCAGAGTGAGAGAGGGGAAAGCAGGGGCATGGGTCCCAATGAGAAGGATCTCCATCTTACTGACATTAATGCAGAGATTGTTGGAGGCTCACCAATCCTCAATCGCGGATAGACAGTCAGGGATGAACAAGAGAGGAGAGGAGCCCGAAGGAAAGCTGAGTGTCATCCGCATAACACTGAAAGTTAGAGGAGAAGGTAAGATCAGGTGGGCCAAAGGAACCAAGTCAAGGTTGAAAAACCAGGGTGATAGGATATAGTCCTGGGGAACGCCACAGGTGGAGAGAGAGGTGGCAGAGAGAAAGGGACCAAGTTGGATCTGGGAAGGGCAGTCCTAGAGGATGCAGGTCAGCCACTCCAGGGCCTGATCTGTGATGCCCAGGTTCTCACTTAATCGATTTATCAGGATGGCGTAATTGACTGTGTCAAAAGTAGAGGAAAGATCAAGGATGATTAGGACAGAAGGAATGCTGGAATCAAGGTTAGAGAGCAGATCTTCACAGGTGTTCAGGAGAGCAGTTTCCATGCCTCTGGCAGCCCTGAAGCAAGACTGATGGTCATGGAGCCAACCAACAGATTCAGTGTGGAGAGTAAGCTGGGAGATGGCCAGCTTTTCCAACAGTTTGCACAAGAAAGGGGTGATGGAGATTGGGCGATATGTTGCCGGGCAGGTAGGATCGGCAGAGGAGAGGGGAATGTTCCAGTGGTGAAAGAGTGATTACAGAAATCGGCCAAGGCTGGAGCGATCGAGTCAATATGGTCCTTTATGGTTCTGGAGGAGCAGGAGAGCACCTCATTGGATGACACTTTCCTAGATCAGACTTGTCTAGAAACCTCAAGTGTTGTCAGAGAGAAAGGGGAGGAAGTAGGAGGAGAGGTAGAGATGGCCGAAGAGTTGCCGAGAGAGGAAGAGGGAGAGGAAGACGAGATAGAGGACAGGATGTCCTGAGTTTTAGCTGAGAAGTGAGGGGCCCGAGCCATACAGAGAGTCTGGGAGGGAACAGGAGAGGTAGAGACAGCAACAGGATTGACCAGTTTCTTGCAGATTTTAAAGAGTTAGGCCGTGTTGTTATAGGCCCCAGAGACCTTGGCTTGAATGTGTGCTCTTTTCTTGATGAGTGTTACTGCTTCGACTGAAATTTTGGTGCAACCAGTCTAAGTATGTCTAAATGTGCCCTAGCATGCTTTAATGTAATGTTATTACGTGTCTACTATGGTTTACATTGTGCAGCCAGTGGGTCATGTTTTCAATGTGGCATGGCATTTTTAAGAGAAAAGCAATAATGTTCCTGTGCACTGTTGGTGACTTGCATGTATTGGATTGGTATTACCCTACAAAACAATTGCAAATACTTTGGCTTTTTTGCAAATTCTTCTCATAAAGTGTGCCATAAATTGCATTAAAAGACATATTTATATCTTTCTCCTAGTATAGTGTGCGGCATACCCCTTTAGCAGCACATTTGTGCTTATTGTGCAAGCGTGATAATGTAGGCTGGCCCAGATTGTGGCACGATCAGTGATTTTTTGCCGAGTTGGGGGGCCCTCATCATGGCTTGCAGGGGGTCCCCGCATTTTTTTGTTACGCCACTGAAGTCTGCCTCACAGATGGGCAAACGTTTCTTGATGGCATGTTCGCAATTCATTCAGCCTATGAACTTCAAGTGCAGCTGCAGCAAATCAAAAACAGCATTTCTGACACTGGGAGGAGTGGGCTAGGATTTACTACCAAGGAACCACGTCTGGTGCCCTTCCTGTTCATAAAATGCTGCTCCTGTCTGCCTTCCATTAGAACACCCAACTGGATGAAATCTGGCAAATAAGCAGAGCAGGGGGCTCAGCACCTGGGCAGAGGACCTGCTTGACTAGGGTGGATAGAGGACGGGCCAGTGAAATATTCACCTGATGCCCCAATGCATGGAATGAGCCATCAGTACAAGCCACAAACTGTAATCGACATACATGCACCCTAGCACATGCTCCCCTCCCATGAATGCCCAACATCAAGAGCAGCTGGCCATTCTCTTAAGAATCCATCACTGTGCAGTGTGGTTTCAGGTTAGGTTTTACGCTTCATTGGCTTTATTGACTAAGTCACTCAAATTTTGATTATGTTAATAGACATTTTGGAGTGTGGTTTGCCTGATGGAGACATTCTCCCTTACATTGGGCATCAAATGTTGGTGCCAGGCTCTCTTCTCAGTGGAGCAGGCCCTATCACATTTCTCTGCCTATACATATTCTTTGCACGATGTAGGGACTGGCAGATGATGACATCCATCTCCTGGCTAGTGCCCAGCATGTGATTTGCTGAGGGATTGTAGTATCACCTAAGCTTTCATTTATTGTAAGCCGCACAACAGATGACACAAAATACTACAGGGCAACATCTCTGTTAGATATGCATTTTCTGTCTTCTACAACTTTCCAGAGCAGAAGTTTAAAGCATTTTCATGTTAAGGAATGTGTATGTCCACCAGCAACTAGTTGATGGGCCAACCTACATGAGAGATAGCCATAACCCACACTTACACAACGAAACTTGAATAAGAAATGAACACTGAGACTTGAAACCAGATGAATCCCTATGGGAAACTATGGTCATGTTAACCACTTTTATCATTGTCCAAACTAAAGGCATTGTTACATGGCCTATTGGAAGCCAAATTGTCCTGTACCCTATGCTGCAAATATACAGTATTTTTCTATTGACTATCTGATCCCCACTGTTTCTGAGCACCCATGATACCTACTAGCCACCTACGGCCAACACAATTCCTCTGAGGTGTCATGTTAGTCAATACATTCAATTTTCTGCTGTTTGTGCCACTTAAAGGGTACCTTCACGCTATGTTAGTTGACGGTCATGATACAATACTGACCTTTCTGGCTGACTTTGCAACCTTTGACCCAACGGACCATAAAATGCCACACTATTTGAGAATGGATGGAAATTGGTTGAAACCATTTACTGCATACCATTCCTTCCGCCGCATCTACTCTCATCCAATTAAATTGTCATAAGTAGACACTGTCACTCATACAGCATTGTACTGATTCCCTCCTGGGTTCTCGCATTCATCCATGTCTGTATGAAAACATTAGCATAGATACCACACCACATGTCTCTAGGGGATGTCTAAGTGAGTCGGACGAGCAACTCTGAATGCAACCACATATACCAGTAGCAGTACGGTATCAAATGCTTTGAAACATCCCTCCACCCAATACACCACAAACCACATTATGATTACACTTGTTTTACTGTCTTGTATATCTTTTGTATGGCCAAGCATTCTGAAGTGACACTAAGGTGATCAGTGAGGCCCACTTTGAATCTAAAAAATAGGTAAATGTCATATCCTCTTGCCTCTGCCTTCTCTGTTTCTTGTCTGTTACCGCTCCACTGCGCGGGGTACGCTGGATCACTTCCACTTGGTATTAGAGGCTTCCTCACTGAATCTGCCAGTCCTCCTCTGGATTGAGTCCCGTGTTAGAAGTGTGAAGCCAAATGATCCATCTGCATCCTCCTCCTCCCCAAAGTTTGCACCCACTCGGGTCTTCTGCTCAGCCTCCACCGCAAGCCAGCAGATCAAGTTCATTGGTGCATCTCGGCAATAACATGCAGCTCCCCCGCACCACTGACACATAGTTTGCATGGAGTCCTTCCACAGGCAGCGTTCAATGTTCTCTCTGGGGACACTCTGCATGCATTTCTCATGACGTATTAGTCTACTATATACATTTACCTAAACATGTGTCTTGGTTGCTCTACACTGCACTAGTAAGCAAGCAAATCCCACTGAGTAAGCTAGAGATTTTCTGAAACGAATAGGCTCATTCTTTTTTTAACAATGTTTGGAATATTAATACAGGCATTAACGTTCCAAACCAACAGATGGCTTGGCAACTGCAGCTATGATCCTAGAATGCAGATGGAACACGCAGCAAACCAGGGCATTCAGTCTTTCTACATTGAGCTGTCGGTAGTGCTTTAAAATCCTTCTCGCTGCATCTTGCACATATTTTTAATTTTTTTTATTACTTGATTCAATTGTTAAAAAGAAACATTTTTTACAAGATTCCTCTTTGAGGATCTGTCTCTCAGCGTGCAGTCAAAACAGTTAATCCTGATCGTGCCAGCCTCTGCCATTTCAAGGAGAGATTTGTTCGCCTCCAGTTGTGGGGTTTATTTGTTGAGGTCCCGGGCGTTTCAATAGACCTTGCACATATTATGTCCCTTTACAGAACGCTGAGGCTTACTCCAGCATTACACAACGTGTCAGATGAATGGATATCCTCAGAATTAACAGCCTTGTAGGGTTAAAAACCTAAAAATGCTTAAGGTCCTGCAAAGAAGTGATACAAGTCGTGGGTCTGAGGGTGGATCACATGCAGGGTTCCTTGCTAAACTAGACAAAATAAAGGTTGCTTGTCCCACTATTCTATGCTTCCATTTCTAAACTGGCATGACTGGCTGCGGCTCCCTACATGCCTATGTTAGGGGCCTACAACCTTTGGCTCTCCGGATGTTTTGGGCTACAACTCCTATCATCCCTGTGTATCAGAGTCAATGGTAAGTGATCATGGGATTTGTAGTCCAAAACATCTGCAAAGTTGCAGGTTGCAAGTTACAGACGCCTGGTCGACACAGTCTTGCCGTGCACTTTAAATGGGCCTGCCTGAAGGCTATTAGACACTTGCAGCTTCTTGTAAGCATACACTCCTATTGAAATGATCACGAGAGAAGTCACCTAGGCACACGTTTGAAGTATGCACCCACAAGTAGTAGTATATGACTTAATTCGATTTTCTACATCAACCACAAGCATACGATCATGTATACACAAAAAAGAAAAACTTTACAAAAGCTCACATTAAGAAATACCTGTTTCTCTCACTGGATACAGCAGAGGCCACCATTTGGATAGCGGTGATTGGGCTTTGCCAATACACAAACTCTGCCGATACACAAGCTATCAAAGGCAAAAGAAACCTCACCCTGTTGTAACACAAGACATAGTTCACAATGGAAGGCTGCACAGCTTTCTGAGGGCCCCAGGTGGCCTCTGGGACTCCTTCGAGTGACACATGAAACAGGCTCTGAGCCCTCTGGACACAAGGTGCAATTATAACAATGAAAAACATGCTTACTGTCATTCGTGATACAGATATACACATATGGCATGAGAGATTACCAATAGTTTTGCCCATTCTATAGCACTGGATAATATTCAACAGTGCCTAGGAAAGGAATCGCATTCTGGTCATGGATGGTGAACTCCCCAGTCTTCATGGTGACTGGACAATGAGCCAGCCTTGAAAGAGTCAGGCAGCACATTGTTTGCTATGGAGGACTGAACACCTTCAGAGTTCTTCATGTTGGTGGAATTTACCTCTGCAGTAAACCCATCAGTTGTTGGCAGACTGTTTTTTATAGAGAATGGTTAATTATAATGACTGTAGCCGGTTAATGGCAAAACAAACGCCCACAAATTATGTTGGTGGCCGTGTGGGCTGTCCATTTATTAATGCCAATGCTAATCATCTTGCATTTCACCCTCTGAATTCGTGCATTCAGCAATCAATAGTGTGAAAGAATGCCATCTGGTGAAGTCGGGATAGCCTGAGTTTGTTTTAATGTTTTTTAATAATAAAATGATGCAGATAATTCTGTTTCTGCAAATGAGATTTGATATTCAGGCCCCACTTTCACAATATCCCATGCCAAAAGGCATAATGCACATATGTTCCCTGATGTGACCATCTCCTGACATCCCCAGCAGTTGTTACAAAGGCAGCAGTGCAGGCTCAAAAGTCACATGTGCATTACGGAACAAAGGTGCTGGAACTCAAAATTCCAACCGGCAGAGGTGGCTTTGTAACCATCTGCACATCTGTTTCAAAATATTCTAAGTGTGTTCCCCAGTAGCCTGGTGCTAGTTATTGGTATCTAAATATAAGCCATGCCTGGTTTTGACATGGTAGCTACTGAGATTACACAATTAAGCAGCCAAAAGCATTTGGTGTAAATCATTTTCACCTCAGTTAAAAGTGACTCAGCCATGACAGGGCCTGGAGTGAATGAAGCATTCTGGCCTGGGTGTAACACCAACAACCAGCCCCTCGAGGAGGGACAGCACCTCGCTGCAGGGAACAGGTACTCTCCCTGAGAGGTCCCTGTGATGAATTGGATTCTGCACCGCATGAGTACAAGGATGAGTAGGGGTAAAATTGCAACTCAGTCCTCACACTTGTACAAACCCAAACATACCATAATCATGCAGGTAAAACAGGGACAATCAAGCGACATACCACCTCAAAGGAAAGAATAGAGAAGATGTAACTGACCGGAAAAAGTAGCACTCTGAGCATAGTTCCAGGGGTGGTAGGTAAGGTACTACCATAAAAAGAATATCTTCTTGGAAACAGAAGCAATCATGACCTAACCAGTCTGTAGGGTCCAAGTGGACCATGGGGGCAGGTCATCATCAACAGTACCTGGTCTCAGTTGTTGGTGGACGCATCAGGCCCAGTGTCAAATGATGATGCAAGTAGATCAGACTCAGTTCAGACACGTATGGTCGTGCAGGCCCTGGCAACAAGCTGGCATCGGGTGGGGGCAAATACAGGTGCTCTGTGTGGTAGAACAGCTGTTCTTCAAAGATGCAGGTTGGGGTGGTCCCAGGAATGCTTCGCAGATGGCCAGGCCGAGTCGTGTTTTAGACACTGGGTGGGGTTGGCGAGTGACGCTCCAGTGGTTCGAGTTGGCGGGCCACGGTCATCACATCGGAGGTCGAGGCTGCATTGATGTGTGATCAATTAGGCTGCAGTACACAGGCTAGCTGGGCCGAGCTGTGGTTGTAACTACCGTTTTCATTTTTTTTTAAAATGTATTTATTGAAAATGTGTATGGTACCCATACTGCAAGACATGTTTGCAGGTGCCACAAGACAACAAAGGGGAGGGGGGCAGAGGGGGAGAATAAAAATAAACAATAACAGTCCTAATGGGCATTGTGACATTTGTATTGTGGAAGCGTAATATCAAGAAGTGCAGGGGGGAGGAGAGGAAGTCAGGTGAAGGGGTGGGATAGGGTGAGGGAGATGAGGGAGAGGTGAAGGCTGGAAGGGGCCCAGGGGCTCAGCAAGTGCTAAGGGAAGTCCAAGAGGGCAAGTGCCAGGGGGAAGCAGGTGAAGGGGAAATAGTGCAAGGGAATGGGTGGACCAACCTCAGTAGGCTGGACAGGGAAGGGTACACGAGGGCAAGTGCTGGTAGGAAGGGGTGAAGGGGAAGACTGCTCAAGGGGGGCCTGGCCCCAGTAAGACTGATAAGGGAAACAGGCAACTAGTCAGAGCAGCAGTGGGAGACTAGCAGGGGAGGGGGAGATGGAAGGAGGAGAAGGGGAACATGTTGAGGAGCTTCCAGAACTTTTGGAGATCTGGCTGCAGTCAGACAGGGGCTGGAAGGCTGTTCCAGAAGGAGGCTCCTGCCGAAGAAAGAGATCTACACCCCACTCTCTGCTTGGTGAAATGTCTGATCAGCAGAGAGTTGGAACAAGAGGACTGAAGGACTCTAACAGGGAGGTATTTAGAGAGAGAGAGTTGAATGTAGCAGGGTCCCAAGCCGCAGTAATCCTTGAAAGGGTCCTGAGGCTATTGGCGAGATTTTAGGGCTGGAGAGATGCAGTCTGTGGGCATGAGGCCAAGTATATGTCTCACAGTCCTATTCTGGATTAGTTTAACACGGCAAAGTGATGAGAGAGATAGGTTGAGGAAGAGGCTGTTACAGTAGTCAAGCCTTTAGAGAACCAGAGCTCTGGAGATGTTGAGTTTCTGGGGGAAGGTGATGAAAGGGAGAATGCCTCTTAGGAGGTGAAGCTGATAGTGGGCCTTCTTGGCAAGGTCAGCGATATGAGGAGAGAAGGAGAGGAGTCGAAGATGACACCCAGGTTTTAAGCCTCACGCAAGCGTAAGGGAAGGTGGCGGAAGGAGGGTGGCCAGAATGTAGTACGGAAGGAGGGGATAGGAGTCCCAATGAGGAGGATCTCAGTCTTACTGGCATTGAGGCATAGCTCGTTAGCAGCGCACCATGCCTGGATAGCAGTCAGACAGTCGGGAATGAGAGAGGAGCGAGAGGAGGAGGTGGAAAGCTTAAAGGAGAGCTGTATATCATCAGCATACCACTGGAAATGAGGAGAGAAGGTGTAAATCAAGTGGACCATTGGGCCAAGGTTAATAATTAAAAGCCAGGACGAGAGGATCGAGACCGGAGGGATGCTGAAGGTCGAGAATGAGGTAGATGAGAGATAAGGGCCCAATTTCACTTGAGAAGGCTGGTTTGAGAGGATGGAGGTTAACCAGTCCAGTGTCCCGTCCGTGATGCCAAGGGTATCACAGAGTTGATTTATGAGGATGGAGTGATTCACTGTGTCAAAGGCGGAGGAAAGATCAAAGAATATAAGGGCAGAAGGAGTGTTGGAATAGAGGTTTGAGAGCAAGTCGTTATGGGCATTCAGGAGAGGAGTTTTCATGCCACTGACAGCTCTGAAGCCAGTCTGATGGTCATGGAGGCAGTTGACCGATTCGGTCTGATGGATAATTTGTGAGATGACCAACTTCTCCAGGAGTTCGCCCAAGAAATGGGTAGTGGAAACAGGGCAGTAGTTAACCAGGCATTAATGGACCGCAGACAGCTTTTTTAGCTGGGTGTGTAAAAGGGAGTGCTTTAGAGATGAAGGGAAGGTGCCAGTGGCAAACGCGTGGTTACAGAACTCAGCCAAGGAGGGAGCGACAGCGCCAATGTTGTCCTTCATAGTTCTAGAGGAGCAGGGTAGCACCTGTTTGGAGGAGACTTTAATAATGCAGACTAGCCTAGTAACCTCATCAGGTTCAATGGGTAAGAAGGAGGAGAAAGGGTGGAAGGAAGAGGGGAGAGTAGAGAAGGCCTGCATGTAGGCAGGGGGTGTGAAATATACCCCCTGGATGCTAGAAATAAAGAGGCCAGAGTCATTTGTGCATGTTCACCGAAACATAAGGCCAGCACAGAAATGATGCCAGACTTCAGGTCTATGGAACAAAAAACAGGCCTAAAATCTAGGGAAAGAAAGTGGGCCTGACTCTAAAAATTGCAAAGATGTGCACAGCGCCTTTCGGGAAGGAAAAGAAAGACACGTGGCAATGATGTTTTGATTCAATCCATAAAGAGCTGCACTTACACATCAAGAAACCGCAGTGCACAGTATCTTCAATGGGATGCCAAAATTGTGCTCCAAGCAGCTGAAGTTAAACAGAGCTTTGCATGTAAATTAAATACAAGAATGTCATTTTCGTTTTTCCCTCCAAAGTGACAGTATGCTAAGTGAAATGCCCACTACACTTTCAAGCTTGGGCATGGTGTTCTCATAACACATAAGGACAATTTCAAATTGCAAGCATTTTGAAACTGTGTGCCTTATAAGATCTCATTTAAAATGCATTTATGTACAAGTTTATAGGCTGTTTGCTGCAGGTACATGGACGGTCATTTCTCCAAACTTGAAAATAACCTCCAGGACTTCGCTCTCTTGCCTTGGAGAATCAGGCCTGGTTGTCTTCATCCATCATTGCCTTTCCTTAAAAATGCAAGTAGGAATACTTTTTAGATCAGAAATGTGTTGGACACCAGATAAAGTCATGTCTGTTCTGCAGCACTCGTGACCACTTGTGACCTCCAGGTCACCCCTTAATGAAAGGAAGTTTATAAGCTGTGAGGCAGAGGAAAGCCCTCCTCATCTTTTGGCTGGGATAGGCTGCTTCTTACTGCCACCTGCTTGGTGACCTAGGTAAATCATAGTACCCCTGTGCTATCCAGCAGTTGGACACCTTGATAGTTAAGTGAGCCTCCCGCATGGCTTGATGCACTTGTTTCAGATGGGATAAATGGTCGAGGTGGCAACACTAAAGTCTTCCAGCCTCGTTAACACCTCGTTCACCATTCTCTTGAGGGTGGCAACGATATTCTTTAATACGAAAGGCATAACCTTGAACTGGTAGTGCTCATCCGGGATGGAGCATGCAGACCTCTCTTTCGCATTATCCGTCAGGCCGACCTGACAGTACCTGCTGTGATGTAAAAGGGATGTGGTGTGAGTTTGGCTTCATGACAGAATTCCATGCAAAAGCAGACCTTGGTTTTCCCGCCACTGAATTGTTTAGGTACTAGTGCCAAAGGGCTAACCCAGAGGCTGCAGGATGACTCGATCACCCCCAAGGCCAAGATCTTGGAGACTTCCTCCTCGATGGTGTCTTTGACCATGTCGGACATTCAGTGAATCCTACTTTCCATTGGTTTGCTGTCTCCGGTGTCGATATCATGGACGCACCAATCAATCTTCCTGGGAGTCAGCGAGAACAGTCCAGTCAACTGATCCAGCAGCTGCAGGCATTCTTGCCTTTGATGTTCAGTGATGTCTGGGGGGAATTGAACTCCCACTAGAGACCAGTCAGTGTGCTCTACACGCAAGAAGTCAGTGAGGGGATCCGTCTCATCCGAGTCATCACTAGGCATCTGACTTCGGGATCTCGTATCAATGAGCAGGTTCACCTCACTTGTCTTGCAAAGCACTGGGTTTGACGGTTTCCATGATCCAGATCATTGGGCCCGGGGTGTACTTCGTCATGGTGGTCTTCAGGTCATGCTAGTGCTTCATGAGCTCCTGACTTACCTTCAGGTTTGGGTGCTTCCTTCCCCGTACTTAACCACCTTGGATCAAAGGCCAAGCACATAGTTCACTATGTTGTGGGAAGGAATTTGACGATTGCCCAGCTGTCCTTGCCACACCAGATTTAGCGGACCCTTAAAACAGAAGGGGTGGTGAGGGGACAAAACCCCTCACCATCCTGTGGCACCTCCCGGTAGGAGTACAGGAGGCATGGCGAGAAACTATAACATTTTCTCCCGAGAGGCTCTTCCAAGCCACTTATCATGTACTTGGGGGTCTTGTTGAAATGGGCCACATCCTGTCGGTTGTGGTCAACATTCCAAGATGTCCTGCCAATGGAATTTCGTAAGTCAAGTCCAAAAGCAACCTTCTGTGGCACTGGGGAACCACCAAACAGTGGCTGACTCCGCTTCAGAAGTCTTGCGTTCACTGGACAGGAGACTATACTCCCAGTACGCCTTGAACATCCCAGGGGCCTCCCTCTGGGCTTGCCTCTCTGCCTGCTCATGCAGTGCTGACAAAGTTGGACCGTCCCACTGTGCTTGGCAGAGGTCAGCCTGGCTCATGCCCCCAGCAAAGGACAAGACGCTTAGCTCAGGGAGACCTGTAAGGTCTGAAGCTGCAGTGTCTGCCACCTTAGGTTCTGGTTCTCTGACTGTAGGCATCCCTGAATTCAATGAGTCGGGTGCAGTCATGGCAGGCACTGCGGTGGCCACTAGACCCTCTTTGGTAGGAGCAGGCATCTCTTTTTTCTGTGAACTCTGGATCAAGACTGGGTAGTAACATCACAGCTGGTCTTATGCCGTCTTCAGCCTTATGAGCCCCTGGATCCATGACCACCAGGGCTGCTTCCCGAGCTGCTTCCTTAGCACTTGAACATGTGACCTTGGCAATAATTTCAGCATCAGGACTATCATTCCCTAACAATCTACTGGAATGGCATCCTTTACAGTGACACAGAGGTGAGAGGTCCCCCCTTCAACTGAACTCCACGATAGCCAGTGGGCATTGGGTGAGACCATTGAATCCCCTAACTAGTCTCGGAGAACCAAGGATGATCTTGTCCTCTCTCACCCACTGTTGTTGTACAGCTATGGTACTCGCAGCAGTATCATGAAGTGCTGGGTCTTTGCTCCTGTTAATGAAAACGTGGTCCAAAAAGATCCCTGTGTTAGTCGGCAACGAGTGCTTCATGGGAGACCTAGTAGCTTTCCCACTGAGTGATAATAGGTTGTATTTTGCCAACCCGAGGCTGAGAGGGAATTCATCATCTATAATGTCCAAATTGACTCTTTCCTCTTCTTCCGCCGACTCCATTCGCATTGCTCTAATTTATGCCGGCTTGTGTCTACCCTTGAAGACATCCCTTCCTGTGTTTCTGATCTCCGCAGGCAGAGCAGTGAGTTTAGGGCCCTTTAGTAATGTGCATACAAAGGATGGGTTCACAGAATAACTCTGAGTTCAAATAACGAAACCAACTCAGGAAGATGGCAAAGAGCTGTTTTATTCTCAATTATCTAAAACAGGGATTTACAACAAACATCAACAGACGTTCACTCAATTTGTCTCAGTGATCTACTTGGCAAATAATGAAAACCTACTAGGGATTGTAATTGGCTGACTGGGAATATCTAAGTATACATTAAATAGGAACTGGGATTGTGATTGGCTGCCCTCTATCAGGTGGACAATATAGGCCTACCTCTAAAATATGCCATCTTCAAAATCATTAAGTACATGGTTTTCAATTGGCCTTTAAACTATAAGGCCCTTCAATATACAGCCCTCTACCATTTGTTGGCACGCTGTGCCATTTCTGGAACATTCACTTAGCAGCACGTAAGCCCAGACCACCCAGGTGCAAGGAGATGGGCCTGACTCTAGTTCCCCACCCAATTAGCCCAACTTCTCTCATCGCCCATGCCTTCTGCCATGAAGATTGTCTTTGAACTTGGCTTGCAAAGGCCTGCAAAGTATCTTTCTCTCGGGGAATAAATGGAAGTGTGGGCACTCACTATCATTGTACTAGGACTCTATTTTCATCCTTGGCTCCCGTGACAGGAGACCACGATTTGATTCGTTTTTCAGTTTTAAATGTCTTTAAGCAAATAAACATTGGCACTCTTGGTATTCTTTCCTTGCACCTTAACACGAGATGATTCATCCTTCGCACATTCACTCCTTTCAAGAATAGATAGCCGATCTTGGCTGCTCCAGTTTGATACCTGGTCAGACAACCTCGCCGCACAGCTCCACGATTTCAACTTATTCTTGCTGCAACACAATTCTGCCTTCTTTCTTCATGGGTCCTGGCTTACTAAAATTCATGATATTGTTGTACAGCTTCTATACAATGGCGGCTTCAGCTGCATTCTATTCACTACATATTACCACCTTCCAAGATGACATAATCTTCCTTGTGTTTCAGCGTCTGTACAATTATTGAACGGTTGATTCTCTGCAGCACTTTGTGTACATGTAATCTTCTTTTCCGTATTTAAAAGTTCACTTGACTCTTTACTACATCATTGGTTTCTGTAAGATCCATACATCCTATGCCACCATCGAATAAAGCGTCCCAGTTGCCCAACAACGGCCCGAGGAGCCACTGGCAACCTGATTGGCCGCCCAATCCCATTTAAGGTAACCGGAGGAACCGGAAGGTGTTAGCCGGCCCTCCATTTTGAAGGCCCGCCTTTAAAAGGCCCTAACCTGTCGGTGCCTGTTGAGGCCGTCACGGCCGCAGGGCGCGTTACTTTGCCCAAATATCATCACGCACACCGCTACAAGTCTTCTCCCCTGTGGATCTCTCCTACGGTCATGCCTGCCATCTCGGACTGCCTATATCGATCGATAGGCACAAGCAACTGACTCACAATACAGAGCCGACAATTCCAAATGCGCTAGAGACCAACATCTGTTCCATCCGAAGAAAGTGCAATCTATCTAACTACCACACCATATAGACCAGGCGTCATCTCACTTGACTGACAAAAGTGGCTGCCCGAGAGGATACATAGACTAACATCAGGTATGTCACTGTGCTCAGAGGGTCTGAAATGCAACCTAAAATGGTGAACGTGAGATGTGTTTTCCTCTTGCTTATCATCTTTCTGCCCTCTCGCTTGCACATATGCACGTTAGGACTAACAAACACCTGCATATATGTATTACTCGCCTGCTATGTAGCCCAAAATTGCGCCTCATACCCAGCTCCTCCACCTAAACTGCACAACGCTTATGCCTTAGCACACAGGGTATCCTGCCTAACCACTGCCCTGTAGTCCGGGCATGCATCCCATTTATACTCTATCTGTACCTAGCAGACCAATCTGTATCTTATTTCAACTAGCTGCCCTGATTTTCCATTTTTATTTCATTTGGACCTAGCTGCCCTGATTTTCCATTTGTATTTAATTTGTACCTAGCTGCCCTGACTTGCATTCCATTTGTATTTCATTTGAACCTGGCAGCCCTGACTTGCATTTCATTTGTATTTCATTTGTACTTAGCTGTCCTGACTTGCATTCTATTTGTATTTCATTTGTACTTAGCTGCCCTGACTTGCACTCCATTTGTATTTCATTTGAACCTAGAAGCCCTTACCTGCATTCCATTTGTTTTTTATTTGTATTTAGCTGCCCTGGCCTGCATATCATTTGCACCTAGCTACCCTGACTTGCACTCCATTTGTATTTCATTTGCACCTAGCTGCCCTGATTTGCATTCCATTTGTATTTCATTTTTACTTAGCTCCCCTGACCTGCATTCCATTTGTATTTCATTTGAACCTAGCAGCCCTGACCTGCATTCCATCTATATTTCATTTGTACCTGCCGCCCTGTTTTGCATCCCATCGGTACCTAGTAGCCCTGAGTCGCACTCATTTGTACCTAGCATAGAGGCGCATCTTGCCTAACTACTGCACTATAGCCTTAAACAGCTTCATGCTAGTGCATTAGCCCACAGCTATATCCTGTCAACCCCAATACGGCCTCAGAAGCCTGTAACGAGCCTCTTAAAGTGACTTACTCACCTAGCCTCAGCATGACCACTGTCAAAACCATCAGGCAACACATCTACTTTTCCCTGTTCATAGTCAGTCTCACACTCTGCCCCGTTAGTCACCACACACAAGCCCCTAGAGACTCATCTGTAACTACACATGACTCTCCCAACATCATGACAACTAATCAACTTCCAGCTAAGGACAACCTTATATACCAAATACTGAATAACCCATGCTCTACAGAATCCAGGAACACTCGCCTTAGAGCTAGACTAGCTAAAATATATGAGCCAACTACAAGCTCGCTACCCACCACTATAGGGAAAAGGACTCCTAAATTGCCGGCTACTACAAAGACAGCAAACTACCACCTTGCTAAATCCAAAAGATGCACACCTTTACACGTGAACCTGAGAGACCAACTAGCCTCCCACCCTGCACTACAGCCCCCACCAGCCTGGCTATCTGAGGAGCTCTAATAAAGTCTAGATCTCTAGTAGCACATGCCACTGAGATTGCAGACCTGATTCTGAGGGACAACTTAGACTTCCTCGCCATCACTGAGACATGGTTACACACTGCAGCAGGCCCTATGCTTATGTTAGCAGTCCCATACTCCTATACTATTCTGAGACAAGACAGACAAGGAACTAGAGGAGGAGGCATTGCCATTATCTGCAAAAGCAGTCTCGCCATGAGACCTGCCCCCCTCACGACTTCCAATCGTGTGAAGCAATGTCAGTTAAAATTCTTTTGAACAATTCTCAAACACTTAATATACATCTGATATACCGCCCCCCGGGCCCAATTTGAACATTTGAGGATGACATTAATACGATCATAGCTAACAACCTCAAAAACTCGACACAATCATTACTACTAGGAGACCTCAATTTGGGCTTCAATGACCCATCAGACCTGCCTGCCTTGGCAATTGCTAATACACTAGTAGAATTAGGCTTCACTCAAAAAAGTACTACCCCGACCCATAACAAAGGAAGAATAGTAGACTGGGTGGCGGACCACAACTGCCAAGCCAATGCCCTCTGTATCTCACCACTAGCTTGGACCGACCACTGTCTAATTTCATTTACACTCTCCACTGACACACCCTTGTCCACTCCTCCCCCTATGGCTCTTCCCACCCACACTTACTAGAAATAAAAAGAGCATTACAGTGTATAGACCTATCCCTGCCTTACTCCCCACCCTTAATACACTCCCTGATAGTGCCGACCCAGAGAGTCTGGTTGAGGAGTTCAACTAAATTATAGCTTCCTCCTTGGACTGCATCACCCCCCTTAAACTCAGACCAAGCAAACCTAAAAACCATCTGAACAAATGGTTTACACCCTTCCTAAAAAAGCTAAGGCAACAAAAAAGAAACTGCGAGGCTGCCTGGCAACTACTACCCTCGGAAACTAACAAATTAAAGCTTACTAAACTTTCATCCCTATACAAAAAAGAAATCTGCCTAGCTAAGCGGGCTTCTTACGACTCCAAAATCTCCCAAGCTATCTCCAATATGAAAGAATTATTTACGATTCTCAAAGAATTAGAGACACCTATTACTATACCAGATACTTGCAATAAAGATAAAAAAAATGGTGCTCAAACATCCAACTTGCACTGGCTAACAAAATATCAACTCTACAACATAAAATCTCCCAAAAGAAAAAATCTTTAACCAGCCAACCACCACCCAAAATTATCAGAACTACATCTGAAGCCCAACCTACCCGATTTAACTTCTCCAAAGTGTCCACTCTTGAGGTAGAAAGAATTATTCTGTCCCTCAAACCATCTAACTGTCAGGGTGATCTCTGCCCGGCACAGCTAATCAAGGATGCGGCTCGAGAACTATCACCCTTCATATCCAAGCTCATTAACACCTCTTTTACCATGGGCACTATACCTACGAACCTTAAACAAGCATGGGTACTTCCACTCTTAAAAAAAAAACAATGCTAGACCCTGCAACACCCACCAACTACAGGTCAATCACTACAGTCCCCTTTCTTCTAAAAATATTAGACAAAGTAGCCTATACACAAATTCAAACATATTTGGAAACAAACCACCTACTCGGAGCTAGACATTCAGGCTTCCGTCCACAACATGGGACTGAGACTGCCCTCATGGATCTCAAGACTCAGGTTGACAAACTTAGAGACAACGGCAAATCAGCCTTACTCCTCCTCCTGGACCTCTCAGCTGCGTTCAACTTGGTGGATCACACAATATTATGTAACCATCTCGACACAGCAGCACACTTCTCTGAGGATGCCGTAACCTGGATCAGGTCCTTCTTAAGTGGCAGAGCTATGAGGGTCTTCTCACCCTCTGCAGCTGCAGACCCCATACCTATCACCTGTGGTATTTCTCAGGGATCTTGCGCCTCACCTACACTGTACAACATATTCACCAAACCCCTTTTCGATTATCTGGACCATCTTGGTATCACCTACACCAACTATGCAGATGATACTCAGATCCTCTTCCCACTTTCAGGGGATTATGACAAGGATTTGGCCTTGGTGAACAGAGTGTACATCATCATCCAGGCATGGATGGCCACACATGGTCTATGCCTGAATGATGACAAAACTGAACTCATTATTCTGGGCACCCACACTAACCTAAACAAACTGGGCCCCAACTACTCTTCATTCATAATAGATGATAACTTCATCAAGGTAGCACAGGTGGTAAAAACACTAGCTTTTTATCTTGATTCAACGCTCTCATTCTCCAAACAGGTTAACACACTAGCGTCCTCCACAGACTATACGTGTAAACCTATAAGAACAGGTAAGCCATTTCTTTCCAATAACAGCTGCATCATCCTGGCTAGAGCACTCATCCTATCCCACCTGGATTATTGTAATGCCTTGTATATAGGTTCCAACAAATCCATCATCAGAAAAATTCAAAACCTACAAAATAATGCCCTAAGAGCGGCACTAGGCATATCCAAAAGCAACCACATCTCTGAAGTGAGACGCCAGAAAAATTGGCTCCAAACCAATGACAAGATTCTTCTAAAAACCCTGTCACTCACCCACAAATCTCTCAATAACGCAGCACCTATCTACCTATCTGAGAGATTTCTTAAACAGACTTCTGTAAGACCCACCAGATCCATAAACAAAGACCGCCTGACCATCCCCAAATACGAACTAACCACAATCGGAGGCAATAGTTTTCCCGTTAGGGCGGCCAAATTATGGAATTCCTTGCCCTCTACTCTGAGAACAGATCAACCTTACCTCAACTTTAGAACTAACATCATCCTGTGGCTGAAAGCTAATGACCACTAACTCACTTGATGTCAACTATCGCATTTAGCAGTCAACAGTTGTAAATATTGTAAATCCTACTAGTTTGAAAGAACTGTATTTCACATCCAAGACCTATTACATGTTACCTTCATGGATAACTATAACATTGTACATAATTGCCTGTAATTTCTGTAAATGTATGTATCCTGCTTGTAATTTATGTTTCACAACTGACCCCTTGTAACTAAGCTTCGCATTATCCTGTAACTGCTGCGCCTTGATACCTCTGGGTCCTGTGCACATCATAAATAATAAACAAACAAACAAACATCCTCTTCAGTCAGTATCTCGGGACATCAGAAATGTTTCTTGTGAAGTCACTAGCTTCTCCCTTGGCTCCTTTTCATATTCTTTTAGGGAGTTCCTCCCTCAGATCATCATCTCTTCGGCGATACATTCGATAGGGCTGTCTCAATGGGTATCCTCTTTCGAATATACGCTGTGGTATTGGGACAACTGCTGGTGTCAAACACGGCACAATCTCAGACTCCCAGCATATAGGAGGTAGTGGGGTGGAATTTCCTGCAGAGTCATGCAACTGCTCCTTCACATTAGTCTTGATGGTCTGGGAGGGTGGGTTCCTCAGTGCAAGAGGTGCCATTACTTCTCCTTTCTACCGGAGCAGCAATGTAGGTGACTGGAATCTCTCCTCTAGTTTTTAGGAGCACTTTCTTAGCAAGAGAGTACAAACCTTTGTCATTACCCTCTTTAGATGTACTTTTCTCAACCCCCTTATCATCTGGTTTGGTTGTAACCGCCACTGCATTCTTCTGGACGCGAGTAGCTACAAACCGGTAGGCTGCCTCTGAAAGCTCTCAAGGGTCTGTGATATTCTTGTCCACTAGATGGTGGTGTAACTCCATCTCACATTGCTGAAAAATACTCTCACATGCAATCGAATTAAACATGCCTATACATTTGTTAACTTTGTTACCTTTGAACCATCCACACAGATATTTCAGGGAATGATTTTTAAAATGTTTAATTTATCTGCTTACAAAGCGCCAAAGCCCGCAGGCATTAGGACGCTACATATACACATTGAAATTAAAAATACGGTATGTCATGCAGACCAGAGGGGGGTAACCAATTGATAAATCACTTGAGAGGATATCACTTAAATAAGTATGTCTTTAGCTGCTCCCTGTGCACTTGCTGTCTGATCTCTAATCTTAGTGATGGGGGCAGAGAGTTCCAGGCCTGGGCTGAAAGTATATGAAAAGATCAGCTCAGACCTCTGCAGTTTTTGCTCCTTGGTACAGTCAGTGAGACCCCTTTGCTAGAATAAAGTTGGCTGATTGGGAGGTAAGGGTTTATTTTTTCCTTTAGATAAGTGAAGACATTTCCATGAATACATGTATAGGTCACATGTATGACCCTTCTTTTTGGTGAGCTCTCTAAAGCTTGTGAGGTATTGATCTGGGGTCTTGCAGAACTTCCTGAGGTCGGAACCATTCACCCTTTCATTGATTGGCTTCTCTGCAGGAGTCAACTGAATGATAACATCAGTTCCAACCGTCAATAGCATCTCATAAGGGCTGCACCCCAAAATTCCTCTTCCACCTCTGGGAGGCGGACCGCTACCTGTAGCTTTTCGAATCAGTCAACTATGTGCTTTTCCTCCCCATATCACTAGACCTTTGGGAGGTGGCACGTATAATTTCCTTGGAAGCCACCGATGGATATACTTCAATCCCTATTGAAAGTCTTGGTGGTCTCCTTCTGGGTCTCAGTTTCCAGCTGCACAGTATCACATAGTCCCATTGCTTCTGTTCCTCCTGGGCCATACTTCTCTCCTCTAGGAGGTAGAGCCTGTCAATGTCAAGTGCGGCTACAGTCTCTCGTGGCCTGGCTGAAGCATGGGATCCACCTGCAGAGTGCGACTTATGGGAGGCACGCGTCTCATGGCTTAACACAGTGCCCGCCCGGTGGGAGGAATGCTGACTGAGAGGCGCTATTGCTGTTGCTTTCCTAAGCGGTATCCACAACCCCTACATGGAAGGGCAACATGGCCAGGGGATCCAACTCATTGCTGGTACCTGGGCAGCCCTCGTCCCTTTAGCCTCCTCAAAAGGAGTGAGACTTTTCAGCAGTTCTGCCTTCTTAACCTTATTACAATGAGGGGGACCACTCTCTCCACAGAGGTCATGCAAGACACTTGCTGTCAAGGTCTACATCATACTCATTTCAAGTTCCATGGTTTGTAAAAATACCTTGGCAGTAAAATCTAACGTTAATTGCACACTTTTGTTTTGGCTGGCTGAGCTGTAGATACAGTCTGTGTCAAAACCCACATCTGCCACCAGTGTGACAAATTGGATTCTGCCTCACAGAAGTACCAGGATGATTAGGGGTAAACTGGCCCATTCAGCCCTCACATTTTTACAAACCAAAGCACAACACAATCATAAAGGTAAAATATGGACAATATAGAGATATACTTCCTTCGCCCTTTGTTGTAAAGTGGGAAGGATATGCGCTGAAGAGGGGTGTGAAGGTGAACCAGTAGTGACACAAACACCACAGTATCACAGTCCAAAATAAAGGGAATGTCCAATCAAAGTTCTATAAAAATATAAACACTTTAATAAAACACACCCTCCGCACATAGAACAAAAAGAGATTACTATACAAAAAACCCACCCCAAAGGAAAGAACAGATATGATGCACAAGATTGGAGAATGTTCCAGGGGTTGTAGGTAATATACAACCATAAAAAGGATATTGTGTTGGAAATAGGAGCAATCGTGACATAGCCAATCTCCAGGGTCCAAGTGGACCCAGTGTTATAGACTGCGTCACGAGGACGTTGCGTACCTGTTCGTCTGGTTGAAGACCTTGATGATGATGCCAGGCTGTCAGGAGTCCTGCGTCGATGTGGTTGATGACGCGAGAAGCCAGCCCAGCTCCCGCCCAAATGGAACCGGGTTGGAGATGAACCAGCTCCTAACGCCACGAGTCTGCTCACCCCTGATTAACGTGGCGTCAGGACAGTGCAAGCACTGACAGGGGGAGCCTTTCCAGATGACGATACTGAGTCCCAAGGAAGACTGGATCCGGAAGATGGAAGTCCCAAGGAAGACTGGATCCGGAAGATGGAAGTCCCAAGGAAGACTGGATCCGGAAGATGGAAGTCCCAAGGAAGAGGACACAGTGGAAGTTGGTAGGAGGCAGGATCCGGGAAAGGAAGGTAGAAGTATGGCTCACAAGGTAGACACAAGGCAGAAGGAGGCTGAATGGGCAGGCAGACAAGGTACAAGGGCAAGGACCAACTAATAGACACAGGGGAACCACCCAACTCAGAAGAGGGGAAAAGGAACCACCCAACCACAGGACAAGGGAAGGGAGGACAAGGCAAGGCAACTACAGATGTACCCGAGGGTACCAGGAACAAGGAGGACAAGAATCAGGCAACAGGTAAGGAAGGCACAAGGAACCGGCGAGGAAACACGATCCTAATCAAACCGCGTTGAGACGCAGTTTGAATGAACAACCGGGCTCCTTTAATAGGACTGCCAACCCCTAGGAGGCTTGGAACGCAAGCCGTGCCGTCTCCCAAGCGTTGGTTGGCTCGGAGAGAGGCGTGGACCGCAAGGTCCTCCAAAGCGAGTACTCCGTGCAGCGCGCATGCGCGAAGACCGCGAAACGGCCGCCCGCGCATGCGCTGACCAACCTGCCCAGGAAACCCGGAAGCGCCCGATGACTAGAACAACCCAGGAACCCCTAAGCGAAAGCGCGGGTACAGCCTCCAGGACGGGGCACGCCGCTTCGAGTAAGTGGACCCCAATGCGGGCGGCGTGACACTATGCCCCCTCCCAGAAAGACCCGGAGCCCCCGGCTTCCAGGGACAACGAAGGAAAAAGTCACGAACCAGACGGGGCGCATGCACATGACAGCGTGGCTCCCAAGTGCGATCACAGGCAGGGTAACCCTTCCAATCAACAAGGAATTGGAGCACGCCCCGACGAATCCGTGAGTCACATATTTCCTGTACCTCAAATTCAGGGACCCCCCGTACTTGAATGGAGGAAGGCCGAGGACTGGAACGCCCAAAGACATCCTTCACAAAGGGTTTCAAAAGGGAGACATGAAACACTGGATGCACTCGCCAAGATTGGGGTAACACCAGTCGAAAAGCAACTGAGGACAAACGTTTAGAAATCCTGAAAGGCCCATAGAATCGGGGTGCCAATTTGGTGGGCAGATTGCGTACTGGCAAGTTCTTAGAGGACAACCAAACCAAATCGCCCACCTGGAGATCCGGCTCCGTAGTCCGACACTTGTCTGCCTGCTTTTTCATGCGCTTCCGTGTCTCAACCAGGGTACCCCGGGCCAGGTCGTGCTGCTTTTGGATGTCAGAAACCAATTGATCCGCAGAAGGAACAGCACTAGGTAGTACTGGAGTAAAAGGAACCAACTTGGGATGTAGTCCAGTAGAGCAAAAGAAAGGGCTGATACCAGTAGCAGTAGGCGTTGCGTTGTTATAGGACACCTCAGCCAAATCAAGATTCTTCACCCAGTTGGATTGAGTAGCATTGGCATAACAGCGTAGGTACTGCTCAAGAGTTTGGTTAGTTCTCTCCGTCTGTCCGTTTGTGTGCGGATGATAACCAGAACTCAAGGCTCTGCGGATACCAAGATGATTGCACAATTGATGCCAAAACGAAGAGAGAAACTGCGAGCCACGATCAGAGATGATCTTCTCCGGTAATCCATGTAGCCGGTAAATGTTGTGTAGAAATGCCAGAGCCATCTGAGAGGAGGTAGGTATCTTAGAAAAAGGAATAAAGTGAGCATACTTCGTGAAACAGTCCACTACTACCATAATGCAAGTATTGCCCTCAGAAGGCGGAAGCTCGACAATAAAGTCAGTGGCGATGGTGTGCCATGGGTAAGGCGGTGTTTCAGTAGGCTGAAGCAATCCCAAAGGTTTTCTTCTTAGCGTCTTAGTTTGAGCGCAAACTGGACAACTCTCCACATACCTCTTGACCTCCTTAGCCCAACCCGGCCACCAGAATTGTCTGGAAACCAGCTCCTGAGTGGCCTTGACGCCACGATGACCACCAACATGTGAATCGTGTAACCCTTGAAGGATGTCTAACCGGAGTGAACACGTCGGTAAGTACAGACGTTTCAAAAAGAACAAAAGACCGTTGTGTTCAGTGATCTGTGATCGCTTCAGAATGTCGACTCGATCAGGGTCCACCAATGTTTCTTGTACTATTCTCTGCAGATGAGGAGAAATCGTCAAAAGAAAATGCTTAGGAGAAATCAATGGAGTGTTCTGACTGCAATCCTTCTCTTCCTTTTCCAGAGAGCGCGATAAGGCGTCAGCCTTCAGGTTCTGAGAGCTGGGGATGTAAGAAATGTTGAAGTCGTAGTGAGAAAAGAAAAAAGCCCACCTGGCCTGGCGAGCGGTGCGACACTGCAAGGATCGTAAAAATTGCAGGTTACGATGATCAGTGCGGACTTCTACAGAAAAACGACCTCCCAGCAAGTGGTGCCTCCACTCCTCAAACGCAGTCTTAATGGCCAAGAGTTCCTTCTCTATGACAGCGTAGTTCTGTTCACTCGGAGCGAGCTTTCGTGAGAAATAGGCCACCGGGTGTTCTTCGTCAGATATTGGATGCTTCTGTAGGAGAACAGCGCCAACAGCGAAGTTGGAAGCATCAGCCTCAACGATGTAAGGCATCTCGTCGTTGGGATGACGTAAAACAGGAGCTGTACTGAACGCCGTCTTCAAACGGTTGAAGGCTGCTAACGCCTCTGAATCCCAAAGGAACGGAGTCTTAACGCTGGTCAAACGAGTCAACGAGGCCGTGATACGAGAAAACTGAGGAATGAAGCGCCGATAAAAATTGGCGAATCCCAGGAATCTTTGGAGGGACTTCAAGTCATGAGGTTGTTTCCAGTCTCGGATTGCTTGTACTTTATCAGAATCCATGTGGATTCCAGCCTCGCTGATTACATACCCCAGAAACTCCATCTTGTTCCGATGAAATGAACATTTTTCAGCTTTGGCGAACAATTGATACTGTGATAAACGTAGAAGGGCCTCTCGTACATGTGAAACGTGTTCCTCCGGATTTTCTGAGAAGACCAGGATATCATCCAGATAAACCCAAACCGAGATGCCAATCAAGTCACTGAAGATGTGATCCATGAACCGCTGGAAGACGGCCGGGGCATTACACAACCCGAAGGGCATTACCCTGTATTCGTAATGCCCAAATGGAGTCTTAAAGGCCGTCTTCCACTCGTCGCCCTCCTTGATTCTGACTAAATGGTAGGCTCCCCGAAGGTCTAGTTTGGTGAACACTCTGGCTGACCGTAATGACTCCATGATGTTTCGAATCAAAGGTAACGGGTACCTGTCCTTAAGGGTGATGTCATTCAATTGACGATAATCGATACATGGCCGTAGAGTGCCCTCCTTCTTCTTCACAAAAAACAGCGGGAATCCCGCGGGGGATTTGGAAGGTACGATGTATCCTTTCTTGACACAATCATCCAAGTAGTTCCGAAGTACCAGTCTTTCGGTCTGAGTCAAGGAATAAACCTTCCCATGTGGGATCACCGCACCCGGGATCAGGTCAATGGAGCAATCAAAAGTTCTGTGAGGTGGAAGGGGTATGTCTCCTGGCTCAGAAAATACTGTCCTCAGGTCAGCATACGCATGTGGAATCTGGGACAAGGAGCACAAACCAAGTGGGTTCTTACCAGTGGTAAGAGAGGTTGAGGTTGGTGACTTCAATGACGTGCTGGAACCACAACATTCCTGAATACAAAGAGTAGAGGTAAACACTAGAGTACGAGACTTCCAATTGATCGAGGGATTGTGTCGCTGAAGCCAAGGTAATCCCAACACCACTTGATATGAAGGCGATTTGATGACATCGAGAGCAATTTTCTCCTCATGAGCCTCGATTCGCAATAGCATGCCAACTGTATGCAATCGTATAGGTCCGGAAGATAGAGGTGTACCATCAATGACCTCCACAGGTATCGCATCTCTTCTGGTAAGCAATGGTATGCCGTTGTTGATGGCGAATTCCTTATCGATATAATTACCGGAAGCCCCACAATCCAATAATCCATGAACATCAATTGTCTTCTCCTGCCACTTCAGACTGATTTTCAAAATCATCAAGACGGCTGGCTGCATAGGCGGAAACGCTGTACTGGCACAAGAAAGGACTTGTAGCAAAGAAGGACCTGTCGTAGCCTTTCCAATAGACGACAGGTCTCCTAGTTTCCCCCTTTCTTTTTAGGACGCAAAGGACAGGTACCCAGATAGTGACCGGCTGCTCCACAGTATAGACACAATCGCAGACTTCTTCTGCGCTTCTTCTCTTCTTCTGATAAGGGACCCCTTACTGCACCTAATTGCATTGGTTCAGTAGAGGAAACCGAAGGTACTGGCAGTCCAGTCGGTAGGGTTGAAGGCCTGGGGAACACCTTCTCAAACCGACGTCTCTCACCCTTTCTCTCGGCCAATCTCTGGTCTATCCTCAAAACTTGTTCAATAAGTTTCTGTAGATCTTCGGGTTCAGGAATGTGCAACAACTCGTCCTTGTATTCCTCTCTTAATCCCCGGCGAAACAAGGTCTTCTGTGTTATCTCTGGCCATAGGGAATCAGTCGCCAGTTGACGAAAACGGCTGATATAAGTTATTATATCGGAATTTGCCTGTTGAATATCCATCAATAGATTCTGTGCTGTGGAAGCCAGATTAGGAGACTGGAAAACATCCAAGAACGCTTTTTCAAAAGGCCAAGAAATCGCTAAGAATGGGGCTATTAGTAACAACCAGGGGTGTAGCCCAAGCAAGAGCATTCCCAGATAAATTGCCCAAAATGTAGCCGATCTTGGCTTTATCATTGTTGAAATGAGTCGAACGGTAGAGGAAATGTATCCGACAATGATTGCAGAATTCACCCACACGTCTGGGATCTCCATCGAACTTGATGGGTGCGGTGTGGGCCATGGTGTTTTCAGACTGTGGAGATGCCCCTATGTTCTGTGTCACCATTTGACGTAAAGTCACGTTCTCCTGACGGAGTGCTGTCATCTCAGCACGAAGAGCTTGTACTTCAATACGAAGACCTGGGTCCTCTTCCATCTCAGAGTCCGAAGTATCCGAAGGCAGGCGTCTCAATCTGTTATAGACTGCGTCACGAGGACGTTGCGTACCTGTTCGTCTGGTTGAAGACCTTGATGATGATGCCAGGCTGTCAGGAGTCCTGCGTCGATGTGGTTGATGACGCGAGAAGCCAGCCCAGCTCCCGCCCGAATGGAACCGGGTTGGAGATGAACCAGCTCCTAACGCCACGAGTCTGCTCACCCCTGATTAACGTGGCGTCAGGACAGTGCAAGCACTGACAGGGGGAGCCTTTCCAGATGACGATACTGAGTCCCAAGGAAGACTGGATCCGGAAGATGGAAGTCCCAAGGAAGACTGGATCCGAAAGATGGAAGTCCCAAGGAAGACTGGATCCGGAAGATGGAAGTCCCAAGGAAGAGGACACAGTGGAAGTTGGTAGGAGGCAGGATCCGGGAAAGGAAGGTAGAAGTATGGCTCACAAGGTAGACACAAGGCAGAAGGAGGCTGAATGGGCAGGCAGACAAGGTACAAGGGCAAGGACCAACTAATAGACACAGGGGAACCACCCAACTCAGAAGAGGGGAAAAGGAACCACCCAACCACAGGAAAAGGAAGGGAGGACAAGGCAAGGCAACTACAGATGTACCCGAGGGTACCAGGAACAAGGAGGACAAGAATCAGGCAACAGGTAAGGAAGGCACAAGGAACCGGCGAGGAAACACGATCCTAATCAAACCGCGTTGAGACGCAGTTTGAATGAACAACCGGGCTCCTTTAATAGGACTGCCAACCCCTAGGAGGCTTGGAACGCAAGCCGTGCCGTCTCCCAAGCGTTGGTTGGCTCGGAGAGAGGCGTGGACCGCAAGGTCCTCCAAAGCGAGTACTCCGTGCAGCGCGCATGCGCGAAGACCGCGAAACGGCCGCCCGCGCATGCGCTGACCAACCTGCCCAGGAAACCCGGAAGCGCCCGATGACTAGAACAACCCAGGAACCCCTAAGCGAAAGCGCGGGTACAGCCTCCAGGACGGGGCACGCCGCTTCGAGTAAGTGGACCCCAATGCGGGCGGCGTGACACCCAGGGGGTAATTCAGTGTCAACAGTACCTGGATTCAGTTCTTGTTGTGCTGACAAAACACGCTGGTGTCAAACGTTGATGCAAGCTGATCAGGTTAACTTCGGGCACATAGGTTTGTGGAGGTATTGGCAGCAAGCAGATGTCAAGTAGGGGTGAATGCAGGTGCTCTGTGCGGTAGAACAGCTGCTCTTCAGTTCTGGGCAGTCCCCGGAACTATTCGTAGGTGGCTAGAACCGAGTCAGGTTTTAGCCGCTGGGATGGGTTGGTGAGTGATGTACCAGTGGTTCGAGTCAGAGGATGACCTCCATCAAACTGGTAATTGACGGTGCAATGATCTGCGATCAATGAGGTGGCAGTTCATGAGTTTGCTGGGCCAAGCCATTGTTGTAACCCCCGGTTAGAGTCAGAGAGTGACTCTCTGGTGAATCAGTTTGGGTCCTGGTGCTGATTATCCGCTTCAGGCCTAGCAGATGATGTGCTTCGCTAGGAAACGATGCAGTGTCAAGCTGGTTGAGATGAAAGCAATAGTTTGGCTGGTTGGAGGAATACAGACGCCAGTGCCAGCACCTTCCCTATTGTTCAATATGCGGTGAACATAGGGCGACTGGTCTGGTTCAGTGAGGTAGAACAGGGAGCTTCAGCTGGTTTGGCTGTCCGGTTGCTGTGATGCCTCCACAAAGGATTCGAGGATAGGATGCTTCCATTTAGGGGAGCTTTCCTAGCTTAGGAGATCCATTGCAGAGTGATTGGTCAAGGTCCGGAGCACTGGTCACTCCTCATGTGCCCTGGGAGTGGTTAGGGGACAGATCTTCCTTATGTCTTGGATGGATCCTTCGTTACCCCAGACTGAGGGCTTTGGACAGTAAAACTGTCCCAGAGGACATCCAGCGAGAATCTTCAGAACATCTCTTCAGGCTTAAAGGATCCTTGAGGAAATTAGTTAATCTGCTGAAGTGGTGAGAGGCGCCTTCTTTTAAAGACACAAGTCCAGAGGTGATTGATCCAATCCCTGCTCCTGACCGGAGTGGACTTTGCTCTGTTAATGTCACACCCAAAGTGATTTGCTCCAGAGGAAGTGGAGAGGACAGCGAAGGGAAAGAGAGACAGCAAGAAACAAAATTGTGAAAGTCTTCTTCCAGTGCCCAGAGCCCTACTGCCTTTCTGACTCCCATCCTCTTCTCTCCTAACTGGTAACAAAGGCCTTTGTAAATGCAGCATCTTGGAGTGAGACTACTCCTCCTCAATGGGCATGCTCCTTTGACACCTGGCCCAGGATAGCTGCCTGCTGTGTAGCTTTCTCTGGGGGTGTGGGGTGCCGTGTTACCGGCCCTCACAAAGGGGAACAGAGATAGATGGGTCCTCTGGGTTTCTGTCCTTCCATTTGGCAGAATTGGCCTGTCTGACCCGAATACATGTTCCCTCCCACAGCAGAGATGATTACGGGAGCTGACAAATGTGCAATATCAATTCAGATGTGGTGGTCATGATCATAAATAGTGCCATGCACTATGCCTAAACTCAGGCATTGCTTATTTTTTAGAGATTACCCTGCCACTGTCCTGGGGTACGGATCATCGTAGTTTTAGTACAGGGTCATATCTAATATGCCAACCCTGTGCCTTAGTGACTTTGTTGTTGCTGCAGATGTCGAGTGGGCATTTGTGACCTTTGAACATGCTTTGCAACAAGAGCAGAGCAGGTGCTGCGGATCAGGCTACTGATGCTGCAGGTCACAAGTACACTATGCTTTTGGCATGGATTTGGCGACAAATGGTGATCTGGTTAGCAGATTACCCTTTGGTAGAAGAAATCACCCACATTATTTTATATAGTAATAACAATTCTTGGCTCTGCACCCTTGCCGATGGCAATTCCTAACAGTCCCCTAAGAATAGGTGCCTCAAAACAGCCCTCTCACCTCAATAACCACCTGGTATCAGGATGTTGATTACAGAGCAGTCATCATTTTGTCACAGATGGCTTGCAGACTTGTACTGTTATATGTGTATGCCTTTGTGCTATGTATGTGCCACCCTTACTGTTGATCTAACCAAATTCTCCTCCTGCTTTCAGGGTCCTGCTCTGTGATTACAACAGCCCAGTTAGCAACTTTTATTCTGTAATATGAGCGGGATTAACACTACTACTCTTCCCTTCACTGCTTGTGTCAATCGTTAATTGTCTTCCGCAGTTATTTTTTAACTCACGGTTTCCTTATCAGTAACGGACAACAATGCTTAATGTTATTTCAAGGTTTTTCTGGTAAGGTTATCAGGTGGTTTGCTGGCTGCTATGCAGTTCGGTGGTGGAAAGGTTGGGCGCCCTCAAAGGCAGTTTCGAGAAAGAAGTTGAAAGTTGTAGTGGCGGGGAAAGAATGAACAGATTACACGATGAGGTGAGGATAGTCTTATGTATTTAATTTATATATATACATTGGATACATAAGGTGAAGTATGTATTCTAAAAGGGAAAGAAGAGGGAGTCTGCTAAACCCAGCAGAGGCTGGTAACAGTTGATCTTCAACACGAGTTCTGTATTCCAGAATCCCAGAGCTTGTGTAATCTCCACCAATGAAACATAATGCCCAAACCATGGTGGAGTCAGGCAAGTCTTCAATCTGCCAGGCAGGCCTCCGTACAGAGCTGGGATACTACACATCTCCCTTCCTTTATAATGTTCAGGAAACAATAGTCTGATGACAGGAGGAAAACAACAAACCAAAACAATTAAAGAAACAAGTGAAGAGAAATAAATTAAAATCAAGTAAAATCCAAATAGTCCTCCATCCGTTTCTGGAATTGACTGACAAGGAAAAGTTTTTTGTTTTGTTTTCAACATTGGACGCACACTTCTTCTTCCTTTCATCCATGCCACCACCAAATCTACACTTCCTGACTTTCACACCTAAATTGCCATTCTCACTACCATTCTCGTTTTGTTCACTGCTCTCACATACCCAAATCCTCTCAACATTCCATACCCTTCCATCTTCTGTCCTAACTGCATGGCGAAAAGCTTCTACTACTCTAACAGGCTTGGACCATTTACATGGTCCGACTCTAAGGCCAGGAGGGAGTAGTATCCTAACAAACTTACCCACAACAGTGGTCATATCGTACCTGTCATTGCGTGCCCTCTTATCAAAAGAAATTTTATTCCTCTTCTGAACCCTTCTGATTTTATCACGGACTGCACCTAAATCCTTCTCTGGCCCCATGCCTTTGTTGTCCAGCCACACAGGAGGCAATTTGGTATTGGCCTTTCTCCCTCTACTGAGTTCAAAGGGTGAAAGACCTGTGCTGGAATGTGGTGTGAAGCGATGAGTGACCACCCTTTCCCTGATCGCTTCTTCCCAATCCATCCCATTGGACCACGCCATCCTGATCTTCTCCTTCAATATGTTATTGAAACGCTCAACTATACCATTTGTCTGGAGGTGATAGATGGAACTTGTCCTATGTTCAATAGAATGTTTACTACAAAAATCTGCCACCTCTTTGGATTTGAACTGGGTACCATTATCGGAAAGAATGCTCCCTGGGTACCCTTCCCTCTCACAAATGGTAGATAAAAAATCAGTTACCGTTTTTCCCGTAATACTAGATGCAATTAGCACTTCTACCCACCTAGTGAGGAGATCTATAATTACCAAGCAATACTTCTGCATTCCTTTTTTTACACACAGGGCCTAAAATATCCATGCCCACATCCTTCCATACTTTGTTAGGAATCTCGGTCATCACCATCGGTTGTCTCGCACTCACACATCTTTTCTCATCATTGCAACAACGGATACAGTCCCTGATGTAGCGTTCGATCTGCAAGTCGCATCCGGGCCACCAGAAGTCGTTCCTTATTCTTTGTTTAGTCTTTATCACACCCTGATGACCTTCGTGTCCCAACTCAATGATCCTCTGACGCAGACCTGACGGAGGAATTACTTTATCTCCTCTCATCACAAATCTATCATGCACATGCAGCTCATCCGCGATGGACCAGAAAGCAATCAAATTGGCATTTTCAAATTTTGACTTGTTCCACAATTCGTGACTCTTGAGTAGATCCTTTAAACATGTGATGCTGCCAGCATCTCGCTCAGCATTGTCCCATTCAGATTTTGAAATTGCAGCTGCCTCGATACTTAATGTCATCCTCCCCATCATCGATCTCAGAAATATTCGTTAAACGAGACAAACAGTCAGCTGTAACATTCTTAACTCCAGGAACATATACTACTGTATAATTATATTCTTGTAGTATCATGACCCATCTCCTTATTCTGTTAGAGACCTTGTCCAGACCCTTTCACATGAATACATGAGTTAATGGTTTGTGGTCAGTTCGGAATTCAACTTCATTTCCCCATATAAAACTTCAAAACTTCTCGGCTGCCCACTTTATAGCCAAGGCTTCCTTTTCAATTGCAGCATATGATAACTCCACCCCTTTAAGTAACCTTGAGGCGAAAGCAATTACAACTTCATGACCTTCGTTCTCTTGGGTGACAACAGCCCCTAATCCAATATTGCTAGCATCAGTCGTGATGGTTACCTTCTTATCGGTGCAAACATTCTTTAAAGCAGGAGCTGATCCTACTGCAACCTTAATGAAATTAAACTCCTCTTCACATTCATTATTCCACTCGAACACCTTTCTCTTGAGTACTTCTCGCAATGGGACAGTGTGAATAGCAAAATCCTTGACAAACTTGGAGTAATACTCCGCCATTCCAATAAATGTACGAACTTCTTCCTTGTTGCACGGCCTTGGCATTTGATTGATTGTGTCAACCAGTTGTGGTCTTGGAGAAATTCCTTCAGCAGAAATCTTATGTCCTAAATATTCTATTTCAGAACAGTTAATTTTACATTTGTCTCTACTTAAGGTCATTCCTGCTCTGTATAACTTCTGGCATACATACAGCAACCTCTTATCATGCAATTCCTGGGTGCCAGCATGGACCAATATGTCATCTTGAAAGCAAATAACACCGGCTGCACCCTCGAACAATTTGTGCATCACCTTCTGGAAGACCGAGGATGCAGATACCAATCCAAATGGCATCCTATTATATTGATAAAGTCCATCCGGCATAATAACTGCAGTAAGATTCCTGGAACACTTGTGCAGTTTGATTTGGTGATATGCAGAAGTCAGATCCAAAGTGGAAAAAAACTTCGACGGACCAATTGTGGAGACTATTTCGTGTATGTTGGCGAGGGGATGTCGATCGGGAATAACACACTTGTTCAATTCACGCATATCTACACAAATTCTAAGTTTCCCAGATTTCTTCCTTATGACAAAAAGTGGCGAAACCCATTCGCTAGCATCAATGCTTTCAATAATCCCCATTTCCTCCATCTTTCTTATCTCCTTTCTGAAGTCTTCTCACATGGATAGCAGAATGTTTCTCAATGTCTGAGCTACAGCATTATGATTGGGTTTTAACTGTATTTGATGTGCATAGCCCTGAAGACATCCCACACCATCTCGAAAAACAGCTTGCATGATATCTAAGTTGTTTGCCTTATCCATGACAAAAACCTCATTTGTCCTACTACTATCATTATTTATAGTCAACACTGATTCTTCAATGGTAGAGTCTAACTTGACTTGCAATTTGCTCTGATGGGTCCAATTTAACAGTGGCGTCCTGCCTTCATTCGTGATGTAAATCTTGCCTTTGGCTCTCCTATCTTTAAATTTCAATTTTCCCCAATGCCATCCTATGATGTCAATCTTCACCCCACCATAAGCCCTGGGGTATACATCAGTCTCATGTAGATATTCATGTTTCTCCTTGTTTCGTAAATGCCTCGGCAGAAGTGTGTACTTGGCGCCGGTATCAATCATCATACTCACTTCTTTGCCATCAATCGAGACCATGGCTTTGGGACTGTCCAAAACCTCTTCATCATCATCACCAGTTATGACAAATACACATTCTTCCTGTTCATCTCGATCACTATGGCCACTATCTGAGTTGCCTCCTATCCAATTTGTAGAGATGTCACAGAATCTGCAACACTTTGAATAATGGCCTTTCCCCTTGCACTTGCTGCAAATGATCTTCAAAGCTGGACATTCCGGGTCATCAGCCCAGTGATTGACACTGCCACATCTATAACACCTTCCTTGGCGTCTCTTTCTAGAATTTCTGGACTGCTTGTCGGACTGTTTTTCCTACTATATTCACTGGCTTTTGACTGGACCTGTATTTTCCTTTGTCGGGTTGTGATGACCCATAATGTTTGTTAGAAATTCTCCTTCTGACTGTAGCATTATTGATCATAGATATGGACTCATTCTCATCAGCAGTGTTGCTTGATGCATTGAGTGACTTGCTGCTACAGTTTTCAATTTTCACATGTCTCATTTTATTCTCTAATTCCTTGACACATTCCTCAGTATGTTCTACTTCCTTCGCCACCCGAAGTACAGTGTCCAAAGGTGGGTCACTTTCGGACCAAAGTTTTTCTCTTACTTTTGCACTACGGCATTCTAACATGAACTGGTCCCTTAGCATCTCATCAAGCTGTTCATTGAAATTGCATGATTTGGCCAATTTCCTCAAAGCAGTAATGAATTTTTCAACACTCTCTCCCTCCTCTTGCGTTCTTTTCCCAAATCTGTACCTCTCCAAAATAATGCTTACTTTCTTTTCAAAATGTTTGTCAATTTTCTTGACAGCCCGTTGATATTCGTTAATGTCAACACTCTCTTCCACTGACAAGTCTGGCAGGGTCTCGTACTTCTCCTGCCCAGCTGGGCCCAAACAATGTAGCAGCAATGATTTTCTCTTCTCTGCACTGCAATTGGGACCACAAACCAGGCATAATGCTCAAAATATGTTATCCACCTCTTCCATGGGATACTAGGTTCATCAGAGCTTGGCATAAACAGTGCAGGCGGGGGAACACTGCTAAAAGCCATTGTGTGACGTGGATGAGACGTCAGGTGGTGATGCGTTGATGGAAAGTAGTTATAATGATTCCAAAGAGTGTATCACATGTCCATTGGTGTGCCACAAAGACTTTAATATGAACAGTGCGTATTGTGTGACGGCTGTGGCAGTTAACAATTGCTCTTCAAATAAAGACAAAAGCTTGTGATTGCGCCAGTCTTTATACATGTACTCATCTCTGTCCAATATGGCTTATGAAGAGTGCATATATTGCTTAGAAAGTAAATGTGAGCACTGTTTGTGGAACTTGGTAGCAGAACTGTTAGTGACACAATGTTGGAGAGCAGTAGACGGGTGCAAAAGTAATGCTGCCAAACGTTAAGGATGTTCCTGTATCTTTAAGAGATGTCGCTGCTTCAGAAAGGCATGTAAACAATGCTGCCGAGCACTAACAACTTGCCTGTAGCTTTAAGAGATGTAATTGCTTCAGATATAACGGCGCTTGCGCGCACGGCGAAAAGGGAAGTGCCTGGCAACAGCTCTGGATGTGCACACAATGCGCCGTTGCGTTTATCTTGCAGATGAAATAATGGCCAATTCAAACGACCGGAGCAGAGCGCGTTACCTTCAGGAACACATACAGAGCCACTGCAATGCTCGGGCATGAGCGGATTAGCTCCGTGTTAGCAGTAGCAGGCCTTCGCTGACACGAAGAATCCTCGTCGCCAATTGTAGCGGCCGGGGAAAGAATGAACAGATTACACGATGAGGTGAGGATAGTCTGATGTATTTAATTGATATATATATATATTGGATACATAAGGTGAAGTATGTATTCTAAAAGGGAAAGAGGAGGGAGTCAGCTAAACCCAGCAGAGGCTGGTAACAGTTGATCTTCAACACGAGTTCTGTATTCCAGAATCCCAGAGCTCGTGTAATCTCCACCAATGAAACATAATGCCCGAACCATGGTGGAGTCAGGCAAGTCTTCAATCTGCCAGGCAGGCCTCCTTACAGAGCTGGGATACTACAAAAGTCACTGATTGGCACAATGCTTGTAGATCATTTGTAGAGTAGAGTGGTGCCACCTCTTGTGTGTGACTTTCATTGTAGTTCTTTATTAATTGGTTGAGGAGCGGTAGGTTCTCCTTCTCTGCCCTCATGCACAATGTTTTAGTGCCTCGGCCATCTGTCACTAGGGCATGTAATATGAATGACAAAGCTTCCAGAAAAAAAGGAGAAATAGTCCAAGGAACAAACAAAAAGTGTCTGCAGTTTATTCTTGTAACTACAAATTGCAGTCCATATAAACATAAAGGGAGAACAGCATCTGGACAATGCGTACACCTTGCCAGCCAGTGCCTAGCTGTCATTCACCGAACACTGCCTCACTGCACTCGCCCAGTGTTCCATGCAGCAGAACGCTCATGTTTCTCTTGTCATTGTGACACAATGTCCTAGGTGTCATGGTCACGTGTGAGCAATAGCCAGCTCAGCTCTCCAGATCTCTGCATGATAATCCTGCAGTAGAAGGGGCTTTGCTGTATTAAGCTTGCGACCTCCAAGCAAGCTTCTTCTAATGAACCCCAAAACAGTGTCTTCAGCTCTAAGTCTCTCCAGTCTTGACTACTGCCTGGGATAGGGGGCCTGGGAAAACATCACATGGTTAAGAGTGCTGGCACATTCACACTCTTACTAAAAAGTTACTTACCATCTGCCGAGTCAATGGGTCCCAAGGTTAACCAAAGGAACCTAACATGCACCTGGACAATTCCTACCTCTGAGTCTCTCCCCCGCCAATTCAGGATAATAATGCTGTTGAGATCCGGCACACCTGCCACTTGCTACTGCTTCACTGTGTTACATTCGCTAGTTTCCCCAGAGCTTAAAGGCAGCAAAAACAATGTCAAAATTGCTAGTTTGCAGTTGCCCACATTTCCTTGTGCAGAGACTGTGGCTTCACAATCAATGATGAAATAACTTAAATCATTTATCATGCTGACAGAAAAGAAATTCTGTCACAAAGCAATTATCTTTTTTTATTAAACGAAATTCTGATGTACAGCGTGCATGGTTGGATTGCCGTCAAGGGCAGTGCAACTGTGATGAGGCTACTGATTTGTCTAACAAACATGTCCGAGTAGTGTACGGTGCTTCTCATCATTTTTAACTGAGCGATCGTCTTGTGTCAGGATGAATCAATCTGAATCCAAAACATATCAACTTGATTGTGGAGTCCCACAGGGCGCATGTCTATCCCCTCTTTTATTTGCACATATATCTTAAACCATTAAGCGATTGGCTCCAAGATATTCACATCATCTTTCAAAATATGCCAATGACATTTAATCTTCGGTACATCACCTCGCAATGTGGAGCAGGTGTGTGCTAAAATCAATTACACCATGAACCATATCGAACAATGGACGGACCTGAACTGGCTCAGTCTGAATACAGGCAAGACTGTTTCAATATCTATGCCTCTATAAAGTCTAAACTGCCCAATGGGCAATTGTCCCTAGACAACGGTAATATTGAATTTTCCCCAGTGGGGAAAATCTAGGAGTGCATATCGATCCACAGCGTTCCATGATCAATCACGCAAACAAACTAATCAGTGCGGCAAGTTTTTACATTATGATCTTAAGGCAAATTAGGCAATATATATATCGGAAGAGCATGCAGCCAGTATTTGGGCAGTCATTAGTTCACGTTTGAACTATGACAAGTCTCTATTGCACCGAAATATGTTGTAAATAAATTACAAATTATTCAAAATGCAGCGGCACATGTTGTCATTGGATTGCCTTGTAGCTCACACATTTCCTCCGCCCTGTGAAAACATCATTGGTTACCTGTGGCAATCAGAATTTGGTTCAAGGCACTTACACCATTCTTCATAGCGCAGCAAAATACTGGCTCAAGCTACCTTACTACAATATTTCAGCAGTAGTCCCTTTCGCGGAATCTATGTTCAGTACATGCTTCCCTTCTGGTGGAGCAATGGTTTAATCGTACCAGGGTGCTGGGGAGATTGTTCCGAGTTCTTGCAGCCAAGCTCTGGAATGCTTTACCACTGGATTTATGGAGCAGTCGCAGCATCATAATTTTTAGGAAGGAATTGAAAACCTTGCTATTTTCGTAATGTCTGTTCTCCAACTCTGCATCTTCAGCTCCCGTCTTGAAATAGCGCTTTGGTGCATCGGCCGTGAGAGCTCTATAAGAGAGTATAGACCATAGCCCATAAGTGTGAATGTCCCTTGCAGATAATGACCAGTAATGAGCCAATCAATTTGCCACATTCGGATATTGACTGCAGAGCCAGTCTGTAACTAGCATTATTGACTGTTTCTGTTATCAAGAAAGCTATTTTAATTAGCACATTGCTAGTCATTGGGGGATGGGTAGACAATCATGTTCCTTGTAATGGACTTTTTACTGCATGAAACTGGTGTCCACCTGAAGCTCTATTACAACTGATGGCTGACAGTATTCAGCGTTGGACCTATCCAGAGGATCCTGGCATGCTTCACAATACTGAAAGGGACGAGGTGAAAAATAAGTCATATGTTTTCAGCAAATGATAAAGGACAGCAAGTGGAAGGTCTGGCTGGATTATGAGGGTGGAAGCAGGTACGTTTTTAGGATTTTGTCAAATGTAGTGATGGAAGGGGCAGCATGGAAGTGCTGTGAGAGGGCATTCCAGGCTATGTGCCCATTGTGTGAAGAACTTTTCTGCATTAAGTTTAGTTTGCAGTGTGGCATGCCTAGGATATTTTGAGTCTTGCTGCCATGTTCTGTATGACTTGGAAGTGTTGTTGTGTAGTTCAGTGTAGATTGTCTGGACTGGGGTATGTATGTTGTCATGGGGAAGGATGTTTTGTAACTTGTTTAGGAGGGGTAGCTGTAGGTTGCATGCTTTGGCGACAATAGCTTTGTGATCTGTGAAGGATAGGCAGGGTCAAATATGAAGCCTAGGGACTTTACTGGTGTGCAGAAGTGTAGGTGTGTGTTGTCTTTGGTGAGTTTTTTTTTAATCTAGAGGGTGATGTCGGGTTTATGCCTGGGGGTTTACACTAATAGCTGAATTGGGATCTGAAGGCAACCTACAATATTAATTATTACTTTTACTCTCCTAGTGCTCACCTGTCTGCAGCTCTGACTCTTGAGTCAGATAAAGCCATATAAATATTTAATTTCCTGGTTGAAAGTCAATGATATACAGTATTGTTGCACACAAGGAGCCTCATCACGAGTTGAGCTCCAGACCTTAAATCCTGCGGTAACGGTATTACAGCCGCATTTAAGGGCTGGACCTATCATGAGTTGGGTGCTAAATGGGCTGTTTTACCTGCAGCTTTTATCTGGAGGTGAAAATCCCATGTTTCCAGCAGTAGTACCGCCGGCTGTATTAGTCTGCAGTATTAGCACCGAAAATACCCCATTGGATCCAGTGGAGCAAATGGGGAAAAGGGATTTACCATTAACGCCCAATCCGTAATCCGGCGATAATTCTGCTCGACCGGTCGGTGCTAAGGCTATTACAGTCGGGTAGTATTACAGCTGGGATACAGCCCAACTCGTCCTTAGGCCCAATAGCTAAACAAATAATCTGTCATTGGCTCCCTAATGTTGAGATTATATGTTCAACCCTTACATGATCTTGAGCACAAAGAGCTATCTAATTTCTTACCTATGGTGTCGACCTGCTAAGAACCACTGAAAGGTATTATTGGTTCATAACTGCCCCCTTGGTCCTGCTTTGGCCCCTGGCGACCACTTTGATTCCTTCTTTCACAGAAGAACATATCCGTTTAAATAACGATGTGGTTTTTAATTGCCTGACGCCTCTGCTTCATTTCCCACAGTGCTACATCTTTCCATCTTTGTATATGCTGTTCTCTTTCCTCAGGGGTGGGTTTTGTGTATTGTTTTTCTATTTGGTTATACTTGCACATGCTGTGTTTAAATACATTATGTATATTGTTATGGAACACTGAACATCAATATCAATTTGTGGATCAGGAAATAGTTCACACATCACACACATGGTGTCTTTGTTTCATTTATTTCTTGAATTTGGTGGGAAGTGGTAGATGCATATGTCGTTGCATCAGGCCGCGGTATAGTTTGACTAAAGATCATTGGACCAGCTGGAGGGACATTGCAGACCCTTAGACTCTGATGGCATCCCCCGAGGCAGCATCATCTAGCCCCTTGGGGGCTTTATTTTTGGACTTTTATACTTTGCTAATTGGTTTGGTACTGAATAACATTCACTGCCCCTTTTGAGAGTATAGCCTTCCCTCAGCCAATGTCTGAACACATGTTACCAGAAAAGACAAATGAGGTGTATTTCTTAACTGTTTCGGTTTTACCTTTATTATTGTGATCACTCATGTTTTGTAGCAGTCTGATGATTGAGTAGGCCCTTTAGTCACTATTCACACTTTTACTGCGGTGAAGCAGAAGTGATTTTTCACAATTGCCTTCTTCAACAACGTTAAACTAGAAGAACAGTTTGTTGATCAGTTCAGTAATGGCATACCTCTAAAGGGCTTGCCTCCTACATACCTGTCGCAAGGTGCCATTTTGGTCAGGCTGTCTAACTATGTCAGCATTGAGCAGCCATTTTACACAGCAATGTACCTCAGTTTTCCTTTGACAATCTCCAAGTTCATTTGTTGCTATAGTATTTGCATTTTGTACATTTTCGAATCAGACACTTTTATGTTCAATGTAATTTAGCAAGACCTTTCCATTAACCTTTAGCAACGACCATCAATATCAATCTTTGAATCAGGAAATAGTTCACACAAATGGTGTCTTTGTTTCATTTATTTCTTGAATTTGGTGGAAAGTGGTAGATGCATATGTCATTGCATCAGGCCGCGGTATAATTTGGCAAAAGATCATTGGACCATTTGAAGGGACATTGCAGACCCTTAGAATCTGATGGCATCCCCAGAGGCAGCATCATCAAGCCCTTTGGGGGCTCCGTATTAACTATTTTCAATGGTAATCATTGAAAGTTGAAGGTGCAGCATGTGCATAGAACAATGGAGGCTATGTAAAAGCTAAAAGATGGTGAAGGACATTATCCCAAGAGATAATGACCCCTCCCAAGGTCTACAAGAATGATCACTTTGAGATTAAATTAAATATTGCGTGCAATGTTGCCTGCTAGGGTCCCAATTTTTGTAATGGAGTTAATAACAGAGATTATCACCTACACGTCAAGCATTCCAATCAGGTTAGAGAATGTCAATAATGATTTTACACATGCTAACATAAATGATGCCACAACCTCAGAATGATGCAAAGACTGGTGCCGGAGTCAGATATCTGACATGTTTGCTGCAATAATATTGTTGCTGCAGATTTATTGACTCTCTAGGATATTCCCCTGACTTATGTTATAATGTTCTTTATTTAAGTGAATATAATAGTTTTACCAAAAAAGAATTTCAATATTCACATATGTAGGCAAAACGCATACAGACCTTATTCATCATTAGTTCTGGTAGTAAGGTAGTTCTAGTACTCAATCAATATATCTTTAGGCTCCGTAGAAACCCAGCAAACAAGCTTTCAGATCATTCAAAAACATCCTAGTGGAGGCTCTCATGGTAGACCTCACCACTGCCACCTGTACTGCACTCCACAGAAGAATTCACCACCCTCAACTTTTTCTTCATCCACAAGTTCAGCATACCCCAGCAGCACATAGACGCCAATGCCACAAATATCAGGACACTACACACCCAACCTTGCAAAACCACCAATACCTAGACAACTTGAAAAACACTCACTTTGCAGTCCTCAGTGGTGCCACACTACCATTCCTCAAGGCCACATCATGCATCGATGACATCCTCCCTGCCTCCACATTCAAAACCCTTCATACTGAAGCACTCCTCCCTCACCTGAAAATCATCAACAGCTCCCTCAGTCAATGCACCTTCCCCTCGACCCTCAAGAGTGGAAAAATCCTCCCGCAGCTCAAGAAACCATCATTGGATCCCGACGACCTAGGTAAGCAGTAGCCAAATACCCTGACCCTCATCAAACTACACAGGCTCCCACTGCAAGCATGCATGTTCTTCAAACCCTGCTGCATTATCTGCAGACCTGTTGCCCTGAAGATCCCTAGCTACCTCGCTGAGAAACTCAGCATCTCAGGAGGCCTACAATGCATCACAAGTAAGGACATGTGCAGACCTGAACTCTGCCGGTCCAGGAAGGAAAGAACCAGATGACAGGCCTTCTCTGACTATGCCTAGAGACAGAGAATCTAGAACCTCTGCCTGTCAGAACCAGAATCACCCTCTTGCTTTTATATTTCAGGAAGGAGTTCAAGAATGACCTTTTTAAGGAATGCCTCCTCCCTAACCCCTAGGGCAACAAACCCTCCACTCCTCACCTAACTTGAGATTGTGTGATTTATTTTCCCCCGTTCCCTCCTCTGGTTGCTTGTAGATCCCTTGCTGACATATTGCCCACCCTCTGATTACCCTATTGTTTTCTCCCCATTCCCTTGTAGCTCTGCTTCCATCACTGTGTCCTTCCTCCTATGACTTGTCAAGCACTCTGTTGCTTCCCAAAGCTAGGTCCGCGCTCAATAAATACTATATATACATACTCAAATACTATAATAACAACAATAATGATACTGGCTGTCCAGAAGTAATATTATAGACGATTATTTTCAAAAAGTTAATGATTTGGAAAAAAAACAGAAACAATCAGCTCAACAATAAATCTGAAAGCCACTCATGTGGTGAGTAATATTCACAAACGCTGAAGTCCATCTGCTTAAAGTGTCTAGGGTGCTAATGCTATCTGAATGCATGTGTGCGCCATGAAATTGTGTACAGAACAGCATGCATAGTAAATGGCATTCATTTTTAGATAGCAGACACCCATGTCTTTACACACCGAAGCACAGGAATTAATATATAAATGGAACTTCCCTGGGACGATTGTTGATGAGCCACAATGTAAATCAAATGCTTAAAAGCCCTGTGCAAGTATTCTGCACATTGCATTTACGTCACAGCTCATTTTAACAATTTGCGTGGTGCAGAAGAGGGCAGATCTTAAGTTACGATTCCGCCTCACCCTCCCTCTACGCCATTCAAAGGCTCCAGCATGTGTGCAAGCATGCATTTTCCTGGTGACGCAAATGCTGTCAATCCGTTGTAAATACTGCCTGCCATGCATACATGGCAGGCAGCGTATACTCATTTTGCATGGCGGAGTGCAAAAAGGTGGCATACAAGCATGCACTCAACTTTTTGCACTTTACTTTTGTACTGCGTTGTGCAAATGTTGAAAATGACGGAGGGAGCTGTGTACGTAAAGGGGCAAATGTAACGGATCTTCTTTATGGTGGGCTGGAAAATGAGCCCACCATACACAGCCACGCCTGCTCACACACTCTTCCTCTTCAAATACACGCAGATAAACATTCCCCATAAATACCTCACTTGTCCTTTACAGTCAAGCACGTGGCTGTTGCCTGAGCGTACTCACTCTGCCTTCAAGTGGAATCCCATGGGTGCCAGCGAAGGAGGCTACATTGCACATCTCGAAAAAAGAAGCACAGGCCCATTAACTGCAATGATCCTGCTGGTCTGCAACCAGGGACGTCATTTAGGGGTCTCCGTTGCTACCCCTAAAAAAATTCAAAAATTAAAATAAACAACTTTTCTTTCTTTTTTTCTTTTTTTTTTTTTTTACAAATTGAAGCTCCTGAGCTGTGGCCAATGCCATGTGGCTATTTGAGCTATTTGTCTTTCTGGAATTCCATGCAATATTTGCTAGACTCATTAAAGGTTTATTTCAGGCACACTTCAGGGGGTAAGTCACTGATTTAGTCTGTTCTTAAACACCTCAAATTCCCAATGCAGACACAAGCCTCCAAAAAGCATTTAGAGTAGCATAAGCATCCATTTCGGACTAAGTAGTTTGCTTTTCGCAAGTTGCAGCTATAGCATGTTTTTTTCTGCTGATGCATATGGTGATCCATTCTTGCATGACATGTATATATCACGTTACAGTAATATTGTAACCATATTTTTCATAATGTACTTAAAAACAATGATATATGATGCCACTTCCTGTTTTGTGAAGAGGTAAATGGTCGTGTTCCATCTCTTCCCGTGATGTCACTTTGGGTAGGGGTCACATGACATAACTTCCTGTGATGTCATCAGAGGTCAAGGGCCTTGTGAGGTCACTTCCGCTGCCCCAGGCATTTTGGTGAAATGACGTCCCTGTCTTCGCATGAATGAAGGCTTACTGAAGGATCCTGCTGGTCTTTGCCAAAACAGCCCAGTCACCTTTTCAGTGAGCCTGCTTCTCATCTTTAAAAATAGAAACGAATGAACGTCATACACTGTTAGCACCATGTTTTCCTGCAAGCACCCTACCTGTCTACATGTGCAGATGAACATTGCCTAACACCAACACTGTACTACTCTTTAACCCATACACGTATAGGCTTCTGCAAACGAGCTTTCTCGTCAAAATCCCCAGGAGCATAATGTAGACATGCGGCTCACTTAGAGGCTGTGCACGCACCTTACAATAAATTGGTTTACTGGGTCAGACGAGGGTGAAAACGAACTGCTCATTGGCCCCCATTCCCCATGCAAAAACCCCCCTTTCCTTCCTCCTGCGTCATCAGTCTCGCACGGATCTCGGGGAGAGCATCTCGAATGCTCCCTTGGTGGCAGAATGTCTTCGCTGGCTACCTGATCCAGGGTGAATCCCCTGTACAGCGAAGAGTGAGAAGTGGACTGAACTAATTCAAAGTGCCAGCTATTTGCCTCGCAGTATAAATATTGGAGGATCTGCACCGCTATTTCTGAATGAGTGGCGTAACTCGCTATGAAATATTAAACTCTCAGCTTCATGGAACAAGCGAAGATTTTAACCTGCAGCAAACACAACAAGCCAAAGTTCAGTCACTCGTTAAATGTACGTCTTCCCAGCTTCCTTCCTTCCTTCCTTCCTTGGGTTTAACACTTACTTGTCTGGAGCATAAATATCACTGGCTCCACACAATGGGCCTCACCACGAGTTCGGCGGTATCCCTGGCGGTATTACCGCCAGGGCTATTAGCGCACAGTAATATCGCCAAAAATTGCGGCAGATTTGCCCCCAGCTCAGAGCTAGGGGTAAAACCTGCCAAACCCGTGATTTGGCAGACCCTTAAATTTGGCGTTAATGGTGTTAGCTCCGCATTTAATGGTTACCGCCCAAATCGCGATGACCCCCAATGTGTGCTTTTGGTTCCTTTACTGTAAAAATCAGAACAAAAATGGCAGAGAGTGTGAGGCTGATCGACAGAACTACCTGGACCTTGAAGAATGATCTTCTAACTTTTGAAGCGTGTTCTGTTCTTCTGAGCTGATATACAGGGGCCAGCAGCGGTTTCTGGCACAATGATCCATTCAACTGCCCTGCTGAGGGAGTACAGGATTTAATGACATCTTCACAAACACTTGCAGCAGCAATACCTAGTATACCTACAACTTCCTCATGTAACCTGCAACAGACCTTACAAAGTCCCAGACATTCGAGGAGTGCCCCACAACAGACTTCACTTTGTCTCCATAGGCACTCACAAGACCTCACAACATAGCCTTCAAGAGTCTCTAGCAGCTCTTTCCATGGTCCCACCTGCCCCTCATGTAGCCCCAAAGACATACATCCTCAGCAGATATCATGATGTCCCTAAGAAAACTCAATACAACTAATACAATAGCTTCAACAAAGCCTCACATTGACCCCATGGGCTCATCATGCAGCTACAGCAACCCTCACAGAGCCACAGAAGACTCTTGCATAACCTGCTCCAAAATAGATGCTCACATATTTATCTAAAGATAATTTGATGGACCATTTAAATCAATGGTGTTTATGGGTTTCTACCCTTTTGCCCCACATCAGCATTGCACATGTTAATGTATATCTTTACTTCTTCAGCAGTCACTTCACCATACATTCACACTGTCACAAATAACTCTTCATACCTTTGCTTCTTCCAATGTTCACTTCGTTTTTACCGGGGACCCCATGTGCCCCTTTGTTTCTAACCCATTTTCGTGCCCTAGAGCCCAACCCCAACCATACCATAGCTATTGCCACCATGAGAATATAAAGATGCAGACGTAAAGGTTAAAAAATAGAAAATGCATGAAGAAGTAAATGCCTGACGAAGTGAATGCAGAAGAGGTAGGTGTTTAACAAGGTTTCTAGGTGAAGTGAAGGATGGGATACCACAAATATCACTCATCCTAAGCTCATTTCTCTCCACTTAAAAAAACCTTAAATATTTGCAGTTATTTGGACCATTACAGGCGAGTGGAAAATCTTTGTGAGATGAATTGTGTTAATGGATTTAGATCTTTGCGATATCAACTTTTGTCCAAACTCAACCGTAAGACATCTATGTAGCGCTTGTACATGTCTTTGCTTATGAAAACGAACAACAAAGGGTTTGGTTTTTAAGGGGCATCTTACTCCTTCATCCTGCCTCAAAGAGACAGCAGCGTGGGTGTGTGTTTGGATGTTTAATGTGATAAAATGGAATTATTTTTTAGTCTTTTGATATAACATGTTTTTTAAAAAATGGCAAATAAATAACTCTTTCCAGCTGTAAATAAATAAATAAAACATAAATAAATAAACTCAACCCTAAGGTGGATGCATGACTGAACAAACAATATATTTTGACTACCTGGGTGTGTCAGGGAAAGAGGTAGATAAGAGTGCCACAATTTTGCAATAGGTGACTGTTTTTTTTTTCTCTATCAACACAGGATTCATAGGTGCTGCTATTATAGGTGCACAAGATATGTACCCAGCAGAGATCTTGGAAATGCCCACAACCACCGCCACTTAACAAGTGGCAGGAAAGCATTTCCTTGAGGAGTGTTTTTGGATGATGATGCATCACAAGACTGCCTTAGAGAATGTGGAACACAAATGGCTCAAAGATGTTGTACTATTGGTTAGGTTCTGGGTAAACCCTGTTTACCTATATAGAGAAGCTCTGGTAGATATCAATAGGGTCCTTTGCCATTTTCAAATTAACCCTTGCATCCCCTTGCAATGTATACCTAGGCCTTTAAGGCTGTCCCTAGGATACCCTTGCAGATCTGTTAAAGTAGAAAAAAGATAAGTTCCCTATTAGGGAACTCCTGTCCCCTGCACACTATCAAAGGCTAAGGCAGCCACACATTTTCAGGTGATGATTTTATACATTGTAAAAAGTTGTTTTGAAGGTTATTTTTGTAGCACACATTTATGAAGAAGCGCATAAGTTAAGTAGTAAGTACAAGTTATCTGATTTAGTGAAGAATATATGTATTATTCACAAGAGGGAAATATGCCCGACGTGTTTCGGGATGTGCTCTCTTCTTCAGGGCCCTATACAATTTTCTGATAAGCACCTATGCTCCTGTGCAGGTATGTTCTTTTTCCTTTACTTGTAAATATGTTCTTTACCTAAAATACTGTAACATCCCTGATCTAGATCCTTTCACTTTCCTTTGTAGATCCACAACCCTCCACCCCATCCTTTGTTTTGTTGTGTGTAATGGAAATGTGAGAGGGCACTGCCAAATAAATCTAATGTTAAAGTAAAAAATATAATAGATCATTATTTCAAACTTTAGAAAGAAACAGTTAACATAGACACTCACTACTATCACAACTACCCTCCACCCATTATCTTTCCAGGGTGCCCTGTACCGTCAAACTAAGTATCAATCCTAGGCATTATATTTAATGTACGCATATGTTATCCTGCAAGTCAACACACTCCAGATATGAACAACCAACCACCCCATTCTTGGACCTTCAGAATAAGGCTTCATTGATCCAAGCAATGATACTTAGTACACTGAATTATTGTAATACTCTTTACCTGGGTCTACAAAAAAAAAAAAAAAACACTTGACAAATTATTCCAATTGTTCCTTAAAGGAGCAGATTGACGCATTTTGTGATTTAGAGAATAGGCACTACACTGTCCCAACATTTTTAAAATATGCTGGCTCCCTAGGGAAAAGACAACTAAACTCACAATGCTCTGACTTTACAAGCGAATTTGAAAATGAAATGAATTCTCATAGGCCCTCATTACGACCCTGGCGGAGAGGGTTTTACGCCGGCGTAGTGCATGGCGTACCTCTCCGCCTGACTACGAGTTCCCGTAGTGCCATGGTGATTTTTACGCCTGCTTTTTGCAGGCGGTAAAATCCATGGCGCTACGGGACTTGTTGCTAATTACGCCACCGTACATTACGGTGGCGTAATTAATGCCTTCCCCACTCCCATTATACCCTATGGGGCAAACATGGGAATGGGGAAGGGTAAATGGGGATTGGGGACTTACCGCTCCGCCAAGGTCGGCATGGGGCGGTAAGTCCGCCAACCCCCATGGCGGAGTTGGCAGCTTAGCGCCATGGACCATGGTCCAAATTGCACCATGGTCCTCCGCCAGGGTCGTAATGAGGGCCATAGTGTTTTATGGCATTCAATTAAATGATGAAGAGGGTCTTCCTGCTCACTTATTTATACATGTTGCCAAAAGATCAATAGTCTAATAAACCTTATAAATGCTTGGATAGCCTTATTGGCTGTCTTCCTGTGGGGACCCATCAACAAACAAGTGCACTCCGCTGAGGGAGTCAAGTCCATTAAAGTAAATGGCGCCTTTGATCATCAAAGACGATGATCCATCATGCAAAATGTGTCATCTATGAAAACCCTTCAACTTCCAACTTGGTAGAAAATGGACTACATTAGCAATGATAACTTTGCAATGTGTTATTCTTGTAAATTCAGTAAACTCCTCTAAGGATATGCCTAAACACGTCCTAGAAACAAGGAATCTTCCAGTAGGCTTGGTCAAAAGCTAAATGGTACCACCACACTGGTGACTGCATTTGGTTTAATATACCCAGGGAAAGTCAATTCAATAAAATGGAAGCACTAGAAAAGGAGTGAAATGACGGTAACAAGTGCTTATATTGCCAATAATAACAATGTTGGAGAATTTATAGTTTTCGATACATACAGGAAGCTGTATCTTTTACCAGATTACAAGGATTGCAGCAGATTATGCAGCGAGTCTCGGTAAAGAAACCCATGATGCAGTCTTTGTGTGTAAAGTGGCACAATACATTCATCGGGCATACCTCCTCAGAAAGACATGTCTGGATACAGCTATTTCCCCATGCACTACATTACTGATTCTTTAAAATGCATCGTTATGGAAAAGCGTGCCCAGTCTTAGGTCTTAAAGGTACTGGGCTGGTGCCGGGAGAACATTTTACTAGTATCGAGGAGTTGGCCAAGTGATTTTATGGATTTTTTTTATTTTATTGTATTTTTATAACCCATGGATTTTACAATTTGCACTCTTGTTTTTATGTTATTTTATGTTATTGTATTCATTTGATATTGAATAAAGGCAAATTCATTGAATTGAATATTTGTTCTCAGTACCCAGCCCTTTCTCCACATAGTCTAGTGCTTTAGTTAGTGTATATCTTTATACTTGTCCTTCACAATGTTGGGGCGGATGATTAGTTGGTGAATAAACACTGTTGCACGCCCCAACAAAGTCTTTTCCTCCAAATTGAACAAGAAATGACACCACACAGGCTTGTTCAGGAACTACATATGAACCCACATTTTCCCACTTAACGATTTGAACATGGCAGTAGGGTGTTGCGGAATTATTTGCAAGTCCATCAGATAGATGCTCCTGAATTGGAGTAGAAGAACCAGCAAATAAGGAGATATGTTTGGTACGCCTGTTATTTGAAGACATTGAAGCCTCATGAATACACAGAGATCTGCTACACAAAATGAAAAAATAAGTAAAAACTGCGACTGAGAGCATAGTAAAACATTTTGTAAAACAAATGGGTGTCACTTCACAGACAAAAAAAAACATCAGGGCTGGGAAGAACCTAAGATCAGGTCAAGCAGAATGTTTTTTTAAATGTATTTATGTATAACACACCGGTAGCCTGCAGGCATCGCGGCGCACACAGACACAATGACAATGACAGGTGACGTGAAAACTAGACAATAAGGAAAGGTCAGGTCAAAAGAATTTGATGATTTATTTAAAGAACATTGTTTTTAAGATTATCCTGAAATGTAGAAGGTTTACTTCCTGCCTTAGATTCCCGGGGAGGGAATTCCATAACTGGACTGTGCACCTGGGAAGGATCTGCCCATGCCCCTTGAAAGTGTGAAAGCAGGGCAGGAAGCCAAGGTCAGGTCCGATGAGCTTAGTTGTCTGCCATGGGAACTAGCGAGTTACCGCTGTTTTAAGGTATTAGGGAGAGTTGCTGTGGAGGCAGCGATGGACGATGGCGCACGACTTGAATTTAATGCGGTCCTGTTTGGACAGCCAATGCACATCGTTCCGATGGTTTGAAATGTGCGCTTTCCAAAGAATCCTTTTAATAATTTGCACAGCATCGTTTTGAATACTTCAGCATCTTTTTATACTGGAATTATTGGCCCCAAGGAGTAGCGCGTTGCAGTTGTCTAGCCTTGGTAAGATGCCAGAACGGGCGATGGTAGCCACATTCAAAGGTTGAATGTTCCTGAATGAGTCGAACGTGATGACTGCAGTTTCTACTAATCATTTTGGTATGTTCATCTGTGTTTAGGCAGGCTTCCAGGGTAGCTCCCAAGGTCTTTACCTTACTCTGGACAGGTATCAAGATTTTATTTATGGAGAAAGCATCACAGCAGGTGCTAAGCTTGCTCCTGGCTTGTGAAGAGCCAAAGATGAGGAAATCCGTTTGCCACCATTTATACACATCCAATTCTCAGGCATCCATGATTCGACCTGGTTATAGATCGAGAAAAGGTTGGATGAGCCTTCAGAATAATTCACGCTGAGTTCAATGACCAGCAGCGTACCGTCCGCATAATTGGTAAAATAGATGCTCAGGCTCTCTAATAGGGCACAGAGTGGCTGGATGTACATATGATTCGCATTTGATTCCAGTGACTAGCGAATTATCAAAGTATTTGGCCATATATAGTCACACACTGGAAAATGGTGTGTGTAACTTGCCGTGCATTGACAACCACCTGGCTGAGAACATAACATGCTACCCGGATCGCTGAACCCTGCATCACAGTGAATTCTCACCTCAAGTGAAAGGCCATAAATACATATTTGCATTTCGCGGAAGCTTGGATCCGTAACCCCCGCAGCCAAGTGTAGCGTTTTTGTGTGAAATAGAGTGGGACTCAAAGCTTGCAGTGTGCCCAGGAATAATGAATTATTGTATGCCATTTGTTTGCTTATTTTATGTGTTCGCTTTGTAGACCACCAACTTGGAGTAATGCCATTTCAAAGTACTTAGATATAACACACAAAAATTAAAGGGACAACAAAGGCGGCCTTCTTGCTACAAATATGAGCTACTCCTGCGTGTAATGTAGTTACACGGGCTTTTGGCAAATACGTGAAGGAGTTACAAATGAACAAGCTCAATCGATAGGAGTAGGTTGACAAAATATAATTGCGGGTACACGTATATCTAACAGCAAACACTTTATACAGTCATTTAACACAGAGAACCTTCCACAGAGCCAAGAGAGAAGGAATCCTGTGGAAGGGAGCAATAGCTCAACGAGGGCGGCTTGATGGCACAGTAACCTGGAAGGCTCTGAAGCCTAATTGGTGAGCTCTGGTTTCAGGTTTCTTTTGCACTTCCGGGAATTGGGTGCATTGTTTAGGTTCATGGGAAGTTGGCTGCATTGTTTGTCTCTTTATGTTGACAGGAATCCTCCACATTGTCTCACTCTTTTGAACCAGGAGAGCAGTTATGTGATTGTCTGGAGTGGATCTTAGCATTGTCTTAGGAATGGACTTATAAATGTAGGTATTTGGCTAGGTATGGCATGCTCTTGCTAAGATTCAGAAGCTTAGGCAAACCATCTTGAACTGGTTCCCCCCGAGCCATATCAAAGTCCAGTAACTCTAACTTAGAGCCAAACTATCGTGTCAATCTGTAAAGTGATTCCTCACCCTCCTCAAAATGTCGCTTTAAGAGTTTGAATGCAACTGTTCTGCATGCCCACACCGTGACTGTTTCCTCCCTCTACGAATCAAAACCAACCTATTTAAGTGCTGGTGCTGCTTCTGGAAGACAGATGCCAATACCCAAAAGGAACCCAACGTTATAAGCAGTTCACATTAGACTACTTCAGTGGAAAACACAACCCACTCATAGCTAAATTTCCTGTCCAGTGCACTCCAATACAAAATATACATGCCACAGCCTCAAGACAATGACATTGTGAGGGTTAAAGGTTGCAAAGGTTTTTGATGTCACTGAGGGTCAACATGTATTTGATGTCACTTCTTTTACCCCTACAACACAACAGAAGCCAATTAAAAATAAGGACACGTGGTATTCAGGCAAGAGATTGTTGCTGGTCATCTTCTAATGCAGAATACCAAAACCTCCATTAGTTTAACTGAGACCGTTAATGTAGCAAAGGTTGCTTGCTAGTGTTTGACAAGATAGGTTGTTTGGTGCAATGAGACACAAGCATCACATAACCACTCAAAGTTGAGGAGAGGTCATTGCTTTATGTGTAGCTTCCAGATAAATGTTCAAAAAGGAATAATGTGAAAATGGACAACAAGGAAATTGGGGAAGTGTTAAGAAGACTTAAATTCATCAATACGTGTTCCTTAATGTTTACATTATTAGCCCCAATGTTTACCTTATTATCCCCTATACACATTCAAATTGATCACAAGACTAAGAGATGAGAGAGAGATGAGTCGCTGTCACGTGGGGCATCATTACAATACTGTTTTCCGTACAGTGCCATGATGCATTTTAATTCTGGTGAAAAGGCAGCAGGTTATGTGGTGAGGACACCAGGACTAGACTCTGGCCAGACCTAGCTGCGTGTCCTTTTCATTTTAACATGTGTGGGTCCAAAAGATGCAACCAAGCCAGTCTTTTATTGGAGGTGCTCAAGCTGGATGACTCCTTCATGTATCTGGTATCAGATGAAGGGGCACTTCTGATCCAGTGCTATTCAATGACCTATATTTTCCACTTTCCAGTACCGATCAAGAGGGGTTTATCTATCCTTGACTTCCTTCTTCCTTCGTCGATCAATACCTCCATATTCTTCTTCTTCTTCTTCTTAATTATCGGATGCGTGGGCGGATCTTCCTCCATCACCTTTGGGACTATTGAAAAGAGTGAACAGTTTACTCAAAGTGACATTTTTAATTGTACTCCACTGAACATGGTAATCCTTCTATTATAATTGTAAGCATAAAAGACATTGTCGGTGTCGTAGCGTTGACTCGTGTGCGTGCTACAGAGAACGCACTCGACTACAGAGAAACAGAGAGACGAGGCGACATCTCATTTCCATAGCTTTGCGAAAACAGTGCCTCAAAGGCTCCATTTATATTCCTTAATGAACTCTTGCTTTTTCGAGTAAGTCTTGGATAAGTATTTTGGGCTCAGTCGTTTGCTTCTCACTCTCTTGTGCTCTTGCAACCCCCTTGGACTCAGTTCTGGAACCCACTCCCGTGGCTCTCATTTACCGTTCACAGAATTGCTTTCCGACAGCACTTCTCTGAATTTTCTGGGCATGGCTTCCATTTCAGCGAAGCACAAGCTGCCAATGCCACCTTGTCATTGCAATTTGTCACATTACTTTTGTGTGCCAAAGCCATTAAAGTCTCATCTCCCCGGCCCAGCTGCTTAGATTAGCACAGTTGTCTGGAACAAGGCTCGATTTGAAACATAAAGAAAGATGAGGATCCATAAAGAAGAACGTTATCGGATCCGACGAGAGCGCAAGTTGCGTACCTTTCCAATCTGATCCCAACTGGTGATGATATCTGAGCCCCCCCCCCCCACCAGTGCTCGGCTAGGTACTTCCACCATCTTGTGATGATGTCTGCATAGTCCTGCGTTTTCAAGCTACTGCTCATCAAAATAGTGCTAGTTACAATGCAAGAGCAGACGTCGATGCAGGGCGCCAATCTGCTATCACCATGGATACCATGAAACTGAAGAAAGGCCTACCAAAAGCTCGAACTTACTTCCTGCTCTGCCTCCTCCTCCTCCACGGAGCCCTCCACAGACCTACTGTATCGAAGCTGTTATAACCACAAAGGATCTGCAGCAGGTGTTAAGCGCAGAGTTGCCAAGTTTCACGGGTAAGAACACAAATCCCGGCCAAATCCTTTTCTTCGCTACCAGGGGCCTCATTTAGAGGTCAGCAATTCTGTGGATGGGTCTTTCTTTTAACTGTAGCATTAGGTAACGTCTCACTTCAGTGCTTCCGTGTGATTTAGAGTTCTCAATGGCCCCTCCAAAGTCCATTGTACTACTATCTGCTTTTCGCCTCGTTGCAGTGTTGTCAACTTGGCTTCCGTTTCTAGTAATTGGTTTTAGCTTTTCTTTTTTTTGCGTAACATTTTGTTAAGTAAAGTGAAAAGAAAACCGATTCACGAAATCATGCATAATTTGCATAGAATTCAAAAGGACACCATTCCACGATATCGTGCATAGTTACTTTTGCATAGTATATCATTGTTCAATCTGTTGCAGAGGTTCAGAAGTCACCCTCCTTTTTCTATCCTATTCATACATAATTCTCTTACGAGGTCTGTGCATTACACACCAAACATGTTCTCAGCCGTCCTCACCCTGGCATCCAGATAGAATACCATGGTCCCAATCGAGTGATTGATATTGCAGAAATGTTATCCCGACATCTAAATCTCGTGGCCGTCCAAATCAGTATATACGTTTTAAAATTACACATATTTGAATGTTAGGGTGAGTGTTGTGAAAAATGAATTTATCACCAAGCCCCTTGTTCATTATGTACTTAGTGATTCAATCTTACACACATTTGATCCCATATTAGTCCAATATAAAGATCTGTGGTCATTCTTTTTTTAATGTTTTAATTTAGATGTATTGGTCAATACAAGAGTATATCAGCAAAACGAATACCAAGATGACAGTGATCATTTACAAGTTCCCAAAATGCGCTTTGATTTTATGTAAAGCGAGATGGAATCCTGAATGGTGCTATTTGTCCCCTTCGATTTTCACATACTGTTATATATACATATATATATATATATACATTTTATTTATACATATACAACTGTACCCCAGGGAGTTATAATATTTGTACACCTGAAGTGGAAATTTCACATTTTCGTGACACCCTGAAAAATTGACTAAATATTTGACTTTCCTTTTCTTGAGACTTTTCTTTGTTTGTTAATGGGGGTTCCACCCCAATGCCACCTTTGGCCACACCTCTACCCTTACCCCCAATTTGTACTCCTCCCTTTTTTGCACCCCTTTCCATTCCAACCAAATATATGTGTGGTTGGTGTGGAAAATCGCAGAAATGGGGGGTCAATAAATTTGGATTCACACATTTATTTTGGGTTATATGATTGCAAGCCTGATAATATTCCATCATAAAGTAATTAGCATAACTATGCTATGTTTTGATAATGTGCTTTGCTCAGTCAGACAAGTGTAACATTCAAATTCTGTCCACATTATATACTAGAAGTGATCATTAGAAATTCTAATTTTAAATTGTTAAAAAGAGCCAGTTTTCAATTTCAGTACAATTACATATTCTCTCTTTATAATAGCTGGTTTTACAAAAAACCAACCCCCACAATATCTTTTTTCCTCTGGTCGCGCAACTGTCAGCATACTCTGGAGGTGCTCTAAAAAATGCACCTGTCTAAATGACTCTCACACACACAAAAGGAGACATGGTTCCCGTGCCTGCTGGGCCTAGAGACCCAAGCTACTCCTCACTGATGAGGCCCAACAAGGCCGAAACATGTTTGGGGATGATTGTGGTCTTGGGCAGAAGGCATGTGACCAAGCAGTTTGGTCTGTACTGCCCCTTTTGGGGTGGGACCAGGCCTGATTATTTGCATATGGTGTTTCCCCTTTTGTAATGGCTTGGCAGATGAAAAACGATGGTCTGGAGGGTTGCCCAGAGCAATGGCAGAGGTTAGGATTAATTTCAAACCTTCCAGCCATCACCTCTTTTGTTTTGCATAAGTCACCCCGAGTGGGACGGGTATGCCCAGACGTGGGTCCTGTGCCTGCTGAGACTAGAGACCCAAGCTACTCCTTACTGATGAAGCCCAACAAGGCCGAAACATGTTTGGGGATGCTTGTTGTCTCGTGCAGAAGGGGTGTGACTAAGCAGTTTGGGTGGACTGCCCCTTTTGGGTGGGACCAAGCCTGATTTGCATAGGGTCTTTCCCCTATTGTAATCGCCTGGCAGGTGAAGAACGATGGTCTGGAGGGTTGCCCAGAGCACTGCCAGAGGTTAGGATTAATTCCAAACCTTCCAGCCATCACCTCTTTTGTTCTGCATAAGTCACCCCAAGTGGGACGAGTATGCCCAGACGTGGGTCCTGTGCCTGCTGGGCCTAGGGAACCAAGATACTCCTCACTGATGACGCCCAACAAAGCCGAAACATGTTTGTGGATGCTTGGGGTCTCGTGCAGAAGAAATGTGACCAAGAAGTTTGGGCTGGGCTGCCTCATTTCGGTGGGACCAAGCATTATTTGGATATGGTCTTTCCCCTTTTGTACTGGCTTGGCAGGAAAAGAACGATGGTCTAGAGGGTTGCCCAAAGCAGTGGCAGAGGTTGGGATCAATTACACACTTTCCAGCCATCACCTCTTTTGTTTTCCATTAGTCGCCATCAGTGGGATGGGCATGCCCGGACTTGAGTCACGTGCCTGCTGGGCATAGAGACCCAAGCTACTCCTCACTGATGAGGCCCAACCAGGCTGAAACATGTTTGGGGATGCTTGTGGTCTCGTACAGAAGGGATTTGACTAAGCAGTTTGGGCTGGACTGCTCCTTTCGGGTGGGCCCATCCCTGATTTGCATATGGCCATTCCCCTTTTGTAATGTCTTACTAGGTGAAGAACTTTGGTCTGGATGGTTGCCCAGAGCAAGGCCAGAGGTTAGGATTAATTCCAAACCTTCCAGCCATCAACTCTTTTGTTTTCCCTAAGTCACCCTGAGTGGGACGGGTATGCCCAGACCTCAGTCCTGTGCCTGCTGGGTCTAGAAACCCAAGCTAAGGCCCAACAAGGCCAAAACATATTTGGGGATGCTTTTGGTCTCATGCAGAAAGGATGTGACCAAGCAGTTTGGGCTGTACTGCCCCTTTTAGGGTGGGACCAAGCCTGATTTGCATATGGTCTTTCTCCTTTTGTAATGGCTTGGCAGGTGAAGAACGATGGTCTGGAGGGTTGCCCAGAGCGATGCCGGATCTAAGGTTTAATTCCAAACCTTCCAGCCATCACCTCTTTTGTTTTGCACAAGTCACCCCGAATTGGATTGGTATGCCCAGATGTGGGTCCCATGCCTGCGGGCACTAGGGACCCAAGCTACTCCTCGCTGATGAGGCCCAACAAGGACGAAACATGTTTGTGGATGCCAGTGGTAGAAGTGTACTGAAAAAAGCAATGGAACTGTGTTCTCAGCAGGGCAGAGGGTTTGTGGAAGCATAGCGTAACATGTGACAAGGTGTTGTGGCTGGGGCATTGCAATAGTCTAAGTGACTAATGACTACGTTTTCTATTACAACTTTAAACTTGCACAGGGAGCTGAATGGGCAAATCCTCTATATAGATTGGTGAATATGGCGGTAAACAGTAGAGGAATGATAAAGAGAAAAAGAGAATCACTGGGGGATGCTTGTGGTCTTGTGCAGAAGGGATATGACCAAGCAGTTCGTGCTGTACTGCCCTCTTGGTGTGGGACCAAGCCTGATTTGCATATGGTATTTCCCCTTTTGTAATGACTTTACAGGCGAAGAGCAAGGTTGCCCAGAGCAATGTCAGAGGTTTGGATGCATTCCTAAACTTCCAGCCATCACCTCCTTTGTATTGCCAGAGTCAACGAGTGAGACAGAAAGAGACAATGAGAAGGTGAGTGAGAGCAAGAGATATGTCAAAGCAGAGAGAGAGAAAAGGGAGAGATCAGCCTCAGAGAGAGCTAAAGGGAGGGGTACAGAGGGAGCACTAGATGGGCGTATGGTACACCGGGTACAGCTAGACAGTAGTTTATTATCCTAGATCACATAATGCTTTGAACAGAAACATTGCACAAAAGAAATAATGAACTAAGTAACCCTGCTTGCAAGTTCTTTACAACAGAAGGGTGGTGGAATATAGACGAAACATCAACTTGGTGGGGATGAGTGTGCACACCACCAGCAGTCAGTACCACATACAATAGCACAACACATACACTGATTTCATGTTGAGCTATTGGGATATATGAACTCTCATTTTAATGGAAAGCTAACTCCCACTCACAGTGGCATTATTGTCATGCACTCCTGTTTTCAGTATGTCAACACTTATAAAATTGCCCCTACGCCCAATTGTCCAAATAAGAATTTCGCAAGCTGTTAAAAGTGTGTTACGGATGGAAATGTCAATTTCCACAAACAAATACGTTAATCCAAATAATATGCGTAATCATTATTTTTTCAATGTTGAAGTTAAAAACCATCGCTCCTAAAAGGGCATTAGCATACTTTCCATCATGGTGCACCAAGACACAAGAAGGATCTTTACACAATCAAAAGGGCAAGGGCACTCAGGAGGAGTATGTCTTTCAACAGTGCTAGAATTATTAAAACCTTGTGAGCCTTTCGCACAAGATGGAACTGAGCTCCACGCATGCGCTGCCACAGGAGAAGGAATGTCTTCCGAGCTGTGCATACAGCTCCCTCAGCTGAGTATAGCAGACGTCTCAAAGCAGTAGACTCCAAAGCTTAGCACATCAATACGGAAGGCAAATATGGAGACCAGGCAGACGGTTCATAAAGGCCATCATTGGGCCTCATTACGAGTTTGGAGGTAGCCATACCCTTAATAAGGGCATGGCTACCCCCAAGCTCGGGTCAGGGTTCCGCAAAAGGGGAATTACCGGGCTATTCTGACCTCGGCGGGCCCGGTAATTCCCTTTCGCGGGACCCTGAGCCGGTACGTCCCCATTCCCATTTGAGCCCCCATAGGGCTAAATGGGAATGGGGAGGATGGTAGCAGCAGTACCGTTCATAACAGTACCGTTGCTACCATCCGGTACTGCTCGCGGGTGCTGCTCTGCACGCCTGGTCTGACCAGGCTTTCATATCGGTACCCGCGAGCATACTCGGAATGTTGCGGCGAGGTAACAACTCCACCAGTAGCACTACCGGCACCGTTGCTGCCTTACCGCAACACTCCAAATGAGGCCCATTGTATTGTCAATGAAATGGAAATTGCATTGCAAATTGTTAATGAATGGAAATTACACAGAGCATTAAAGAATGCAATGGAGTTTACCCAGTGGGCCCAATGGTCCTTTTCTTTTTCACACAGTTTTCACTCTCACTTAATAAGACTTTATTTTGCAGGCCAGGTCTACCGATAGCAATGAGGTGCACATTGTCACAAACACTGCTAGCCTAAGCCATTCACGAGAAGCATCTGAAACTATCTGATGTGTCTCACATTCATGTAATATGTTAAAGTGCGCGTGCAGTCCAGCTTAATATGCCACAGCTTTTATCCAACAAGTGCGGCAGTGCGAAAAACAAATAGTCTCTCTGACTGTAATGACCTCAATCGTTTATAATACATTCCTCCGTTTAAGAGACTTTGCCCTTTAATGGATCAAAAAAATACATTAAAAAAAACGAAATTATGGATACCTACGTTTATTACATGGAAAAGATTATATTGATTGAATTCGTTATCCTGGAATGATAAATAACTGTCTCTCCACTAAGCATCACATCAATATTTAATATATTTCACCCAATGTTAAGTAATTAATCCACTACAAAATGTATATTTATTATCTCTGCTTTCCGCTATCACGGAAATTGACTATTCTCCAAAACAAAGTTAAATAATTCATTGTACCAATCAGCATATGTGAAAGCATCTGTAGTTTGTAATTTGCAGGCTGTCTGCAGCTGTAACTATCCACACACATGTTGTGCTAACTACACATTCTTCTAGGGGAACCCTAATGACAATCTAAATTTCTTCTATTGTGATTGTCTCTTCGGTGATTTTACCCAGCATGGCCAGAACGCACCTTCAACAAGCCTGCAATGAACGGCATTTGGAAAAAAAGAACCCTTCCTTGTTTTAATATCCTGGGACTAACTCAGTATGAGAATGAAGCAGTTAAAATGAGGACAAGAAAAATGACTAAATATCAAGTGTATTATTTTTCTTGTTTTTCTAAAAATGGGAATTCTGTTCAAATATATGTATATGTTTTAAAAATGCCTCTTGGCTTTTTTAATAGGCTGTAAGGAAGGGATACACCTGCTTGCTTCCCACCTGATCTCCTAAACCATTAATTTGTACTATCTTAAGCTCTGAAGGTATACTTTCAAATTTGAAGAAACCCTCCTGTACCTCGCACACCATTCCTCAAATTCCCATTCACAATTTCACAAACTATACTGTTCCTTGCTAGAAGAGTAGTGTTGTTCCTCTTGATGTATTTTGTAATCTTTATATACATATTTTGGTCTGGTTCTATTATCTTTCTTTATTTTTAGCTTCTTTATTTTGCGTACAAGTGGTTTTTACATCTTCACTTTTCGTGCTCCTTTTCTGAGTGGTTTTAAGGAAGCACCAGCATTAATTCCAAAGGTGATTTAGAAGTGGTGCATGATATTATTGCATGCACTTATCAATTAGGAAATCATGCATTTAAGAAATAGGTAGGAAACGTATCTACTTGGGGTCTGGGGGCGGGAGGGGGTACACTGATATAACAGCGTTAGAGGCATTGCACTGTTTCAAGATTCTGAGATTGAAGCCCAATTTCCCCAAATTGGTGAAATTGTCGGTAGCTGATGGCCTCTAGTTGAAGTGCACATGTCTTTCAACTACTGACATTTATCACAGTGTTGACTCTGGGATGAACCATTTAGAGGCCCATCAACATTTTACATGACGCATGGCTATGCTTGGAATATGTTTATTTCTACAATTTCCATTCATCACAGAATGTAAAGGCATCTGCCTAGGGTCCACCCTCAATATGCAGAAGTTCTACAAGTTAGGAGAAGCCTAATCGACCAAATACATCTACCTCTTTGGTGACCCAAGATAACCCCCCTCGGTCTGTTTAATAGAAAGTAAGCCACATGTTCTCTTGTATTGCCCATCACACTCTAATGTCTCAATGAGTAGGTGTTAACTTTGATATGATATGATAGGTTATTTATAACACGCTTAATACCCAGAGGTTTCTAAGCGTGGACCCGAGGATCGAACCTGTGTGGGGATCGAACCTGTGTTGCTCCGTGTTGTCTTGCTCCTAAGGCATGCATGTTGCCCCTGAGCTATCCTCCCGAGACAATGCCTGAGCGCGAGGTCTTCACTGAGGCCCTCAACCATACCTCAACCGTACCAATCTCCTGCATGTGTTTTTGTGAATGAATTTCGTATGTATTGAGTAACAGGGATGTCATTTTTATTAGAAATGACATACATAATAGACGATGCTTTGCCTGTGTTGCATGACCTTAAGTGAATGCATTAATGGGAACGAAACCAGTTGATGAGAGGGAAGAATGGATGGATATGGACCAGGGACATGGACAGCAGCAAGAAATAAATAGCCTAAACAAAGGGTTGATACATTCCTTATATTCATATATACATTCAAAGCCTTCATGAGGTGTGCTCACAGTAGGCGTGGTCTGGAATCTCTGAAAGGTTTAGCACGACCGCCTGTGACACCATTTCCAAGATTACTAAGTGGATCTTGAGTCAAATTGTAAATAGCATTCGTTTTTTATGCTGGCTTTGTTGATGGGGAGAGGGAGTGTCAGTGCAGGGGGTGAGTAATGAGAAGGAGTGGAATCGGGAGGAGTCATGGGGGTCAGGGTACAGTGAGGTTAGGAAAGCGGAGGATTGCACGGCACAAGGAAAGAGAAGAAAGACATGCAGTCATCTAGATAGAGGTGAGAAGCAATTTCATATCAGTATTACTGTACAGAGCTCAGATGCATGTTGTGCTTGGTTGTAATAAATAAATAATCTATTGACACATTGACAGATTTGTAGAGGAGGAGAATACATTTAAGGCGAGGTGATATGGGGAGGGATCCTGGTATGTTGCAGAGGATGCTTGTGGTAAAGTTGAGAACTATGTTGATGGAAGAGAATGGGGGTCATTACGAGGTAGGCGGTAAGGGGTTAACGGTAAAGGTGGCGGAGCCGTGAACCCCTTACCGCCCCATTACAAGGTCTGCTTGCGGGAACCCGCTAAGGACGCCTGGTTTTACCAGGCACCCTTAGCGGGTCCCGTGAGCAGATCAGCATGCTAACAATGGGCCCTTTATTAACAGGCCTGTTGTTAGCATCATCCCCATTCCCATTGAGCCCTAAGGGGGCTCGAATGGGAATGGGGATGTACCGGGTCCGGGTTCCTTGAATGAGGAATTACCGGGCCTTCCAAGGTCGGAATTTCTCATTCAGGGAACCCGGACCCGGTACCCGGTAAGGGGGTAGCTTTGCCTCTAATAGCAGCATGGCTATCTCCAAGGTCGTAATGACCTCCAATGAGTTGAAGGAAGGTTAGAGAAGTGGGCTTGAACAGTAGATTGTTTACTGAGGACAAAGGTTGTGATGAGGGTTTTTGAAGAGTGAAAGGTGAGGTGTTGATGGATTTTCTTTATTTGGAAGACTGTATTTGGAAGAGGTTCATCTTGGCTGCAGCAGCTATCTTCATGATTCTTTTTTACATTTTAGGTCACCATCAAAGAGGTCTGCCAGGAGAAAAAGTGAGGAGACCAGGAGGGATGGCGATGGGAGACGGGGGTGGGGTTGTCGCTGGAGGTGGGTAGAAATGTGAATTCTCTTTTGAATGAGTTCTTCCGCATCAGGCAGCGTGGAGCCATCCAGTCAAGGATGACATTGAGGCAGTTGGTGATGCATTCATAGAGGGCAGTTTAAGTGGAGTGTATGCACCAGAATACTCGTAGACGGGGGACTCAGTGGTAGCTGGCAATGCAGCTGACGACAATTCTCTCTCAAGGATTTGGGATTCTTGGGACAAGCAGGCGACATATTGGTAGAAAGAGGGTTTATTATGGTCAGCAGTACATTTCCTAGTTATGGGAATGACAGTGGCTATTGTCTGGCAGGTGGGGAAAATCCATGAGGAGATAGAGAGGATGAAGATGGGGGAGAGTTGGCAGGAGGGAACAGGTGAAAGGTCTTTGATTATTTGAAGTGTGAACGAGTACATGAGATGGTGGCTAGGATGGGTTTGTTAAGAACAGAATGGGTAGGAGCCTGGGGTGGAGGTGCGAGGAAGTGGGATGGGGAGGAGAGACGATGGGTGGTATGAAGCGGAGCAAAGGAAGAAGAAGGAGGGAGTGATAAGTGGGTCAAAACAGTAGCAATTATGTTGGTGATCTTGGAGAAGTAGGAGGTATAGTCGTTAGTGGAGAGGTAAGAGAGTATGGAGTGGTTTCTGAGGGAAGAACATTGCCTTAGGGGGCTCATAGGCAGTTTGTAACGGTGATGTAAGAGCGAGATTACAATGTGGTATGAGGATTTTGCGGATTTAAGAGCAGTATTTACGACAAGAGTAGAGTCCCTGCAGACAGCATTAAACCAAGTAGAGGGGCAATAGTTGCGCCGGGGGCGTAGATGGAGATGCATAGTTGTCGTTGACTGTTGGATGGCTGATGAGATCCATAGTTGAGGATGAGGGCGTTAGGGTGTAAAGGAAGAAGCAGGCTAGTGTTTGTCTTAAAATTAGGAAGTGCATAACTGAGGTCCATAAATGAAAACCCATTGGGCCTGACAGGGTCAGGAGACAGGGGGAAAAGTGACCTGGTGCAGATATGGGGCCATGGAGTTGGGTGATTTTTGAGAAGACACTCTTGACATTATGCGGCACGCAACGGAGGCCACTACATTCTTTGCAAACACATATCCCCGGGCAGTCCGTTCCAAACCCCATAAACGCTATGGTGGCTTTTCAGATTGCAAGACAAAACCCCTTTACATGTAACACGAGGGTAGACTAAGCAATACAGGCTTGATAAAGTAAATGGATTAGTCAATTATTACAAAAGGACATTCTTGTTATGGTAATTTATAATCCTAACTAATAGCACATGGCAACTGTGGGATATACATTTCTTGGGCACTAACAGATGGTCTGGAATGTTGTTTTATATTATGTGTCATATATTTGTAGACATCTAACAGCCTCCTCCAAAATCTGTCATAAATGTACTAGACATTACCAGTCCCTGCGTGGGAGTGGAGGAAAGGAGGGAAGAGATATAATAGAAGGGAAGAAGGGATAAAAGGAGGACGCAGGGGAGAGGTTAGGACGAGGAGGATGAAAGGATGATGAGATCGAAATAACACAGAAGGGAAACTAATAGAGAAGAAGAAATGATGGTAAGGGGGATCAGTAAAGGGCAGGGAGAGAAGAATTGTAAATGGAGGAAAAGACACATAAGGATATAAAGAGAGTTATACAAAGAAGTTTGTGGGAAAGACGATGAGAGGCGCAAGAAAATGAGGGAGAGGCGACCACCACCGGAGGACATAAAGGAGAGGCTGGGAGGGGTGCAATGGTGGCTGGGGGAGTGCAATGACGATGGGGCCTCATGGAGGGAGAGAGAGAGCTAAGGAAGGCGGTGCTCCGGTGGATGAGTGGCAAATACGCCGCAACTGTGTGCTGCACACAAGCCCAATGCCCTCCAAGGACTGTATATTCCAGCAGAGAGCTTATCGCGGAGGGAGGGGATGGGGGTCGCACAGGGAGACCCCCAACCCCCTCATTAAAAATTAACCAATATGTGCGGAAACGTCCTGGAGACCCCTGCCCTTCCCGGGATCACCAGGTTACTGGGAGAAGGTGCATAGTACAAGTCACATGTGCCTAAGAGGCGCTGGCCATGGTGTTGGCCACCAATGTGCAGCGAGGCCCTCGCAGTGCCACTGGCATCATGCCAAGAGTGCCACTACCTTGCACGCCTTGCCTGAATCCCTGGCGGTGGCGAGGTAGGTGGCCTATCACACACCTGCATTCAGTGCCAATGCTCTAGTGTGCGCCATAACCACCATTCATACCCATTCACCCAGTCACACAGCATAACATTCACAAACTTCATTCCACCCAGAACAATATCATTCCATCACAGTTTCACAGAAACAACAGTCAACATATGCTTGAGTACACGGACACATGCACCTCCATTCACATGCACTGTGCACACAACACACATTCATATGTACAATAACACATTTTACAAACACAAACACATTTTGACAATTAATTAATTTGACAATTAATTAAAAACAATTCCCTCTCCGGTAAAGTGATGGCACTCCGTCTTCTTGGCCTGCTCCACTCGAGTGTGTGCCTCAGCCCCTTGGCTCTGCACACTCCAGACAGGAACCAGGAAGCTGCATCAGATTCCTGGTTCCTGTCTTTTGCAGTCGCAAGCCACAAAGCATCACTCTCTGCGATGCCAGACAGCAGGTCCCTCACCACTCAGTCCAGCAGTGCACCCTGGCAGCACTGCTGACTTTCAGACAGGCCACCCTGGGTGACTGTGAGGGAACGAGGCGAGCAGGGCCCGATTCATGACGGTGCTGCCTACACCGCGGTTGCTGCTCATGTTTAATGTATAATCAGGATAGCGCAACACAGGCCTGAAAGGGCACTCCCCAGCAGGCTTGCGTCTTGCACTATCGCAATATACCATTGGTGCGGCCGCAATGCTGCGCCCCGGTCCTTGCCAGCCCTGCAGGAGCCACCGCCCCTTCCCTGGCTCTGCCACTGTGCATGGTCTGTGTGGGAGGTACACTTTCACTTCAGCTGCATATTCAGTAACTGTTCTGTGTCAGTGAAGTGTGCACTTTTGGTGCCTGTGCTGTATGATTTGAATGGATGAGGCCTGCTCTAGTGCTACCTGTGCTAGATGAATATTACTTTACTTTACTATATTTATATAGCGCAGCCATGGACCCTTAGGCATTAGGGCGCGTAACATGATGGACAACAAGAAACACAAAGGGGGGAATAAGAAGTAGGTGAGGTCAGAGTACAGAACTAGTCAGATAGGAGGGAAGGAGGGGACGTGTCCAATCAAGTTACGAAAACAGCCACGTTTTCAGCTTTTTTCCGAAAAGACTCAGGGAGGAAAAACTGAGTAGCTCGTAAGGGAGCAAGTTCCAAGCCTTTGGGGCTGCACCGAAGAACGCTCCATTTTCAACTTTGTTTGTTTTGCATCTAGGCGTGACCAGGAGATCTTGATTATTGGACCGAAGGGATCTGCCAGTAACTTGAATAAATGTGCCCGATTCCGTGTCTGTTGCACGCACCTGTGACCTTTACATTACTTTCATTGATTTTTTACCACTTCTGTGTATGCAAGGAGCACTTACACTTCTGCTCTTGTTCTGTGCCCATTCCATGTGAATGAAAAGTGCATTGTAGTTTCCTGTGCCTCCCCTGTGTTTGAACTCACTGCTTCGGCTAGTGATGCATTGACCTTCACTGGTTGCTGTAGCTAAGTGGGGGTCCTAATGCCCAGCCTGAATGTTTGCTTATCTGACCCTTTGCCCCCAACCGCGTTTAGTGGCGGGCTGGCTGATATTCGGCCAGCACACTTTTGCACGGGTATTTGGGATTTGTCCTGCCCTTGGTTCTCTCTCTTACTGTTTTGTTCCTGCAATTTGGTCATGGCAGGTCTGCCAACATATGTAATGCCTGTTCTCATGCATCCTGCCATTTTTGCCTTTTTTAAAGCCCTAATTTGGCAAATCATTCCAGGTGTCGTGGATTGAGAATGTTGTGGTTTGAATTTGTTGCCACTAGAGGTACAGTCCCGGCTTCCTGAAGACTCCCGGTGACACTTCACATCTGAGGTTTGAGCCCTCTACTCTGGAACTATTTTCTGGGCCCTTTACCACCGCATCCTGCCATTTCCTACCAGGATCGTCTGCTTAGCTGTGGGTCACTGCTTGTGTCCTGAGGGCTGCTGAGACTTTATCACTCCACCGGGTTGTCAGCTTGGGATGTCTGAGGGTGACTTCAGCCATTGTCCTTGTCCTAGATCTGTTTGCTGCCGTGCTGCCTTCATCCTTTGTTCATTGAGCTGCCAGGAGGTTTATGTGTGGGTTTCCCCAATTTTTTTGAAGTCTTCTTCGCTTAGTTTTCGACTTCTAGCTTGAAGGTAGGTGCTTTTTTCTTTCTTGGATCGTTGGGATCATTGCTGTGTCAGAGTGAAGGTCCCTGAGAAACAAATCCTAAAACTGCACCTATGGAAAAGAGCTGTTTACTCACCGGTTTGTTTAGTTTCGCCGGGATGTTTTCACTGAAGCTACTGATGTGAGTACTAACTTAGGATTCTGTGGTAGGTCATTATTCAAGATACTCACCTTCAGGTGTCCACCTGGTCTGGGGTAGAGATTACTTGGAGGCGGGTGTTTACTGCGATTCCCATAGAACTCAACTGGGGACCATCCTTTTCTGCTGCATCTTCTTTTGGTGGTCTGGGTCCATCTTCCAACATCTGGAACACTTCCTGTGGCCTTCTCTGGGGTTGTTCACTGTGGAATCAGCATCTGTGGGGTAGATCAGACTTACCTCCACTAAAACGGTTGGCCCTTCAACTGAACTTTGAACCTGTTTTGAAACTCTGAACCATAGACTGTGGGGTACCTAGGTGCCTCGCAACATGTTTCCCGGGTACCCTAGTGGTCCCGTGAGCTCGATACCAAGACGTTATGCTTTTAGAACTTACCTCTAATGTTTATTTATTTGTAAACTCATGTTCTACAGGTCTGCATTGGGACTAACGTTATGAACTCTATATCAATTTGTCCATGAGCTGTATGAATAAGGTTACTGTTTCTAAAATGTTACAATAACTCTTGAAAGCATTGAGTTTTGGTTTTAAATTGTTTCCTACAACTTAAGCATTGGTGTATTATCAGCCGTGCATATGCATTCGTTAATAATAGGTCATAAGAGGTCCAAATGTTTGCGGATTACTGTTATAGAACGTTTCCACATATTCTTCCTGTTGTAAATGTTGTGTGTTTCCCTTTTTCTCTCATCCCCTACCATATGTGATAGATGCTTATATCCAGGCCTGGGGCCATCCAAATATAGTAGGGCTCGGGTGTGTCTTTAGGGCACCAAACACAACTGTGCAGGCCCATAGGGGACTTACCTGTTTGTTAGGTTTTATGGTTCCCCGGTTCTTTCCACGCCCCTGTTATTTTATGTTAGGCTGGCCAGCATATGGACTTTGGGGTTGGCAGTGTCCTTTTAGAGGCATTAGTGTATTCATAATATGCTAAGCATATTAATAATACTGTCCTTATTTGAAACGACAGTTTTATATATGTGACTTTATTAAAGTATACATTTGTCCATATGTCTGTGAGGGCCTTTGTACATGTGTGTTGAACTACTGCCCCTACCTGAGACTTAAGCATTATTGCTCTGACCATGTTATATAAAGTTAAGAGAGGTTTAGCTTCCATTTCGTCTTGGGTGTGTTAGCCTCCCATTAGGGCTAGTAGTTGTAGAACCCTCAACAGAGGGTGATACAAAAACTGCCTTAACATTTACATTGATTACATAATTGTAACTTTTCATTTCCGAAATGTCCTTTCTTGCTACAGTGCACCATGGAACGATTTTGGTAAAGGGAGACCCTGTTCTTTTAAAATTTTAATTCGCAGATATGCACCAAATCACCAAAAGGCACCTCTGTACCACTGTGTGAACAACTTCTTTGAAATTTGAGGCACATTTGTCCTCCGGTTTAGGCTGTGCACCTTTTCGGTAAATGCACTTTTTCACGCATGGGAAAACCAATGAAAAGTGTGAAAAAGCATCCCATTTTTTCCCATTGCTTTCAAACTTTGAAAGTGTTGGGTGAATTTGCAGCAAACGTTCCATGTATGTCTGTGCATGCATTGGGGCCCAGGCATATGCACATCCTTAGAAGCACAGAAACCCCTAGCCTGAAACCGGGAGTCACCTCTCAACTCCTTTGCTTCTAAAATTCAGGAAAACTTCCTGCAATAGCGATATTTACTGATGCAATCACAGAGCCCTTTTATCACATGCATCTTTTGTCAAATAGCTATTTCAAAAATGTTATTTTTTATTTTATGCAAAGTGGTCAGGCACCCTCATTGCTGCTATTTGTCCCCTTGACATTTGTCATTGCTATTAAAGAGTAAAACAAGAAATAATGAATACTATTATTATAGGTTATGGTAGTGTGATTGTCTCAGTAAATTGAGTGTAACGTGCCTGGTATTACTGCAAATTATATTAGAAGTGATAGTTAGAAATGAACATTGTCACATATTTTAAAAGATGCAGTTTGTATACTAGCTGATTTAAGCATTTCCTATATCATTATTTGTTTGCTGACAAAACACACCTTTTCATCTCTCAAAAGATTACATTTCCCATGCTGGCCATTGTTTGGCTAGTAGTGCTGCTGACCTCATCTATTTGTTACAGTATGGTTAGCCAATTGAAATGTACAAGCAATTTAGCTTGAACGCAGTTGTAGACTTATGCCTCCTGGTCCTCCATCTCTTTTAAGGTCTGTTATAACCCCAGTGTCCCCTCAGAACCTATCTGCACCACCTCACCTCTCTAAATATGTACAATGCAACCTCAATTTGATGGCTTAAATTTCATAATTTCTGCAGGACACCAAATTAAATTTTACGACCTCCAAATACAAGGCCGGTCCCAACCTCAGGGGTTACATCTGTCGATGATTCTCTGAGTCTACTATTAAACCATAAGAACGCTGGACCCACCTCCACCTCCTTCAAGTCACCTGTGTTTTTCCTCTGGTTGCTCCGATGCTTTGCCACTGCTGGGGTGGCTTCGGCAAAAGGTGATCAATCAATGTGTTAGGGAGGAAGGTGGAAAGGATGCGATGCAGGTGGTCTACAGAAACAACTCCTCCCACAACTGCCACATGACTGCATGCACTCTCCCTGAATAATAGGGCACATGCAGAATGCAATGCATATTTTAAAAACTATTGTGTGCAAAAAAAGGTTTGATGGTAGACTTGCAGGTGGCCGAATAGATTTTACGATCTGATATTTATAACGCGCTTCATACCCAGAGGTTTCTAAGCGCAGACCCGTTGCTCCGTGTTTACAGGTTTCCCAGGCAAGCACGTTGCCCCTGAGCTATCCTCACGAGACAATTTGGAATTTAGATGTTCTCACTTAGCTTTGCGAGTTGTGACTTTGCTGTGAAAGTTATAACATTACAAACTAAAGAACACCTGTGTCCAAACTCACTCGCCTGCAAAGCCAAGTGGAGCCGGCATTCTGCGCTGGCAGCCACTTTTAAGTTGTAGTCCTAATTTCATGATTTTATTTTGGTGGTTTATTCTAGCTTTGATTTAGAAAATCTGGCAGCCGGCATACACATGCCCAGCTTGCGGTATCAACGCCCTCCTTCGAAAAGTCAGCAAGGCCCCTTATATCCCAATCCACACTACAAGTTATTTCTAAAGTATCTGGACCGTTTCAGGAATGCTCCCCGCTTCGCTGATCCCCTTCTTTCCTCAAGGGTTCCCAGAGAAGTACCTCAGAGACCTCTCACTCTAAAGCACCAACACAGGGAGAGGAAGAGGTAAGGGGAGTTTGAGATAGCGAGAGAAGGAAAGAGAGAGAGAGAGCGAGAGAGATAGAGAGGGAGCGTCAAAGAAAGAAAGAACAAGAGGGAGAGAGAATGTTATATAGTATGACGGATAAAGCTAATTTAAAATGAATTTTAAGACTGTATTAGTCGATAAGTCACTTGAGAGTGGGGGCGAGTGAGAATGGTCCAAGTGTTATTTTCCTCAAGGATGGGGTCCGGCAGTAAAAGCTTGTCGACCGCTGACCTAGTGTGCTATTTTCCAGCGCTGACCTCGCCCTTCAACAGCATTGCAAGATTCAATTAGGAGCCTTTATTCATTGAAGCATAAGCATCCATTTCCACATTTGAATTCATGCTAATGTCTTGAATATATAATAATACTAATAGACCCAAAAAGGTAAAAGAACATTGAAACTCAGTCATTTGACACCAGCAGAATAGCAAGTGGCTTTTTCTGTAAAGGTTGCACGTCAGCATCTTGCTAGAAGGCCCCTGCAATGAGCAGGCAGCTGTTCAGTCATAAAGCCCCCCCTGCAAGGCCACCGTTTTCATGAGAGCACAATGGAGGGCTAAAAAAGAGAGAGATGCAGAAGGCAACTTTCAAAGCATCGAAAAGTTCAGGGAACTTTGGAAACTGTCAAACTTGTGGGAAAAAAAGGTTCTAGAAAATGCCACATCTTTTGTATGCGTTGACAGCCAGAAATGGCAAATATTACGAGAAAGAGAAAAAAGGAAACAGTACCTTTATGTTAATGAGGCATGGTGTTAGACCTTTTCTATGTGTGCAAGGACTGCAGAGGCAAGTGAAAGGCTGTTTAGCAGGTTTGCAGTTATGACAATGCTCTACCCATGGGATGGATAAAGGGAAACCGCACACAGTTGACCAGGATCCACATGGCCTCGAGGGATCAGGAATATGTGTGAACTTATTGCCCATTAACTAGATATCAGCCTTCCCTATGTGCTTCAGATAGTACAATTTCAGGCTCACAGGCGCTATAAGCAGAGGTTTCAAATATGCATGTTCATAAATGCAATGAAAGGGGAGACGTGAATGCGTGGGTGGATAAGGTCGTTATTATATATGAAGTCACTTCAATTTGATAAGACCGGTTGATGGCCCATTAGCACCCTATGTACAGAGCGTGATACTATTGGCTGGAATTGGGGCTAGGCTAGATGGTATAAGCCTGCATCGCCCTATGGGCTGATGGCACCTCTCTCCATTCTGACTTTCCCCCCAACACCTTCTCACCCCCAGGTCCATCCACCCTTCAATTGCATGCCCCAGTGCTCCCATCCATCGACCCCATCACCCCACTTACAGGCAGACTGCTGCTCTGCTTCCTCGCTGCCCCGCATGTCCTCTTGTGATAGCAGTCACTAACACAGAAAAGTGACTTATGCCCTTTTCCATGTTACATGGTGGCCATCTTGTTTTTTTTCTTTTTTTTAAAGGAAACCAGGGTAGTGCTGTAGGAGAGGAGCTGCAACACGGAAACTAATACCCCCTGCTCTTTTTCTCTTAAAGTGTGGTGTGTGCAGAGAGATACGGGAGCTGGATCTTAAAGAACACACTTGTACTCTCTGGGTGATACAGTTGTTGAGGTAGCTCTTTGTGAATGCACCGATGGGCAGTAGTCAGAGTTTTAGTGTCAAGGCAAGCTTTAATTGTTAGCCAGTGGAAATCCCATCTGGTTATTGAAATGTGGTTGGATCGATGCAATCTGAGGGCAACACAAAGTGCTTTGTTCTGTAGTTGCTGAAGTTTTGACAGATTTGATACTACCTAAGTGCCCATGAGAAGGGCATTACAGTAGTCCAGCTTGGTGAGTATGAGTGCTCGTGCAAGAGTAAGGCAGTTACTCTGATAGAGGAATTGCCTGCTCAGAGAGCTGACCCTGCAAATATTGGCAAGTGCATTTATTTGCCCGGTCAGGTCCTCTTCAAGGTAAACACCCAGTGTTTTAACCTGTTTCAGTACTCGGATAATAGCACTGTTGGTGCACAAAGTGCTGAAGTCAGTGTCAAGGTTTTTTAGCCGATACAGGGAGCCCACAATGAAGAGTTCTGTCTTCTCGTAATTTAAGCAGAGGTGGTGGGTGGTCATTCAGTTGTCTATGGTACTGTAGACTTTGTTGACTGTGTCTGTGTCCTGGACGTAGTTGCCTGAGATGGGGATGAGTATTTGATTATCATCTGCAAAGTTAGTGTAGATGATACCCAGTGCGTCAAGTAGGTCACTCAAGTGCTTGGTGTATGTGTCGTACAGTGTGGGTGAGAGACAGTATCCTTGTGGGACGCTTAGTGCAGCAGGAATGACTTAATTCATGAAGCAGCCTGAGGAGAGTAGTGGAAATGGTGTGAACGGTGGCAGCAAAGGGTTTTGTGATCCACCAGTTCAAAGGCTTCACACAAATCTAATAGAAGTGGGATAGCTAGATTGCCTGTGTCCTGGATAATATCCATGTGGATTTTCAGGTCGAGAAGGGCAGTTTCTGTGCTGTATTTTGGGCAGAAGCCTGATTGTCTCATCCCAAGCAGGTGGTTATGCTTAAGGAATTGTTGGATTTGTAGGTAGCACATGTGGTCAAGTATTTTAAGCATAAAAGGGACTGTGGTGATGAGATGATAATTGGCAGTGATGGAGGGATTTAAATTGTTTTTATTTTAAGGAGGGGTGTGATCCAGGCTGCTTTGTTACTCAGAAGTATGTTGCAGGTCAGGAAGGACGCCTCGGTAAAGTTGGTGATAATGGAGGTCAAAGTGGGCGTGCAGAGCTTAACTATGTGCACCAGGCATGTGTCTTCTTTACAGTGGGGGGATTTTAGGGAAAGAATGGGGGTTGGGACCTGTTCTTGGGTGACATGATTGAATTTTATAGGAGGGGGAGAAGTGGTGTGTGGAAATTTGTTATGCTCAAGTACATTAAGCATGGGAGCCTTGGCTGCAGGGATAGAATTATAAGCACTGATTATTCCAAGAAGTGATTTGATTTTGGAGGAAAGGGCATTTTGTATGTTGGTGCACCATGTTTTGTCCTTGTCGTGGAGATAATGTCTTGTGGGGGTCTCTGGTTCTCTCAGGATAGAGAAGAGCTCTTTAGTGTTGGTGCTTGTTGTTTGATTTGCCTTTATGGGTGACAATGGCTTTTTTTGTATGAGTGGGGGACGGTGGTGAATGCTTTGCAGTGCTAGGGGATGGGTGCCTTTTGCGCATAGGTTCAAAGGCTCTTTTGTTCCTGCATAGAGTAACAAGGTCCTCTGATAACCAGGTACTGTTAGGCTTGTGCGGTTTGGGAATTTTGGCTTTCAAAGGGGCATGCAGATCTATGGTGTGGAGAAGGCAGGCATGGTATGGATTGGCAGTTTTCTGGGGGTCATTGTTGCAGGACATAGAGCAGGATTCTAGAAAAGTTATGATACTAGGCTTGAGGTGTTCTTGGGTCAGTTTCTGGGTATTCCATACTAGGACAGGACTCATTGCAGGAGGGCATACTTTTTGGGGGGAGGCAATGCAAAGCCTAAAGTGGATGAGCCTGTGGTCTGACTAAGATATTTTATCAATGGAGTGATCTCAATGGTGATATTGGCTGTGAGGATCCAATCTAGGATTTGCCCTTTGATATTATATGTCATTTATAATGTACATTATATATGTACAGGCAGATGGGGAGCAGGTGCAAGTGGATCTAGGTCACCTGGCCTAAGCCCTGCCCACCTGGTGCCTTCCTGCCTGCCGCTCTTTTTCACCACTTAGCAAGCCACGCCTACCTGGTGCCTTCCTGCTTGCCGCTCTGTTTCCCTACTTAAGGATCCCTCCAGCTTCTTCTGCTTTGCAGATGGGGAGCAGGTGCAAGTGGATCTAGGTCACCTGGCCTAAGCCCCGCCCACCTGGTGCCTTCCTGCTTCCCGCTCTTTTTCACCACTTAGCAAGGCACGCCCACCTTGTGCCTTCCTGCCTGCCGCTCTTTTTCACCACTTAGCAAGCCCCGCCCACCTGGTGCCTTCCTGCTTGCCGCTCTTTTTCACCACTTAGCAAGCCCCGCCCACCTGGTACCTTCCTGCTTCCCGCTCTTTTTCACCACTTAGCAAGCCACGCCCACCTGGTGCCTTCCTGCTTGCCGCTCTGTTTCCCTACTTAAGGAGCCCTCCAGCTTCTTTTCCTTTGCAGATGGGGAGCAGGTGCAAGTGGACCTAGGTCACCTGGCCTAAGCCCTGCCCACCTGGTGCCTTCGTGCCTGCCGCTCTTTTTCACCACTTAGCAAGCCCCGCCCACCTGGTGCCTTCCTGCTTCCCGCTCTTTTTCACCACTTAGCAAGCCACGCCCAACTGGTGCCTTCCTGATTGCCGCTCTGTTTCCCTACTTAAGGAGCCCTCCAGCTTCTTTTCCTTTGCAGATGGGGAGCAGGTGCAAGTGGATCTAGGTCACCTGGCCTAAGCCCCGCCCACCTGGTACCTTCCTGCCTGCTGCTCTTTTTCACCACTTAGCAAGCCCCGCCCACCTGGTGCCTTCCTTCACCATCACTGTCTTGTGGCCAATGCTGGATTTGACTTTTATGGACTTCATTCATTCACGGTGCATCCCTCTTTCTCAACTCTCATGCTGGACTTCCTTTGCATCTTGTACTCATGGTGGCCCTGAATCATTCTGTTCCCATCTTCATCTTGTATCCTGGCTTGCAACATTATGTGTTACTACTGACTTCTGCAATTGTATTCGCTCTCCACTCTTGCTTCTCCACTCTTTTTGACTGCTTACTCTCTTTTCTCTTCTCCTTTCCCTTTTCCCTTTTCCTATCTCCTCCCCTTACTTTCTTCTATGCACTTACTCTATCTGAATTGTCCCTGGACCTAATATGGTAGCAACCTCTTCTGTTTCCTCCATCCTCCCATTACTGTTTTTTTCCTCCCCAACACCCCTTCAGCACTATCTGAAATGTCGCCAGGACTAGTACGATAGTCGCTTGTTTTGTTCCTCCCCTCCCTTTCTGCACCCCTCTCCCTCACCTTTTGTTTTTCTCTGGCTCTACCAGAAATGTCGTCAGGCCTATTACGGTAGTCGCCTGTCTGTTTCCATTTCCTTCCCACTCTCCCCCTCCCTTCCTTATCTATGTCTTAGCTCTTTCACTATCTGAAATGTCGTCAGGCCGAGTACGATAGTTAACTTCACATCCTTACTGTTCATGGCCTTAAGAATGTGGTTGTATTTTCCCTTGTTCCCTCCCTTGACTTGAAGCGCTTTGAAACACATTGTGTATAGGCGCTATATAAATAAACGATCATATCATATCATATAATACCTATACACAAGTGTTTCTAGGCATGAAACAATTCTACACTTTTCTGTGGGTAAAGGCATCAGTTGGGTGAAGATCATATATTTTAATGCTAGTGCAAGTGCAGTAGCTTTGGGGTCAGATGCATCATTGAATCTGAGATTAACGTTGCGCAGGATAATTAATTTGAAGTGATGTGACAAAGAGAGAAATCTCGAGGTCAGGGTGGGTGACACAATTAGGCTGGTGGTAGAGTAAAAGAAGGTTGTAAGTGGTTTGGGGGTTGGTAGAAAGCTTGAGTACCAGCATTTCATAACCTGGGGTGGACGGGATAGGCGATGATCTAATAGATGTGAGGTCTTGCAATGAGCTACTACTCCTCATGATGCATTTAGGCGGTCTGCTCTGAAGAAAGTATAGTTAGGAGGTGTTACTAGGGAGAGAAGAGGTCCCGAGGCATTGTGAAGCCAGGATTCCGTGGTGGCGAGTATGTCAAGGTGATGTTCCAGTAGAAAATAGTAGATGGCAATTGCATGTACTCCTAGTGATTGATCATTTATTAAGGCACATTTTAGAAGACACATGTATCTGCTGTGTGGAGCGTTGGCTAGCAGGTGTCTTGACAAGCAGACAATGGCAATATTTGTAGTAGGACTGTGTATGTTTAGAGATTATGATTGGTATATGTTACAATTCTCAGCGGATGCTCAGAAGGATGGTATATATTCCTCCCAAACACCCCGGTATTACTGCTTCATGTTCATGATAATAGAGGAGTCAAAAGGTGGGGAAAAACACAACAGGGTTAGATTACTTGAGTTAAAGGTGCATGATCCCTCCTGCCTCCCGCTCCCCTCTTGATGACGATAAGCAAGAGGGACACCTACTGGGTTGTTAGGGAATGGATAACTAAAGTCCATAGACCAGATGACCTATTCCCAATCCAGAAAAGAACTCACAGTTTGAATGGGCCTAACCAGGGCAGCACGAGGGCGCAGACTAAAGAGAATTTCAGGGTAGGAACACAAAACAACTTTGCAAAGAAGCCAAAGCCAAGGGAATCCAGGAGCAAGATCCAAAAGTAAAATCCAAATTACAATAGAGAGGAGCTAGTACACAGTTTCAGAATCCGAGGGGTAATCCAAGAGCAATCAGGAAAAATAAGCCAACATCCGTCTTTTACCTGAAGAGCAAACCAAAACGCCTAAAACAGCCCAGGAGATCAACAAAGGAGGTCGACAACGAAGCAGGAAAACAGCATATAAAAAGGAAGCCATGACTCATGGGCAAGGAGTCAAAGTGTAGAGAAGCGGTTCCGTGTTGTGTGTTTGGGACGCTGTAGCATGAGCATGACATCAGACTCTGGTTGCGTTGATCACGTGGATTATCTGTCTATGCTTTTTTGGCATGCTGGGAAACGTAGTATGGTGGGCGTCTTCTCTCTGCCAGACATAACCGAAGGTGTCAGAGGAGCTGAGCTGATCTCCTGTGGGCCGGTAAGTATGTTTGCTCCATGACGGTATGAAAGTGTTATGTTCAAGCAGTTGCTGGTTGGGGGAAGTGTGAGGGTGGTGGGTGCTTGTGAGGATCTGAATGGAAAGCTTTCACACAAGTTTCAGGGACCAGACTGTGTGCATAACCTACTTTTCTGAAATATACGTTCTGATTTAGGCAATGCCCAGGACCTAATTGCACCAAAAATTAGCTTAATTTTTGTTTGTACGTTGAAGACAATAGGGTTGGGCACCCAAGGAAGCCGACTGGTAAAGGCAGCAAGTAGTTGGGTGACTCGCAACAGCCAATCATAGGAGGCAAGATGGCGACTACAGAAGAAAGGCAAGGAGCTTTATTTATATCACAGTTTAATTATTTGCTTTTCTTTGATGTAGACAAGTGTATTGTGTCAGCTGGCAGGGGGCTGTGGTTTCAATTAAATCGCTCTTCTGCAGCAGTGCTATCAAACTACCCCCCTGCAGTGTCAAGCTATTCTCTCCAGCCTCTCCTAGGTTAACTTGCTTACACAACAGTTTTGAAAACAGTTATAATTTTTCCAGAAAAAAAAGTGATCTTGGTACCTATTACCAAATTACAATGGGGAAGTGATGCCAGGCTGTACTGCTTATGACAAGCAGCAGGCTTGCAGGTGTAGGAGGCTAATTATCTCTTTAGCAACAGGCGTGCAGGTGTCTCGCGCTTCTTATTTCCATTTCCCCTCTCTGGTGGGGGAGGGTTTGTGAATCGCTCTGTTATTATGCTAATCACTCTGGAGATATGCAGCAGGCTTTCTTTCCTCTTCCCAAGTCGTCTACTCTGCTAATTGAAGCCTAAACAGGCCCAGCTCTTCTGGAATTCTATTGCACACTTTAAAAAGGGGCTTTAGGGGACTTGTAAAGTATTGCAGCTTGATGGGGAGGGCGGTTTTTCACTTGAAATGCAATGGCGAACACATTTGCTTTTGGGTTTCCCAACTGCTGTCAGTAATGCATTGCATGTGTTTGTATGCACAGTTCAGGTTACTCCAATTCCACTTAACGGTTTCTTTTAAACAAAGCACTTGATAAGACGGTGCAGGAAAACCCAATATTACGCAGAGGAGGAGGAGGCAAATAACACATACTCAATAACGGAAATAGTCAAAGTGAAAAGCAAAACCCAGCATTATTAACACACAAAATAAAGAGGGGACAACATACAAGCAAAAGGGTTGCAGCTCTCAGAGCTCTAATACAAAACAATGCCTTTTACGTCAAAAACACATCAGAATGACATTGTGATACTATGCTACTGGGTGAGGGGATTGGATAATATTAGTAACTACACACATACTTATTACGTATTAAACTTGTAATTGGTTAATTCTTAACTGATGGCTCCACCTGAGACCACCTCCTAATTGATATCACAAAAAATAGATCACCTTTGCAACCATTCATTGGTTAGCATAATACATTGTAGGTGGCTTGTCATCTTATGTTTTAATTGGTTGGCTTCATCCTGACCAACCCTGGGCAATTTACTGGTCGTCAAGACATGATCCAATTGGGAGTAGGAAGAGAAAGGTCCATGGGCTGCTTGTCTTCATTTCAAGAAAATACCATCCCTCATCTCTAGACCATCAACCAGTGTTATCGCCTTTATAGTTAACCTTGTGTGGTGCCTTGTGTCTGGGAATATGCGTAAGGAGTGAGGCAGGTGTCCTATTTGTATTTGTGCTAATGAATAGACAGTGTTCTTCAATTATGGGTCATGTGTAAGAGGACTGTGTTTGGAAATATTTACCATGCATTTATGAGTATTTTAGATAATATTAATACAAATGTATATGGTCTCCTATACCTCTGAGACCTCTCTTGAACTTTTTCTTCATGGGGTCTTCTGACTTAAAATTATCCTGTACTTGACTCACAATGGCCGGTTGTACTTTTCCAGACTTTAATTATTTTGCGAGTATACCATTTGCGCCCTGGGACTTCTTATCTTGTGGCTTCTCTGTGACTCTTGACCCTCCCTAATTTCTTAATAACCTTGACTCAAACTACGAGCTACTGTCTGAGCTCTGCAAGAATCTCCATTTTGTTATTTCAGCGTTTGAATTCTCATGAAACCTTCAGGCCTTTCATTTACTTAGAAGTGTAATGCAGCTTCCATTTTAGAAACGATGGCTGTCCATTACTGCTGCATTTATATGTTAGTGAGCTAAAATCACATGTCATTCGTGTTGCATTCTGATTATATAGCGCTTATGTTAGTATTCATATATATACTGGAGGGTAAATCCTCTACTCTGTGGTGGACTGGGGAAGGTATTCAACAAAAAACAACAAATAATGTCCCCACAGGGTATAAAGTAGTAGTGATACGGTATACACGTTACCGATGCTCACCTCGTTTTCTCTGACCTCAAAGGACAAACAATTTTTGCACAGAACTATTCCAAAAGAGGATTACCACAGTCTGGATATATTATTCCTTAATTCCAGATGGTATCCTGGCAGGATTTGCACAAAACTGTTTCAGAGAAGGATCACTCCTGTCTGGGTATGCTACTGTCTAATTCCAGTTGGTGTTCTCATTTTCTCCATCTCTATACATTCACATTTTATTTGCATGTAATCATGTCATTTATGTTATCGAAAGGTCATTGCGTCACTTGACTAGATATGAAATCTAACCATAATCAAAACAATATTTCTCATTATTTAATAGAAAACATAAAACAATCTTTTGTACATGAGCCTCAATAACATTTGACAAGGTTTTCTTAAGACGGGCTCAACTTTACATACATAACATATTACAGTCAGATTGACAGCATCTGAATGAATCATGCACCATAGAAAACAATAATAATTTGAAAACAAATAAAACAAAAGCAATAAGAACTAAAAAGTTCGAAAAAACAAGCAAATGAAAAAAGAAAAACTTTCCATTTGAACAAGAACTCTGAGTATCACAGGTCTTAAATTCTTCTCCTATGTCAAAAAGATATTATAGGATTACTCAGTTTTCACCCTATTTTAGTTATCGAAGTCCACCAATGTTCATTGCAAGGGTGCCCAGGAAAAGAAAAAGACAATTATTATTCCTTGTAGGGTTTGGGAATATATGGCTAGTGTCAACTTAGTTTATATATTTACACTTGCCAACCACTTCTTACAGTGCTGCTCAGGTCTACGTATGTAAGATCTGGCCTAACTAGTATAGACACAGTGGCCACTGCTGTTGACCAAAGAAGGTCAGTCAGGTGTGGTCAAATATGTTTCGGCATGAAGATCTAAACAGACAACGCCTTCCTCAGGACCAAAAGTCAGATTTGTAAGATATTCCCCCTAGGGAAACAAACAGAAAAAAGGGGGGGGGCAGAAATAAAAGTTAAAAAGCTGCCCTAAAATGGCTGGAGCATGACTAAAAAACATTCCAAATCCTATCCCAAGGTTGATGCAAAAGAAGAAAATAATTGACAGATTGTGAGCAAAGTAAGCAATACAACACCTGGGAATGGAGGAAAAGAACAAAAATGAACACCCACTCCCAGTGGATAGTAAAGCGCCATGCTCTATAAAATCTTGCTCATAGCAGAATGAAAACATGTGTGACACATAGTCCAAAGACAAAAAGTGAATAGTTATGTGAATGATTAATAAAAAAGGAATAGGAAGAGAAAAGCCACACTAGAGAATCAGCAGAGAGACAAGTGCCTTGTGGAGTTCAGATAATCTAGATATAGTCGGGCATAAGGAGCTGTGAAAGTTGGAAGATATAGAAACATCAAGCCTAGGTGATATGCCTGGTGTCAAGAGGGTTACTTTAACTCAAATGGGGTTGTACAAAAAATGCCTGAAGCCAAATCCCAGCAATACCAAAATGGAATTCTGTGGAGTCGACTAGCTGGAGGACACCAGAGTACAATATGCCCAATGTAGTGTGTGTACGCACGCCACTTGCCTAAAGAGAAAAAAAAATAAAATAAAAAAATCAAACCACAGTATATATGTATCTCACTTCCTCTAGTTTCCTACATCCTAGATGGTAAACAATATGTTAAAGCCGAAAGGTAAAGATAATAGAAACAGAGGATGTACCTGAAGCTGTGGGCTAGGCTAGCCATAACAGATTGCGTGTGCTCATATTAGCACATAGCTGAAAATTCACTGGTAGCTTGACTTAAATGTGTGCCTCTGGAAGTGAAGGAAAACAAATGCCAAAATGGCAGGTTAGGGCTGCGCCCTCACTGTGTGCTGTCTGCGGCTATGGTGTGGGCTGTAGACATTAAAGAACAGCAAGGCCGTACTCACCAGACTACTATGGTAACTCAAGTCTCCTCTGCGGGGCGGGCATTTGAGCTTTCAGGAATTAAGAAACGGCGTGTGCCGTCGTCCCGTTGTTCGCACAGTTGAACAAGTTTGATTACGAGCGGCTTAGTGTCCATATAATGGTCATATCAGAAAATAGATGACGCAACCCTGATCAGGTAGGGTGCGCCATGATTTGAATCATATTGATGTAGAATCATCGAGTTGTGTAACGTGCGGCTGAGTGTCCACGTTACTCACGTGATTTAAAACTGATTGCACAGTCCGAGTTAGTGGAAGTGCGCCATTGTTGTGGTAGTGGGCAGAACAGGGAAGTACAACCTGCATTGAATTATTCCTCTAAGGTCAAATAGACCAGTTAATTCAAATGAAAATAAAATTAGCGTCTGAGGCTATTAAAGGTGTGATCTGTATTATGTTGCCTAGATATAATAGTGCTGAAGTCCCACAGGGGCTTCTATGTGCACTGAACAATCATATTGTAGGTCAAAAGAAAGAAAAATAACACATGAAATGGACCTAGCCTAATCTCATAATGATAATTGCCCTATGTGATCAAAATTGAATTAATGAGCTATCTAAAGGCTCAACAAAACTGTGAGAGGAAGCCTGCGCCAAAGTCTGTACCGTAAGGACTATAACGGAAAGTAGAAGGACTGAAACTGACACTAACAGATCCAATCTGCAATGGCAATTGGCAATGACATGTCCAAACTAGAATGCCTGAATAATGCGGCTAATGAGCCATATGGTCAGTGGAAAAAGAGCGGACACTATGGAGGCCACATCGAGTCAGATGGAATTCCGGAGTCTTTCTCAGGAACAGTGAACTAGAGAAAAGGTGACTGGGGCCAAAGTGGGTATGGAATAATGGGACTATATTCCAAAGTGGCTCTCAATCGAAAAAGAGGGGCTAGATTTAAAAGGTGCCCAAAATCAATATGAAAATTGATGGGAGGGAGTTTCTTCATTGAGTCCTCTCTGTTTGTCAAGGGTTCGCAGATGATGAATCCATCTAGACTCTTTTTCATTCAATGCTCTCTTTGGTTTGGAGCTATTTTTCACAATATCCAACACCCATGTTAGTATTCATGTCATTATAGTTGCAATGTTAATATTCTTCATGGAAAAATGCCTATTTGACCTACTGCGCTCTCTTCATGTTGAGTGCATGTGTGGTGCATGTCTAGTGGATGCACAGTGTTGTTTCACTATGAGTTTGTTTATCCTTTCCATCTTTAATTTAGATCGTGTTTATATGTTGCTGTACCTGTCTTGGATATGGGCGGTACAGCTGCCTTATTGAGTAGCGTTCCTCACCTATACGGTTTTGGACCGGGGGAGGGTCAATAGCAATCAACCTCATGTTCATCTGTCCCTCAACACACTTTTGGTTGGCTAGATTGATTCATTTCTTTTCTTTAGGATTTTTTTTATACATAGGAATTAGAATACAGTAATCCCTGCTTTCTAAAGGTATGCAGGATACACTGATACAATCAGAGCACCTCGACATTAATCTTTCCTTGACACAGTACTCTCCTTTAGCATGACACCGACAAGGAACAGAATCCGGCCTCCTCTCTTCTGACAAAAATGAAAATATATCTACTCACAACTGTTTAGAAATTATGGTGGGCATTTTCCAAAATGGCAGTCATGAAGGTAGATCTGCCCTTACAACTGGCTAGTGCAGACCACCTAGGCAACTTTAGGTTGGGATAGCTGACACCAAAAGCTATAAGGAAGATATGTAAAGTTATTTGCAGGGAGTTATGCACACGTCTGACTCTTTTAATGCTTACATTCATGATGAAATGCAATTGTTTGCACCAAAAATATAATGTTTTGATGGGTATATGATAATGTTTTAATGAACCCTGCAAATAAGTCAGGTAACCACTGTATCATACCCTTATGCAATACAGAACCATCGAAATCTCAATTATTAAATCTAGAATTGTCTTCTAAGTAACATAAACAACCATTCAACCATGAGAGAATTGTGAAGTTTAGTCATGGCCAGACTTAGATAGAATTGTAAGGATTAACCACGTGTCCCATTCAGATAGAATTGAGAAGATCAACCATCTGTCACTCTTAGATGAAATGGTGAAGTTTAACCATGCACCACTTCTAGATAGAGCTGTGAACATTAACCATGCATCTCACTTAGAGAATTATGCAGTTTAGCCATGCGCCAAACTTCGATTGAATTGAGAAGAGTAACCACACGTCGCACTCTGATCGAACCGAGAAGATTAACCATTCATCACACTTAGAATTGTGGAGGTTAGTCATTTGTCACAACAGATAGGACTATGTAGACTAGCCACATAGAAGAACTTAGCGAGTAGCCAAAGCACTAACCACCCCTCTTCTTCTTCCTCAAATACACCACCCAAACTCTACACAGGTCCCCTGGGCTAGCAAATCTATACCCTTACACACCTTACACAAGCAACAGACACTTACAACAAACAAACCCGGATACTGGACCTAATCCCGTACGGACATACCAAGCCAGTGTGCACAACCTTAAACACCTTCCAATCTACACACAAAACACACATGTACACCAACAAATAACAGTCACATAGAAACATCCCAGCATTGGGCCTTACCCATACAGATACAACAGGTCAGTGCACACAACTCTAAATACCAGCACTCTACACATAAAACACACAGAAACACCGCTACACAACAAACAGCCACACAGAAAACATCCCAGGCATTGAACCTTACCCACACGTATAGAACAAGCCAGTGCACACAACCTACCATCTGCAAGCCAACACACAGAGCTGCCAGTTCCTCCTGGTTTTGGACCTATCCTATCATTCTTCCCTCACTAATCAATCCCATCCACTTTCTTGCAGAGCCACTTGAGCGCCTGGAGATTGCGCTTGGGTGGTACCGCTGCACGGTATAAATGAACATAACATAACATGATAGCTTTTATTGTGGGCCTAGACACATATTTAGATGAACACAGATATCCTTAAGTTAGTGCATATTATCACATTGACAGCACTACAACACTGGTGCAGGGTGCATATACTATTCGATAAAATATCTAGCAGAGAACAATAACAGTAATGAAGAAGACTCAGGCTCAAAGGATCAATTAACACAATTGGTAATTTTCAGCAACAAGACATTTATCCAACATAAGCATCATTCTTCTACTCGTGGCCAGGAAGTTGACTTTATGAATACTCTCCTACACAGACACATAGATCTGTGTACGTCAAGGGCAGACTTTTACACATTCATCATGTCAGGGAACCTTTTGCACACTTGCATGACATGAGCTTAAGGCAGGTTTTCTCTGCTTCTTGTAGTCTCATCCATTGTGGGTCTAGACAAAATGATTTGGTGGAGAGGGATCAGGTGCTGCCAGGAGCACCTGACCCCACAAGAACCCTCCTTGGAAGATGACCTTCTTCACATGCTCATAACAGAGCTGCCATGGTTGATGGAATCTTTCTGAATGGTTTCAGTTGTGCCACGTGAACATCTGCACACGTGCTGGTTCATTAAAAGAGCAGAATGACAAACCCCTCAATAGTTTGCATGGCATCTAGTATATCACATTGAGTTGTGGGCAGATTTAGAAGTGCCTCAATCTGTGCAGGAGGCACAACCCATACTGCCCTGTTACGTTTCTGCCATAGATAATGAATCTGGAGACGCTGTCACATCCTGTCAGTGCATGGAGCATTGGGAGTGGGTGTGTTTTCTCAAGTCCCATATCATTTGCTATTTAATGTGCTCATAATTAACTAAGACTCTTGCTTGTTCTAAATGCAAGCCAAAGTTCATCATCTGGTTCCATCTTTTGGACCACTGATACAACATACCTGCATCAATAGCAGTACGTTGTTGTGGATGTGCCAGGTTGCATGATATGCATGCAACAACATATGACTATCAGCATCTTTATGGGTAAATGGCATAAGTAAGGCCACGTCTGGCACCTGTGGCTTGCAGAGGACTGCCTCTCTATTAGTGATGATGAGTTGCTTATCTTCCTGCTTAAACCACTTGAAGGCTCCTTCAGACCGGACCTTGTACAGCTCTGTCTCATTAGCGCCTCCCTGCAGAAAGATCAGCCAGTTACCTGGAGTTGTGGCTGCAGCCTCCACAGTCTGCATATTTCATTGCTAGGATTTGCTATTGTTCTACCTGTCAGTGTATCGGCAAGGCCTCAGATGAGATCAAGGCGTGATGTGGTTTTTAGATTGGCAGATGGGTACAGAACGAGTATCTCATGAGCATAGTCACTGAAGGTTTTGGCTGCAGTGGTTTGAATATCTAGATGATGGCTGCTCCATCCAGGACTACATTATTGGTGTCCTTTTTAGCATCCACCGTGGCATGAGATACTTACTGCAAACATATGAGATTTGACTTTATAAGCAATTGCAAGTTTCCACCATCTCGGAGTCAGAAGGACATGCCTGATGTTCATGATTAAATTACTCTTCAATGTTGCCATCCTTTGTATGGCAACTAAAGTACTGATGTGAGAAGAGTGCCACATCATTCTTGAGGGAGACCAGCTGCTGCTTCCCCTTGCTAAAACCTTTGTGTGTGGAACCACAACAGATGTTCAGTCTGTTTTAAAGCATTGTTCCATTCAGGGGTCTGGTTTTCTCTATTCTGCATTCTCTGCTGACCGTCTCAAACCTTTCTTGGCCTACCCTCTTCACATTCTAGGCAGCTTCAGCTGCAGCAGAACCCAAACTCAACTTGGTGATGAGAACAATCAGATTCTTACTGTCTTCTTCAAATGTGTTCTCTGGCTGTTCCATGGCACTGATGAAACTGAAGACATCTTTGGCAAAGTAGTAGGCACCATTGGTGTCTGGTCATGATGATGTGTGCTTGGTTACTTTCTTGAGTGTTGGAGTTCATCATGAAACCCCTCTCTGACCCTAGCAACCTCTCGGCTGGCAAACATCCATACCTCAAAGCACTTGGCTTGGCAATAGGTCCACTGTCCCTCCATCTCATAGTTACTTACTAGCAACCTGCTTCATACTTATAACTGCTTAAGTTAGCCGATGAAAAGCACAGTGGTAACATGCAACTATCCATTGACATTGGGCTTATTGGATGATTTTTTTAGCTTCTTTAGAACGTGGAAGACACGTAGTAGTAGCTATGTTCTAATTAATTTATTTGCATATTGCACTCAAAGTATCCCATCAGCCTGGTCCTTTCCATGGTAGCATTCTAGCCCCTGCTAGCAGATGCTCTCGGACAACCAGCCTATCACCTTGGAAGAGTTAGGGGTATCCGGTATACGGTGCCAGAAAAATCTGTCAAAGAGACATCAAAAATATACTCCAACCGAGTTTAAGGCATGTAAAAACGCACCACTTCTGTGGACATCTGCCGCAGGCACCGCTCTCTACCCATGTACACTAGAATGCAGCTACAGCTATAACAAATGGGTCTAGCTGGTCACAAAAAGTATCGCACTGAAACCCAGACTTGCATCAGTACCTCTGCCATTAGCATACATTGACAGCCTGGGACAAATTTGGTCTAGCTGGGTACACATTGAGTGTCCTGGACTAGTGCTCTGTCATGACCACCCACAGCACCCGCCCACATACCTGACCTCTTGGGTTGCTTACCCAAGCCTAGCCAGCCGTCCTACTCTCAGCCAAACGTACACACACATCTTAAAGTCTACTCTTAGAATGTTTTCTCATACCTGGATTTCAGTTCCCGAGGGCGTTCCAACCACAAAGCGCATTGAGGCCATCCAAATGGGAAAATGGTACTATATAAAGGACGACTACAAAACAATCTTCCATAATGCAACCATTATTCTGCTCATGTGCTTGGTCATTCTGTATGACAGAAATCTCCATGGCCATTTTCTGCAATGTAAAGTGGCCTGCTCAGAAATACTTCACTATATCTGGATGTCCTGTTCTTTGCTCATTCATGTTCTTCAAGTCAAGAGGGAGACATCTTGCATAATTGTTACTGTTGAGGTCCATGAACCATGAATCCAGTTCATCAAGATAAATTGTGAATTATCTGTTACAGAGATAGCACATATTCCAGTACAAGCAGCTTTTGTTCGAGCACAGTATCCCAATAATGAAGCTGAGTCATTGTTTCTCTTCTCTGCTGGTAGCACTCCTCAAATTCAGTCACTTCTCCACCTTCAGCACTACTCAGACATTCTCTGTCATAAGACCTATGCTGAAAGCTGTAGAGTAGGGTTGCAGTAATGTGGTGAGCTCTCCTTGTGTGCTCCACATAGGCTACTCTGAGAAAGATGTCATCTGTCCCCAGTGTTGCACTCTCAGTCTGAAGCAGTGCTTGCACCCAGCCATTCCCTTGGAGCCAGTCTCCTAATGTCTGCCATGCTGTGTTCTTGTTAGGTAGTCCACCGACCATCACTACTACTTTGTCCTCACCATAACTGTCTGGCCACTTCCATTGAATTTGCTTAGCCACGGTAAACAGTGGCTGGCTAAAGATGATCACAGGTATCTGCCCTGAATTTAGATACCGTCATTTAAGACATCACACCAGTGTCTGATCATGGCCAGTGTATGGGCATTTTCTTGGCACAGTGGAAGCAGGGCTGTGGGACAGATGGCTCGAGCATATGGGTGTTGGTGGATAGCATGAAAGGCTTCTTGATCTAAGTTCTCTCGTGTCCCAATATTATTTTTCAAGACTTGACTTGCATGCCCTAACCACATCTGCTGTTTCGATCTGACTTTAGTGTCAGTGTCATCACTCTAGGAGCTGGGAGACACACCATCATGATGCTGCTGGTGACAGGAGGCACTTCAGTATATTTGTGTGACAACTGGCTGAGGGCTTTAAAACGTGCCTCCCTATACACTCCTAAAAGCACAGTGCTTCGATGCACTCCTTCACCATGGAAAGATTGACACTGAATGAGGGAGATAGAAGTGCCACAGAAGGACTCATTTGCTGTTGTTGCACTGAAATTATGGCCTACATGAACTGCACAGAAAAGTCAATTAGCTAACGTCCTTTCTCCAAATATATTCAATAAAACACATTTTTTTCAAGTCTCCAGTAACACAGGCAAATAAATGCAAATAGTGAAAGTTTGATGCATGTACAAATACAGGTATTATATTCCCAAAAGACTGATTTGGTCTTCAGTCAGTCTCAAAGTCGCAGCCAGACTTCATAGGTAGTCATAGAATAACATGCCAGACTTCAAATAGTCTTGAAATTACTAATTGCAGCCAACACGTGTTTCGACCCTCAGTATTCCTCAAGGCTGCCATTGAATCATATGCACATTGTGTTTAATGGATCATATATGTAAGAAATAAAAATGAAACATACATTGTGTCAAAATGAAAACAAAACTATTTTCATATATCAAAAATACCATGTACATACCAAGATTTCAAATAAGAGGTCGACAACGGGAAGCAGGATCAAGGTTCAAATCAGAGACAGCGCAACAATTTAGTAAGTCCGGCGGTGCTGTTAAGCAGCCGTTAAAATGTCTGCCTGAAGTGAGAGCTCCTTGCATCGGGCCATCACAATCACCTACGGTGACATACATAGGAGCCAGAAAGTGCTAAAACCTGGTTAATATACCCGGCCCAGCTGGCAGAATCCTGGATTGATTTGTTGAGCAGAACACAGGTGACGAGGGTTGGGCCCCAATTTGTATGGGCGCTGTGAGTCACTGGGGACCCTTTTGGCTCACAACCCGCCTCTCTCTGTCTACTGCCATCCCAGATATTGGGAGCCTGTGGCCAACGGGGAGCTGCCTGACCCTGGGCTGTTGCATCGGAGACATTCTTGCGGCTGCCCCGGGTAGAGTGATGTGCCGCCGGAGCAGAGAGGAAGTGGACCACAGAGGAAGCAGGACAACAGGCTTCCATGTGTTAATTCCGCCGCGGAAATATTGCGATGCAAATATATCGCCATATTTTTGTGGTGAAATTCACACATGGACCCTGCGGGGGACACCTCTGCAACCCCCACATAATATTTTAATGTGCGGGGGACACCCATGCAACCCCCGCTCCCACATAATATCCCCAAGAAAAAATATTGCCTATGGCGAACCAAACGCCCATAACTACAGCAATATTTTTGTTGGGGATATTATGTAGTGATACCGACAACAGTCCAACCAGCGCCTCTCCCGGGAGTGGAGCGAGGAGGGTGCGTGTGTGGCGACCTCAGCACATAATATAAAGTCCTCATCCACTGTGACTGCCTGGCTGAGAAGGAAAAACCTTGGCGGCCGGGACCCCTGTGGCAGCTGCACTCCATGACTTGCTGCGCCCTCCGGTGTCAGCTAAGGAGGGGGGGTGCTCTGGGCTGCGTGGTCCGCTCGGCCCCTCCATCATGGCTGCCCCCATGGCTGACACCCTCCTCACTGAAACCAAACTCCCCAGACCTCCTGGAGGGGACCAAACCTGCTGCACATGCTCCAGCCACACAAACAGTTATAACGGCGTACAAGGCCTTCTGGGGTCTGGAGTGTTGCCTTAGCCGCAGCGGGACAACCAACCATGGATAGTCAGAGCTGAGGGCAGCTGAGCCACAGCCTCTGCCCACAAACGTCTTCCAGGTGGGACACACATATGGGATTTTGTTGACACACTGGGCCTCACGGACCCCCTACAAATAATCTCCTTTGGGCCCATGAGACTACGATAGGATACTGCAGCGAGACTGTACAAATACATACTATGTGGGCTGATACCCCTCCCTGGACCTTCAGTGAGCCACAGGTGAGTGCTCTCCGCATATCCTCGGTGCCACCCCTCCATTACAACTCCTTCAGAGACAGATACCCTCCTGGTTAAAGCTTTGTTCCCCCAGGACTTCCAGAGGTGCTTTAACTCTCCTCATTCACTTGAAATTCAAATAAATACAACAATGCTGGGAACCCCTGGGGGACCATAAGGTGGCTCACACTGGAACTGGACAACCAACCATAGATAAACAGGGCGGCGGCCAAAGAGGAATTTCACGCTCCAGTTGATCTTCTGGTAAGACAAACATTTGGGACACTGTAAGTGGGCCGAGCCGCACAGACATCCCAGTCTCTTTGATCATTGCCCCTAGAGTCTGTAGGAGAGCGCTGCGGCTGAGCTGCGACCATACCCAAACATATAAACCATAAGGGCAGGCCCCCTGCTTCCCTGAAGGATTGTGGGTGGTGCATCCATCTTGCATACTGAGACCACCATTCCCATTGGAGTACCCACGTAGAAAGATCAGCAGCCCACCTGTCACCATGGGGCGCATGTAATGACTAGGGGCGTAGGAGGAGGCAAGAAGTCGAGTGCAATGGATACATTGGACAAAGTAAACCCCAGGGGGGAACCAGGCCCATCAACATCCTCCCATCCGACCAAACCCAGCCAGTGATGGCAGCACCGATGGACCTTACACATATGATGCAGGCCATGACCAAAGACTTTGCTGCAGTGCACGAAAAGCTGGACGACATCACAGCAAATGTTGCATTTATGCGCTCACAATTGGCGAATGAGGGAGTCCTCATAACGGGAGCAGAGGCGAGAATTGGTACAACGAAGACACAGTGCAAGACCTTCAAGGTACGGTCACCACCCTGGTAAAGGACATGAAAATGGTCAAAAATAAATGTGATGACCTCGAGTCAAGGTCAGGGAGGGACAACGTCCATATAGTCGGGGTCCCGGAGGCATGGGGCAGGTGGTGGAGGTGCTCCTCAAGTCCTGTAGGGGACTCTCTGCTATTTCCCTTCTTTGCTGAAGAGTGGGCCCAACGTGCACTAGCACCGAGGCCAAAACATGGGGACTTCCCGAGGCCCATTATCGCCAAAATCCTCAGCTACCATGACAGAGACCCTATTCTCTGCTTGACTAGAGACAAGAAGGAACTTCGGATGGGCTTGCAAATTATCTGTATATTTCCAGATTTCACAGTGCAGCAAGAACGATGCCAATTTTTGGGAGTTGAGAAGATGCTACGGGTTCGGTCCATCCAAAATACAATGCTATTCACTGCCCACTTGAAGTACCAATTCTGTGGTAAACTTTACTGCTTTACCGTGCCGGCCGAGGCTGTCAAATTCATCGAGGCACAAATGCCGGTCCCAACCCAGGAAGAGAATAATGCTAACGAACAACATCTAAATTGAAAACCGGACCTTCAACGATTGACATTTGTCTCCTACAGATATGTTAGTCAATGGCACCTGTATTCAGATGTACTTGTACGTCATTATGCCACCTACATTAACTTGATGCAAGAGTATGTTCCAATGTCTTGGTGTGACAGGCTGAGGTGGCAGCAGTTAGCCCCTTAGCAGCTGCTTGTTAAGTTAAGTTAAACTACCTACCCAACATCCAGGTGGTTACATGGGTGGGGGGGCAGTGGGAAGATGGGAGAAGGGGAGGGAAGGAGGGAGCTAAGGTCTGGCAATACGACCTGCTCAGACTTGCCAACATGTACCAAGATGTGAGCCCATACTGCTGGAGGGGTTGTGGACAGAGGGCAGACTATTGGCACATGTGGTAGGGGTGGGGTGTGGTGCAAAAATATTGGGACAAAATCCTCAGCTGGATCAAAGAAATAGAGGAAGAGGAGAGAGAAAAACAACCTTTACTGGTCCTGTTTGGCCTAATGAAAGATGATGAGACAATCTTGAAAGCTCCCAAAATGGTTTTAGGGCTGGCCGCAAGGGCCTGCCTCACGATAATTTGGAAAAGATCAACCATCCCCACTAAGGCAGAATGGGTGAGTGTTGCTCGCAACATTTTTAGAATGGACAGTTTAACTGCCGCCCTTCACGGAGATTGCACCTCTATTGAAAACGAATGGTCGGAGTTCCATGGCAAATATATTACATGAACACTTGTGTGCATAATGTGCCAAAATGATCAATAAGACTTATCTAATCAGCTGACTGTGCCTGTTAAAAGCTGCTTCCTTCTATATGAGCGCCTTTGTTTATTGTTGATGCTAAGGTTCCACTAAAGACTATAATGTGAAGCAATTGGACATTTTCCGTTTCGCTTGCGGATATGCAAGAGGGGAAGTAGAGAAAGACATCAAGTTACATCTACTTCTAGTTACATAAGGTTATAATGACAATATGGTTTCTTTCTTATAATTTGCTTTGTAAGCAATGTTTGTATGACACTATAAAAATTCCCTTTTGTAAAACCAAAAAAATTGAAATTTCAACAAAAAAAAGCTGCCCTTCTTAGAATGGAGGTTTTTATTTGTCAGTCTGTGCACATTTATGGTGATTTTAACTTTTATTCCTTTTAACTTGTTTCTTGTCTCGTCTTTAGTCATAAGTGAGGTGGAGGTGGTTTGTGTCTGTTTGCTCATGATTTATAGTTTTTCAACGAAAAAATGCATCCTAAAAGAAGTACATATCCATTGAAACTTGTCCATCGGATATAGGAATGGACACGTTTCGATGGATATGTATTTTAAATGTGAAAGATAGCATTAAGATGCGTTCATTTTACATGTTAAAACGTTACATGGAGCTGTTCAGTGCTGAAATCGTCAAAGTATTTTGGCACTGGTCAGCTTCATGTAACGTTTCAGTGTTTATTATTTTTTTGAAGGGGTTCCCCTCCCAACCCCTCAAACCCCAAGGGCAACCCCCTAACCCCAACCCTAACCCTAACCCTAACCCTAATCGAAATCCAACAAAATGTATTCAATGGAACTGCATTTTGATGGAAATTGCTTTCAATTAATATAATTTGTTGGATATTAATTAGATGAATCTAATTTCAATGGATTGTCCAGATCGCTTTGCTCCCCTGTTCACAATGCATCTCATGACATGTTCAGTATCTGATTCATTATCATTTTAATCATCTTCGACAACACACTGGCACTACACTGGGAAACAACACTGATGGCACTGAGATAATTCCTTAATTTAACGGTGGTAGTAAAAAGGACACTTAATATCTTTAACGAATGATGGCATCACTGGAATTCATGTCACATAACCTTTGGCACCAATGACATCACACGAAATGATACCAGACAACCTATGGTTGAGGAGATCACATAAGCAATCATACAATAAATGCACATTGAATAACGTGAAACTCCTTTAGAAGCAGTTTAGATTAATGAACGTGCACATGACATAAGGGAAAGCATAGGAGTAGGACATCCAATCCAAATTCCTGCCAATCAGTTCCACACGATTTCCAGTGACGGGTGGGGTGGTGCACAAATACAACTCCATTGGTGTAAGATACTCAGGAGAGACCTCCCGGGAAATCTGAGTGTCTAGGCCCCACAGAGGCTTCTAAGGGGTGCCGTCTAGTGTCATTTCTTTGGTGTAGAGCTACTCCACTTGGAAGACAATGCCAAGACTGCAATGCCATGATCTGCGTTAATAGCTCCCACAGTTACCCTGTGAATAGCGTGGGCAGAATAAGGGCTCGATTTTTGCCCGGTTCAAAGTGAATTTGCACTGCTGAAAAGTGACTTTGCACCGCTGACAGAAACCCTGATTCATGGAACCATGCAAAGTATTTTATTTTTGCAGTGCAAAGCCCGGGCAAAGTCAGCGCATAGTCATTTTTGCAGTACAAAATTACTTTGCCCGGACTTTGCACTGCAAAAATACACTTTTGCGGGTCCTTGAATCAGGGCTTGTGGCGGCAATGCAAAGTCACTTTTCAGCAGTGCAAATGCACTTTGAACCGGGCAAATATTCCGTGACCTGGGCCCTTAGTTCTGGCACCTTTCAAGTGGCTTACCTTTGCATGGGGCCTGGGGCGGCAGTGATAGAAGCTTACCACACTTAGGAATCAAAAGTGTTTGGATGATTTCATGACGCCTTACCTTTCTGGTGGGCGGTGCGAGGCATACACACATATTCCCCAGCCTTTCATGACTATCTACATTCATTCTATTATTTTGATACAGTCTGTGCAAAGTTTGTTATGTGAGCAACTGAATGTTCTGCACTCACAGAAATTCGAATGTCCCCGCTTTGCGCTGCCCTCTCGTTAAATAGCTGGAAATACTATAGGAAGCACATTAAAATGCAAATCAACCTTCTTGCTAATAAGTTCATGACAAATATCTCAGCGAACGCATTTAAATGCAAATTGCAGAACGGTGGGCTACAGTTTTTTTTATAGCTAAATTAATATTTGGTCGATAGATGCATTAGAAAAGAAAGTCTAGTATACAGAGATATAATGCATTGACATGTTTGTGTCATTACTATGTGGTATTCCCAGGACCGCCGGCAGATCGGTTCTACAGTACTATGGGCCTCATCACGAGTTGGGCAGTAGCCCTTAAAATGCAGCGGAAATGCTATTACCGCCGCAATTAAGCATCTGCCCAAACATGAGTATTGCGTGTTCACCACACTGGAGAAAATGCAGATTTTTTGGTGCAATTACTGCACGGTAATATCGCCATTTTCCGCTCAGCTCATGACCTGGCGGTAATACCGCTGGATGGGTGGGCGGTAATGCAAATACACTTGGGATGCCGCCCAACTCCTGATGAGGCCCTATGTCTTGTTGCTAGTTATTCTTTGCAGCACTTGCATTTAACCAAATATTTTGATCTAAATTAACTTACTGTATTTGTTAATATTTCTGTTCTTTTTTATAACTTTGATCTCACAGTAACTTACACAGTTTCAGCATTAGTAATGTTGTGTGAAAGAAAAGCTCAACCAATTCCAAAGTAGGATTAGCATGTGCCACCTAGCATCTGTGTGTGTGTCCTATAACACATTTTGTGCCCACTGTGCAGTTGTCAACAGGCTAGCTGATCACGTTGCCAGTTGGGCCTATTTCAGAGTTGTGATGACTGAACAAAGGGATGGATGGAATGTGCTGAATAGACAAGAATGGGGGCATGTGTGGCTACCTTCTCTCCAAACCCACTGATGGCTGTGAAGCCTTCACGGGTACTGAGGAGCTTTCAGGCAGGAAGGGAAATCTATTTACTTGGATAGCCCTTGTGTAACAGAGTATCAATAGGAAAACATGTGTGTTCACAAATTATATAAGGGCCATGCAGGGCAGGTAGAGAGGACCAGGTTTAGGTACCTGACCTGTAGTGTGCACAAAATATGTAAAGATTAGACAGCAGAGCAACATTATCCAGTAGGGGTGTGGCTAAGCTTGACCACATGTGGTGTAGAACGGATGTGTATTATAAGAACTCTGTCATTTCCTAAAGTCATCCTTACCTTGTAGATGTCATAGGAGATAATTCAGGTATTAAGAATCATATATTGTAATCGAATTATCACCAATCTTTTGGACTTCTCTCCCAATTAAAATTCCAAAGCTGATTCTTTACAGTATTTTAGGAAGTAACTGACAACGTACCTTTTTTCTAGAAATTAATGGGTTCCTACTATTAGCTTTTTATTAGTTTGTATTGAATTCTTTAGGATTTTTCAAATGTTCTTTATTTTATTGGAATTTTAACCACATTTTTTCAAATGATAAAAGGCATAAAGCAGTTTTAAAAAATTGATTAGCAGAGTTTGCTAGTTAAAATATGTTTGATTAGCAAACAAACCCATTTGATTAGCAAAGTTGTACTAATATTTTAATGTCACCATAAATTATTTGCGTCCTTGACATAAAATGAGCAACGATTCAGCAGTTTTGTTTACGGGTGAAGTAAGACATTAGTGAGTGGAGTCCGGCATTTCAATATTTTTTTTAATTCTGTGAGACCTGCAGGTCAAGTAGCCTAGTTTTCTGACTCGACCTAAGAGAAATGCACTCGACCCATGGCAACAGATGACAGCCTATTTAAATGTGCTTTCTGTAAAATGGTGCATGTCACCACAAAACAACTATTATGTTTAGCTGACTGCGCCAGCCAGAGGTCAGCCATTCACAGTGAACCTTTTATTTGACATTTAATGCAAACAAAGTAAATATTAAATAAACGTTTCAAACATCCACAGCAAATGGTACTCGCTTTTCATAAAATCTACTCCACTATGCGAGTGGGCAAGACGACTTTGCAAACCTTGTATGAGTGTCTGTAAAATGTAAAAGATAATCTGAATGAATGGACACTAACTAATAAATTGATATGATAAAAAGGCTCTGAAGGCAATTTCGCCAGCTCGCTCTTGCTGGTGCAAATATAAGCGAGCTCTGGATTGTATGGCAGTGCAGCAGGTCTGGACATGTACAGACTAGATGGAATTATTGATCACTAGTTTATGTAAGCATCTAGTTAGCTTTGTGTATTCATTATGTAAGAGGAAAGAAAGTATGAGACTAAGCAGAGTGGGTGGTTTAGTACGCAGCAAACTGGGTAAACTAGGTGTAATATTGTCTCACTTTCTGGGTAGCTGGTATAAAGCAACAGGGTGATAAAATAGAATATCAAGGAGGATGGGAGCAGCTCATTTGTTGAGCACCAGGTACCCAGATGTATGCAACCAGCAGGCTACAGAACTAGGTTTGCCATCAAAAACACTGGCCATGTGATTATATAGATTTTCAAAAGAATTCACTCACCAATATGATGCACCTTCCCCAACAAAATTAAATTTAGTTGACACTGTGAAATTTAGATACACCAACATAAACTTTACTGTAAAGCATGGATAGGATGCAGTGTTGTACAGTAGCAATACTGTAATTATTCATTATAACAACTTCTTACATGTTTAGGAATTCAATTGCATGACTATCTTTAAAAGAAATAAGGTTAACACATACTAGGCTTTGCCAGACCAGATACAGTTAGCTTAATAAAGGTATCATCCTGATTACTTCTGGTTTGTAATTATGTTTAGCACTCCCACACAGGCCTATGGCACTTAAGAGTGGAGAAGATGATTAATGTTGCACTCTTACTTCATTGGCCCCTTTGAACTAGCAGTGAACAGAGAAAAGAGGATATAAAGAACTGTGAGGGCAAGAGAGAAATGCAGGACAAGCGGTGCTTTCATTGAACAGGGTAACAAATAGCTAGCTTTGCTATACTTTGCTATACAAGTGTCAATTTAATTATCAAACCTACAGAATTGCATAACAAATTGATATGCGGCACCAAGTTTTTTATACCTTGCGATACAATGTTGTAATATTAACTGTTGGTAAGGCCTGATTTTGGCTTTGAAATCTTGTTGTTTTTATTGTGGTATAAAAATCATATCTCTTTTTAACTTTCAACAGCGCTCCATATATCACTAGTTGACAAGGTTTGCACTACATAAATACATTTAAAACAATCTATGCTTGAATGGTCGGGTGGATGAGAGTTGCACAGTTGACAATCTCAGACTATTAGTTGGTAGGTAGTGTCTGAAGCACCTGAAGAAGCATTCCATGGTTCTACCATGCAATGCCTAAATGACTAAGCAACATATATAGAGCTGGATTCTTTAGCAGTAATGCAGGTATTGGCATTAATGTCTGTATTATATAATCTTGTTGTCTGATGCCACAAATGACCCTCCTGGCATGGTTCTGTTTTTTTTGGATTGGTTCAATACGATTCTTTGATAAACCATTTTAGATTTAATTGCCAAAATCTAATCAGAATCACTGCATGTAGCAGCGCCAGGTTTTGGAGGAAGAGAATGATGAGGAGGTTGTCTGTGAAAAGGCGTGTTGGTAGTGGCATGGGCAGTATCTTCCACTGAGTAAAAGGTAGCAGTTATGCTCCACTGTTGCAATTGTATTGGGAATCTCATTAGCAGGTGCTCCCCTCCCCCACCCCACCACCCATCCACTTGCAGGCCAAGCTCGGTATCCTCAGTGTATATGTGAGAGCTGATGTTATGGGAGCGTAAGATGCAAGCCATGTAAAGTTTGGAGAGATTTGCTGACGGTTGGTCTTGGGTATCACCAAAGGAGTTTGTCTTTGTTTCAATGCTGCTGATAGTTCCAACATTCTATAGCTGCATGAATTTTGCTCAGGGATATCAGTTCACCAAATGTGCTGGGGTGGTGGAAGTGACATTAAACAACTGATGACATCACTAGAGGCATCATCGCATGACCTTTGACTCTGATGCATGACCATTGACTGATGGCATCACACGAAGTAATGGTCCTTGTTACGCTATACAAAACTTCATCGCAAATGAAAAATAATACATACTCCTATATTAAGTGTAACGAATAGTACCAAAGTAGACAAAGCGTATTTTACTTTCCAATCAAATATGAACTTTGGTGCTGCCTCGGTAGGCCATCGATTAAGTCACGAGTTTACAGGTGGACACTGAGCAGAACCATTATTCAGGTCAGAAGCACTCCCTTCTTGCTGAGTCTTATGGCCCATTACTGATATCTTATGGCAGCTAAAGCTCTACATGATAGTTGCACTGTGCTAAACATAGCCTCACAAGCCCCGGCTCTGCTACAATGTGATAGGTGCAGCCTCATATGCCTGAGGTGTACCATCTTATGCCAGCTAAAGCCTTATATGTTAGGTATAGTTATGATATATAAGGTAAAGTCTCACATCTGTGCCGATTCTATCCTATGTCAAGAATAGCCTTATTTGCCCGGCCATTGTCTTGCGTCACTGGTCCTGCTGTAACCCGCTACATGCAGTGGACAAACAACAACAATGGGCACCACAGTCAGAAATGTCAAAAATAGCCTTGAGTTGAAATGGATGGGCTGTACATGTGAGGCAGGTGAGAGGTGCGGGGTCATTGTCGGTGGATTTGGGGTCATACGGGTTTAGGGGTATATGATTCAGGGCCTGTTTTTTCATGCATTTTAAACGAACCCGAGAGTAGTGGTAATACATCACGTCCGCCACTCAAGCAAAGAGCTGATTTAACGCATCGCAACATTTCTGCTGACCCCCTCCTGTGAAAATGGCTGGCAGAGACTGTATTGTGAAGGCAGAGCAAACTTTCAGTGCCAGCCTAAAGCAGTATTAATTAACTGCACTCTGTGAATTGTCGTTCATTGGGGAAAACACCTTGTGCTGCATGTCAAACAGTAAAAAGTGTCTGTTCATGATGGAACAGCACTTTTATTTGCTTCCTATTATGCGCCAACGTTTACAAAGCGACAGAATATGGAGCACATTTAAAAAGTGTTCTTCCATCACGAAATGACACTTTCGTTATTTTATATGGTGCTCACAATGAGCCCACTGGTGGCAGCATTAGTAGAAAGGTTGCAGGCACTGCAGCAACTGTTTATCAGCATAATGAAGACATGGATTTCACACGACTGCTCCACGCCATCTGTTACTCCCACCTTAGAGTATGGATGCCAATATTTGGCCAAATGTCCACACCACTTCGCTAACCAGGTTAGAATCAGGCCTACCTATTATTAACCGTGTAAACTGAACGGAACCACTTTTAGACGATCTCAATTTGAGCAGTTAAGGAAACATTGGCCCGATGATGTATATTTAGCATAGCACAATTCGCTGAAGGAGAGAAGCTCAGGCATTGATATATTCAACTTCAAAGCATAACAACATAAGACAAAAATCACACTTAAACCAACTGCCGAACACAGAGGTGCGCACACGCTCACACACATACACACTATGTGCTAGTGCAGAACATTCTTAGTTTCCTTATGCCAACGGACAAAGCTCACTCCAGGACCACATGCTTGTGCTGTTGGCTGCCAATGTTCTTAATTTTGGAAATCTGAATAGGACTGCACTCACACAAAGTGTCAAAAACAAAGTGATTGATTTCAGGCCAACAATATTTTCCACACTGAACTCTATGTTTATTTTTGCCATCTAAGTGTAAGGGGCGGGAGGCTAAGGGTGCCAGCAGTAGTGTCACACGCACCAAGGGGATTGTCTGGGGTAGCAGCTGCTACTTTGGCTCCCTCCAAGTGATGTTGTGGTTGTGCTGGTTTATGGCAGCAATTCGCTCTTAGAAATGTAATGTTTTTTTTGTTTTTGGGGTTTATTGTCCGTGTAATATGATTAATTTTATTTTATACGAACTACATGCTGTTTGTGGATCATCCCGCAGAAGAGTGCCCACTGAAATGTTTCCACCATACCTCAGAGGGCACAATCAGATTAGGTGGCCCTGTCAGTACAAAGATTCCACATAAACTTAATAATTCATCCGATGTTTACTACAACATTTTTGCATTAATGTCTTTCCAGAACTCATACACATAGCATGTTTTAGAACTTTGTACAAGTGCTCAATAAAAGCGGAGAACAAACAAAAACTTCACATGGATTTCTAAGTTTATTAAACATAAATAGCTAAGCACAGAACATAACCAGCAATATTACATACATCAAAGCATTTACCGTTGGGGAGAATGTTAATTTTAGTGCTTAATTCCTCCTACCTTGGATAACCCAAGCTCTTTTGCTGGACTTCAGGACTTGTGAGACCTTTTTCTTACTCTCTAATGTGTTTTAACCTGATTTGGATGATGTGTTTTCATTGTTTTTGGAGTCTGACAAACCCCATAGGCATCTAACTTTGTATGGTGACAAACAGCACCTTCAGTGCAGTGTCCCAGAGAAATCCTTTAGATTTCTCATAAGGTTTATTATGAGAATTTTTTGTGTGAATTACTGTTCCCAAGAATAGTAAAGTGAAATTAACTGTGCGAGTTTCCACAGAATAGCTGCTGACCTTCGTCCTGTATGAAAAAAAAAAAACACACACACACACACACACACACGCACGCACGCACGCACGCACACACACTCACTCTCTCTCTCTCTCAATATTCGTTACCCAACCCCATTCACTTCAATATATTTTTAATCTAATAAACAATAACCTTTTCTTAAGAGTAGGTTATTTCATGAAAATGAACATAATAACATAAGAAATATAAACCTGACATAATATGCCACTCACTGGGCAGAGCAATTATTTCTTGTTTGTTGATTCTTGCTGTCAGCGTGTCCTGGGAGCACACACTGTGCATCTTTCCTTTTTCCCTTTCCTCTGAGACATCGACTCATTCCTTGTAATTTATCTACGTCTGCTTTGGTGTTGAACTTTAAAACCTGTGACATATGCCAAATTGCTTGTGTAAAATTGTGTTTATTATCTAGAACATTTTCATATAACATGTATTTAAAAATGTGTGCGATTAGTATGTGTACATTTTAAAACACTGATATTTTTCACATTGAAAATCTGGTCTTACTTACACTTATAAATCTTGTTTGGATTTTCTCTGACTTACACTGTCCTCTTCGGATTCCAAAGAGAGGAAGGAGCCACATGAGGAGGCTCTAGCTTCCTTACGGTGGCAGCAAATCACTGGAACTCACTCCCACCCACTGTAAGAGCAGAGGCCTCCCGAACAACCCTAAAAACGTGGCTGTTTGCCTAAAAACACTGATCACGCAGATCACACCAAGGCAGGAACTATGTTTGCTTTGGTCGGAGAATGTATAAATTCTAACTATTTGGCAAATGTACTTCCTTGAAGTTCTTCTTTGTGTGTAACAGGGTTGCAACAGCGCCTTGGTGCCCTCAGGCGTAGGTGCTTTACAAATGCAAAAAAAAATGTTACACAATGAAGTAGGACAGGAATGCTGCGAAGCAGTGCAGGTCAAAAAAGGCTGTCTTCCTAGCAAAAGAAACATGCAATTTAATGTGTCCTATAAAAGTAAACTGCATGGCAGAAAGCTAAGCACCAAAGCAAATGCCAAAGGCAGCAAATGCTTTAAAGTGGAACTGAAGATCAATTTATTTAGTTAATTATAGGAACCTGATTAGAACATTTGACCAGGATCAGTCAACAAGAACCTTTGGAATGCAGGCAATCACCGCCAGCATTTGTGAGTCTTTCCAAGGATCCTTTTGGTTTTCTCATACATAACAAGTGCTCCGCAATCATACATGTGCCACCGCTTTATTCAGCTCTGCATGCCCACGTCTGCTTGTATCCGCTCTGCCCCCATGCTCCACCACCCGGGCCCCTTACCCTTACTCGTGATGAGTGTGCTTCTTCCTTCTCGTTCCTGCAACAGGTGTTGCTGTTTCACTTCCTTTCCTTGCTATACTGCCATGTCCCTGAATTTTCCCCCGTGATGTCAGTTCTTCTTCCAGAATGGCCATGGAAAAGGGACTTCAACCCACTAGCGGTTCTTGTCCTTTTCTTGGAAGCTATGATTGAGTCGATTCTTGTTAGCGGGTCGTCTTTTTTGTTGTGCACAAAACACAAAGCATTCCATGCACAAACAGTAAAGCTGGTACATTTCACATCCACCCACCTCTCCTCCAGATGCAGAAAGGTTTATTGTTGAAGATGCAGGCAGAATCTGCTTCTTTATTGAACAAAAAACTTTTTGTTACTTTAAATTATAGTCATGCGCCCTTATGCTTTGAGAAAAAAGAGGACAAATGACCCTTCTTCTCCGTATTTTGTGAGAAATTGCCCTTTATTTAATGTTTTTTATGGTGCCCTTTGTGATAACACGTGTTTCGACGTTCACAACATCTTTCTCAAATCAGGGATGATCATGTTACATTTGCAAATTGTGCAATCCATTTTCAAAAGCAATAATATGATAAACAAAATGTAGTTGTATGAGAGTACAATATGAAATTCACACATTCATTCCATAAGTGCATGCATTCAAATGGCCATTTTTGGGGAGGGGGAAAGGGTAGGAGTGTTAGGGATGGTTGAGAGAAATGTACAATCAATGGACAGAAAATGAGAAAAATATAAATATAAAAGACATTGAAATAATAAAAAATAAAAAATAATAAAACAAGAACAATATAAGTCACGTAGTTAATGATTACAATCCCATTCTACTATGTTAAAAAATTCCTAAAAAGTTGGTGAGTATAATGCATTGTTTTATTTAACTTCTTACCTAATGTTGTTGATTCAGATTTCATATTAAGTTTTTTTCACACAAGTCATGGGTTAAATCCCTGAAATGAAGAAAATCAAGAAATGTATAATGGCCGCCTTGGTTTGTGCGACTCTTTTTTGTTAGCTTCCATTATATTTAGTAATGATATTTACTGTATAGAGTTTTATGTAGACTGATCCGCTGTTTATTTAAATATAATGTGGGCTGCAGGCCGTCTATTCGTAACATCCGCTGTTTGTTTATATATAATGTGGGCTGTAGGCCGTCTATTCGTTACATCCCGCTGTGAATTCCTATACGTATATAAATGGGCCAAGTGAAAAAGACCTAGTGTTTACTTTTACTGAACTTGGTCATATTTACAAATGCGTGCAGTTTTTGCTATATTCATATATATGCCGGCATTTTTTTTGGATCTCGGAAGTTAAAAAAGAAACCCCAACAACATAGCTTCCGCCACTGCTAACCGGCTTTTGGAAATGTGGCACATGCACGATGTGCAAACATGCTTTAAACAACACCAAGACCTTTAGAGACAAATATGGCACAACTCAAAGAATTGTTGATCACATTAACTGCAAGACAACGTTTGTGGTATATGCAGTAATTTGCCAGGAAATCTATATAGGCAGTACCATAAAGGAACTCAGGACCAGAATAAGGGAACACGTATCAACCATTGGAAGTCAAGATATCAATTTACCTTTAGCCCAACACTGGCAAAAAAATCATCAATGCATAGACAAGAAACAACTGAAATTCATTGGTCTGCAAAAAGTGACCCTAGGACCAAGAGGAGGAAATAATGAAGTGAAACTGAGGCAGGAAGAAGGCAAATTATTTTGCAAATTTCGGGCTGTCGAAAGGGGCCTGAATTCAGACCATGAGATGGCCTCTTTTCTATGAATTAATTTGAATAAGAGATCGTTCGTATTTACTAACAAGCTGCAATGTGATTTATCTGAAGAGAGACACATTCATAATATGTTTTAGAAGTTCTATTTAGAGTGAATCACTTTATGAATACATCAATGTGTTCTTTCTTTTTTTCAATTTAGTTCAGCTCTAACACACATTCAGGTCAAAACCGAATTTATTTCATCATCAGTGTTTAATGTTGGGAAGACAAAAGTAACCATCATGCTAAAAAAAATGTCTTTGCCCAAAATATGACTGCTATAATTAAAATAGAAAAAGGACTACAAGGGACGCGAAGACTTGATAATGTTTTCCATAAGAACAACCCATAAATCTACACATTGTACAATTATATAGTATTTCAAGGTCATATAAGCAATAATCGAGACAAGTACTGATTTTTTCATAAAAAAAACGTAATGTTCCGAGATTCAATTAATAAATACTAACATTGTCACCTAACCCTAACTTGTCAGAAAACATAACGATATCAACCTATTCATTAGAAACGTCTCAAATGCAGAGTACATTCTCATTCTGAAATAGTAAACATGATCATCGTAGTTAAAAGAGAAGTAGGACCAGGAGACTGTGTAGACATTAATAGACGTTAATAACAGACACATGGCGCTAAGCGTACAAGGACTTTTCAGCACGGGATGCGCTGTACAAGGTAAGCATACAAGTGGGGCTCCCTATGGGGCTTTTTTAGCATATATGGTCCCACGTCTGTCCTCGTGAAGACACGAGATCCAAAAACAATGCCGGCATATATATGAATATAGCAAAAACTGCACGCATATGTAAATATGACCAAGTTCAATAAAAGTAAACACTATGTCTTTTTCACTTGGCCCATTTATATACGAATAGGAATTCACAGCGGGATGTTACGAATAGACGGCCTGCAGGCCACATTATATATAAACAAACAGCGGGATGTTACGAATAGACGGCCTGCAGCCCACATTATATTTAAATAAACAGTGGATCAGTCTACATAAAACTCTATAAAGTAAATATCATTACTAAATATAATGGAAGCTAACAAAAAAGAGTCGCACAAACCAAGGCGGCCATTATACATTTTTTGATTTTCTTTATTTCAGGGATTTAACCCATGACTTGTGTGAAAAAAACTTAATATGAAATCTGAATCAACAACATTAGGTAAGGAGTTAAATAAAACAATGCATTATACTCACCAACTTTTTAGGAATTTTTGAACATAGTAGAATGGGATTGTAATCATTAACCATGTGACTTATATTTTTCTTCTTTTAATATTTTTTATTTTTTATTATTTCAATGTCTTTTATATTTATATTTTTCTCATTTTCTGTCCATTTATTGCACATTTCTCTCAACCATCCCTAACACTCCTACCCTTTCCCCCTCCCCAAAAATGGCCATTTGAATGCATGCACTTATGGAATGAATATGTGAATTTCACATTGTACTCTCATACAACTACATTTTGTTTATCATATTATTGCTTTTGAAAATGGATTGCACAATTTACAAATGTAACATGATCAGCCCTGATTTGAGAAAGACGTTGTGAACGTCGAAACACGTGTTATCACAAAGGGCACCATAAGAAACATTAAATATGTTTAAATAAAGGGCAATTTCTCACAAAATATGGAGAAGAAGGGTTATTTGTCCTCTTTTTTTCTCAAAGCATAAGGGCGCATGACTATAATATAAAGTAACAAAAAGTTTTTTGTGCTAAAAACCAAAACAGAGTAGAGGAGCCAAGACAACTCTTTTGTTACAGAATTTCATGTGACCGTAAAAAGTTAGCATCCAGCTACCAAGAAGGGTGCTGAGGTCCGCCTGTAGGGAAACCCAACCCAAATAGGCTCCTCAAAAAGATACTGCTTCTTTATTGCCTTGCCCCATTTGTAGCTGTTAATTCAGGTCACTGGCAATTAAAAGCAGGCAGTAACTGCAAAAGGTGGTCAATAATGCTTAATGGCTGTACATATATCCCTTCAGGCAGTAAAGTCTTAAACATCAAACTTGTTTTTTCTAAACAACACAGCCAAACTCTTTAAAATCTGGAAGGAACTAGCCAATCCTGTTGCAGTCTCTACCTCTGCTGTTCCCTCCCAGGCCCTCTGTATGGCTCTGGCCTCTCTCTTCTCTGCTAAAACTCAGGATAGACTGTCCTCTATCTACTCTTCCTCCCCCTCTTCCTCTCTCATCCCCCCTTTGGCCACTCTCCCTCTCCTCCTTCATTCCCCTCTTTCTCTCTGACAACACCTGACGAGGTTTCTTGACAAGTCTGTTCTGTGAAAGTGTCATCCAAACAGGTGCTCCCCTGTTCCTCCAGAACCATCAAGAACCATATTGACACCCTCGTTCCAGCCTTGGCCAATTTCTGTAATCACTTTTTTGCCACTGGAACTTTTGCCTCTCCCCTTAAGCACTCCCTTGTGCACCCCCTCCTCAAGAAGCCGTATGCCGATCCTACCTGCCCGGCAAACTATAGCCCAATCTCCATCACCCATTTCCTGGGCAAACTCTTAGAAAAGCTGACCATCTCCCAGCTTACTCTCCATAGTGAATCTGTTGGTTGTCTCCATGACTATCAGTCTGGCTTTAGAGCTGCCAGAGCCACGGAAACTGCTCTCCTGAACGCCCATGAAGATCTGCTCTGTAACATTGATTGCAGCATTCCTACTGTCCTCATTCTCCTTGATCTTTCCTCTGCTTTTGACACAGTCAACCACGCCATCCTGATCAATTGATTCTGTGAGATCCCAGGCATCATGAATGAGGCCCTGGAGTGGCTGACCTCCTTCCTCTTGGACCGCCCCTCCCAAGTCCAATTTGGTCCCTTTGTCTCTGCCACCTCTCTCTCTACCTCTGGCGTTCCCTAGGGCTCTATCTTCTCACCCTGGTTTTTCAACCTCTACTTGGCCCCTTTGGCCCACCCGATCTCTACCTTCTCTTCTAACTTTCAGTATTACGCAGATGACACTCAGCTTTTCTTCAGGCTCCCCTCAGTCTCCTCTCCTCTCTCACTCACTCCGGACTGTTTATCCGTGAATCAGGATTGGTGAGCCTCCAATGATATCTGCCTTAATGCCAGTAAGACGGATATCCTTCTTAATGGGACCCCTGCCGCTGCTTTCTCTCTTTCACTCTGGTGGCCCGCGCTGGGCCCTCTTCCTTCGCCTTCCAGTGAGGAAAAAAACCTAGATCTCATCCTCAACTCCACCTTCTCTTTCTCTCCTCACATCTCGAATGTTGCCAAGATGTTTTACAACCAGCTGCACCTTCTCAAAGGGACCCTTCCCTTTCTCACTTTCCCCAGAAGCTCACTGTCTCCAGAGCCCTGGTTCTCTCTAGGCTGGACTACTGCAACAGCCTCTTTCTCAATCTGCCTTCCTCTACTCTCCACCCTCTGCAACTAACACAAAACAGGACTGCAAGACATATCCTTGCCCTCAAGCCCATGGACTGTATCTCTCCAGCACTGAAATCTCTCCACTGGCTCCCGGTAGGTGGAAGGATCAAGTTAATGACCCTTTGCATTTTCCACAAGGCTTTCGGGGTCCGGGCCTCACACTACATGCAACACTCTCTTCCAAAATACCTTCCTTCTCAAGCACGTTGCCCAGCTACCTCCAACTCTCTAAGCATTAGACGTGTCTACAAGAAGAGAGTGGGGGGTAGATCTCTCTCCTCAACAGGTGCCTCCCTCTGGAATGACCTCCCTGTCTCCCTGGAAAAGCTGTGGGCCTGCTAATACACTGTTGCAGCACCTCCCTGCCTTCTATTAACGTCACAGCACATTTTCATTCATTTGTATGCAGAGAGGAGAGGTGGAACGCAACTTGCATTTCCGTCGCTTCCTTCCTCATGACATGCAAATGCTGGGGATTCTAATGGAGTCCACTGGCTGTTTGCACCAAAAGCAGGCAGACTCCACAGTGACCCATTGGAAATGTCGCCTACCATGACTTTTATTGTATTTGCATGGCAGAGTGCAAAGGGGGGTGGCAAAATGCGGTGTACATGCTTCTACACCGCCTTTTATCGTCCCATCTCAAAATCTGGCACTGAGGAGCTGTTTATGTTGAAGTGTTAACGTAATGGCTCCCCACCGCCATATTCCGGCTCATACAAAATTAGCGCCCACATGTCCTAACAGAAATTGAGATTATTACTGATTTGGTCAGGTGTGATTAATGATCTCAATTTTTGATCATTTTATCAGACTTGGTGGGTAAGGGACAAGTCAGACCTGCAAGAAATTGAACTTGCTCAGTGTAGGATGGCGAGCACTTAACTTGCCGAGCAATTGCCTCGAACTGCAGTATGCCATTTGACAAGCGGTGCAGTTAATGCCATTTTCTTTTTGGATATCTACCTACCACCTTCTCCTTTCTTTTTCAATAAAAAAAAGAAAACCATACAATTGATATCAACACATTTTTATGACAAGTTCCATGACTTATTACACACTGGCCCTCATTACGACCCTGGCGGAGGACCATGGTGCAATTTGCACCATGGTCCATGGCGCAAAGCTGCCAACTCCGCCATGGGGGTTGGCGGACTTACCGCCCCATTCCGACCTTGGCGGGGCGGTAAGTCCCCAATCCCCATTTACCCTTCCCCATTCCCATTTTTGCCCCATAGGGTATAATGGGAGTGGGGAAGGCGTTAATTATTACGGTGGCGTAATTAACAACGAGTCCCGTAGCGCCATGGATTTTTCCGCCTGCAAAAAGCAGGCGTAAAAATCACCATGGCGCTACGGGAACTCGTAGTCGGGCGGAAAGGTACGCCATGCATTACGCCGGCGTAAACCCCTTTCCGCCAGGGTCGTAATGAGGCCCACTGTCTTTAGCACGTTCATATTAGGCGTCATAGTCACAAGAAGTATATCCCCCAGAGTCAAGGCATCAAGGACAGTGTGGGTACACACACTTTTAAGGAAACCTGTTCACATTTTAGCATTAATAATTCTGAACAAAAACCGAGAAACACTCACAGGCTTAGATTATTTTCTCTTTGAGTGCGACTGCTGCACCCCTTCTATATCTTCAGAGATGCCCTTATGAAAATCATACCCCAAGCAGTCTCTTTGCTTCCATGAGACACTAAAGCGAGCGGGCTGCGAATGAACCCGTGATGAGAGAACAGGATGATAGCGCTATCAAGCATAGATTTTGCCAATACATCAAGTGTTGGGTGCGTGTGTCTCTCTGTCTCTTTCTACATGTATAGTGTGTGCACACAAATACGCCTGTGTGCGCTAGATTGTTTATAATGTCAGACTTTGCTGTCCCCACCACAGATGCCCCACTCCTTTTGCCCCTGGACCCCTGTGTACCTCCTCTACATTTGATTCCTGGAGGCAACACCGTTTTAGCATCTCAGACCTGCTGAAGGCTCTCCACTGCGATGCGCCTTGCAAGGCCTACTCCTTCTGCAGAAGATGCGTTGGGACAAAGTTGTCGGATGTGTTGCTGAGAGCAGGGTCTGTGGCCTGTAATGTCCGGAGTCAGATGTGGACACTTCTGGGCCATGTATGGGTCCTAGACGAAGAGTGAGAGACCACTGCCATAAGAAGACTCCCTTCTTTTGGGTCGATTGATTGTGAGGCACATTCCTGTTTACTCGGCATATTATGTGGCTCCATTCTACAGTATTACTTTTAGGGTGCAATTTCTATTCATTGTGACGTTCGTTGGAATGAGAACTCTGCTGGACTGAATCAAAGGGCATGGGGGTGTGGGAGGGGGCTTGCAATCATAGACCCTCTGTTCATCGGACCCCATAGAGAGGAAAGATGAATACTGAAGGGAGTAACAGAATAGGACACATCAACATTTTACACCACACTAGCTCCAGCCCTTTATCTGGTGTTTCATGGCTCTGGCTCTAGCCTCTGTAATCAGAGCCCAATTATCCACCTCTCGCTGCTGAGAAGGCAAAACACAAGGATCCTTCCCCATTGTTACACCGTCTGCAGTTTTCTTTAGGCAGGAACTTTCAGAAAAGATATAATGTGACATTCGGTGAAATGCACCGAGGGATGGAGTCGCCCTCTCAGCAATGAGGCTTTTCATACCGCGCCTCTGAACATGTCTGACTGGGAAAGAGACTGAACGCACCAGACTCCCCAAAGGATCCTGGCGCGCCCCTCTCCCAGGATCTCCACATCCATCCCGCAAACAAGCTCTACCGACAGCAGGTGCTCCAGAGGCTTCTCTGGCCCTCTGGGGAGGCCGCGGCCTCTGCGGTCCTATGGCGTCGTTTCCACTGCCAATTACTGCTCCTTGCCTCGGTGTCCACAGCTGGAACGCCACCGACATGAACGGGAATGTGTGCTGGCAACGTGGAAGTTAGATATGCACTCTTTAGGCGGAAGAGCATCACGTGTTTGAGCAACATGCAACTAAGAAGGGATATTGCAGGGAAAAGGACTCACTAGAAATCCAACTATGGAATGCGAATATCAGGCATGTTATTCCTGTGTGCCACTCGAATCAGCGTCATGTGGGACACACATTGACATTGGTAAAGCCACTGCTCTTACTCACAGGTCTGTGCTCGTTCCCTGCTTTGAGATGGGGGACTTGGTGAAGCATATCCAAGCATTCACTTACCAAAATCTAGCTCGGCACTATTGTCTGCGCTGTTTTTTCTGCTTTGTGATGGGGGCCTTGGTGAACCATTTTCAAAATGGGGGCTCACACCATAACCTCATTGCATTCCCAGGCGAGTTTTCAGCAGCACCCTGATGCCGCATTCAGCTTTCGAAGGAGGTCAGCCACTCCAGTTCAGATCAATCCACAACAGCTTTTTTTCCCAAATAATTTGAGCCATTTGTGGACATTTTTGAAGCCATGTTTTGAATAAAATGAAAAGATTAAAACCTTTGATCAGAGCTTCCTCTGGCTGTCCATTTTCCTTCAAATCGACCCTTTTCAAATCTCATCTGAAATATTCCATCTAGTGATTTCCTGTTTGCTTGATGTCGGCCTGATTGATATAATTCTCCTAGATATCTATTTGCTGGTTATTTGTATCTTTGATATAAATCTGATTGATGCCTTTTTGATTGGCATCAGTCTGCTTGTTATCAGTCTCCTTGGTATCTCTTTGCCTTACATCTGTATCTTAGATATCAGCCTGATTGATACCTATTTGCCTGATAGTGGGTCTCATTACGGCTTTGGCGGTAGCCATGCCGCTATCGGCGGCATAGCTGCCTCCAAAAGGTTCTACGTGATTTTGCCGACCTATTTTTGGTCGTGGTACTTTTCATTGCCGGATTTTACATCGCCAGAAACCCTGTTTTTGTTTTTTTTTTATTCTGGGCGGGTCCCCCCCCAGACCCCCTGTTACTATTATAATAATACCCCAACCCCAACAAAACACCCCCCCAAAATAAACAAATAAAAATACGGGATTTCTGGCGATGTAAAATCCGGCGATGAAAAGTACCACGACCAAAAATAGGTCGGCGAAATGTGTGTATACCCTCCAAAATTGGGTCCGGGTTCCCTGAATGGGGATTTACCGGGCCATTCCGAGTTCGGGGCCGGACCTTCCCCATTCCCATTGAGCCCCTATAGGGCTCAATGGGAATGGGAGAGGGAGCAAACAATGGGCCGATTACGAGTGGCCCGTTGTTTGCTCCCTCTTCCCCTCGCAGGACCCGGTAAGGACGCCTGGTCTGACCAGGCGTTCCTTACCGGGTCCCGCGAGGGGAGCTTATAATGAGGCGGAACGGGTTTAACGGGTCCGCCTCCTTTAGCAGAGCCCGTTAACCCGTTCCGCCTCAGTTGTAATGAGGCCCATTGTCTTAGTTGATATTAGTCTGCTTTATCTCTGAGTCTTTGATATTAATCTATTTTATATCTGTTTGTTTGGTATATATCTGCTTAATACCATTCTGTGTGCTGCCTGCTTGCTTGCTATACGTCATTTTGATATATTGTCGATATCTGTTTGCCTGAATTGTGTTTTCTGATGTCAGTCTGCTTAATATCAGTCTACTATTGATATGTTTGGTTGATATGATTGTGTTTGATATATCTTTGCTTTATATGTGTTAAGTTGATATGAGTCCAACTGATATCTGTTTGCATGATATCAGCCTGCGTGATATTGGTCTGCTTGATATCAGTCTGCTGGAAATCTGCTTCGTTGATAACTGTTTGATTGATATTTGTATCCTGGCTATCAGTCTGCTTGTAAACTCTGCTTGTTATCGGTTTTCTTGTTTTCTTGATACCAGCCTGCTTAAAATCTGCTTGATATCTGCTTGCCTGATATTAGACTCTGTGATTTCTTGACAGCATCCTGCTTAAAGCCAGATTGCTTGCTATCAATCTGTTTAATATCTGTGTGATATCTGTTTTCTTGATATGTGTTTTCTTGATATCAATTTCCTTACTATCAGTGTACTCGCTGCACGTTTGCTTGATATTAGCTGATTGATATCTGTTTGCTTGATATCTATTAACTTGATACCTTTATCTTGATATCTGTTTGCTTGATATCGGCCTGCTTGATATTTTTGCTTGATATCAGTCTGCTTATTATCAATCTGCTTCATATCTGTTTGTTTGGTATCTGTCTCCTTGATAACTGTTTGCATGACATCTGTTTCCTTGACATTAGCCTTACTTCATATCTGTTTGCTTGAAATATGCTTGCCTTATATCAGTATGTTTTGTATCTATTTGCTTGATACCCGCTTACTATCTATTTGAAAGACAGAGAATCTAGCACATGAGTGGCCGTAAGAGCGATAATATCCAAGGAGACCCTCGGTAAAAATCTTTTTTTTTTTTTTACTATTCCAAACAATTTACAAGCATAGGCCCCTTTGAAATATAAAAAAAAGGTGCCATAAAAAAATGGGGTGGATATGGGGCCTGTGTCTCCAGCACCTTCTGCGCCCCCTTCACACCTGCCGGAACATTAGCAAGACAACATGAACAGAACACCAAGAATTATGCCTGATCTCTACCGCTCTTAACTGCGTAAAGTTTGTACCTATATATTTTTAATGTCATTAATGTCATTAAAGATATTGTTAAAAAAAGGCGCCAGATGTCATTATGGGGAGACTGCGGACATTTGCCTCGCTCACACAAAAGAATAAATAAGCTTGAGCCTGCAGAACAGTAATGAAAAAAGCCATCAACAAATGCAGTGTACCCTGTGTAACCAGTTGCCAGGCCTTTGTTGAGCTCATGGCTTCTGACACATCGGGGACCTTCTTGCGAGGACACTGTATTCAAACTCCCTTCCTGTGGGCCAATCAACCAGCAAGTCACCCTAAAAAAGATTGGTCATTGGGGCTGGGTCGATGGCAATGAAAGCTTGGGTCAAGTCAACATTCGGAGAGGCCAGGGGTCAGATTCCTACATGTGTTAAGCGTTTTGACCGGATGATATTTCAGTGTTCCTTACCGTGAGTCACAAAAGGTTGGTGGCTGCTGCTGAGGTTTGCCCATTTCACAAATAGTCAGCACACAGATGGAAAAGAAATGGGAGGCCAGATGTATTAATTATTTGACATAGAGTGCCCTTTTGAGGGAGCCTGCCTTGAAGCCTTAGCTTGCCTGGGGCCGTTTCAATATAACGGGTGACTTTGCACCAATGACAGACGACGTTGCTGCAATGTGTGCGCAAACCTAAAAAGAGAAACATTTGTTTTTTGTCCTTTTTCTTGCAGTGTTCTCTCAATTCCATGCCATTTTTAGAGTGTAAATCCGTGCAAATGTCAGTGTACAATTTTCATTCAACAGTGATACAATGTTGGCCACTGTTTCACGTTAAATGATGTGGACTCTGGTCTCCAAAGATTACCTGGCCAGACTCCATATGAAAGACCCTGTTTAAACTCTCTCTGCTGTATGCAAATATGATTTATGATTGGTTATTGATAACACACTTAAAACCCGGAGGTTTCTAAGCACGGACCTGGGGGTCAAACCTGTGCTGCTCCGTGTCGTCTTGCTTCCAAGGTGAGCGCGTTGCCCCTGAGCTAGCCTCCCGAGGCAATGATCTACTTAATTTGGCACACAGAAGTACCGTGTGTGACTGTTTTTAAAATCACCATTGGTGATGTTGCTCTAATGTTGCATGATTGAGAGATCAGGTTGAACACACATGCTTTTTTAGAATTCAGTCCCAGGAGTCCCCTTTATTTTTCTAGAGAGAGGAAGCTGCAATGTAGCACTTTGTTGCTCAGTATAAAGCTGCACGCTCTAATTCTGATGTATTTTCTGTTCCCTTCTCTCTCTGTACGTATTTTGTCATGGGATTAACCATTTATTCAGCCTCCCTCCTTTCTTATGTTTATTCTGAACCCTAGCCTGGTTCTCGATTCATGTTGATTTATGTTTACTCTGTTATCCAAACAAAACCTATTATTGCTGTTTTATGTTTGTATTTTCATGTTTTTTCAAATATTTTTGTGGTATTTTAATGGCAGACCTGAGGAAGACCTTAAATGGTTGAAACACGTGGCGGTTGTTTATGTACTTGAGTGGTTAAACTACATTATATAAAGAATTTCTCATAACGACTCTGCCTTCATTCTTTCTTTGTTCGCCAGCACCTAGAATTATAGTTGTTTTAACCTGGAGTGGTGTTTAGTTTGAGCGCATTGAGGTCTGGACAGGTTGTCAGACTTGATGCACCTGCGCTCTATGTTCTTTTTACGGGACTGACTGTTCTTCGTGGGGTCTCAGTGATGCAAGATAATCTATCATAGGCCTCCCCCTCTGGGATTAAATGTCTCCACTCTCCCGCTCTTCTGAAATGACCATACAGTGTGTTCTATCAGGAGAAATGGTTTTTGAAGGAGTTACTCTGCACTGTGCTCTGTGGACTACATGGTGGGAACAAGAAAAGGCGATGAAGCTGCTAAGCTCGATCTACGAGGGGTGTTGTCCTTTATATTATGTTTATATTATGTTATGTTAATACATTTTCTCTACTACTGTGTTTAGTTTCATGAAAATTGTCTAAAAAAATTAAACTCTCGTATCGAACATGACCTTAATTAAACAGTCACAAAATAAAACTCAGTTCACAATGCTACCTCCATACCCACATACTGGAGAAAGGTGTCCTTATAAATACTTTTGCAAGGGTGCAAGCTGGTATTGAATTGGTAGCTTGTTCGTTCACCCATCACTTTGCATCAAAACGTATTATACCCTACAGCGACAATATGACAGTGAAAGCAGTTATTCGATGACCCTTCCATGTATCACACGGAAGGTTTCTGGGGGGGAGTTTAGAGAGTTCAATGATCTGTTCCATTTATTACATGCAAGATCATCCTGCTCTTACCTGGTACCTAAATCTCTGAATAGCCCCCTCTGCCGTAGCCCACTCCACCAGCTGCCCTTGCCAAAACAGGTCGCTACCAATACCTTTATACCATACGGGAAACCCTGCAAAAGACATGTCGTAGGGCTGATCTGTAGTATCCACGCCTATACCACCTCAAGAAAAGTCATACCCATCGGGATGCATGCTGCCCAACTATCTCTCTGAATGTGGGCAATACACATCACTGCGGGGTGATCATTCACATGATTCAGGGCATACCATATTCACTCTGCAAACACCTGACCAACACCAGTTTAAGGCATGACATCTGCAATGCCTCTTTTGTGTGTAAATATGTTCTCATCCATCGATCCTCCTGGATTTATCCAGTAGACGTTCTTCATGGCAATGCCTAAACTTATATATGTCTATCACCAATGCGTACAATACAGTGGTCCTCAATCTTTGTTACCTTCTTATCCTAACACATTTTGCCTCCTATTTGTAGTCGACAGAGGGGGGTCTGTATATGAGTAAGAAGCTGTGAGTGTGTTACGAGGTGATGAGAAATATTATTAGGAGGGATTCACAGTCAGAGTTTGAGGCTTGTTCCTCGAAGTGTGTGATGGAGAGAATGGATACGTATAGGATAGCAATGCCGCCTGCTCTACTAATTCCGTTATGCATGATGAGAGTGTAGCCTGGAGGGAAGGCCTTCTGTGCAATGGGCCAGACGTCTTGGGGAAAACCAGGTTTCTCTGATGAAGAGTATGTTCGGGCCTTCACAGGTAATTAAGTCGTAAATATTGTGGCAGATGCCTGTTTGAAATGGATCTGGCGTTGATCAGGATGCATATTAGTGTGTTGCTAGAGTGGTTGCATGATGTGAGAAGAAGATTCCAGGGGATTAGGGGATCGAGGGTGGCTGCCACCCGGTATTTAGTGAAGAGGTGGCACAGGGTTCAATGGGGTCAGATGGGCGGAGGACATAATGAGATATTCCATGGAGCTTCTCGCCATTCCTTGTTTCACTTTAGGGAAAGGCTGGAACACTGTGTTGACCAGCAGTGGCAACACAACTCAGTAAATCAGCATTTGCTAAATCAGAGCATATTGCCTCTTGCCAGCCACAGTGCATTCCACCAGCTGAATTGCTGAACTGGCAGCACTGAAAGTGTAATTTTTGCAAAATTGTGAACAGGTGGTTGTGGGCACCTATACCATTTGACTCCGACAATATTAATCTTTCCTGGTGTAATCACTTCATTGGCCAAATTGACAACCATACTTGCTTAAAGTCGAACTATCCGGCCATCCGGCAGAAATATGTTCTGGTCGATAAATTCATAAATTGCTGATTTGTCATCTCTTTGAAACTGTGCTACTATCTATCTAAAGATGTTCTGAACACACAGTCATAATCAGCGTACCAAACAGCAATGAGGGAAAGAAGCTAATACATCACCCCTGCTTCTTTTCCATTTATTTCAAGATGCTATACTGAAAATCTCCTGGAAATAGGGGCAGCCTCAAATAAGCGGGTTAACTTAACAAACTTTGTGATTAAACAATTTTAGGTGCACCTCAAGAGCCACTCTGCAATCTCAACAGAACTTTATTGCCTTTGAGGGATGCGGTCAGTGTTTGGGAACGTATATATCCCACAGCATGTAAGTTATCCCATTGGCTCACCATGGAATACATAACATGCAGAATGCAGTTCGCCAGGGTCCAAAGAGAATGAGGATCACAAGGGACGAGGGCATCTTGCTTGGAGGCGATTGGGGATCGGGATGTAAAAATCTTAAATTCTGAATCATAAAACCCTCGATTAGGGGAGTGGGATGTCTTAGTGAGTGCTCTGCCTTCTCATCTGACATCTTCTGTGTTTTCTCTCCATAAGCTGAGAGGCTGCACAACCTGCTCATGGGGTGCAGCTACAAGTGAGGAGAGTATGTCACAACCATCAATCCCCAAAAAGCCACTGCCTTCTCCGATGAAGGCTTAACATATCGTTTTGACCTGGGTTAGGCCTCCCCCTTATCTTATTGATATGGACTCTATTCTGATGACTGCATTCTTTGTTTTTGTCGTATCTGTCCTGTGAGCGCATTGAGGCCTATGGGCTTTTGGCATTATATAAGAATATAATAGATAGATAGATAGATAGATAGATAGATATAGTCCACAGTTGTGTGCAGGTACGTCTTTCGGCAAGGGCACGCTGGGTAGGGTAACGAATCGGACAGGGCACTATGTCTCTGCTGCTGCTCTGCCTTTGTTGAGTTCTGTCATTGTGTGATGGGCTCTTATACTGGGTCCTCTGGCCGGCCGGTCCATCCTGATTTTAGGAACAGCAGGCTGGAAAGCAGAATTTATTTAGGAAAGCTGCATGTGTCACCAGAGTTCTTCAGGGATCCAACCTGGGAACAGGCTTGTACATGCTTAGTCTCCTTTTCTTTTGGAATGAAGCAGTTCATCAGCTCTATGGAATCTAAAACTATGTTTTGTCAACTTCCCAAACCATTAGCATGTGCCCTTCCATGCATGTAACATTCTACTTTAAGGAATGTCACAGATGTGTGTCTAACGTGTAATGCATCTATTTTACTTCCTCATATTTTGAAGATCTATATTCTCTCTTGTTGTCAGTTGTTTGTTTCGTCTGACATGTTTGTATGATAAATAGTCATCTTCACTTATGAGCCAATGTCCATTCACAGAAAAGTCGAACAAATGATAGATTACAATGTTTAGTTGGTGGGGAGATTCCCTGGGAGTTGGGGAAAGGGGGATGGGGGTATTGCTCCCTGAAAAATATCGCTCATTTGCCATCAGGTTAAACAACGACAATAATGATACGTTCCAACCAATGCACCTAATAGCCCAAACTTAAAATGGAAACGACATGCTGTCAAGGTTTACTGAGCATTAATACATACATATGTATCCTAAATAAATAACAACATGCACTTTGATCACAACTAAATCTTTGAGTGATAACAATTGCAATCAGATTGTATTTCATGATATGAATTCTCATTGTTATGAGTGTAAATTGGTGAGATTCCCAGATTAGGTTTGTGTTCACACATGTTTATTACAAGCTTAACATCTCTCAAAACTCTGCTGAGGTAGCATTCATTATTTTACTATCCAAAATGTCAAGATTATAAATGTTGTACTTCTGTGGTGCATGCTGCAGACATTGCCTATGTTTATGTATGATTAGGTTCCTGTATTAACAACAACAACACTCCAATACAATGTTTTGTTTAGATGAGTACATTCTTTAATAGATTAAGTAGTTCATGATAGGTCTCCCGATCACCCCTGACATCTTGTTACCAATATTATAAACACAACCTTTTATAGGGACTTTTCATCAAAATTAATTTCACATGTGATGTCATCAGTGACATTTGTGATGTCACCTTTGATGTCCTGGGTGTTAGTCTTAGCAGTGCATGGTGGTGGTGCGAGTTACGGTTGTTTAGCTTACCATAACTGGCAACGTTTGTGAGGTTTCGCGGTTTTACCTGTAACCATAACATCCCTTTAACAAAGTTTTTTTTTTCATTTAATTGCATTTAGGCTTTTATTAGTGCAACTTAACCATAATGTCCCTTTAACAAAGATGTTTCAGTGAATATATACATATATATATATATATATATATATTACATGGCCACGGTAGTGGCCATGTAGTTATGGTTAAGTTGCTGTTTCCATAGGAAGAGCACTTTTTGGGTGGCTTATAACTTCGCTCTCCCTGGACAGATCCTCACCAAACTTTGCAAAAAAAAGTATATGGGTCACTCTGATTTGTTTTGCAAAGTTTGGTGAGGATTCGTCCAGGGGGGGGCAAAGTTATAGGGGGGGTCCCAAAACTTTTTTTTTTCCCATAGACTGAATGGGAAAAAACTTTGCGCACGGCCACAGGCCAAACTGCTGGACGGATTTACACCAAATTTGCGGCAGGAGTGGGGGCTTGGTCCTGAAAGCGTGCTTTTGCAAATTTGGTGTAAATCCGTCCAGTAGTTTTTTATAAAATGACCAAAACATAAGGCAAAAAAATTAGTGATATCTGTGTTCGCTTCGCGGACGGACTTCCCTGTTCGCTCCGCGGACAGCACCCCGATTGGCCCATGGCCTTGCATCATGTCCGCGGACATGCGACGTGTTCGCTGATTGGACGGCGAGGGGCGTGGAGCGCGTCAGATTTTCTGTGGCGCCCGCCATCTTGTATTCGCCGTCGACCGCGTACAGCGCGGTGAAACGTGGATAAAAAATTGTATTTAGTGCCGTGTGTTGGTGTGTAAGAGTGTTTGGATAGCGTGGGGGAGTATGAGATAGGTTCAATGTTTTGTTTTTTTATGTGCTAGACGTTTTTGTTGCGTTCAATTTGTCCGCGGAGAACACAGCTGTTCTGACATTTTGTAAATAAACTAAATGGTGAGGTGTTTAGAGGATGGAGTATGTGTCATTTTTGTTCGCAAGGAAGGTAAAAATGAGCTATGAACACTTGCGGTGTACTTAATTGTTCGTAAATACACAAACTGGGGGTGTCCTCAGGATGCTGTCCGTATTGTAATCTGTCTAGTTGAATGTGTTCTAAGTACACTCGCGGTGTCCCGAAATGGTTGCAATTACACAAAATGGGGGTGTTCTGAGAACGTTGTTTGTATTGTTCGTTGTCAGGGTGAACGTGTTTTAAGACCACTCCTTTTGTCCGCTAATAGTACAATTTCCTATGGGCGTCAACCGACTTTTTGTCCACTAAAGAAACGATAAATCTCGCTGGTGTGCGCCGACATTATGTGATAATCCTATGACTGGCGCTTTTGACCTGGCTGACTTGCTTTTGCGACACTAAATCATATCTCCCGGCCCTAAGCCTGATATTATCAAAGCATTCATATTCCCCGCCTCTCTCCGTGACGTTACAGGGTGCGTCATCAAACGCGCCCAGTCCTCTGCAGTCCTAAGTGACTTTACACAGAACCCGGAAGACAACACATATTATGTCACAACACAGCGCGCCACAATTCGGAATATGAAACGGTGATTTAAAAGCAAACAGCAAGATTGTAAATTTTGTAAAGTACATTTATTTGACATCAAATGTTTAGAGAATATTCAGCAATTTGCATTTGTCTCTGTTGTCGATCCGCAAAAGTTCATGTTGAGGCACGCGATGTTCCTTTGCGGTACAGAGGGTGTTAGATCAGCTTACAACTCAGTGCGCCTCAATTCGGAATATGAAACTGTGGTCTAAAAGTAAACAGCAGGATTGTACATTTGGTAAAGTACATTTATTTCACATGAAATGTTTAGTGAATATTCAGCGATTTGCTATTGTCTCTGCTGTCGATCAGCAAAAGTTTATTTTGAGCCACGCATTGTTCCTTTGCGGTAGATAGGCTGTTTGTTTATGATAAAAGCAGTAAATGGTCGCTCTGATAATTGGAAGGTTTCTCCAACAACGAGCCATTAGACCACCCTATTGGTTGGTATGTTGTTTGTAGCCGCTAGTACTGTGTAAGGGCATATTGGTCCTTGGCGATTGTCCCATAAAATGGTGAGGGTCATGAAGTTGCATATTTGGACCTGCACCTGGCAGTTGAAGACCCCATCCGCTGGAGTCTGTAAATCGTGACATAGGCAAAATGGGGCCACATACCTGTTTTAAAAAACATAAATTAGTCTCACCAGCCGATCTTCATTAAAAATCATCATTTTATTTATTAGGGCGTGAAACTATTTGCAATCGAAGATAGTGCAACAGAGTATTTTAATAATAAAATATTAATATTTTCCCATTCATATAGCGGTAAGAACCGTGAGGTATCTAAGCGGTGCTTATTATTAACAACAGTGTGTGGGGCTCATTTATCGACCAGGGAAGGATGAAAGGCTGAGTTAGGCCTTCCGGGGATTCGAACTTGCGTTAGCAAGGTGTGCATGGATGTCAAAGCGAGCGTTGTACTCGCTCTGCCACTTGACAGGCTACAGTGAAGTGGCACAGCGAGTAGAGCGCTTGACCGCCTATAGACCGGTTAAATTATTTCTATTAACCCACCCTGTGTCGTCTGCCTTTTTCAGAGCCCTCTAAACGACAGGGGATCAATTCGGCGGTGATAGTGCGCGGTAGAAAACATTATGCCACTTTCAACGAACAGGTTCAACTTGAGCGGTCTTTAATGCTACAGTATTGTCATTATATTTGGTATAAAATAATCTAATGGGTTACTTACAGTACAATTGCAATTTCCATTGTCTACGAGTAGTGCAGTCCCAAAATACGACTCTGCGTGTGCGAACGATCTTTCGCATAGTGATATAATATATAAAAGTGGTTTCGTTTCCGAAATTTCATCCTTATCTTCTCCTACGTTTTAGCAACACTCCTTCAAGAGAAGTCTTTCATCACAATCTCTGTCTGTCAAGGTCAAAACACAATACAACCTTATAGTCAACTTCGTGAGCCTCTCCGGGGCCCGAGAAAAAAATGGAAGCAGCTGACCTTCACTGTGAACGAGCATAAATTCTTACTTTGCAACACTCTGTGTAAAGCCATCTGTGAGAAGTTGGTTTTTGCACGCCATGTTTGTATATTGTTTGCGTGATATTAAAAAAAGTTTGTTTAAGGGACGGTATGGTTCTAAGTACAGCCGAAAGACCCCTGAAAATCGCAAGTTATGGTAAGCTATGAAAAATAACTCGCGCCACCACCGTGCACTGCTAAGACTAACACCCAGGACATCAAAGATGACATCGCAAATGTCATTGATGAAATCACTGATGACATCACATGTGTATGTACTTTTCATGGAATTTGTGTACTAGGGATTTTTATTATAATGTTGCGAAAAAAGTGTCAAGGATATTGCAATAAATATCATACCGTTATTAGTGCTTTGAACGATGCATTGATATAAATAGCATTGTATTATGGGATTATATCTAGTATACTGAGCTACTAATGGAGAAACATAGCATTGTGTGCAGAGTACAAGATGAAAGTATACTATTTGTAATGTTAATATGTTGAATAATGAAATGATAATTGTCCTGAAATGTTCGAAAATTCACAAAATGGGGGTGTTCTGAGGACATTATTCGTTTTGTGTGATTGCTTAGCTGTATGCAATGAGGGAATGGCACAGAGAGTAAAGTGGACGCCGTCCGCGGACACCGCGGCTGTTCCTGGACAGGGCGTGCTACATCCGGGTTTTTCCAGGAAATCCAACATGGAAAGAAGACTGTACGGATCAGCCAATCAGATGTCGAGGTTGTGGATTTGTGTTGAAAGAGACTGTGTGTAGTGAAGATGGCAGAAGTGGAGAAAGTCAGGGTGTTGGTGCTCGGAGATATGTTTGTGCATGGTTTACAACAGTACGCTGAATGCAGGCATGTTGCAAAGAACTTTGATGTGAAAGGAGTGGAGGTGGTGTGGAGCACTGTGCCTGATTGCAATGTACAGGGAATTGTGCAAGTATTGTGAGGATGTGGCCATGATGAACAGTCCGCATGTGGTAGTTTTGCACTATGGTGCTTTCCATTTGGGCAACGTCAGTGCCCCTACTTTGTTGGCTGATTTGGAACGCTTGGTTCAAGCCGTAATGAAGATCCTTCCAAATGCGAAAGTAATTTTTTCTGGATTACTACCTAGGGCAATATGGAACAATAGATCAGTTTTTTGTCCTCAGCAAAACATTGCTAGGTGTGTCATCAACCGAGGCATGTGTGCCTTCATGCTTAGAGCTGGTATGTTCTTCTGTAATAATGAGAATATTGATGCCAGTAATGCTGTTAATTTTAAAGAAGATGGCATTTCTTTATCTTTTACGGGAAATGCCTTTCTATTTTGGAATGTAAGGGTTGCTTTGGAGAAGGTTATGTGAAGATTTTAGGAGTAAAGTAAGAAAAAAAAAACAAGAAAAAAAATACAAAATAACAGGTGTCTGTCAAGCATCTGTAAAAAAAACAAAAAAAACTGCTCTTTTCAGAGCCAACTTCAAAGGGGAAATGGGGCACACTATTTAAATTTACATTCAGCACGCTCAGATTTTCGATATGTCCGTGGACATGGCGGTAGTCCGCAGACATGAAAATCACTACGAGGGGGTTAGTATGTTCTATGTTACATGTATATGAAGTCAGCGATATTATGGTTAAGTTGTGCTACTAAAAACCAATGAAATTCAGTGAAAAAACTTTGTTAAAGGGACGTTATGGTTAAGTTGCGTTACTAAAAACCTATGAAATTCAGTAAAAAAACTTTGTTAAAGGGACGTTATGGTTAAGTTGCGCTACTAAAAACCTATGAAATTCAGTGAAAAAACTTTGTTAAAGGGACGTTAAGGTTCAAAGTAAAACCGAAAACCCCCTGAAATTCGGCAGTTTTGGTAACATAAGCAACCAAAACTCGCGCCACCGTGCACTGCTAACACTAACACCCAGGACATCAAAGATGACATCACAAATGTTATTGATGACATCACTGATGACATCACATGGCTGGCTCTCCCTTTTTATCCTTTACTGACATATCAAAGCCACATAGTTTTCTTCAGTAACAGTCAGGAAGTAAAAATTGAAAAGGTACTATATTTGTAGACTTAGGGTCAAGTCACATCATATGAAACATATACATAGCGGAAGACGCAGGCTTGAAAGAGAGCAATCCTTTCTGTGCATGAAGATAATCATTAGGGTTATCAGCACTTTCTCATAGTTTTATTTTTATTGCTCTACCTTCCCTGTATATGCTCATATTTGTATACATTATACTCACTCTCCTTTCCTTTGGGTGCAGTCACATCATGTGATACACATACATATGGTAAGTAGCAGCTTTGAAACAGAGCAATAGTTTCTCTGCATAAAGACAATCAGTTAGGTTATGAACTCTTTCTGCTACTATTTCTGCTTTTTTGTTTACTTCACTGTCCCTGTATATACTCATATTTGTATGTGTTGTTGTCTCTTTGTGTTTTGTCTGTAATAATTATGTATTAAGTGGGTTTTATTATCTACTTATTACATGTTTCACAGTACGCAAAACTCTAATAAGAAAACAGTTATCATTTCAGTATTCAACATGGCAAGATTATGACTATGGCACCTTCATCATGTATGCTGCACACAATGCCTATGTTTCTGCATGAGTAGCTTAGTATACTGAATAGAACTTCATAATAGAATGCTATTTATATCAATGCATTGCTTAATGCACTAATTAGCTCATGATATTTATCCCAATGATCCTTGACAGTTTTTGGTCAGCATTATAAGGATCCCTTGTACAGAGTTTTTATGAAAAGTAAATGCACATGTGATGTCATCAGTGATGTCATCAATGACATTTGTGATGTCATCTTTGATGTCCTGGGTGTTAGTGTTAGCAGTGCACGGTGGCGCGAGTTATGGTTGCTTATGTTACCATAACTGCCGAATTTCAGGGGTTATTCGGTTTTACTTTGAACCATAACGTCCCTTTAACAAAGTTTTTTCATTTCATAGGTTTTTAGTAGCGCAACTTAACCATAACACGTCCCTTTAACAAAGTTTTTTTACTGAATATATATATATATATATATATATATATATATATATATATATATATATATATATATATATATATACATATATATATATATATTATATTAAAAATGATAAATGGCAAGATATTATGTTCTCTTCCTAAATTGTCTCGTGTTGCACCCCTAACTCTGTATTGAAGTTGAAACATATTATTAGAATTTAAATGTATCATAATGAGTAAGAAATAACACTAACCAATGTTGTTGTCCAAGTCTATCCTTGTGCCTAGATAGAGTGTACCGCGTAAAATAGCTCTGTGGCTTAAGTGCCTACTGCAGTGATCAGTATCGCTGTCTATGATTATGCTGAAACCCGCATAGACTTTGATAAATTTATGCGGAAAATCAGATTAAAAAAATTCTTTGCCATGTTTCCGCCAAAACCTAAGACTAAAGTCTGTCACCCAGGACGCACTGATGTTTCCATACAGGACACTCTCACTCTGCGCATCCTTGAAGATTTGGAATTTGAAAATACAGATTATATGACTAACACAGATTTGGAACTTACTAATGCAGATACAAGTTGGCCAGGCAAAACAGCGCTTAAAATAAAATCTAAATTTAACCCCATGTTCAATCCGGGAGGCCATGTTGAGGCATTTCAGGACCTGGTCATTAATGATCTTAAAAAAATTCGGAAGTCACGGCAACCTATGAGAACAAACTTGACCCCAGCCCAACAACGCACACTAAAACAATTTGGGGCTATGAAAGAGTATATCATTAAACCATCAGATAAGGGGACAAATATAGTCATGATGAACCGGACTGATTACATCAAGGAAGCTCATAGGCAACTAACAGACAAAAACTGTTACTCAAAATTACAAGCTGACCCTTCTGAAACCATGAGAGTGTTACTATCAGACCTTTTACAGACTTGGAAGGAGAAAGACCTGCTAGATGAAGACATGTGTACATACTTACAACCCAAATTTCCCACTATTCCAACGATTTATTTTCTGCCTAAAGTACACAAAAGCTTGACAAAACCTCCAGGCAGACCTATTGTCACACTATGCGGGGCACTGTTGGAAAACCTATCGCGGTTTGTGGATGAAACACTGATTACTTTTGTTATCACTCTGCCCTCCTATTTAAGGGACACTAAAGATTTTTTGAGCAGAATAGAGGGTATTCCATGGGAAACTTCTTATTTGTTAACAACTCTAGATGTGGTCTCTCTCTACACCTCAATTCGACACGAAGATGGCCTTAAAGCTTGCGAGTATTTTTTGTATACCAGGTCTATGAACTACATGCAACATGGCACTATGATATTGGAGATGATTAGATTTTGCTTAACCAATAACTGTTTTCTGTTTGACAAGGAGTATTTTATTCAACTTCAAGGCACTGCCATGGGCACTACGTTTGCTCCTTCATATGCTAATTTAACTATGGGCTGGTGGGAGAAGTTTGTTGTCTGGCATTCAGACAACACTTTATATACAGATAAAATAATCCTATGGCTGCGATATATTGATGATCTGTTTGTGATCTGGGATGGCAATGATCAAGAATGGCTAGACTTTGTGAGGATGTTAAACATTAATAATTTAAACCTCCAATTTACTGAGAACCATAGCAAGACTGAGTTAGTTTTCTTGGATATTGCAATTAAAGTAGTTAATGGAGAACTCACCAGCAGCCTACACAGAAAGCCAACCAGCTCAAACATACCATTACACGCAAAGAGTAGCCATCCCACAGCCCTAAAATGGAGCATTCCGTATGGCGAATTTATACGCATACGTAGGAATTGCTCAAATATTAACATCTTTGACAGTGAATGTGCCTGGATGGCCCAGAGATTTAAAAATCGTGGCTACCCAATCAAAATATTGGAAAGAGCATTTCTAAAAGTTAGAGACATGGACCGCTCCCTTTTACTGACTTCCAATTCTGTGCAAACGAAAGATACGGAGAACACAGATACACGTCTAATTTTGACTTTTGGTATCGGGGCGCGTAACATTCGCCAAGTATTACAAAAGCACTGGCATGTTCTAAGATTAGATGAACACTTGGGCGAGATCCTGGCACCCAAAGTCAATATTACATTCCGTAGATCACCTTCAATGAAAGATACCTTGGTGCCTAGTTTTATGAGGCCTCTGGCCAATCAATCAGGAGCCAGTTGGATGAACATCAAGAGACCGGGCTTCCAAAAATGTTCCAAATGTAAAGCATGCACCTACGCAGTCAATACTAGCTGTTATTTACATCCTATTTTAGGGAAGAACATCAAGATTGTGTCCAGAATAACTTGTGAAACTGAGTATGTGGTATATGTGTTGAATTGCCCATGTAACAAGTGGTATGTTGGTAGCACCAAAGGACAACTTAAATTAAGGGTACTACAACATATCAGGGCAATTAAGCATGCCGATCCAATTTACCCTATGGCTCTACATTTTAAGCATCAACATGGGGGCCAATTGGAGGGCTTTACTTTTTTCGGCATACATACAATTACCAAACCACTTAGAGGAGGCAATCGCGAGTTAGCATTACGACAGCTGGAAACCAGGTGTATTTTGGACTTAGAGACTAAGAAACCCAGGGGTCACAATTTAGATGAGGAACTATATACCTTCCTGGGAACATGAAGTTCAAGTTTATAATGTCTCTAATTTGCTCTTACCATTCAGTACATGTCCCATAGGCTAGTTCATTTTTTGGACTCCTGATGTCATCAGTAAAAATGGAGTTATCACATGTTCATTTATGAAATATTGGGTTGATACTTTGCTTTCATAGTTGTGATGCAGCTTTTAAACATTAGTTTTTAATAAGTAACCATATAGGTTTTTATTTTTAGAGGTTGCTATAACACAGAGATTTTTTAACTTGACTTTACCTGTTTTGTGGCGTCATACTGATGATAATCCTACACGGACTCTATAATATCTATATTGTATTGCTTGAATTTGGATGTTTTATGCACTATGCACTTTATGATCTAGCAATTAATTTGCACGCACTTTGCACTTTACTAAGAGGAAACTTTTGCGGAATGATGAACAGAGCAGACGTCCATGCACATACCTCAGAACGTGGATAAAATCTAAATTTATAGAGATTCACTTCACTTGACATATATTAGATACTGTACCCGTTTATTAAAGCATAAAGTTGAGAGGCTTATATGAATAAGAGAGGTATGTGCATGGACGGAGAGCACTATGCACTTTATTTTATTGCTGCTACGCATGTATTTCTGCTGCTAGAATGCTATTTTGCACAGACATCCAAATGTTTTATACTTGGCAATTTTGCACATATCATATACCGTCTATATGCACTTAGTCCGAGGTTTATTTGAGTACGCTAGACGCTACTTTGCATAGGTCACCATTGCCAATTTATGATCATGCAGCTAGGAGCTACATCAGACTAATTCCTCCTTTTCTGATGCATTGGCAAACGCATTCTTAGACATATAAATTATGTCTAAAATTATGGTATATTGCTGAAATTTAAAAACACATGATTGCTTTGTGAAAATAATGCATTTTTTGTTACATCACACATTTTGTGTTTTTTATGCATTTACAAATTATGAAAGTAATTCATGTGGCACATATTAGAGGATAAAGTTAGAACTCCTCCATGAGTAATCATATACTGTTGAACCGTTCCAATATGGCTGCCTTACAAAACATGATGATCGAATGGTCTATAGCAGGTGGACACTCTCTATGTGAAATCAGAGAGTCAGTCTGGGGATAAATTGCAGTCCATTCTCTGTGTTGTTGGCAAACCCACGTGATCAAGCGGTCTGTGCACCGCGAAACGCGTTGTTTTTGTTTTCCTTCCTGATGTACTCACACCAATAAAGAAAACGTGTTGCCAGGAGTGCTGAGGAGTTTCTTTCCACTTTCTTTTGCCGCAAGGATACTGGTTCTTGATTGCAGCTGCTCTCTGGAGTGCACTCCATTTGCTGTCTTTTCCCAAAAGGCATTTTTTTCATATATATATATATATATATATATATATATATATATATATATATATATATATATATATACATATATATATATATATTATATTAAAAATGATAAATGGCAAGATATTATGTTCTCTTCCTAAATTGTCTCGTGTTGCACCCCTAACTCTGTATTGAAGTTGAAACATATTATTAGAATTTAAATGTATCATAATGAGTAAGAAATAACACTAACCAATGTTGTTGTCCAAGTCTATCCTTGTGCCTAGATAGAGTGTACCGTGTAAAATAGCTCTGTGGCTTAAGTGCCTACTGCAGTGATCAGTGTGTATCCCAGAGAGAGATACTCTGAGTCATGTGAGGGATATCCCAGGATGTTATCCTTTGTGTTAGGTATAGGCAACACCTTCTTTGGAAATGTAATGAGAATTGCACCAATACGAGAAATAATGCTACAGCTCCCAACCCCCCAACCAGCCTCCTGTGGCATCCCTCAAGGCTCCTGCATACCTCCTACACTATACAACATCTATGCCAAACCTCTATTTGACCGCTCAGATGCCCTTCGTATCACCGACACAAACTATGCTGATGACACATAAATCCTACTACATCTTACAGGAGACTACAATCAGGATTCTGGCACTATGGTCTCTGTCTGTGACTTCATCTAGTCTTGGATGGCCTCCATCAACTCTGCCTGAAAAAGGATAGAACAGAAATTCTTCTTGTCGCTCTCAATCCCAACTCAACAGACAAGACTCAGCATATTGCTCCTTCATGATTTATTGCGTCACCATCCCTGCTTTTGCTTCCCCAGCTGTGAAGACTCTCAGTGTCTACCTCGATGCCACCATCGACCTAACGCGCCAGGTCAATGTCATTGCCTCTACAGCCGCCTATACAACAAAACTCAATAATGTGAGCAGACCCTTTCTCTCTGACAACAGCTGCCTCACCATGGCATGAGCCATCATAGGCTCTAGACTTGGTTTTTGTAACACCCTATTTGGAGGCGTTACAGAGCAGAGCAATAACAAACTGCAAATTATCCAGAACAACGCCTTTTGCGCTACCCTCAACCTTCCAAAATGGCAACACATCTCTGCTTCCAGAAGAAAGATACACTGACTGCCCATTCACAAACGTATCCTTTTCAAAACTCTATCCATCACCCACCGCTGTATCACCAATGCTGCCCCTCTCTATTTATCACAAAGATTTGAAAAAGCTTATTCTACAAGACCAACCCTATCTGCCTACAGCTAGTGTCTTATCATTCCCAGATTAAAACGTACTAGAGCGGGCATCTTCAGGTTCCATACGCTCTCCCAGTGCTCCGATCCGTCATACTGGACTGTCAAAAAACAACTAAAATCATGACTCTTTGTCTAGTAGCCATCCTCTGCTCAGCTCATCTCACTTCTGCCTCTACCTCTGAAGCAAATGTCCTGCAACTAGCGTTGAGATGCATGTGATTTAAGCACACTCCTACAAATGCAAACATAAATAAATAATATTTGATGGGGGAAGCGTGTGTCACAAAATAACTTCTGCTCTGCAGGAGTAGAAGGGTGAGTAGTGCCTAAACTGCTGACTGAGCCCTAACACTTCTATAAACCAACTTGACTCAAATCATAAAAGTGAAACAGGCACAGCCAAGAGATATACCTCCTTTGCCTTTTGTGGTGACATTTCCGGAGGTAAAGCTATACTTTCAAAAGGGGCTGTACATGTGAGTCAGTAGCAACCAAAACCACAATTGTACAACCATTTGAAAAATAAAAGAATGTCCAATCAAGGTTCTATAAAAATATGTATCCTTTAATTAACCAATCAATCATAACATTAATTATTAAAAACCCTTTCAAAACCAAACCCTGTAAAAGAAGACAGAAAATGCAGAAAACATGTGTAGGCTCTCTGGATACTTTAGCAGGGAGGCGAAAGGCAAGAATTGCAATAATGCCACTCAAAGGATATGTTCTTCAGGAATGCAATCCAACAAGGGTTTTAATTAGTAACTAAGGCCACAGAAATGAAGCAAGGGGATAAGGCTTCTCAATAGTTCCTGATTGCAGTTCCTAGGAGGTTTGATGGGTTTGAACCAGGCTTCAAGATACAATGTTTGCAGGTTGAACCGGGGTTGCAGGTGGTGTGTCGAGTTGATCTCAGGTGGCAAGTCAGCATTGAGTTGGTTTCGAGTGGTGCTCTGTGTGGTTTGAGGAAAGTATCACGATTCAGGACTGTTCAGGTCGATGAGTGATGTAAGGCTCCAGCGGTTTAAGTCAAGGTTTGATGCAAAGTCTTAGTGGATTAATACTTGCAATGAAGATGTGGTGTTTCAAAGTCATCTGCACAGAGTGCAGGTGCATAAGCCGGACAGTTTGTGAGGCTCAGATGGGTCAACATGGTTCAAAACCATCAAATATAGTTATAATTCAGTTTAAGGTAATGTGAGTGATGAAAGCAGGGGATCTATCTGCCTGCTGTGGCTTTTCTGGATGCTGTCAGACCCATTGCTGAGGGGCTCCAGGACAAGGTGGGCCATGTTCAGTCTCCGCTCTCCCAGCCTAGGGAGGTTTTCTATCCGAATGACCCCCCCCTCCATGTGCCCTTGGCATGGGTGTGGGGCAGACCTTTCCTCTACCTTTTAGCAGCTGCATTCACCTCTGGAAAGGGCTTTGGAAAAGACTGCTTTCTCAATAGGCTCCAGATGAATTATTCCTGGTGTACTTGAATTTTCAAAAGTGCATCAAAGAAGGAGTGGGAGATCCCCTCTATTATAGGTGAACAATCACAGTGGATTTAAAAAAAAGCAGCCTTGCTTCAAGGGGTCTAATACCTATTCCCGAGGCAAGGACACATGCCTTCTGATGTCAAACCTAGCGTGCCTTGTTCTTCAAGAGGTTGACTGGATAGGAAGGATAGAGCAGCTCACAGTAAAACTAAATAGAGGGCTCAAGCCTAATTGTGCCCTCTGACTGCCCTAACTTTGCCCCTCTCCAAGCCAGCATATTCAAAGTCTCTCTGATGTAAAACCACCTGATATGAGGCAAGTTTTTGATATGGAATTTCCTCTTTGAAGCCAGGCTCACATGAAATCTCCTCTGGTAGCTATTCGGCCAAGCAGGGAGGATTAACAGTACTTCCAGAGAGTCAAAAGAGGAGGGCTTCCTGCATTTTCTCTCATTCACTGAAATGCAGGCAGCAAGGTCTTTGCAATCCACATAGCCTTGCACAGCTGGTCTGAGCTCGTAGGTTAGACACTGGTATGAATTAAATTTGATGTGTCTTTACTAATTATCAGCCACCATATCAAAACCTAGGTATGACTTATATTCCAAGATTACTGTGTCACCAGGCAATAGTTTCTCATAAAAATGATGGTATTATGGATCAGAGGTGCTGAAGTTATTACAGCTTCTTCCTGCAGGAGCCCTCTGCTCCAGCAACTTTCATAAGGGCACATGTGACCCCAGAAGCTGATCTGTTCCACTGGAGAGTAGGTACTGAAGGTCTGTCATGAAACTGGTGCACGAGGGCACATGAGAACACACTGCTTTTGGCATGGGAGCTTAAAAAAGGGGGGTCTGTTTGGCAGATCACCCTTGCTGAAATGGATTGCCCAGATCCTTGTATCATTAATACAAATTTAAAAAAGGTCAGGGCTTTTACACCCTTGACAGATGCCAATCCTTCACAGCGGTATTACTGTTGAGAGGACTTGTTGTTTGCAAAAGTAGTTCACTATCTCGGTACAAGGCGAGCGGCACAAAATAGCTATTTCACTGTTTTTGGAGCAAAATCAAAGAAAAGGAGCAAGAAAAAAATGCTTGTTTTGCTCTAGATCTGAGATGGTCTGCTTTGATGAAATCTTCAGCTACATTTGTATGGTGAGGTCAGCTAATTTTCCGGCTGGGCTGAGGTGTATTCCATGAGGTTAAATCCATGAGATTTCAGACACAATCCGCTCCCATTCTGCCTTATTGTAATTACATTGCTGCGGAAAAGCTCCATCTGCAGGACACTCTGAAGGCCAGGGATTAGTGGCTGCCGTGGGCTCCCTCTGATGATCAAAGGAGTGCGATTTGCAATCAGCTCCTCCACAGCAGAATCAGCGCCGTTCACACTGTTAGTTATCTAGTTATTCTAGGGGCGGTTCACCCTCTTATCCCTTTATCCCGCCTCTGCTCAGCTTCAGGGGGATCTTAACGCAGTAGAAGTGCACATGGAGGCTACCTGGTGAATACCAATGCAAATTCCCATCTCGCTGAAAATGCTATGTCGGAATCATGGTTCTTCGGCTCTGGATTTAGGTATTGACTCTGTAGGAGTGGGCCTGATGGGAATAGGGCTGGGAAAAAGGAATCATTCGAACTGGGAACATGACAATCGATGAGTGATAAACCTCTGCCATCAATACACCCATACAAATGTGTACACCTGGTTATCCAGTGATAAAGTCACCTGGGAAAAGGTCGCCACGGGGCGACATTTCCCCAAATGTGCCCTCCCATGAAAATCAAGCACTTTCCCCAAATATCCTAGGACTGGAAATAGAATAGTAATTAACTCCCATCCTAGAATATGTGGGTGGAGGCTTTTAGGGGTGAGGGGAAAAAACGCCTCTGTGGCAACTTTTTCCCAGGCGGCATTTTCATATAGAACCCACACATGTCATTGATGTCATAGCTCCAGAATTGCAAATGTTTACCTATTCTTCTCATGAAAACACAGACTTGTTTTCTAGGTTCTAAGAAAGGCCATGTCATTCCCACCTCCTTTTTAGAGGATTTGTAACACAATGAAAGAAGCAGAAGCAGTCATGGTGCCTAATTGGATTGCCCATTACCTTGGGAGTCTAATATGCAAGCATTAGAAACATGCCGGTTAATTTAGCGCTTCATCCTTAGAAGAAGTGTATGAGGAAAATGATTTTATTGATAAATACTAGCACCTGGTTCCAATACACTTGTGTATAGGCGCGTTATAAATGACATGTCATATCATAGAAATGCCATATCATAAAATGCATACACTACCAATGGTAGTGGCTGTAGCAAGGAGTTCAATCAACCCTTTCAGTTTTGACTCGCGAGCGGCACTTTGGCAGCAGCTGAAAGTATCCAAGACTAATGCTTAAGGAGGACTGTGTTATTTGATGTACTGGGCATTGCACCGTTTGTAAATATTGGTATGCCTCTTCACCTTGTGCTTCATCTGCCTTGCTCCGCACCCCTGGGTCATCAGCAGGAACTCTAGACTACTCATTGCCCTGCAATACTACACTTTATAGTGAAAGACTTGTAGTCTGCCTTCTCTTTCCATGAATGTGTGGCTAAAGCGAAGCTCTTTTCATTGAAACAGTGTGCACTTGACCAGAACTCGGATTCATGTTTCTGCATGAGGAATCTCTTTTCCCTGCCGCAAGTCCTAACTGGACTTTAGCAGAGGGAATCAAATGTACCATACCAAAGTAAAAGTGAGTGCCCAGAAGTATTGGCAGAGTGTAATTTAAGGTTGCATATGTAGCAGAGATACCTTTGTTTACATTTTCAGAAATAGTCAAATTGGACCGTTTACGATCAATTTAACATCAGCATTCCAGTGTTTACAACCTTACATTTTGATTGAGAGTAACCTTAACTACCCTTAACAAAAGTATTACTTTCAGTAATGTGTAAGAAAACATATATTATGTTGTTGAGATACCAATATAATAGTAAAGGTTAAGACAAGTAAGATAGTTAAGTACACACCCTGCACATATTTATTTGGACATCTACATGGATATGGATAACACTTGCATTAATAAATAAATGCCGGAATACCAACTGCATTTTTAAGCTATGCCTACAGATATGGATAAGGCATGCCTAAAATCACAAAGGCACACAAGTGAGGGATATAGCTGACTCAAAGATTAACTGTGCTCAGGGCATTTCTGATGCTATGGCTAGAACCCAGTGACTTATACCATGCCTAGTGTCTTTAGATTGTATGGTTACTCTGTCTGGAGCTGGGCTGAAGTCCAAGTCACATGCACAGTGCCTGCAAGATATGACCCTAAGCCATGCCCATTGTGCACACTAACCACTGGGTATCTCCAAGGCCACAGGCTATGCCATGAGCATCATAACAATTGTTTTTTTATAATGCACTTAATACCGAAGAGGTTTCTAACCGCAGACCCGGGATTCGAAACCGTGTCTATGTTTCCAAGTCGAGCACATTGTCACTGAGCTATATGGAATCCCAACTGTCAGTATCGCTCCATTATTCTTGATTCATTTATTGGTGTTGTTTTACAAGAAGGCTTGGTGGATTTTCATCAAACCAAGTAAGGTTTCTAAGCTGGGGCAGTTGGCAACTTATAATCGAATGATGTTGTGGTCTGTGACAGCAGATGTTACCCCTGCGTATGTAGATGGGTTTTCTTTTTGTTTGGGCTCTCACCTATAGCTGTCCTCGCTCCTGAACCGAAATTCAATCATGTACATTTCTCCAAAATTTCAGAGCATGTACTAAATGTAATTGTATTAAAAAAGTATGTGCTTTTACTGTTGGTGTTAAACTCTTGGCTTCTATGTTTTTATTACAGGTCCGTTTTGACATAAGAACTATATTGAAACAAACATATGAGTGATTCTCTTTTGCACCACTGCGTGTTGTGAATTTGGCTGATATAGAATGTTGATATGTGTTGTAAAGGCTGCCTCCACTAGCAACACCTGGTTGCTCTTATTTAGAAAAAAAAAACAACGATAGTGTGAGAGCAGGGACGCATGATCTTCGCAGCATCAGGAGTTATTTGTGCACTCAAACACTTAAGGCTGTGTGTTTTCTTAGTTTTAAATAGCTCACAACAAACGGCATCCATATTATTTGTTTTTAAACAATGCTACTGTCAGTTCGTGAATGTTTTGCACTCAGAGACAATTGTTTTGGCTTTTGCTGGGATTTGTAGTCTCACAGTCAAGATTGGGGGAATAATTCCACAATTGTACACTTTTTGCCTAACATAGTTCTATAAGGATTTATATTTTTGAGTGACACTGTGGTACGTGCACTTTTCAAGTTAGTCTTATAAAGCAGAGTATTGCTGAAAGCCAGACATGGGGTGAGGAGGGGAAATGATGAGAGGGCAAGTAAGTCATGAGTATTTGCCCAGGATGTGGCAAGAGAGGTTGCATTCCTGGACACAGGTGCTGTTATTTTCCCATGATTGTGGCTGCTTTTCAGGGAACAAGTAAAGTACACATGTGGCTGGACAGCATAACTTTTTTTTTCAGAGGGCGGATGCAACCCTTTGGTTTTCTTGAGGTCGGCAACCTTACTCAAGTGTTTGGCTACAAGGATTTTACTCAGGTTGTCATGTTCCCAGTGTAGATGCTTACCCACAAGACGATATGCATGTGTCATGTATTGAGATTTTTTTTTACCAATTAATATTTCAATACAAATTGCCGGTCATTTTTTTGCCTTTTCGGTGCTGCTTAAACGTGGTCAATTAGGGTTGTGCGATGCATTACAAGAGTCATCAAGATACCGCCCATAAAACAAGTGCCTTGTTGCATGCTGATTGACCAATGTGTGTGATCCTTGACAAATAATGTAATCTCATTGCACATTTCCTAAATAATTTGTGAGTTCTCAAAGCCTGCCATCTTTTGTACATAACAATACCACTGTCAACACAGGTCAAAATCAGTCTGTAATTGATGAACATCTTTGAGCACTAGGTTGCAAGTGTTTTAGCCATGGCTAGTGGTCTGGCAGTGTTGTAAAATATATGTTGGGAACATTCAAAGGCCATGGCCAGTGGTGTGGAAAAAAATCTATGGAATAACAAAACCATTGAAATTCAATGAAAAAACACTAATTACTGATCAGTTAATGTAAGAAACTTATCGCAACCAAATCCCTGAAATTCAACACATTGGGGAACTCAGGGCTGACTTAACTCGGCACATTCATGTTGCAAAGCCCAAGATGACATATTTATTAGAAGAGAAGGGATTTACAATGCCATTGAAAATGGCATTGTGTGGGATGTACTATTATAGGAGAGATCAATGGAGAGATCAATGGGAACGTGCAAGTGTTTTAAAATATAGAGCTGGCTCGACTGAAGGGCGTGCCCACTGACCATGGTCAAAGGTCATGGCTAGTGGTCTGGTAGTGATTTAAATACAGTGGGTATGGTCAGAGGCCGTGGCCACTGGCCATGACTGAAGGTCATGGCTAATGGGTTGGTAGTGTTCTAAAATGAACAATGGCCACTGCCGAAGGCCATGGCTAGTGGCCAGGTAGATATTTAAATAACACAGTGGGCACGGCTGAGGGCCATGACTAGTGGCCATGGGGTCTGGTAGTGTTCTAAAATCGACGGTTGGCACAGCCAAAGGCTGTGCCCAATTGCCAATGCCGAAAGCCACATGGCTAGTGGTCTGGAATGATTTAAAAAATACAGTGGGTAGCCTATGACCACAATGATGACATCACAAATGACTTGACTGATGACATTACTGTTGACATCAGATCTCCACTCACCAGTGGCCAGAGTAGACCTCCTGCACTTGGACACAGTTTTCTTCCGGTTCATGGATGGTCCTTCAATGGCAGACCCTGTCCTTGGACAGCTGGGCTGTCTCTATGCTGGACTCTATGCTTCACTCCATGATGCTGCTGTGCCCTGCTTCTGCCCCTGCTGTGGGATTCACTTTGTCCTCTATTCCCATTTAACTCTCCTACTCCCTTTATTCACACCCTGGGTTGTGGGATTCAATTCCTGGGGGCAGATGGCCTCCTCTGCCTCTCATTCCTTCATACTTATAATTCAGATATCATCTTTTACCAAACTACTACAAATGAAAACTTCATAAGCAGTGATATGATGTATGTTCAGCTGTTTACTATTTTTCACAATGTACTCATTGTTATGAACTGTTCTAAAATACTAAAATCACATATGTAGAAACCTAAGGGTGGTCTAAATATGTGCAAATGCCTAGAGTGATCTTTTGTCGGATGTCATCAGTTAAATAATCATTGTTGTCAGATATGATGTCATTGATGGTGCCATCAGTGAAGTGAAGTTATACATGATGGTATTTATGATGTAATCAGTTATGTGATAATAGCAAAACAAAAGAGTTGATGGCTGGAAGGTTTAGAATGAATCTTGACCTCTGGCATTGCTCTGGGCAACCCTCCAGACCATCGTTCTTCGCCTGCCAAGCCATTACAAAAGGGGAAAAACCATATGCAAATCAGGCTTGGTCCCACCCCCAAAGGGGTAGTCCAGCCCGAACTGCTAGGTCACATCCCTTTTGCACGAGACCACAAGCATCCCCAGACATGTTTCAGCCTTGTTGGGCGTCATCAGTGAGGAGTAGCTTGGGTCTCTAGGCCCAGCAGGCAAGGGACCCACGTCTGGGCATACCCTTCCCACTCGGGGTGACAATAGCAAAACAAAAGAGTTGATGGCTGGAAGGTTTAGAATAAATCTTGACCTCTGGCATTGCTCTGGGCAACCCTCCAGACCATCGTTCTTCGCCTGCCAAGCCATTAAAAAAGGGGAAAAACCATATGCAAATCAGGCTTGGTCCCACCCCCAAAGGGGTAGTCCAGCCCGAACTGCTAGGTCACATCCCTTTTGCACGAGACCACAAGCATCCCCAGACATGTTTCAGCCTTGTTGGGCGTCATCAGTGAGGAGTAGCTTGGGTCTCTAGGCCCAGCAGGCAAGGGACCCACGTCTGGGCATACCCTTCCCACTCGGGGTGACAATAGCAAAACAAAAGAGTTGATGGCTGGAAGGTTTAGAATAAATCTTGACCTCTGGCATTGCTCTGGGCAACCCTCCAGACCATCGTTCTTCGCCTGCCAAGCCATTACAAAAGGGGAAAAACCATATGCAAATCAGGCTTGGTCCCACCCCCAAAGGGGTAGTCCAGCCCGAACTGCTAGGTCACATCCCTTTTGCACGAGACCACAAGCATCCCCAGACATGTTTCAGCCTTGTTGGGCGTCATCAGTGAGGAGTAGCTTAGACCCAAGAGACCCAAGCTACTCCTCACTGATGAGGCCCAAAAAGGCCGAAACATGTTTGGGGATGCTTGTGGTCTCGTGCAGAAGGGATGTGACCTAGCAGTTCGGGCTGGACTGCCCCTTTTGGGGTGGGGCCAAGCCTGATTTGCATATGGTCTTTCCCCTTCTGTAATGGCTTGGCAGGCGAAGAACGATGGTCTGGAGGGTTGCCCAGAGCAATGCCAGTGGTTAAGATTCATTCTCAACCTTCCAGCCATCACCTCTTTGTTTTTGCTTTGTCACCCCGAGTGGGACGGGTATGCTCAGACGTGGGTCCCGTGCCTGCTGGGCCTAGAGACCCAAGCTACTCCTCACTGATGACGCCCAAAAAGGCCGAAACATGTTTTGGGATGCTTGTGGTCTCGTGCAGAAGGGATGTGACCTAGCAGTTCGGGCTGGACTGCCCCTTTTGGGGTGGGGCCAAGCCTGATTTGCATATGGTCTTTCCCCTTCTGTAATGGCTTGGCAGGCGAAGAATGATGGTCTGGAGGGTTGCCCAGAGCAATGCCAGTGGTTAAGATTCATTCTCAACCTTCCAGCCATCACCTCTTTGTTTTTGCTTTGTCACCCCAAGTGGGACGGGTATGCTCAGACGTGGGTCCCGTGCCTGCTGGGCCTAGAGACCCAAGCTACTCCTCACTGATGAGGCCCAAAAAGGCCGAAACATGTTTGGGGATGCTGTGGTCTCGTGCAGAAGGGATGTGACCTAGCAGTTCGGGCTGGACTGCCCCTTTTGGGGTGGGGCCAAGCCTGATTTGCATATGGTCTTTCTCCTTCTGTAATGGCTTGGCAGGCGAAGAACGATGGTCTGGAGGGTTGCCCAGAGCAATGCCAGTGGTTAAGATTCATTCTCAACCTTCCAGCCATCACCTCTTTGTTTTTGATCAGTTATGTGATGCCATCAGTGAAGTAATCTGTGATGTCATCAGTGTGGTCATAGGCTACAGCAGGATGTGCAAAGTTAAGGTGGATTTAGATGAATTTTCCAGGGTTTTATTGAGGTATGTTTTTTTACCTAAGCTGATAATTAACTAATGTTGTTTTCATTGACTATATATATATATATATATATATATATATATATATATATATATATATATATATATTCAATGAATGGATGGAAGCAGCACTCTCTGGTTCCATTCACAATTCAGACCCTCCAGGAAATTTTGCAGCAGGAACTGGCAAATTCTGCAGCACAAACCTTTACCTATTGCAGCATTTCTGCAGCAAATGTTGTTATTGACTGGAGGTTGTAAGAATGCCACATTGCAGGAAAGAGGCAGCGGTCAACGCTACAACAGAACCCAGGTGTCAGTATGTGTAGCTTTTGTATCAATTTAATAGTAAGAGTCCCAGATGTGCCTGGCTTGGCAGAACAGTGTTTGCTTTGACGGTTTTGGTTTAATGTGCATGCCTAGTTAATATTATTAACTGTATTCATCATTATCAGTTCTAATACTGAAAATATTCTGCTTCTATGCTCTCCAATCGCTCACACACCTATAACTTACACAACTCACACGTCTCACTAATTTCCCATCACAACTTGCGTTACCGGATCTCCCAATCTGTCATACACATACTCACGTGCTCTCTCACACTACCAAGTCACAATGTTCACTCCCCAGTCCCTGCCGCGCTCCAAACCATACTCCCAACTCAGACCTTATGCTCCCCAATTCCTCCCGCAGTTATTCTTTCATGCTACTTCATCTTGCATCCTTTCTCCCATTCTATCACACTCTTCCCTCACCCTTTTTCCCAATCTGCAGCTCACTGCCTCTTTCATGCAAACCGCTCCCTCTCTGCTTTCTGGCTCACTGCATTACCTCAGCACACACTCCCTCTCCCTCTCTGATTTCTGGCCCACTGCTTCCTCTCTGCTCTCTTGCCCACCGTTCCCCTTTCTAACCTACTGCTCTCACTCTGCTTTCTTGCCTATCACTTCACATCTCACCCCCAACATTGCACTCTCTCTCCTTTCCCTCTTATATTGTGACAATGTTTTGAATGTAGATTTTGTCCCAGAACCTCAAAAAATGGGGCATCTAAAAGTAGAGCAGAGGATATGCTATTTTTAGATAACCCCTTTTTAGAAAGAGCAGGTCACCTTATTTTCAAAAGGTGACCTGCACATTTCCATGGGGCTGAGCTGTAGCACAAATAGGGCGCTGGCCAACCGCCTTGAATATATTAGTGTCGGAAACACTCCCCTGACAATGTTCGACAGGATCCCAGCACATTTCACCGTGACGGGCCAATAAGGGGCATGCCACTGTAAAATGCAACCCAAAAAAATGCATTTTTATCCCTTTTGAGGAACAGAAATGCAAGTGAGATGGCAGCGGTTCATACCTCTGCTGTCACACTTAAAAAAAGAAAAAAATCATTGCATGACAATGTCCGGAGAGACCATATGATATATGATAGGTTATTTATAACGCGCTTAATACCCAGAGGTTTCTAAACGCGGACCCGGGGATCGAACCTGTGGTGCTCCGTGTCGTCTTGCTTCCAAGGCAAGCACGCTGCCCCTAAGCTATCCTCCCATGCCATCGAGCAGCACCTGTTCCTATTCAAACCAGACGCATAGGGTTGCCTACAATTTCTGCACATGAAAAAGCGCATCTTTTTTGTAAATTTGAGATGTACTTTTAAATGCGCAGAAACGCCACCGACTTACGCAGAGGGGTCAAAAAGGCCCTATGAATGGGCGCATATAAAATGCGACCATTCAGATGTCCTTTCTGGATTGGGCTGCTCTTTTTTTGGCACAATTGATGAGATTATAATTGTTCTTTTGATTGTTCTTTTTTTTGCGTGTGACATCCTGGCCCTTGTTTTTTTTTTCTTTTTTTAATGGTTATTTTTGCAAAACAGCCATTTGCGCTGGTGTTTATGCAAAAACTGCTGTTTTAAGTTTTTTTTTTATTGTCGCTTTCGCAGCATTTTGCGGTATTGCAAAATCGCTAAAGCTGGAGGGTCTGACAATGTACCTCTGCAGCTACCAATGTTCTCCTCTGACCGGTTTCTGTGCTCATCACATCATGAGGGAGTCTGTCTCACTTGCAGCCAAAAGCCAGTGTAGGTGTCATCATCAGGTTGGCAGGTTGGCAGGTTTGGCATGAATACCCTGCGGCAAGGTTTCAAGAGCCATGGAATAGGGGATAGCAGACAACCCTGCCTCATGCACTGCTCTCAACAGAGCACCACTGACAATCTGCCATTTGTAAGCACTCTAAGTATTTAAGAGAACACACATTAATCCCTTTAAATCTAATGTCTGCTTATGTAAGAAATAATTTTTCAATGGTTGCAATTTTTGTAATATCGTTGGGTTGTGATTTTGTACCCGTGAAGCCATGAAAGACAACACCCAAACAGGTGCCGCAGGGGTGGGTTGCTGGTACAGATGGTATCAGTGATTTCTGTATGGATTTCCCCTCCTTGGTTATGATAGGGGGTCATCAACAGGGTCCCTTCCTTTGTTCAAAACCTGTGTCCCGGAAGCATGTATCAACAGCGGGAACAACTAGTGCCCGAGCTCATTCATAATGCAGCTTCCGCTTGAAATGTTGCAACATTCTGGTTGATCGAGTTATACCATAACTTAACATAGTGGTTAGTCAAATATCAATTAACCAGGTGTCCCTCGAGTGATAATATCAGTCAGGGACTTCATTAAATGTCAAATTTGTTGATAAGTTCTCCATCTATGTGCCACACTCATATGTATTGCACAATTCTATACTTGTTTTGTAAATGGAGCCGGCTGTTCCTCATACATTGCTAAACATTGACAACTATTTGGGGAGGAGGGGGGGCATTCTGATTTGCATGGGCAAGGCTCCATTTTAGTCTATGTGCCATGCATTGTGCAGTACAGCAATACTACAGGCTTCAGGCGTGATGCACCACAGGCTTTAATATGCAGCACCGTGCTGAAGGCCATTCATTGGTGGCACAATGAAATCTGGACTGCCACATTACTACAGCAGTCAAGTATCTCCCACGTTGAGAAGGTGGGGCAGCGCACACGTAATGTCCCTGCGGGCAGGCAGTGTTACGTTTGTCAATAGAGCTCTGCACATGTGCTTCTGTACATTTCACAGGCGTTTGCACTGGCTGCCTTCAGTGCACAACACTGTGCACTCGGACACCAGTATTTAGTGTATGCAAACGCTCAGCCATAGGTTGCACTTTGGCGTAAGTATTTGGAGAGCAGCCTGCTAACTCATGCCTCTGTTCCATTGGACACAGTGAAACGTCGTGTTTCGACCAGGGCTTCCTTAGGTCTCAGAGGCTTTTATGGCAGTCGGGCTGCTGTGTTCTCTAATTGGCCAGCTGTAGAACTGATGTGCTAGTTGTAGTGCTGAATCTGAACATATTTGGAAAGTATTGACACGTATGTTCCTCTGCGTGCATTTGCTCATGAACACACAATTCTCCTTCTATATGCTAGTCACCAAGAGGTCTTGGTGTGTGAGTATTTCTGCACATATAATTGTTACTACACACGCGGAGCACTCTTGAGGTGATTCCTTACAGGGCACCTCATTTTGAATATACTCCAACGAGGGGCATGGCTTGCAATCCTACATCTTCAACATCATAACCTACTACTCACAGGACGTTGCCGTTTACCAACCTGACAAACCTCAACATAACCTATTGGCCTTGAGAAAGACTTCTAGTCGAAACACGTGTTGGCTGTTTCTGTTTTACTCCCTACCAGACAATAAATTGGAATGCCAATCGATGGAAGACTTTGGGATATCTTTGACATGGACACATTTTGCCAAGATAATATATAACTGTATAGCCAAGCGCGAAGTGTGAGTGGTTTCTAAACCTATCCTTAACACGGGTGCTCCTGTACACGTTTTTTCAAGGGGCTCTAACAAAGATAGACACAAATCATCAGCATATGAGATCCCCGCCCCCTCTGGTGTCTGCACCCCTACCTCATTGCTATATGAAAGTGTCAACAAGGAAATATATGCATTTAACAGATGAACAGTTAGGATTTAAGCTGTATTCTAATCATATTCACAATAGTGGGCTGCTTTACTGACTGATCTATTCACAAAGACCATCTAGCAGAAGGGAGCCCCTAAACGCATAGCGTGCCAATGTTTAGAAACATGCACTGGCAGTGATCATTTGCAAAGCCGGACGTATTGTCTTTGACAATGCTTGTTTACATCAGTAGCATGTGCTGATTCTTGACATTGAAACATTGTTCTTATTGCATGTAGAGCTCTGAGTCCCCATCTCAGCCCCCTCCCCCAAAAGAGAGAACGAGAGATATGGAGAGACAGAGAGAGAGACAGAGAGAGAGAGAGAGAGGCAGAGACAGAGGAAGAGAGAGACAGAGAGAAAGAGAGACACAGAGAGAGAGAGAGAGAGAGAGAGAGAGAGAGAGAGAGCGAGAGACAGAGATAAACAGAGAGAGCAATAGAGAGAGAGAGAGAGAAGCTAACAGGAAATACAAATTAAATAGATGTTTGAAAAACTATAACATGTAATATCACGACACAGTCATTAGTCACAGCCCATATAGTGCCCCCTGTTGTTTATTATGAGTACACTGCATGTCTTCTCGGTGTTCTGTAGCATTATAAAGGACTTCGCATGTGGGAATTCATATCTTTAGAAGGGACTTAAGGGGATATGCATATAATGCTGGCTACTTGGCCCCGAGGAGGAAGATGACCCCATACCCTGGCACGTTCAGCATTCTCAAGGATTTCCTCTGCTTTGATTCGGTTGGATTAACCTGATTTTCATTGCCCCACACATATTAACCCCTTGCTCGGATAAGATACCAGGGAGAAACATTATCTGTTCTTCTTAAATGCCAAGTGACAAGCTTCAAATTCACCTTGGCAACTGGAGCAATCCGGGAAAGTGAAATCATTCACATTTCAGGGAAACAATACATTTTCAATTTTTCAACACATTTACTGAATTCAAAGAGGCATTTTTTCTAATAGCCATCACCTAACCCACTCGGCGTGCCGGGATAATGGTGGTCAAACGCACTCTCTAAAACGTTTCCACAGCGGCACAGAGTACTTACAGCCCATCTCTCGTTAATGCCAGACTCTGGGGACGGCGTCAGGAAGCAGGCTATGGCAAATTTGTCAGAAAAGATACTTGATACCCTGCCAGGCAATCTTCTTTCCTGATTTTCTTTCACGTAGCAATAGGCCTGCATACCTGGTCAGATAAATGAACTGACATAATGGGCACCTGTCCTGTGACCCTTCGCGTCGAGAGTAACTTTGCCATAAAATTCCAAATAAAACCGGAGGTTTGGCCCCACGAATATTATAATCAAGGGGATACATAATAGCGTTGAACTTTTCCACCCCTTATCATTTTGCCATATCAATATCCTGCTGTCAAGGAGTGCCATGGCCTGTCACCCTCGAAGTATGTCTGATTCCCACCCCTGTCCAAGGCCTACTAGGGAGCTCATCAGAAATATACCAATAGGCAGCGAATGAAAGAAGTGGGCGGAACGTTAACCTGCCCATAGATTTGAAGGGGACATCAACGTTTTATAAAGTGTGTTATTTCTTTCAATTTTAACTCCTGCGGAGTCCGTAGCCAAAAACTCTTTCTATAGACCGCGTGGTTGATTCATGGGAAAGAACGCATTAATCCTGCAAGGGCCATGTGCCGAGAACTACACTGCACGAGCCTGCACGCAGAATAAAAAAATGCCCATCGCATTCATTAAATTTTCTGCACAAAGTAACAGCATACGCATGTTACTGATAGAACGCCCCTGACATGCCCCCACTGAAAGCAAAAACAGCCAGTACAGCTATGTTTGCGTGCTCCCCATGGGTGCGAATACACGCACGCCCGTTACTGTTACCGGTATCCCGACAACATGCATACAATGTATCATAACTCAGGAAAATCTGTGTGTGAACCCTTGTAAACAGTTCCTGCACAACACTACACTGCGTAAGCACACATCAAAGTCCTATTGGATCCCTGGCTGCGTACACACACCCCTAAATCCAACATTCAAAACCACCTCCGTGCTGCAAAATCTATGCGCAAGTGTGCTTATGCCTGCCTTTAGGTGGTGGAGAGATGGAGGGATTTCCCTGCGCATTTCAGAGGCGGGAGGTTGCGCGGTCACATCCATAAATACGCTTTGTCATGCACATTTGTGGGCGTGCTATGGCTTGCCTGTGGCACGTCCCTCGTAATGCACACTTTTCCCCTAGTTCTTCCTCATTTTCAGAATTCCGGATCTACTCCACCGTCTGCACAGGCCTCGCCCACGCTCTGCGCAGTGTCTCGCACAAGACATTCCACCACTCTCAGAGATGTGTGGAGCCTGCACGGAGTGCACACAAGTTAGGAAAATGTGCCACGCAGTTGATTGCGTGAATTGACAAACAGGGTTTCACACACAGGATGGGACGCAAATCCCTGATTTTCCACACAAATAATTCCATGAATCCTCCCCTTTTATCGGTATCTATTTTGAAGGCCTTCTTATCCGGATGTCATAATTCAAGATCAATAAGAAAAACAAAGACATTATTCAGAATTAGCATATACATGTTGGCCATTGCCCTCTGTCCCCCTGGCCATCCGGATTTGTGGAGAACCAGTTGCTAACAGCATGATATTCTATGGCTTTATGGAACCTGCGAAACAAAATAATTCCTTGTTTGACTGAACCCGTCCCCTTGATATATATATATATATATATATGTATATATAAATATATATATACACACACACACACACACACACACACACACACACACACACACACACATACACACACACACACACACTTCTATCTTAAAAGTCAAATGTGTTCCTGAATTAAATATTCAAATTTACAATAATGTATTTTCTAGTCACCTTTTATTACAGTTATTACAGTTACAATTACTAAATATTCATAAGATTTAACAAAATTGTTTTCCAGGGCACCTTCCAATGCTATATTACACACATAAAATAGTTACTTTAAAATGCATTTCAATCTGTTTTCTTTTGGAGGGCGTGGTGAGTCAGGCTAGACAAAACGAGAACATTGTCACTAATGCACAACAATGCTAAATCCAAAATCAAGTACAAAAAGAAGGCTTTTCTAAAAACTAACACTATGTGATAAATGCATTATTGACGGAACTCGCAATCAACTATGCCTTGTAAAATGACATATTTACTTTTACCGACATACACTAAACTGAGTACCGATGACTTGAATCCTCCCATTAACAACCCCCCGTACTGACCACAAATACAGTTATCAATGCTAAATAAGTGATGGAGTAATTGAATCAGGAAATAACAGCTTTTAATTATACAGTAGGCTGGACAGGGTTTAATGAGATAGGAATGGTATAGTAGTTTAATGACATCTTTGCATTTCTTTATGCATTTTAGAAAAACAGAGACGTCTAAATCATGGTATACAATGTGGGATTGTGCCGATTGTGCATTGGGCCTTCTTTATTTAAGCTATATGACCCGAGCAGCGGGGGCATGACCAGGGCCCATACTTATAGGCCCGAGCGAAGCGAGGGTCATATTGCTTTTACTACCAAGGCACGCAAGAATTGCGTGACTGGGGCACTGAAACCATTTTATTCTGTCCTGAAATGTTTCCGGACAGAAAAAGAAAAAAGAAAAAACGACCAAGAAAATGGCCACAGGGAAATGGAAAACCGAGTCCGTTTTCCTTTTCCAAGGTGGCCATCGGAAGCGGATGCGCTAGAAACAGAAGTGTTCCCAGTGCGTCCACTCCCGGAAAAAAAGGAGAAGAAGGTAAGTGGGGTTGGGAGGGAGGAAGGAAGGGAGGGGAAAAATAACAAAAAAAAATAAACAAAACAAAAAAGTACCTGCGTCCCCGGCAGGGGACGATTGAAGCCTCCAGCGCGTGGAGGCGCAGAGCGGGGTTGGACCCGTTCCGAGCCTCCACATGGCTGGAGACTGCCATCATCCACCACCGGGGGCAAAGGAGCAAGAAGGTAAGTAGGGTGGGGAGGGCAGGGAGGAGGGTGGAAAGGGGAAGGGAAAACTAAAAATAAAAAAGCCTTACCTGAATCCCCGGCAGGGGCGAAGGCAGGATGTACCCGCTTTGAGCCTCCTCATTGGCTGAGGGGCTGCCACGCCCCTTGCTGGGTACAATGGCCGTGGATTCCTGGCTGAGGGATTCCTGGCCGGGTAATGCCTTGCCGAGGGCCAAGCAGAATGGTTGTTTCATTCTGATTGCGCCCTCGCCGGGTACTAAAACAACATATTCAAAGTGGTTGTTTTGACATAGAGTTATATCTCCCTTCTGGAATGGAAATCCTTACATTCGAATATAGACCCGGGATGTACTCTTCATTGTTAGAAACTTCATGTTGGAATTCCATGTTTCATGTATGTTAGAAAGGTTTCCAGCTGCTCATTATTTCTTAGAACATAAGAAAACATCATTAATGCTACTTGCCCACTCAGCTCCTCCTGTCTTCCACTGTTTGGTGGGCATAGTGTTTTCTCCTCATGCCATTGCATGCATACGTTAACATAAGTGGGTGCATGTCTAGAACCCATTGATGTGCCTTGTGGGTCTTTATGTCATATCTGAATGTATACTGCATATATTTTCAATCTATAATACAAACATATATACAAACTCAAATATCTAAATGCAACAAGATGATTTGGAATAAACTTACTGTGTTTTTTAAGTTACAATGTTAAATCAAACAAATGGAAGATCTTTTAATTCAATGATGTCAACATGATACAAAAGACAGTGGGCCATTCAGAGTCCGGTGGTAATACGGCCGTAATTTTAGTTACGGCGGTGGCATACAGCGGAATTACCGCCATATCGCAACCTGTCGGGAGCGCATACATACCTTCATCAGTAAGGGTAATTCCACCAGGCGGAATTAGCGCTGAAACAGGGCACCATGTGGAATCACTGTTACTGCCAGCAAATCAGTGCTAATCTAGCGCCAGCGGAACAAGTGCGGGCAGAAATAGCATCATCACTGAAACGGGAAGCATGGTGGTGGCCATTTTGAAAAACTCAATGCACCTGGAATCCCTCACTTCCAGTAGCCATCCAAACCCAGAGGTCACAGAGAAAATGTCCCAAGAGAGGGCCAGAGGGGCAGTGCCCGAATATTGGCTGTGCAAGCCAACATTCAGCAGTCCTCACAGATGAGCTGCTTGCCCATTGTGAAGAACTGTATGACACCTGCCAGAGGAAAACCTCTGGGCAGTAGAAGTCTGCAATCTGCGCATCGACCAGCCAGAAAGTGACAGCTGTTAGCATAGTCCCCAGAATGTGAAGGACTACAGTAAAAGGTGGAATGACATTTGGGTCAGAGTGTTGAGCCTCCTCTCCCAACAGAGACAGGAGGCAATGGGCACAGGAGGTGGCTGCACTGAGCCCCTTGCCCTCAAGCCATGGTATGAGAAGGCAAGCATCATCTTCGACATGGAGGTGATTGAGGGGAGCGGTGGAGCCGAGGCTGGTGCTAGCAACCAAGTGGCAGGAGATGAGTTTGTTCCCCCCACCAATGCACAGGGCAAATTACCAACTAAAGAATGTGTCCCTTAGCTCACATGGGCCCACTTGACAGTGATAGATGCCAGCAGGGTCGCATTTGGCCAGGCGGTCAGGGTGACTGGCGGGGTGCCACATTTGACACTCACCATTACATCTTAGGAGAAGTACTCCAAGGGAGCCCCCAAATGGTGTGGCGTGTGAAGTTGCGGTATGCGCCCTATTGTAATGAAATATGGCTGTTCTGCTGCTGGGGCTGCCTGTGTCAGCAGGAGAGCAGGGCGCATGTAAGAACAATACAGCACGGCTGTCAAACCAGCCTGGGGCAGCCTTTCAAAGTCTGCCACATGCTGGTTTGACAGCTGAGCTGTATGGAAGTGATCGACTCTGCTCCTGTATGGCATCAGGGTGTCAAGCACTGAACCAAACAGGGCACCATTGCTGGTTTAGCATCAGCACTCCATATAACTTTGCCAGCACCAGGGCCAAATCAACAATATTTGCACCACCCCAGTCAGGGGAGGAATTGGGAATTGGGGGAAGCAGATTATATTGACTTTCCCCAGGCACTGCCAAAGCTTAGGCCCGCCCTGGATGCCAGCACATATCCATAAAAATATGCCACACAATGCATGTCCATGCCAAGCCAGTTGCAGTCATGGGTGTTCCTGCCAGTTGCAACTGTATAGAAAAGGCTCCTTAGCAGCCAGGAGGCAAAGTTCACCTATCCATGGGATAGACACACACAGCAGTGACCATACCCACCTTGCTGTGCTCACATGCATTGGCACATGTACTACCACACCCTTCTGCCCACATCTGTGGGTTGTTCCTCAAACAAATAGCAGGTGTGACTTGAAAGCCAACAAATAAGAATGCACGATGCCTGACAGCATGTAATTTGTTCACCTACAGGTTCGCAGCTGGCTCAGGATGAGGCAGAGGAGGGTGAAGGCCCAACAATGACCCAGTTCTCCAGGGCGACAACCTCAACCACCACCACTGAAGGGCCAACGGACAGGAAGGTTAGGCATAAGGGACACCATGAGGCACCAGGCTCAAGTAGCACCACACCAGTGCCAGTGCAAGAACTGCACTCATTCAAACATGGCAACCCCACCTGCACCCCAACGGCTGGCCAAAGTGGTTGTGATGGGTGACACAGCTGCTGGCATGTGTGCTGAAGCCACTGTGGTACAACAAACCTGAGAGGTCCATGACGCACCCACATCCCGTGGGCAGGACAGCCTTCAACCTGAGTAGCAGAGCCAATGATCTGAGGGAGACTCAGACAACCCATCCTATGGTTCACCATGTTTCAGCCCTGTCCCTCCCCATAGCCTTCAATGCATTCCCCAGGCCACACCAGACACCACAATCATGCAGAGGCATGAGGCAATGTAATGGTGCCAGGTGGAAATGTAATCAATTGCCAACACAGTCCCTCCACCTCCAGGCCAACTGGGACTGCATCGGGGTGCAACATGCCGGATTGTGCAGTCCAAGGCGCGTGACCGGGCTCAGGCAGCTGCTACATCTGCCACCTTAAAAGCCGCCTTAAATGTCTACAGGCAGCGTATGACTGAGCTCATTGAAGGAATCTCAGCCTTTGCCAAGGCCATGCAGCAGATCAGGGAGCTTATGATGCAACACATCCGGGGGTCAGGGTCAGTACAATCAAGTTCATGACCCCAACAGATGATTCCTTGCTGAGCAGTCCAAGGTGCCGTTCTGAGTAATTTCTGACCCCAAAGTTGCTGGGGAAAGCCAAGAAGGGGAAGAGGCCACGCAAGTGACTCCAAACTTGTGGATGGGTACGAGGGTATATTGGGGATGGTGTTGTGGGGATGGGGGAGGGTAGAAGGTATTGTGGGGATGGTGTTTTGGGGTGATGGCGAATGGATGGTGTGTTGGAGATGTTGTGGGGTGGGGGAGAAGGGATGGTGTGCCGGGGATGTTGTTGTGGGGTAGGGGAGGGTGTGTTGATGATGGTGATGTGGGGTGGATGACCTTTTTCACATTAAGCCACAGTTCACCTGAAACAAAGCCAGGATATTCCTTATTGTGTCCATGTGTTTAATAATTATTGTGAAAATATATACAGTGGAGCATGGCATGTGTACAGAAATGTGCTCAAAAGAAATTGTCCATTAGTTCCTGGCATGCCATTCACCCTGCTCTAATGTCATCCAGGCCAATGCATCCAAATGGCTCAGCCACAGGCAGTGTATCTGCATCTTCAGGGGGCAGCATGTCCACATCAGGTGGTAGAGGAACATTCCTCCTGCACATGTGCAACATGTGCCATGTTGCACATATAGTGTGCAACATGGCACAGACCAGCACACTTTTTCCTGCCTTTTCCAGTTTATACATAAGTGCCACTCCAGTACGGTCCAGGCAATGTAAACGTGCCTTCAGGAGACCAAAGGTCCACGCTATAGAGACCCTTGTCCTGCTGTGTGCATCATTGTAGGCCAACTCCTGTGGTGTCTGTAGATCCCGCACAGGTGTCATGAACCACAACAGCTGTGGGTATCCAGAGTCACCTGAAAGCAGAAAGGTCAAAGGTGTCGGTCACAGTGCATTGTGTAGATACTGCAATTCAGTACATCATGTCAATGGGCATTATGCGCATGCATTAGGGGCTTCATTGCACCACATGTCTCGCTATCACAGTATGTGCATGTTGTATCGTGCAGTATTTGCATGGTTTTGTTACCACATGCACCGAGCTCACTTGCAGAAGTTATCATTCCCAGGGTCTATGGTTGTATGTTGCTCTTGTGCATGTGCCCTGATGTTTGGTTACTAATATCTCAGTTGGGTTTCTGGTGTCAGCATCTCTTACTTGATGGTGTCATGTACTTGAGTACTTGGCTGAGGAACTGGCAGGGTTACTGGTCTTTCTGGGCATGTTGCACTGATTAAGAATCTATCATGTTGCATTGTGGTACCTGTATTCATGTGTGTGTGTTGGTAGTCCATTGTGTCAATGTGCATGTGCATATTGAAATGGAATTGTCCAGCATGTACTTGTCCTGTTGGGTGTAGACTGTCATTTGTGTGGTAAGAGGGCAGTTTGTATATGTACATGGCCTTGATGGGCGTGCATTTTGTTGTCATGCCCATGCAACACCCCCCGGAATATGCTTGGCTGCATTGTAGCACATAGACATTGTGTGATGGCACTTGTACTCACCCACTATACGCGTAGGTTGTCCTCTGTGCCTCTCCATGTATCCCAGCAATGTATTATTGCCTAGGACCATGGCATTATGAGTTGAACCAGGGAAGCGGGCACTGCAGTGTGTGATGTATAGGTCTGGATCGCAGGTCACCTGGATGTTCACTCTCTGTTGAGGTACATCACTTCAAGTGCCTGGGTTGCCACCGATGCTACATGGATGCAGTCTAGGGCTGCATTGAGATGTGGCATGTGTGCAACTGCATTGACCCATGCCTTCATAAAAAAACACCTGTGCTGGGGTGGTGGGCAGAGAGATATACCATGAAACATGGTGCAGGAGGGCTTCCAGCACCTGGCCAAACACGAGACACAATGTTGGCGGTGACATGCCATGCAGCATGTCCATAGAGTGGTGAAAGGTGCCAGTTCCTAGGAATTGCAGTACGGACAGCAACTTTAGTAGTAGGGGCACTGCTGTCCTGATGCTAATCCTCCTCTCAATGTCCCCCTGGATTTTGGTGAGCAGCTGATCTATGGTCTCTCTGTTGAACCGGTACAGGGTGACCAACTGGCTGTCCGTGAGTGTCCAGGGTGCTCACCTTGCATACCGTCTCCTCCTCCTCATTCTCCTCTCTGCCTCTTGTTCCCTGGGCTGGTTTTCCTGCCTCTATAGTTCCAGACGCAGCATGAGCCGCTGCATATCCCATCTTGCAATGGCTAGTGGCAACATGGTGCTGGAAAGTGTGTTTGGGGAAGGCGTGTGTCTTATATAGCCCTCTTGGGTTGATTGTGTTAACCTGTGGCTTCATTTGTGGTACCTGTATGCATTTACCCTCATCTGGAAGCTGGAGGTAACTGTGCTGTGTTTTCAGGGGTATTAGCGCTGAATTTCAGCACTTTTACTGCCGTTTCCTGGCTCGTGATAGGATGGTAATACTGCTTTGGGGTTTCGGCTGTAATTCCACAGAATAATTATGCCGGCTGTAACACAGTCAGCGGAATTCCCACTGACTCATAATTCGACTGAACTGTAAATGTGTCAGTAAATCCGTTACAGCCACTTTTAGGGTTTAGCACCAGACTCGTAGTGACTCCTATTGACTTGACTCCAATCCTTTTTGTTACAAGAAGGTGCATCAATTTGCAGCAGCTGTCCAGAGGAAAATCCTCTGGCTAGCAACCCCAGCCCAAACATTCCGACAACATTACAACACCTGCAGACATGCTGAAATTACATGTCTTCAGATGCAACTCCAATTTCATGTCGAACATGCATCGCATAACAAAGGATGTAGAAGAGTTGTGCCCTGCATACTTTGCCTTTTTGTCCTATGTATCATCTTCACCTTAGCCTGTAACTAAGGAATGGGATTCAGGTTTTGAGCTAAGAGTTTGCCAGTAGGGGCACAGAACTCCCAGCAGGCCTGACCAGCTGGGAGTTCAGTCTACACAACATGTGTCCTAAATTGTCTGCTTCGAATAGCTTGTTCAGTACTCCATACCTCCCAGTTGCAGTTAAGAGGCTTGGAATACATTTGTCAAAACAGATCTGCAGGAGCGCTTGAAGGCGATGCCAATGGCAGTGGTACAATATATGAATCCCAGTAACAAACCACACACTATTGGTTGTAGAAAAAGGCCTAGCTCGCTGTAATCAGAATCCTTAACTATTCCCTCACCCACACTGTTCAGGAACTGTCAAGTGCTTTTTTTTTATTATTTATGTTCATTTTTGTGACTGCATGTTTAAAAAGCTCTTTGTGTGAGGAATGTTATTTTGTATCTGTGTTTCAATACATGTCTTGTGTTATGTTAATTGGAACATAAAAAGAGAAACGCAAATCCTTAAATGCGTGAACAATTCAAAATTCACTACACATTGCTGGTTTACAAACTCTCAGTGAGGAATAAGCCACTGCATTATGAAAGGTGTCTCGTGGCTGTGGCTCAGTAGACTAATGTTGCCACTCCAGGGATCTGTGCTTGACCTCATGCTAAAAGGTCCACTCAACTCTACATCCTAAATAAGTGGGTAACAATAATAAGAACATGGATTCCATTATAAACCTCCTCTCAGCATCCAGAATGCTTGGAATGCAGTCTATGATCCGCAATTTATTTATTTATTTGTAGAGCGCACTACAGCCCAGAGGCATCGATGCGCTATTGCAGAAACGTGTAGGTAGGCTTGATTCAGGGTTACAACAACGGCGGCCCAACAGTAGTTTCTTAGTTGCAGTTACAAGTGGTAGGGTATAGTTCATCCAGACAAGGAAATTACAGTAATTTGCAGAGAAAACAATTTGTGACGTTGAATATTCATTGGTGATCACATGCAGCCCCATATGAGAGATGCATAGGGGCATGTTGAAGGTGACTTGTGGGCAAACCCTGACTGAACCACCCTGCATCCGAATTAAGAGCCCTGTGGAGCCATTAGCGCTCGCATTAAGCAGTGGTGGCGTGTATGTCGTGGTGCAGGGGCTGCGCCCAGGGAAAATAAGATGCAGGTTTTGCTGTAAAGTCAAAACGTACCTCTCTCAGTTTCACAATGATGCTGCTCGCTACAGTTAAGCGCAGCACCGCCATGTGGTGGCTGGAATCCATTGGCAGTGAGTGTGATGATTAGCAGGGGCGCATCCCACTGCAAGCATGTTATGTGTACTTTTAGACATGGAGTGCTACGTTACCTGCACTAATATGGCAGGATCTCAATTAAGGGGCCGGTGGGGTGTCGGATGTCTGGCCCCACCGACTCCCTATATTTTCGTTTAACTCGTGAGTCACAGTGCCTGCTGATTGACATAAAACTCTGGCTGGTGAACTGCCGAGATTTCATGTCGATGGCTGATGGGCGGGCTTTCTAGGTCAACGTGTGGCATGGGTGTGGACAGCAGAGGAAATCGGCAGGTAAGTGTTGAAAACGTATTTATGCATCCATGTGGCGTAAATTAATGTGTTTGTGTGTGTGTGTGTGGGTGCATTTTTGCGCCCAGATGCCTTTGGGCCAGGTGCCCAATACAAATAAACTAAATACAAATACAAATACATGTACACATGTGTTAGGACTTCAGACTGGTGCACGTGTTAATATGTGTGATTGAATCTATGAATTCATCATAATGTGCGTGGAGGAGCAGAGAGGAGTGAAGGTCCATGTGGCGGATTTCTTTAACTCCTTCTTCAATGTCAAAACACAAGAGTTTACGCCCATGACCGAGTAGGTTTAATTTTTCTTTACGAGGAACCTGACAATACGGCCATCACTGTACGTTTAAATTAGTGAAGTGCTGAACTATGGGAGTGCCTGTTTCTTAATTTCTAATACACATCATTTTCAGATATATTCTTCTAATACATAGGCCGTTCATGGGAAAGTGCGCAGAAATTCTGCAATGCCAGCACGCCTAGAAAGTCACGCGCAAGCCTGCACGCAGAAATTATTCTACACGCTCCACGTATTTATGGAATTGTTCACGCAAAGTAATTATATACACAAGTCGCAGCCGGTACGCCCCCTACACTCACCCACACATATCAAAAACAGCCAGAAAAAGCTACCCTTTCTTGCTTCCTGGGCACAAATACATACACCCTCAAAACAGTGTGTGGGGTCACCCGTTGAACAGGCCTACCTCTAAGGGACCCTGCACAGGGTCCCTCGTAACTGTTACCCCGTCACTGACAACATGCGTACAATTCATCGTAACTTGGGTAAAGCTCAGAATATCTGCATGCGAACCCACGTAAAGTGTTCCTGCACCCCGCTTCACTGCGTACAAGCACCCCTAAGTTAGAATGGAAACCTGGCTGCTTGCACCCACCCCTAAATCCGACACCCTATCTTACCTCTGCGTGGTGAATCCTATGCGCAAGTGTATGTACGCCTGCCTTCATGTAGCGGATTGTATGAGGGCTTTGCGTGGCCATTTCCCTGCCGGGAGGTTGCACGGTTGGATCCCTGAATACATAATGATTGGCGCAATATTGGGCGTGCCATGGACTGCCTGCGGGCTGTCCATCCTAACACCCAATTTTTCTCATGTTCTTCCCCATTTTCTGTGTTCCATGAATCGAGGAACGGAATTATGCACACAGTTTGGCGCGCAAGTTCAATATTTTCTGCGCAATATATTTCCATGAATCGGGCCTATAATGTTAGTTCTTTAAAATGTTATCTAGTGAACCCATTTTACAACCACAGATGCCATCTATTCACAAATCTGAAATATCGAGTGTACCCAAGGACTGCTGTGTTTTTTAAAAAAAACAGGTTCATCCTAGTCCGAAATGTCCGCTTTTTTAGTATCTGCAGCAGGTCAATGCCGAAGTCCTCACTGTAATGTTGACGAAAATTCAAAGCATTTTTAATGAGAAGACCGTGAAGTTTTCAAATCAGAAACTCATGCTGTTGGTTTTGCTGAAGTGTGTTACCATTTTATTTTATATTGAACAGGTTAACAAATTTGTACTCCAGGTTATGTTTTGTGACAGTCCAAGGCAGACATTTTAGTGAATATTCCAACTGTGTTGCTGGAGAAATGTATGCTCAGTTCACCTAAAGGTTAATGGTTCACTGGGAGGAAACTGAAACGGACAGCTCCTCCGATAGCGTGGAAGTCGAGATGAGCACAAGTTAAAGGAAGGTTGTTGTAGATTGCGGCACTCTAAGGTGAGGGTGGGGGCGGCAGAAGGAGGGGGTAGCTGGGCAATGTTTTGTTGATGTTTGTATGCACCGGTTTAGGTGCTGTGTGTTGATTGTTTTGAAAATTAATAAAACCATTAAAAAAAAAAAAGGTTAATGTTTCACTGATAATCTCCACGTGTTGCTTTGTTCAATAAATTTGATTCATGAAAGCTTTTTGAAAGTTCAATTCAGTGCATACACAGAAGAGACTCACATGACACATACCCAAAGGGTTCCATGTCATTTCAACAAATACATTACTTTGTGGTAACTTACTGCGTGGAAATCAGTGTAAGTTTTTACTTCACATTTTTTTTAAATGCAGTTGTTCCCCCCTAGAGCTCCCCTTCCCCTTCACTACCACCTGAACCCCTACACAAACTTCCCCGACCTCCCCCCGAGGTATGCATGTACATTTTTGAAGTAATTCGAAGTAATTTCCACTCAGTAAAGGATCACAAAGTGATTTACTGTGTAAAAACAACTGGAGGCCCCCCAAAGGTTCATCAAGTGTTATGCTAGAGAGTCAAGGCAAGCACTGTGCGCGGGTCAATACTGGCGGTCATATTAGCGTTCAGTTCTCAGAGGAGATTTTGATCAACAACTCTAGACGGATCCTATATCTTTTGAGTATGTTTATTTTCATTTTTACTGATTGCGACCTCGTGTGTTTCACTTCTGTGCTGTTTATTTTTGTTGTTAACTTTAATGCTTGTGGTGTTCATTACATTATGCAAAGGACGCCCAATTTCGTGTTGGTGATGTTTTGTGTCCTTAGAATGCGTGCAGTTGGAAATACGTGGCAACTTCACTACCTTTTGTGAATGTCGCTCTGCACAACTGAATAGGTTTAATAATGTAACACAGTTTTCGGACTGGCAAAGCAAATGTCCCCTATTAGGGAGGAACTGGTAGAAAGAACAACCCAAGCATTTGAGAACAGGTGGCATGGATGTCCGGGGTTAATCCAAGATAGTAACCAATCTAAAGTTGTTGAATTTGTTAATGATGTACCTACACTTTTTTTTCTTCTAAAATTGGAAGAATACTGCCATATATTGTGGGCAAAGGCATCAGGAACATTCTCCAGTGTGCTCTTGGTGACCTGGCCTGTGGTCGCCTATTAAGCAATGTTAAATTGTAAGGCTTCTTGCCTAATTCTTCACAGAAATTGTGCTGAGAAAATACACTGTTAACTCATGTTTTTGGAAACGTTCTCTGGGGAGAACCCTCCTTGCTTGTCTAGGGCTCCCTCGCTGCACTCGGGTGCTCATGCACATTTAGGGGAAATATTTACATCCCCCCGAATGATAACATTCACTGGCCTTAACATATCTTTAGCATGTCCGGAGCTGCTCCTTTTTGATGTAGTCCATTTTCATAGCTGATTACACGTACGCAAAAAACACAGAGAACATTCTGTGCCACCCACTGCAGATGCTGAAGGCATATTTCAGTTTTGTGCGTTTTCTTTGAAAAACAGCTTCAGCCTATGAGTTTTTGAAATGTAGGTGCTAATGGAAGTGGACAGGGACGATTGAGGGCAATAGCGGCCAAGGAAAAGGCGTGCAAAGCTGTCGGGCAGCTCCAATCACGGATGGTGTATCCGCTCATAAAGCCCCTGTGCAGAGGATCCCGATTGGCTGTGTCCCCAACCCAGAGTGCTGAACTCTGGTTCAGACCTCATTCCAAACATTCTGACTTGAGCACCAGCAATATCATTAACTTTCTTTTTAGTTTAACAGATGCATGTGCTAATAGACTGCAAGAACTCCGAGGACTAATGAGTCCGTGATGCCGAGCACCGCCATAGCCATAGACTGGAAAGATAGAACCTCGCTCAACCGGGATTCCTATTACTCAAAAAACAAAACATCTTTGGAAGATACTCTTATTTGATTTGACCTATTCCCAGCAAAATTATTTTTTTCTACTTTTTCATATAGACATTCAGGTTGTACACTAGGGCCTCAATACAAGTTAGCTGGTCCGGCTTTAACAGTGCAAGTAAAACCGTACCGCCACCTTTTCCGGACCGGCTAACTGCGAGTTCTGCTGCCGGTGGTGTTACACCAGCTAGGGCTGACCTGGCAGGCGTAACGCCACCAGCCGCAGACGGATGTGAAAACACTGCCACCATTACCGCATGGTGCCGGTGTTTCCATGGCCCCCATTCCCATGGAGTCCATGGGAGTAACAGAATCCCGGCTTCAGAATTACCATACCACCGGGGCTTTAATCCCCTGATAATTCCGACAAATACAGAGCCGGTAATTCATTCCAAGTCCGGCGGCAACCTGTCATTTTTCTTCCGGCTCGGTTACCGCCGGACTTGGAATGAGGCCCATGCCTTTTTTGTTCAAAAATATCAAAAATACTTTATTTTAACATATACATTTTTAAATATCAAACAATTCATACACCACAACGTTATCACAGTAAAAGATCACTTGGACCATGATATTCTCTTTCACTCACTTTGTAAACACATCACTCATTTCATTAAAGTGCTGGAGCCAATAAGTGACACATTTCAATTCACAATATAAAACTCTGTTTTTTTATACTAATGCACTACTGTAGACTGACTCTGCTATCGCCTATTCCCAAAGGGGGAAACAGCCACCCTTACACCATACTGATGTAAGTTGTTGGGTAGTCTGCAGGATGCAGCCATGTTGAGCACTCTTTCATTATATGCTCAAGAACACCATATGTAAGACCCCACTTAGTTTAATGAACAATATAGAACACTCAACAAACTATTGTCACAGGTGTGTTTCAGACTTCTTTAGTGGGGTGCACTCTCAATCAGGAGCACCTCCATAGTTCTTCCATAGTCCTTCATCAGGACATAGACCTATTTCAAACCCCACACTTTTCTGCCGCCGTGCTCCTGTCCCAGTAGAAAAACGTCTCTTGCAGTGGGGCCTGCATACACACTGAGACAGGGGTCAACCCACTGTGCATTTAAATACAATATGACATTGTAACACAACAAAGTTGCAACTCAGAATAGGAAAAACACACTTAATCAGGACCTTTCAATAGCGTCCAAAAAGAAATGCAATTAGTGCCGTTCATGATTCTCCATTTTTCCTCATCATATCATTTTCAGCCAATTAAATCACACATTATCTTAAAAAATGAAATGTGACACACCTCTGTCACACCCTTTAAATCTTCATACTCATAGGATGGTTAAGCTGAGCTCAAGAAAGTTAAATGCACTTACTACACCTTCCCAGTATTCTCATGGCAATTGAAGTCCTAGGTCCGGGTAAATAGCCTTCCACAGTGGTTTCCGCTAAAATGCACTAGAGGGGGAGAAAAAGGCCTTTCTCTCTACTTACTTCTAAAAATGCTTTTGATTCTTATTTTTGGACCAAACATTCTAACCAGTAATTTACTATCAAAGTTTGCCATGTCTATAGCAGTATTCTATCTGATGGTTGCTTTCACTTAAATGTTTCTAATTCCTTTTACATTTGACTTCCTTCACAAGCGCCTGCACCACGCGCTCAATCATTATTGTGTTTCTGGAGCTCTTGCGAGCTGGGCGAGGGCGAGTTCTCATCACGGATGCACTGTCCAAATCACTCACAAAGTGCTTCTTGTCAGATATCAACAGAACACGCCTACTTGCATATTGGGAGGATAGCTCATGGGCAACATGCTCACCTTGGAAACACGACGATGCGGAGCAACACAGGTTCGATCCCCGAGTACTGCTTAGAAACCTCTGGGTATTAAGTAAACAATTATAATTATAATTCCTGCACTCTATGTTTCTTTGAAACAACATGAACCGTCTGCCCATTGCTCTCTGGCCATCTTTGAAGTGCACCAGATACAGTTCACAAGTCAGGTTAATGCACACAAAGTTCTCCATAGATAAAACTAAACAAAATTATATTCACTGAAAGAGGAGAAAATCGGTGGACATGTTTTACTATTTTCATTCCTCTCATCAAATCCTTATTTTGATGTCTACATTGATACGATCCACTCTAAAGCAGCAAAGGGCATCATTCTACGTCCACATTCAGACCTCTCTTTACTGTATTCACTATATTCAAAATGCTCCTCCATGGGTTTGTCATGCACCTTGTTCTTGACACACGAGCGGTGTGCACAAATCATTTGGCACACTTCACGTTTTGCTTTACTTATATACCCCAAATTGCAATGGCATTTAATCGCATATATTGAGTATTTGGTTTAAATATGTGTCTACAGAACCCAAATCTGGGTGAACAAATTCACCTGTTATGTATTTATGTCAAACCTGAGAACTCAGACTTTGTTCTTTCTCCTGTTCACTTGACTGCATTGGTCAACTTCCTGCTATTGACCATTTAGAGAAGGGTCTGTTGCATAACTCCATTTTGGATGCATGCAATTATTTGCAGTGCATAGCAATTCATGATGATGGCAGAATGGGCCCTCGAGAAATTCACTAACTTCTGTGAACCTTTCAACTTTCCAGCAATGGCCTCGACAGTTTGTGGATCTTTCCACCCTGTCACATTTGACCGGTATTCTAGTAGATTTTCCAGTATATGGTTATGCTGTCCACACCAAGGTATAAAAGACAAAGAGCAGGTGGCTCCAGTTTCCCTGTCATGGCAGCTAACTACTGGAACGCCTTACCTAGGGAACTAAGGTTGGATCCTTCATTGCTGTCCTTTCGCAAACTGCGGACGGATCTTTTGCCTATCTGTACTCATCTCTGTCAACCTGACATTAGTGATTATTACTATATTAATACCCTAGTCCAGAGTGTAGGGTCCCCTGCATCTTTCAGTGATACAAACCTGATATTAGTGATCACTCATTGTTGTACATGGTCTTTACTTTGCAACCGTTATTTGTTACTGTATTGTATAACAAACTTATTGACTGTAACCATATTCTTAAGAAAAGTGGCCAGGTGCCTGAGGGTTAGGTGCGCAATACAAATGCAATAAATAAATAAATAAATGCCTGAGCATGTGTAGCTCATACTAAGGAATCATGCTTAACCTTCGCCCTGAACGTTCTCTACTTACTTCTGGAGTTATTTTATGTGATGTCTGGGGCCTTCCATATGTATGCATTCCATAGGGCATTTCACATGGGGGGGGAGTAGTCATATTTATGGCTCCCTGTGGGGTCTTCCTTTCCTTCTCCAGTTTCATTTCTTGCCTCGTTTCAGGTGTTTCCTCTGAAGGCCGTCCATGTATTGTGAGTCATGCTCAATACTTGTCTACAGTTATTGATGGTCACCTGTTCCCTGTGCCCTATTGTCCCAGGTGTCAGATATCAGCCTTTAAATGTATCCATTTGGTTCTTTGCGTTACATTTGGTTTCTGTCATTCTTAGTGATATATTTGAACTTGTCATTTACCAAACCTGTGACATCTTCCTTTAAGTGCATACAAGTGGCCTTTGAAATAAAAAAATAAAAAATATATCAAATTAAACTTCAAAGAAGAATCATTCTTTTCTGTGGTTATTTGGCATGGTGTATTCGTGCACGCTGGCACACAGCATTAGCGCTTGACCTGGAAGCCTGTGCCTCTTTATCAGGGCACTGGGGCTCACCAAAGAGAAAAGAGAACAGGAGCAATCTGTTTATGTAAAGAGCCAATGCGTACGTTTTTAGTGGGTGATGAGAAAACTCCTCTTTTTAGACAGGATGATGTCAGCATGGCAATATAAGAACTGTAAGTGTAAATCCGGTGCACTGTCAGTAATTGGACTTGCATTGCACGTGCTCCAGGATTTAACATATGGGATACTTTAGGCAGTTATTGAGGGAAACAGATGTATGTTTCAGGAAGTCGAGAAGATGGTTGCAGAACAGAGAGAAGAGGACATATAGAAGACAAAAATGAGCTTGCCAATTGCAAACTTGTGAGGACAGATGGAAACCTAGCAAATACCATGCCAGGGCTGTAAGTGATTTCAATCCGGGACTTCACCTAAGTCAATGCCTAGCGTGGGATGCACAACTGAAACCCTTAATTATTTATTTGTGTCTATAAGTTCTTTTATTCTGAACGATGTACCACTTATATCACGCCCATCTCTTTTAAGCCTCCTCCTAACCCCTGGTCACACTGAACCAGGAAGCTGGCTGGTTTGCAAAGTTAAAAATATTTATTTATGAATTTCACAATATATATATCACACTATTTTTAATGGTTATGCAATAATCACTAATGGGGCGATGTCCCACTAAACAATCTCTTTAATCACAAGGAGTAATGATGGGAAAAATAATGCAGCACAGAAATAATACTTTTGTGTGTGTTCAATCAAATGGCAATGTGATTACTATTTCCCCCTTCACATCCCTCAAACCCCCAAATATGCAATATGAAGAAATAGGAAGAGAGAGAGAACAGGTTTCAGGAATGCAGATTTCAAGCAAATATATCAATCCCAATTTCCCCCAAGCAAACACCAGAGAAAAACAGAATTGATTGGCAAACAAAAATGGTTTTAAAGTTGGCTTGAATGGAATAGGGTAAAACACTGAAAACGGTTTAATTCACTGAAACTGTTGAAATACTAATGGGAGCCACTTTGTATGGGTTCAGACAAACACTAGCAATGATTTGAGAGTAATAAGCAAGTTGAAAACCTAATTTTGAGGTCAGGTGCAATGAAAAGCTGTTTTCCACATTATAGATTTTTGCCAAATGAAAAATGTGCAGCAAACTTTTACGAGTGCGGTAAGCACGATTGCAGAATAACTGTGAGGAGTTGAGATGTGGTTTTGGGTTCATTGGAAAGATTAGGATGCTAGCTACAAGTAGACACTTAAAAATGTTGTTTCTAGCATGACATATGAAGAAGTTATGAACGTTTTTGTGGAGGTCGTTTTTTTCAGAAAGAGGCAAAATTGTAAAACAAGGATGCACTTTTAAAATACCAGCAAGGTTTCTTTACACTAGGGATGAACTATGAAGAAACAAACTACACATCAGCACAACCACCAGACCAGGATGCCTCCAATCAGGTTGTTGCCGGCCGAGACACTTGCCTTCTTCTGCTGAACTATATCAGCGCAAAGATGATTTTTAACAATATTATTACAGAAGGACTATAGGATAAGAGAGAGAGTTCAGGCAAGACAAATAGGATTTCTAACAATACAGTTATGGATATAAGAGAGATTTGATTTGGATAGGGATGACTATGGACAGTACATAGTATAGTATACAATCCCATGCTATCAATACTCACTACCAATGTTTTGAATGGAACTGCCTGGGATTCTGGTTCAGGGATACTTTCTGGGACAGTCTGCGGGCACACCGGACTGGTCTGGTTCAGCGATCAGCAAGACGCTCTGGACACCGCATGGCAGGACTGGACAGCAAGGCGCTCTGGTCTACACTGCATAGCATGACTGGACTGGATCTGCAATGGCTCTCTGGTCTGCACAGCACAGCATGGCATGGCACCAGAATGGGATTTAATCTGCCCTTCTGGTTATGAAGATAATTCTTTGGCAGGCAAGCAGTTACAGCACAAACTGGCTGCTTCTTTTGGTTTCCCCTTTAAGTTGAGGGATGGGTTCTGGAAGTTAGGCCCAGCTGAAAGTGGTTCAGCTATGCTCTGAGCCTTTCTGCTTGCAAAGTTTCTGTGGTCTGGAACAAGGAGTATGATTGGATCTCCTTCAGAGTGCTTCGCCAATATCGGGATGGTGTGTGGATCAGTCTGTTTTTCTAGGTCCTCGGATGTCTCTATGTGTTTGATAAAGGGGTGGGTATGCTGAATTATCCTAGGTGCACCCCCTAGGTAGTCTATTGGCTAAAGTCTGCTCTCTCCCTTGATTGGAGGAGAAAACAGTGTGTCACCATGATGATGTGGTTTATGAGGCAAAACATCCTCCCCTTTGCCTTTTGCACATAAACTCTATTTCTGATATAATACATCTTTACATGTGTACAATCTGTATACCAATAAAATACATAGATCACATATTTTGTGGAGCACACCCTCTTCCAAGCCTCGTTGCTGGGAGATGTTGGGTCTGGATTTGACACATTTTTGCAGTTTTTGTCTGGGACATAATGTCTAATTTGTCCACAATTTTATACATATGTGCGCATTGTAAATGGGCATAATCGTTTCATGCTTCTGACATAAATACAATTGCTACAAAACCAGAATTTTCACTGTGCCTTCCCTGAACATCGCACAGATTTCTGGCACCTCTTAAAATGTGCACAAAAAATCACATTAACACTGCTACTAATTCTATAATTTTTACAAATTCGCAGATTTCTTTATTAGTCTTTTTCAAAAATATGCTTTCTGTGCTTTATGAATCCACAAATGGTCGTCTGTCCCCGCCTCCATCTCCATCTTGTAGCTCAAGAGAATCTCTGCCGTCTTCCTCTGTCAGAGGCCACTGTTGACACTTTACAATCTGCATATCCTTTCAATCAAGGAAGGTTCATTGTCCTTCCCAGGAGCAGCCCCAGTGCCCCTCCCCTCTTAATCAACACCTGAATGTGAGTTCCTGGTCCAGAGAGCAGAAGGGAGGTGCCTTGCCCAGTGGGGGCAGTTGCTTTGTAGTTTTGCTTGAATCGGGCTTACTTTAAAAGTCACTTTGTTAAAAAAAAATTGTTGAAAATAAACTTGCAATTCTAAAACAGGCAAGCCGAACTCTAATTCCAGTCTGTAAACCATGGAGATTAAATAGTTTCAACTTATATTACTTTTGATAGCAGGTCACTTAATTTATAGGCATTTGATTTCAATTGCGCAAATTTAAGCTTCTGATGCAACTAATGACAGCTGTCATACAGGCGGCCACCCATATTTTGACAGATTTTCAGTCAAGCTCACTTTATTCTGTGGATATTTTCATGACAGATTCTGCTTTTCCTGACATTGTGTGTTCATATTGATTCCTTAAATGAAGTGGCGGGTAACACCCAGCAAAGATATTGGATGTTTTGTGGAGTTTTCGTCCGGTATTTTGTGTTTTCAGCAACCAAGAAAAGGGGATTTAAGAGCAATTTCTGGGTTTCTTGCAATAAAGCACTGCCTTTCCTGCAGTGTTCATTTTTACTTGGTGGGCAGCCCAATTACATGTTTCAGCAGTGAGGTCTCCATTTCACCGCTGACAACAGGCAAAGTAGATCTGGCAGCCATATTTTCTGGTTTCAAAACGCAATTTCCATAGTTTTGGCTCGCATAGGGCTTTTGCGGCCATTTTTTATTATTCTTTCACCATCAGCACACAGGGTTGTGATCAGGGCAGAGCCTAGTGGGTTAAAACATCCCACAGGGCACCATTTTGGGACCTTCAGACCCACAGATCAAACTGAGGCAGACAGAAGGTATCAATTTTCAGGAGAACACGCAGCTTATCACTATTGTGGCATTGATATATTCCGATCCATGTGGTTCTTCCTGCCTCTCCCTTAGGGTACCTATGACAGGGCGTCGAAGATGTCACAGAGCTTCCCATAAAAGCAAAAGGTTCAGTATACTGCTGTTCTATGTGCCCATTCACAACGTTCTCTGAGCTACACCATACCTGCTCAAACAACTGCACAATACACCTCCAGCAAGAATTTTAGAAGACAGGACTGCAACTTACAGGCAATCTTACCTTCCCAACATTATATCCCAGTGGATTACTGCACGTGATGCAGAGATGTTGTGTGTGCATTGAAGGTCATAGGTTTACATCCCAATTGAGCCATCTAAGAATGTGCAAGTGATTTCAATCCGGCACTTCACCTAAGTCAATGCCTAACGTGTAATGCACAACTAAAATCCTTATTTATTTGTGTCTAAAAGTTCTTTAATTCTGAACGATATACCACTCACATCACGCCCCTCTCCTGGAACCCCCCGGTAACACTGAACCAGGAATCAGGCTGGTTTGCAAAGTTCAAATATTTATTTATGTAGTTACAATTCAATCACACTATGTTTTAATGGGTATACAATAATCACTAATGGGGTGATGTAACACTACGCAATCTCTTTAATGCAAAAGGAGCAATAGTGAGCAAAACAATTCACCACAGAAATAATACTTTTGTGTGTGTGTTCAAATCAAATAGCAATGTGGTTACTATTTCCTCCTGCACACACCCCTCAACCCCACAACAGGCAATGTAAAGAGATGAGAGGAGAGAGAGCAGGTATTCAGGAATGGCAGAATTCAAACAAAATATCAATCCCAATTCCCTCCAGCAACACAAGAGAAAAACAGAATTGATTGGCAAGCGGTCAGAATGGTTTTAAAGTTGTCTTGAGAATGAATTGGGTAAAAACTCTAAATATGGTTTAAATTGCTGAAATTGTTTAATTTGTTATGGGAGCTGCTTTAGATAGTTACAGAAAAAGCACTAGCAATGATTTAATACTAAGAAGCAATGTGAAATCTTAAAACTGAGGTCGGAAGCAATCAAATGCTGTTTTACACGTGTCAGAATATCCCTAAAATTAAAATCACTGCAAACTTTTCAGTGAGAGAACCGTATGGATTTAGGATGCAGGTTTTGGTACAAATTAAAGCTGTGGATTTTAGCTATAAGCAGAAGTTTAAGCTTTGTTTCTAGCACAATAATTGAGGAAGTTATGAATGTTTTAGTGGAGATCGTTTTTTTTTCAGATGGGCGCAAAAATGGAAATTAGGGATGCACTTTTAAAAGCCAAATGGGATTTCTTACACTAGATTATGACTATAGAAAAAGAGAATGCCACACATTAATCTCTATCAGTTCCTGGCCAGGGAACCCTTCATGTGGTGGATACTCAATTTCTTTCTGGGATTCACTTTAGTTACTCACAACACTAATGACTTATGATTTTAGAAAACAAATGAGAGAAACTCAGCGCAAGAAAAGTTCTGGCAATCCAAACATACTCCAAACAATACCGGTTCTGAATTCAAGAGAGGATGGGTTTAAGACTGGGATTACTATAGACAATACATATGCTAGTGACATAGTTCTATCTATAGATACTCACTATATGTGCTTCAAATGGAACCGTCAGGATTCTGGTCAGGGATTCTGGTCACGGATTCTGGTCAGGGGTTCTGGTCAGGAAAGACTGCTGGGCACATCAGATTTGGCAGCGTCAAGGCGATCTGGACACCACACGGCGAAACTGGACTGGATCTGATCTGCAATGGTTCTGGTCACAGCACGGCACAACCGGATTGGATCTTTTGGTTCTGGTGATGATTCTTTTAGCAGGCAAGCAGTACAGCACAACCCGGCTGTATATATTTTGATGCTCTCCTTAGGTTTCTGGGGTTAGTTATGGTTCTGGAACTTTTAAGGCCTAGCTGAGAATGGTTCAGCTATATAATGGGCCTTTCTGCTTTGCCAGGTTTCTGGAGTCTGGAGCAAGTAAGATGGATAATTCTGCTGCAGGGTGCTTCACTAGCATCGGGATAGTGGTAGAATCTGTCTGTCTTTTTTCAGTGCTGAGCTGTCTCTATTTATGCTTATGATAAAGGGGTGTGTGTGCTGGTTTATCCTAAGCGTGCCCCTTTGCCAGGGATTGGTCAGGGTCCCCTCTCTGCCTTGATAGGAGGAGAAAAACAGGGTGTCACCTTAATGGTGTGAGTTTATGAGGCTTAGCGTCCACCCCTTGCCCCTTGAACACAACATCTACTTTTGACTCAATACATATTTACACATATGCAACCTCTATAAAAAACCACCTATATAGATCACATATTTTGTGTAGCAGCTACTCCTCAAAACCCCATCTTTGTAGGATCTTGTGCATGCTTTCCACTGAATGTTGCCCTTCTTTGTAGAAACTTTGTTTCTAGAACAAAAATTGAGAAAGTTATGAATGTTTTAGTGGAGGTCGTTTTTTTTTAGATAGGCGCAAAAATGGAAATTAGCAATGCACTTTTAAATGACAAATGGGATTTCTTACACTAGATTATGACTGTAGAAAAGAGAATGCCACACATGAATCTCCATCATTTCCTGGCTAGGGAACCCTTCACATGGTGGATACTCAATTTCTTTCTGGGATTCACTTTAGTTACTCACAACACTAAAAACTTATGATTTTAGAAAACAAATGAGAGAAACTCGCCGCAAGAAAAGTTCTGGCAATCCAAACATACTCCTAACAATACCGGTTCTAAATTCAAAAGAGGATGAATTTAAGACAGGGATTACTATAGACAGTACATATGCTTGTGACACAGTTCTATATATAGATACTCACTATATATGTTTCAAATGGAGCCGTCAGGATTCTGGTCAGGGATTCTGGTCAGGACAGACTGCTGGGCACATCAGATTTGGCAGCATCAAGGGGATCTGGACACCGCACGGCACAACTGGACTGGATCTGATCTGCAATGGCTCTGGTCACAGCACAGCACAACCGGATTGGATCTTTTGGTTCTGGTGATGATTCTTTTAGCAGGCAAGCAATACAGCAAAGCCCGGCTGTATATATTTTGATGCTCCCCTTAGGGTTCTGGGGTTAGTTCTGGTTCTGGAACTTTTAAGGCCTAGCTGAGAATGGTTCAGTTATATAATGGGCCTTTCTGCTTTGACAAGTTTCTGGCGTCTGGAGCAAGTAAGATGGATGATTCTGCTGCAGGGTGCTTCGCCAGCATCGGTATAGTGGGTGAATCTGTCTGGCTTTTTTCAGTGCTGAGCTGTCTCTATTTATGCTATGATAAGGGGTGTGTGTGCTGGTTTATCCTAAGCGTGCCCCTTTACCAGGGATTGGTCAGGGTCTACTCTCTGCCTTGATAGGAGGAGAAAAACAGGGTATCACCTTAATGGTGTGAGTTTATGAGGCTTAGAGTCCACCCTTTGCCCCTTGAACACAAAATCTACTTTTGACACAATACATATTTACACATATGCAACCTCTATAACAACCACTTATATATATCACACATTTTGAGTAGCAGCTACTCCTCAAAACCCCATCTCTGTAGGATCTTGTGTCTGATTTCCACCAAATTTTGCCCTTTTTATCAGGAACAGAATGTCCAGTTTATCAGAAAATGTGTACAAATTTGCGCGTTGGACATGGGCATAAGTGGATGAAGTTTCATGCTTCTATCAAAAATGCATTTTGTGTAATATCACATTTTCCGCCGTGTCCTTCTAGAACATGTCACACGGTTTTGCTGCCTCTTAAAATGTACAGTCAGAATTTAGACTCACAAATATGTGATTTTTGTATTTTAAACAATTTTAAGTGGTAAGTTATATGTATTTTAACAAAATGTTCTTTGTGAATGTCCAGCCACAAATGGTTGTTTGTCTCCACCTCTCTTTCTCTCCCTGCAGTTCAGAAGCAGTCTCCTCCCAGTTCCTCCTGGGCCCAGGCCATTTTACGACCCTTCACACTTGGCAGTTCCTATAGCTGGAGGATGTCCATTGTCTCCTTCCCACTGCAGCCCAAATTCTCCTCCCACCCTATAATCATCACATAGGTGTGATTTCCTGGTGGAGGAAAGCAGAAGGGAGATGCCTTGCCCCTGTGGGGGAAGCTGTTATTCTGGTTTTGGTTGCTTTTAGTCAGGCTTGAATTAAACGTTAATTATGTTGGAATTATTTTGGTTTAAAAACAACTTGTGATTTCAAACTGGCAGCTAGAACACTTATTTCAGATTTTAAACCATGGGATTAACAATTACAACATAGATTACTCCAAGTAACAGGCCATTTACATTGCAAACATTTGCTTTCAGCTTATACATTTTTAAAGTTAACCAGGCAGGCTTCAGACAGCTGTCATTCAGGCAGCCGGGGTACTGTGCCCAGATTTTGACAGATTTCACAGGCAGGCAACTTTTGCTGTGGATATTTCTTTGACAAATTCAGCTTTCCAGGACATTGTAATATCACAATGATTTCTTATACTAAGTGAATTGTAGCACCAAGCAAGAATTCTGGATGTTTGAGGGTGTTTTGTGCCTGCATTCTGCAGTTTCAGGAACAAAGTAAAAAGATTTAAAACAAGATTTTTGGATTTCCTTTAGCAGAGCACTGCTTTTCCCTCTGTATTCCATTTTCACTTGTTGTGGATCCCAGTGACATATTTCAGGAGTGAGACCTCGGTACCACCACTAACAACATGCGTGGTAGATTGGGCAGCCATCTTTTTGTGTTTTGCAGAGCGTGGTTTTCAGAGGTTTTGGCGCGCAAAAGGCTTTTGCGGCCATTTCAATGTTTCTGGCACCATTAGAACACAGTGATGACGCATGGCAGAGCAAAAGTGGGTCAAGACATCCCTCAAATGTCATACTTATGACTGTGCTGTATCATTGAGTTGGGCCATGGTCATGTGCTATTAATGCCAAGGGACACAGGTGTCTCCTTTTTGACCAACCCACATCAATGCAATTTTGTTGGCTCAGAGCAAGATGATGGATTTAAGAGTGTTGCCAATCATCTTTTAATTAGACATATATATGTGTGCAGCTACCTGGCCCACTGGAACTCACATTTCCCCTCCAAGAGGACCCACATGGGGCTGCTTGGCTCAGATTGGTGAATAGGAAATGTGGGTTTATGTGCTGTACTTGAAAGTCCTCGACCAGATCATGATTCAGGGCCACATGGAGTCATCACTTCACTGTTGCTATTCTGGGGCAGCACTGGCAATGGAGGAAAAACAATATAGAGTGATTGTGGATTTCAAGATGAGCCACACGTGTAAGTGTGTTGTTTGAGTAGGATTATGTGAAGCAAACCTGTGCTCTCTACCTCAAGTGCACTTCCTAAGAGCTTGGCATACTATTTGCTCTGAAATGCTTGCTCTGATCTCATCTTCCTCTTTCAGATCTCGGATTGTATTGTTTCACACACTGAGTATCTTCTAATTCATTCATTAATTAATCAATTCAGTCATTCATTCATTCACCCATTTCATCATCTGTTTATTCTGTTCAAACTGCCTAATTTAGCCATGATTTCTAAAGTCACTTTTGAATAGAAGAAGGGGCATTACAAGGCAATGTTATGTCTATGAGTCGAACTTTCGACCATTTTATGTTGCCTAGAAAATTGCACCAGAATTTCAGAAATTCCCAAGAGTGGTAAAATATGCTCCCTGTCTTAATGTGATGCAGATAAATTCCACACAGTGATGACGCATGCTTGCTGCTTTCAGGGCTTTCTTCTCCATTATTTATGACATCTATCCAAAACAAGCACAGTGAGCTTGACATCTTTATCAGGGATTCAATTTGAAAATTCCCCGGAGAAAATTTTCATTTCTTCTTCTTGTTTGCATTACTCATTACAGGAATTCCAAATAAATGGCAAGGATGCACTGGAATTATAATGGAGAATAGTGGATGAGCCCCGTCAATTCCACCCAGAGTTGAACATCCTGGATCAAGACTTGACATTCAGAATCAGGCTGTGCAGTGATCACTGAAACAGTCTCTAAAGGCCACGCCCTTAACGGCATAATTGACAGAAATATAGGCTTTATTACAATCCGACCAACATAATTAGGGAATATCTCCAATCACCCCCATATTGCCTGAGCTCTGCATCTTCTCATAGGCAACAGTCGAATTCGGCTTGCCTTTTCACTTCAAGGATATCCACTCATTTCATGACTGTGGTATTCATTCTTATGTACCTCAAAAAATCGAAATACTTCCAGCAGCCATTCCTGATCAGCAGCCACTCCTGATCAGCAGCCGCTCCTGATCAGCAGCTATTCCGGGTCAGCCGTAGCAAGGCATCTAGCCACAGAAAGATGAACATGCATTTTTAACATCTATTGATTTCACTAGTATTCTGCAGAAGATGAATCATCACTACTATAACATGCAGTGCGGCTACTGTCCATCTCTAATGTACATCTGTTACTGGGGATAGAGTTCTGTAATACGACACGCGTTACCAGTTATTAGCCCTCGCTTTCCTTTCTAACACAATGAACCTTGCAGATATTATCCTTCAGCCACTGCAGGGTTGCAGATTTGTGATATTATTCCAGACCCCACCCCAGCTGCATGATCTCCAGACTGAGCATCACCACCTTGTCCTAACTATTGTCCTCCCACCATTATATTATTATCATTATTATAATTGTTCTTTTATAACACGGTTAATACCAGAGATTGGTTTCTTAGTGTGGGGTTGAAACTTGTGTTGTGCTGCTTTGTATTGCTTCCCAGACAAGCGTGTTGCCCCTGATCTATCCCCACCCCTCCCCCCCAATCTCCAGGCAAGGATTGAGGATGTCTCCCCATGAATGTATGAACCCACCCGCGCTGAGTCTGGCTTACTTCTAAACTTCAGATTCCCCCGCCCCACACTTAAAAATGACCCATGTGTCTATATTGCTTCACACATTGCAACAGGTTCAGACTGAAAGATAGGGACAGCATACTTAAAACTCATAGATGGAAAAAATTAAACACTGAAGTAAGCATGTCTAAATACCTTGTAAAGAAGATGTGGTCTACTTGTCAAGTTCATTAATAGCATCATGATTTTTATTTTTTATTTTAATTGGTCATTTACAACGCACTTAATACCCAGAGGTTTCTAAGCGCGGACCCGGGGATCGAAACTGTATTTCTCCACATTGTCTTGCTTCCAAGGCGAGCGCTTTGCCCCTGAGCAAGCCTCCTGAGGATTCCTCTGTTATAATGTCATCATCCCAACTGATTCTGCCGGATCTGCAAGTATTGATATTAAAAAATAGAAATAGTGAGCTATCTGAGTGTGGAGTGAGGCACTCAGTGATATTTTGTTATGATGAGGAACCAGGAGCCTGACATGAGCACTCGTCACTTGACTAGTATCCGTTTGTGGTTGCCCAAAGGTGTGTTCCTCCCTCTTGTTGTGGGTAGGTTGAGGCTGTTGCATTGTCAGGCAGACAGGTAGCTGGGGACTGGGTGGTTCCTGCAGTACACTTCTTCTGGGGGGGCTCTGTCCATATTGAATGTAGACTATGTCTGTAAAAATGAAAGTATAACCCCCTGTAGTCTGAACTCCTTCGTGACTTCCAGCTGATAGCTCTTAAGACTCCAGAGGTTTCCTTAGGACTAATGAGTGACAGTAAGACAGATTGTCTGCATGCCCTTAGAGGAAACTCCTCCAAATGGTCTGAGTTGCAGGTATGAAGACTCTCTGTGAAGGGAACATATGTATTTGTGTCCTTGGAGTAAAGTGAGAGAAAGATCACACAAAGAAGGTGAAGGCAAAATCACGGTTCCAGTAAAAAGCCTGAGATTATCACTGTGACCCCATTCCATATGGACAAAAAGCCAAAGTATGCATGCCACTGGCTAGGATTACTTGATATGGCTTCCTTGGGTAACCCCTGTCAAGGCTTTCTGCAGATTCATTTGGGGATCCAACCCTGTATTTTGAGAAGATCTGCCATGTGCCCTATATTGGGGATCAACTCACTTTCAGTTAGGTTTGGGGTACTCATGTTCTGATACTGAGACATGGTAGGTTTTTAGAGCAGCCATAGACAAACACACATGTAACATTTGAGAACCTTACAATGCTGTGTACAAAAAGAAATGTTAAAAGGTCTTTTTTTACATTGTATTTTCCAAATCTCTCCAAAACACAATTTTGGGAAGCATATCTCAATATTCTACTTACATTTTGTTTAAATCGTTGGCGTCCTCCCAACCTTTACCTTCAATCAATTGGCCCATATTGCCTATATGTTGGCAACCAGAGTGTAAGACACAAGCAAAACAGTTGAACATACAGATACCAAGGAAAATCCTGGAAGAAAGGTTCCAATTGAGAAAACCATACTTACATACAAGACAGTATGATGGCCGTTTGAATTAAATCCTAGAAGAAACAGGACAGCTGAATGGAAGAGAAGAGTGGTGACATCACCATCACATCAAGCACGCTGATGAACATAGAAGAGATGCAGAGACAAGAGAATGAAGATTTTCTATCAGGCATCAAGAAAGTATCAAAGATAAGTGACGTCTTCGGATCAAGATGTAGAAACTTATGCTACAGAACTGATAAAGATGTCAAGTCATTTTACACGTTTACATATGCAAAGAAACGCAAGCAGACCAAATATTCTTGAGGTTAGCTTTATAGTGAAGCGATTGCGGCATGCGCCATTGTATAAATATATATATACATATAGGAGCGAGTAAAGAATGGATGTTTCCACTACCTATTATAGCAGAGCTGGACTAAAAAAGGGAGGGCTCTTTTCCAGTGTGTCGCAGTTAAAAACAATTGAATGAATTAACAGGAGTGAAACTTAAGAAAGCAATGCTGGGTGAGCCTAAGAAGCCAAGGTCGTATCAGGCTGGGTTGAACAGACATTGTATACAAATTGTGTGAAAGAACAAAACTCCTGTTCAGAAGACATGGACAAAAACACTAAAGACATCAGAGGTCTATTAGAAAATAGTATTTTAAATGCACCAGAAGCTCAATTTTGTGGTCTTCTGTCATGTGGAAGGATGAAGTTGGATGAACATGACGACCACACCTACGCACGAGGGAAGAGCGTGCCTTCACTCCTGTGAATTCTCCAGAGCAAGGGACATTTCCAAGTCCGAGTTTAAAGCCTTAAGTGACAGCAGACCACTGAGGTGTTGATAGATGATATGCTAATTGGTGGAAGCTATGGTTAAGACTAGCTCACCACCACCTGGAAGACCAGCCTTTGTGCTGCTAACATAGGTGGAAAAGTACTGATGGAGGTTAGAGTGCCAACCAATTGTAGGGGGCCACGTGATAAAGGGTCCTATAGTTTGTGTAACCAATGTGACGTGTATTTAGTGACGTTCATAGTGACCTGTTTGAGGGGAGGTCTTATTTGCTCCACCTGATGTTAAGATGCCTATCACTTTCTTTCACTTTCTTAGACTAGAATCGAACGTATACTTAGATGTTCCCTTAGAACCTTTCACAATAGCCACTAGGTTTTTGTAGTTTGCCACGTAGGATGACATTAGTAAATACGTAGGTTGAAGTTATCCATGACGAGTTTTTGTTATAAAAGAAAGCTTTTTTTCCATTGTACTCCCTGTGTTTGATAATTGATATTAAAACAGTTATCTTTGTGCCAATTACCTGAGTCATTTTGAATATTGATGTTTGAGTAACTTCTGCATCCCCATTCATCTCAAGGGTTTTGCTACATCGTCTTAAAGGGCTGGAGTCTCCCAGTTCACATTAAACGACAACAAAAAATATGATAACAATATGTGGACTCACATAGCATACATTCTGAATAGAAGGAAACACAACACACACACACACACACAAAAACAACAGTATGCTCTGATAATGTGTTCACATAAACTCTACGGTTGGAGTGCAGCACACTAAAAATGGAAACTACTTTGGAAAATAAGTAAGCATGTGCACTATGCTCAAATTCACAGTACCTGCAACAAGAACATACAATACTCAAGAGTAGGGCCATAGAGCACTACAGGTCACATGTTTGGACTGTTCATCTATAGAATGGTGAAAAAACTGAGGTGCTCATAGGTGGGGCGACGCCCAAGCCCTCTGGGTGCACCACAGCTTTTTGGCCTTTGGAACTTGGTCCTTTACCCCCGTTTTCGTCCGTAGTCAAGAATTTAGGATTGAAGGTTTTGGCCTCACTGTCCATGCAGGAGTAGGCTAGTGTTGTCTGCCAATCTATTCATTTTAAATTACGAACTCTCCGTAAGGTTCTGCCCTAGCTACCTTTAGCTCTTCCTCCTATGGTGGTATATTCTCTCACTAAGGGATCACTTGACTATTGCAATAGCCCTGTTTTTGGTCAAATGGTTTTTCCAACATTTACAGGTGGTTCAGAACTCGGCGGCCAGGCTGGCTGTTGGTGCAGCTTGCCGATCGTCATCTTCTCGAGTTTTGAACACCCTGCATTGGCTTCCGGTGGCGAAACAAGTCAAATTTAAGTCTTTGTGTTTGGTTCATCTGGCATTTAATGCTTCACGGTGTGAGTACTTGCAGGCCCAATTTAGACACTATATTCCATCTTGCCTTCTTTTATCTTCAACTTCTCTTCAGATTGTAGTGCCTATATTTAAACTTTCTCTAATGGGTGGGCGCTCATTTTCAGTTGCTCTGGCACTGCTTTGGAATTCCACTCCATTGTCTCTTTGTGAGATTTCTGATCAGCTGTCTTTTTTCTGCTTAAATCTATTTTACTGTTCTGGTGCTGTCCAGTGTTTAGTAGTTTGCCTTTAGCACCATGTTGCCCTTGCTGTTGAAGGTGTTCTAAAAAAATGTGGATAACATAACATAACGTAACATAACATAACATAGAACAAACTGTGAAATAGACACACACACGATGTGTTTGGCTTGAAATTAGGCATAGACAATACATTTGAAATATTCACATGTACAAAGCATATGCCCAAAATACTGAGCCTACAAACTCTAAACACACACCACCCCAACTTACGTAAGGCACACACACATACTGGTGCATGCTAGACATGCATGCACACAGGCACATTCTAGAGATGCATGCACATACACACATCTCAATGACTCACATTCCCCACATAGACTACGCATAGCAGCCCTAAAACACACACACCCACACAACAATACATGTGGCACATCTGTATGCACATCAAATACTTTTGGAATGCAATTATTTACAGCAAAAACTGACAATATGCATGGAATATAAGCACAGACAATACTTTTGATATGTTGATGGGCACAAACTAAACACAATATGCTACAAATGTATGTAAGCACAGAACATATGCTTAGAATATGCATATGTACCAAAAATGCACTCTAAATGAACATGCATATACACTCATACCCAACACACATACCTTCTTCGCCGCCAGACAACATTCTCACACCCCACAGACAAATACACTATGTATAGACTACTCAAAGGTATTGGATACAGTGAGACACACATACACACACACACAAACAGAAACACACACACACTTGCATACACATACACACACGTCCACACTGACAACATCAGAAGTAACAGGCAACACAATTGGTAATGTCAATGTTAAATTAAAAACACTAAGCTCAAAATTGAAACAAGGAGATGAAGAAGTTGATCAAAAACATAAGAAGAAGTAGGAATAATATGAGAGAGGGAAAACGAGGAGACAGGACAAAAGAAAGAGAGAATGTGGAGGTGGCAGAGTATTGAGAGACCTGGAGGAAAATAGAATGGATAGGTGCAATGAGAGCAATAGATAAAGAAGGTAAAATTGGGCACAGATAGAGAAGAGATAGAACTGAATGGAGATACATGTGGGAGAGAAGAGAGAAAAGATAGAGAAGAATGATGTAACTGGAGAAAGAGGAGGGTGGTCCTCCTCAATCCAGCTTAAATAAAAATGCCCTGACTTTCAAATGACTCGAAGTTCCTCTCTTCACAAACCCTACTTCAAATATTCTCTTAGCATTTTAAGAGTGGTCTCACAAGAACTTAAAAAGGAAAATAATGCCTGCAGCCTTGAGGGGGCTGACCTCACCTGAAGGTCCCTAAATAGTGTTTTACATTTTTTAATAAACATATTGTGTTAGAAATCAACCAGACTCAGAGAACATGTGTGGTTCTATGCGTCGGCTGAATTCTTTAGAAATGTGCTCTTTTAAAATCGTTATTGTTTGGCAGAAAAGGACAGTAACACACAGGTTTGTAGACATTTCATTCTTTTATTATGGCAGATGAGTCCACAGGGGGATTTTAAAGATGATGACGGGCCACGACTAAGATGCTATAAGTCGAAGGAAGGCATTCTCTGCCTCACAGGGCAGCTGAATAGCACCAGAATCCCTCTAAAATATTCCTCCAACACTCCTGGGCTCTCCAAGAGATCTTTGCAATGCATCATGCACGTTGGCCAACCTTAAAACCAAACAACTGGAGGTTGGAACATCCATCTCCTCCACTTTCAAAGAAATGCTTGTGTGAAAAACCCAGCCAACACCATTGCCTGCCTCGCCCCTCCATCACACGGAAATGGAATCCAGCACTACAAAGCCCCTGCATAAAGTACATTCATATGTGTATGCATGTAATGAATTCGTGGCACTGCTTGCATGGCAATAATACGGTCTGAGATCACTGGTGGACTGGGAACCATAGGAGGCCCTGGAAAGAATTTTCAAAGTGGCCCCATGTTACACATTTTCAGCAAGCCCAACCCTTTTCCTATGGGGAAATTTAGAAAAACAATAGAACACCACACAAAAGAGGCCCAGGGTGCAGAGGCCTACTGAGAAATCTCCAGCGTTCAATATAGGCCAGTCCACCCCTGCCTGAGCTCTCCTGCCACCTAGTGCTGTAATGACAGATGTTATTATTACCCACTGCAGGGGTGCCCAATGTACCAACCTCAGAGTCATGAGGGCAGGTATTTAGCATGTGACCTTTCGACCTGAACATCTCAAGTATATATCATGAACACTTGCTTGACTGTGGTATACACTATTCTACGCAATTGCAATAATATTGCAACATACCCCTTGCCACACTCGCCCCCAAAGGCTGTCACCATCCGACATAAAATACCCATGTGCCATCTGAAATAGCACCCATGGGATGGTTACTGCAGGTGCACCAAACGCTTCAATGCAGAAGATGCTGTGATATGATATGTTATTTATAACGCACTTACTACCCAGAGGTTTCTAAGCACGGATACGGGATCGAACTTGTGGTGCTGTGTGACCTCTTGGTTCCAAGGTGAGGACGTTGCCCCTGAGCTATCCTCCCGAGACACAGTCGTGGGAGCAAATGGGAAGATGTTCAAGTGTTCCTCTAAGAGAGAGACAAGGGTGATGGCTTATAGGAATGGGTAAATGCATGATTCATGAGAATGGCATTATAGGGTGGGGAGGCAATAAGGTGTTTTCTTTTCTCCAGATGGACCAGCATTCTACATAGGCTGCAATGTTTTATAAAAGGATTAGAGGAGCAAGACAATGTGCATGCTTGAGTAACAGGTGTTGGCGTTGGCATTGATAGGGGGGATGAGAGGGCTATATCCCCTGGTCTTTAGGTTGTAGCCCCAGATAGAAGATCAGGGGTTACAACCAAAAAGGCTATGTAGCCCCGGGTAACGACAGTCCCGACATTAGCCCTGCCCCGCATCTTTTCCTAGCAGCACCCCTGCTAACAGGAGAAGCGTGTATGGGGACTCCATGATGTTTTAGGAGCAGTACTAAGGGTGCGGGGGTCTTGACACATTTAGTGAGGTCTGGGTGTTAAAGCGTAACTGAAGACTGTACATGTAAAGAGCATATTTGCAAGCCAGGTGAAGATATGGTATGCATTGTCTGTTTCTAAGGCGATGAGCACAGGAATCGGCATGAATTAAAATGTGACAGTCGGATTATGTTTGCAGTTTAGCTGATCTGGATTACATTTTCTTGGAGTTTGCATTGCATTATCGGTTTGGTTGTTCATTGTGACAGTGTCTCAGTTGGTTTGTTTATTTTTGGATATGGGTTTGCATGCACAGTATGTGGCCTGGTTATATTTTCTTTTGTGCAAGCATGAGTTTGCATTGCTCTGAGATGCTGGATATGGCCTTCTTTGTTTGTTGGCTAGATACGTTTGGTTTGGATCTAAGATTGCATGTTCTTTGACTAGTCCGATTTGGGTTGGCTGCAAGTTTTCAAACGTCTTGCCGAATCTGTTTTTTGGGAACCAGGTTTGAATCCATTGTTAGCTGGCCTTGCAAGCGTATGATCTGGTCTGGTTTGGATATCAGATTGCATAGCAGTTGTGGCAAACCAATCAAGCCCTTTAGTTGGTGGGTGTTGGGTGGAACCAGATGTTGCATGATCCTATCTTGCCAGGTTGCTAATGATAGTGCCCAGAGTTATTTATTTAAGAATAGAACTAACTTTGTATTTGCACACGGTGACGCATATGGTGAACTAACATGTACTATAATAATCGTAACCAATGAAGCAAGTGATCTTGCAACATACGGCCAATGCAGTAAGCATGTAAATATGTCTTATGCCAGGGGAGCTATGCCAGGGGGGCTATGTCTTTAACAGCAGTTCACGTCTCAGGAGAATCTACATCATGCGATCCTATTTGCAGACTTTAGACTTTTCCTCTGCTGAATTGGTTCCCATCAGCGTTCTTCTGGGCTATCTCCCTTGAGGGTCCTACTCTGCGGCCCTGCTTGGCGGATGGTGCAAGATGGCGACAAAAGGGTGTGACTCTTGGCAGCAATGGTTCTCCATTTAGTAAACAGGATCCTTGTCAGTCTGCACATTGCACATGTCTTTAGATCGAAATATGTTATATTGAATGAATGTATATCGAAAAACTTTTTTTTATAGTGAATGCACTTCTTTTGGGGTGAGGGATCCCCCACCAAACCCCCGTTTCCCAACCCTAAAAACCTACACCGTCTGTTTCCCGAAAATATTTAACCCTTCACCCCACCCCTAAATGTATTCACTATAAAATATTTCACTATAAAAGTTTTATTATATAATCATTCAATATAAAATATTTCGATAAAAAGACTGCATACCATTGCCACCAAGGCATGGGTGGGGGCGGGGGGCCTTGTCACAGAGGTTACCTTCTTGGAAAATGATGGCACTTAAGGAAAGAGGCTTTTTTTAAGTCTTCGGGCATCCTACGCGAGTGACCTACGCAGTACTAGCACAGAGACTCTACTATTAGACTCTACTATTTATGGGAGGCCATGGTTGGAAAGCAGTTAATAGGCCCAATAACATTTGTAAATTCTTTCAAATATGCTGCTCTCGGTCACTCGGGCTGAGTGCCCCGCCTTCCAACTTTGCAGGCAGACAGAAAGCCTAGTGGAAACAGGCATGTGCATTTTGTCATTGTATCAAGACGGACATCCTTCTTGTGGAAGGCTGACCCTCTTAGCATTCTGTCCCACCCTCTTTGTGGAAAGCATGGTCGAGCTGTGCAGTCTATCAGGGTTCCAGTGCGTCGACTGTAGGCATCACCCCGGAAAGTGCACTCTCTGTGCCAAGAAATTCCTAGAAGAGTATTTGCCTAAGTAATAAGGAGTCACTTTGAGTAACGCTATCCTGCAAAAGCCAAGAGGACATATGCTGAGTGTTGTAAGCAGGTAAATTGGAAGGAAAACATGCAGAAATTCAGAAGGCCATTGCAAGGTACTCATTGCTTGGGACTCAGGCCTTTTATAAGTATTTTTTCTCCAAAAAAGTAGCAGGTGCCCCTCTCTAGAAAGAACATGGCATGATAACGTGTTCTGTGTTTTTTTACCACATTGAGAGTCTGCAGCCATCGATTTTTGGTCACTGTACCTTTCACAGATGGGAAATACCCATTTGCATATCAGTCTTTGTCCTGCCCACATGGGCAGTCCAGCACCAAAATGCTACGGCAATTCCCTTCTGAACAAGAGTACCAACAGCAACCCCATACATGTGTTTCAGCCTTGTTGGGCCTCGTCAGTGAGGTGGAGCTGTGCCTCTCTGAGCACAGTGAGCAGGGAGTCCACGTATGGGCACCCCCAGGTAATTTAGGGTGACCAACTCCAAGTTCCTTGCACTTTTGCTTTCAAAAAGGTAGCAGGCCCCTCTCTAGAAAGAACATGGAATGTTAAACTGTTCTGTGGTTTTTTCTCACTTTGAGAGTCCTCAGCCATCACTTGTTGGTCACTGTACCTTTCACTGGTGGGAAATAACCATTTGCATATCAGTCTTTGTCCTGCCCACAGAAGTTATTGCCTTTTGGTGAAGCATAAACGGTGTATCTTCCAATTTGAGTGTATGTCTATTGCTCGAAAAAACTGCTCACATCCTTTTGGTACTTTTTTTGCTCACATTTTTAACCACTAAATCTGGGGATGACCCACCTTCCTCTGCAGCTCCTCACACTTTCTCTTCCCACTCCCTAATCCCTTCCACACGGATATTGACTTACTACAACCCACCATCTACATTTTAGTGGTAAAATTCGAGCCAAAAAAACGGAGCAAAATAAATTCGAGCAGTTTTGGGTTTAGCAATAGAATCACTGGCCCCAATTTCTAACTAGAGCAGACCTCATCCAGGAACCCGCGTTGCAGATATTACAAATCCAGAGAGATGTGCCCTCTCAAATGTAAAGCTTGCCACTCGTATTTACAGGTGCACGCAACACCCTGCCTCCAATTTGCCTGGGCATAGCAGATAGCACAAACTTTGTCAGAGCTTGGCCCAGTTCCAGAAGACCGCCTCAAACTTTTGACTTGCAACGAGGAAAATTGAACGGAATAATGTAAGCAGTGAATGAAGCCTTCAGCAGCAGGTCTATTTCTGGGGGCCCGCATCTCTCAGCATTTGGAGCCCTGTCTGCCAATCGACAGCTGCTGCTGTGTGCAGGCATTTGGGCTATTTGTCAACAGATGACAATATACATATTTATTTTTTTCTTTGGAAAAAAAAAGAAACCCTATCAAGGCTCCAAAACGTAGCTTTGTGAAGAGTCGTGGGCGGATGCTGTTGAGCAGCTTTCCGAGGTCATGGTTTTGATTTTTAATATTGCATTTTAAGTCTCTAAATGTTAAATCAATTAAGACTTTGCTTCTCTGTTTCAGATAAGAATCTCCTACTCCCTTATCCCAGTAACCCCGATATCGTCCCTCTACTGTCCTACTGCGTCCTCCTTCCCTAGTGCATCTTCTAACCTCAATCTATTTCTGCCTATATATGCTCTGCCTTTCCTTAACACTCCTTCAACCTTCCACTCTCATAGTCTCTTATTCCAGCTATTCGACTTCTCACTCCTTCTCTCCTCCCTCCATCCAACTCCCCACTCTCTTTTCTCCCTGTACATAACGTAATTTCTCTGTCCCACCTACTTTCCTTCTATCCTCCATCCTGTCTCCTCTTGCTCTCTCCATCACTGCTGTTCACTTCTGGGATGATGATATCCCTTACGTGAAGCACCATTTTAGCAAAATCCCTCTGGCAAACACACTTCATGAAAACTACTTTACTACTCTTAATGGATCTATTGGCTTTCTAGAGGCTTCACTCAAAATGGCCGGCATTGCCAGAGAAAGTGCATTGACTCCCTCTCTCTCTCTCTCTCGCTCTCTCTCTGTCTCTCTCTCTCTCTCTCTCTCATTCTCTCTCTCTCTCTCTCTCTTTTCCTCTCTCTTTCTCTCCCTACCCCGCTTTCTCTCTATCTCCCCTCCCTTTTATTCTTCCCATTCTTTTTCATAGCCCTCATTCCTTATACCACACAACCTACATTCTCCTCTTCTGTTCCAGTCTCTTCTGATCCATCCTATATATTAGTGGCCCTAGGGTTTCATGATCCACTACTCTCTTCTTTCCTCCTCCCTGCTTCTCTTAAGGTTTCCTCCCTTCTCTTCCTGATTTCCAAACACTCCTCTTCTTGCCATGCATCATGCTCTGTGAATTACTCAGCGTGACGCCAAGAAGGTAGCAAGACGTTCCTCCTGGCTACACTGCATGGCAAGTAAGGAGGCACGCTTGTGATGTGAGGTCGGGTGAAAAGGGGGAGGAATGAGACCGGTTAGTACAGTTGCCTTATCCTTCCGGTTTTATCCCTGTCCCCTCCCAGTAAACAATGTGATAGCACAGGAAAAAAACCTAGGCTGACTTTCTCGCCTTGATGAAATGCCAGCGCCGACAGGTCGGATAAACTGGCCGAATTTCATTGTCAAGAGACGAGATGCCTCAAATAAATGTCCACGAGGGGAGCAAGAGTACAACACTAGGGGATGAGAAGTAGTGTATAGGAGCAGTTTGGGGAGTCCAGAAGTTCAGCCGGAGACTCACAGGAGGACCCAGAGTGCAGCAGTGCAAGAGACTCAGTACAGGATCCAGGAGAGGATGTAGGACACAAGAGAGAGAGAAGATTGCAGAGAGTTACTTCAATGGATGCTATTCCTGAGGAAGCAGAGGAGGTGGAACATGCAAGGCAGGAATGGTTGAGGAGAACTTTAAGAACTGTGTGGCCAGAGATGGACTGGTCAGGTCCCAAGGCAAAGATGGACAAAAAACCCAAACATGACAATGAGACCCTGAACAGGGTCTATATCCTGAATGCCACAACAGATGGACTATCCACGGGACAGTCCTGGAAATGTGAACTATTGGGTCGAAGTGCCTATCATTACCGACAGGCGAGAGGACTATCAGGTACACAAGGAAAAGAGGCAATCTTAGGACAGACTCAAGAGGTCAAACAAAACATCAGTGGCATCAGGAGAAACTCCACCCAAAACAAACAAAGCCAGAGGCAATGGCTTATAAGCCCGGTGGTAAGGGCAGTAGTTGCTTTTATTTCCATTTTCGCCACGTTCTGTGAGCAGCGGAGAACACCATTGATGGATCGGCCATAGTGTGTGATGATGTCACTGACCACTAGTTAGTCTGCCGGGCACCCATGTAAACAGAAATGCGGGTAGAGGTAGGATAGCCCTTTGCCTAACAAGACCCTGTCAGTCCATGACACCAGTCCCATGCTCTGTGCTCTTCTCTCTTACACTATGATTATGTGCAGAATTGCTGGGATAAGATTTTGATAAGATTTTGATAGCAAGTGCACTGATGGTCCCTGATTACCAAAAGGCCATTGAAATCTTAACGATACAATACAATTGCTTACAGACACGTTATAAATGACTCATCATATCATATCATATTATATCATAGCATATCTGTCATCACTATTACATTGACACATAGGCATCTGAGAATGAATGTAGCACCGACACAAGTAAAATCTATTGAGTTATGTCTATCTGTGACAGCAGGGCCATGTTCAGGGTTTGTGGGGCTTGTGACACAGGCACTGTTGCCCTCACCCAAACTAAGACATTAGGGATTTCAGCACCATGAATCTCAGTTCGCCACCTTCCCCCTTCAACCCCACCATCCTCCTTATCAGAAGTAGTATCTCGAAATACTCACTTGGCTATGATAGGAATAGTCATCAGAATGCTTTAAGAGTCCCCTGACTGCCTTCATGGGTGCTAAAATCAGAATACTGAATATGCCACGTTTCTTGGGCTTCCTTAGCAGTCCAGGATGAGGTCATTTGTGTTCCAGCACATGTACAGGAAACATATTGACACAGGTAGCCACTTGAAGGGTATACAGGCAGTGACACAACACAGATGAGTAGCCATTAGAAAAGGAAGACCTACACCACCACAGGTAGAGAGCTCAGAATAAACCTCACAGAGAAAGTAGATATATAGGAGCATTTACTTTGATGTATGGTTTTGGAAGCCATCAGCACGGTGCATGCCCCATAGCGGGGAATGCAGAACATAGATTGGGATCCAGAGGATTACACGCAATGGGAATGTACCTGTAGACCTATCACAGATGCAGAACACAGATTAGCAGCCTCACAGAATATACACATGTGGAATTATGCACCTGGAAGAGATAAGGTGGGCGAGAGGCACGAGGGTTCTGGCTTGGATCCCTCACATCAGGACTTGACTAATAAACTTCTGATTCAGTCGGCATTTGAGGGCCCAGGTACTATCCGAAGACAAATTATTGAAGTTCGGAAAAGTTGTTATTGGGAGCATGTGGAAAATTAACTTTTGGAACTGCCTTCCTTTAACCGTAAACTTCAGACCTACTATGATGTGAAGTCCTCAGGGTCATTTGAATGATATCTAGATTTCATGATCTTTCCTGAGACAATGGGCCTCATTACGAGACTGGCGGTAACCGCCGGTTGTTCCGGCTCGGTTACCGCCAGACTCATTTTACCATTCCGCCTCCGTGATTCCTGGAATTACTGGGGCATTACAACCCCAGTGACCCGGGAATTCCGGAGGCGGAATTCGGTAAATCCCCATTCCCATTGAGTCCAAGAGGACTCAATGGGAATGGGGAGCATGGAAACACCGGCACCATCTTGTGATGGTGCCGGTGTTTCCACGTCCGCCTGCAGGCGGGCGGTGTTAAACCCGCCAGGTCAGACCTGGCGGGAATGACACCTCCGCCTGCAGGACTCGAGATCACCCGGTATGGAAACAACGGTGGCGGCGGGTTTACGGCCACCGTTGTTTCCATACCGGGTGACCTTAAATGAGGCACAATGTCTTGGTTTACTACCTCTAGGTTGGGCAAACTCCCATTTCAGTCATTTGTGGAGAAATGTCTTGGCCTGGAGTCCCAGGTTTGTTTGTGTCCTTATCAGAGTGTCAGCCAGGGGACAATAGTACATTTTTAGTTCTGTTTTTTTTTGGTGAGGCTGTAAGTGCTACCTATAGGCTGAAACTATTTTGAAGGGAGTGAAGCTAGAAGAGAGATTTGATGGGAGGAGGGTCAAACGGTCTGTCGGTGTTGTTTTGGCTATTTGCCCATCCACTGACAACCCATAGCCTTTCCCACTCATTACCTCCCATCCCTGCCCAAAACATATCCCCCTAGTAACGGGATACACCAATTTGTTAGAATACCAACCCGAACGAATGCCCTTTTATGGCATTGTGTTACCTCTATTATGCTGCAAAAGGTTATGTGTGTTGGTATTAAGCATATAAAAAGGGGGGAGTGAGGTGGTAGGTGAGGGCGGGTGCAGGGGTCGCCCTCCACATTAAGCAGTAACAAAAACAGTAAAAAAAAACTTGCCAAAATGGAATTCAACCATGTTAATTCAACCAAATATCATGGATCCAAAATAACATCAAACGCTGCTTCATGACGAGCTTTCCAGTGTTATTTCAGAGAAGTCTACTGAGAGGTAAAGGCGTAATTTCTGCTGTAAATGTGCTACTGTTGTACTATAAATACCCTAGCCTAGTGTTTATAGGCAGTATGTGTGGTGTCATTGCATCTGATCTCCTGTTTACAGCAAGCATTGGCGAATCCAACACTTTTAGCTTGTGTAAAGGTTGTAGCTAGGTTTAACATGGGTAATTTTTTGATTACAGGGACTAGCTTTAATCTGGGAAGAAGTGTAATACAGAAGAACTGTATAAGGAAGCTGTTTACCCCTACCTTATCACTTATCACTAAGTTGTGTGCATATTAAACCCTGTATCACAGCTTACCAAATTGTAAGCCGGAAATATGATAGTGAGTATATGAAAAATGATTTTATTTAGTTGATTAGAACCACAAATTTCATACACAAAACTATATAAAAATACAATATAAAAACACTTATTGAGACTGGGGTTTAGTACTAAGTGACTTGATCAAAATTTGTCACAGGAATGAACAAACATTATTGATCTGTAATTATCCCACGGTAACTTGGGTCCACTTACAGCCTATACCTCAATGTATATTGTAATACAGATCAGACTATTTCGTCAAATTGTCAGTTCAATTAAATTCAAGTGGGAAACACAAAACCTCAAACAGAAGAATCATGTGCTGGTCATCACGTGTTTCGGCCCCTTTCTCGTGATGTGTCTTCTCCCACACGCTAACCTAATTGATTACTGGGCCTTCATCAGGACGTGAAGATTACTTTATCAAGGACCTTAATCAGTTGTGACCCCCATGGAAATGAGCAGATGGGGGAAAAACGCTTTGCGAGAAAGGGGCCGACACATGTGTAGACCAGCACACGGCTCTTCTGTTTGAGTTTTTTGGGTTTACCACTTCACTTTAGTTGAACTGGTAATTTGACAAAATAGTCTGATCCGTATTGTGATATACAATGTGGACCCGTGTTACTGTGGTATTATTACGGATCAATAATGTTTGTTCATTCCTGTAACAAATTTTGATAAAGTCACTTAGTACTATCCCCATTCACAATATGTGTTTTTATATTATTTTATCTAGGCTGTAGCTAGGCACTTGCCTAGGTGACTGCCATTAAATTCCCAGGTACTTGCAACATGTTCCAGATATTGCTATCTTCTGCACCATTACGGCATTGCCTAGCAAAAGGCTGTTTCATGCCCACCCAAAAGTCCAAATGATTGGATCTTTCAATGCTTGTGTATTGTTTTGTCTGCCCTGCCTGCCCCTTTTGGCAAGATGGCTTAAGCCTGTAATTGCAGCCAGATAAGGAATGTTCAGGAGGCCCTGATTTGTTATCTACTCCAAGACAGTTGCAAATATTATGAAGAGGGCTTGGAGAAGTAGAGGTAAGTTGCCCAGTGATAGATGGTAGAAAGGTACTTCTGTAAAGGTGGCAACCTTTTGTGGAACTGTTAAGTCACGTATAAAGAGATGCTTTAGTTCCAGCTTCTTTCATTCTTGCTGATGTATAGTGAGTTTTATTTTGTTTTTATGAAGCACTGTTTTTCTTTGGTTACTGCCTAGTTATGATGGTGCTTTTGTGCTCCAACTAAAGCATGATTTTCTTGTTGTACCACAGTGATCACAAGTATGACTCAATAACTACCGTCTGTTCTACCTGTACGTACTGTTTCCTCCGTGACTGTATTGACTATAGTGTACAACGCTGTATTGCATTTCCATGTAACATAATCTAGCGCTGCGATAACTCCGGGTCTGGCCTCTGTCAACAAATGAAATAAATGGTATAGGATGGATTGAAGAGATTGAAATGTAGGTATCAACAACGGCTTGTCAGGGGCATCAGAGCCTTAACAGTGTATTTTATATCATGAAATGTGTTATTTATGCCTTGTAAAAAATGAATGTGCACTGACTTCTTTGTTTGTGGCAGGCAGGTAGGGAACCATCCTAGGCTGAGGACCGGGACATGTGACACGTTTGACCTAGCATAAAGACGCCTCTATTGGCAATGGGGAAATAAATAATGCAATCATGGTCACTTGTAGGCCTAGCTTATTTTAAGAAATTAATTTATGTCGTCTTGTATAGCTCCCTTCTGGAACTTTTTGGGACCTCTCTGCACTTGGCTCTGTGAAGAAAAGGGGGATCATTAGTGAACAGTGTGAGAGACAGAAGCAAACATGTGGTGGTGATGGGTGTAGCTCGGAAGTACCCCGTTTGTCTGTGCCAATCTCCTTTTCATGGGTTTGGCAGAAGAAATTTGGGATTAATGTTATCCATAGTGAAGAGATCAAGATTTGATCAACTACAACGCCTTGGTTGTGGTTAGTCGCTGATGTGGGAGAGTGTGATAGGGCTAAAGAGGAGTGCTTAGTTATAGTTTAATTAGTGTTCACGTGCTACTGGCTAGGCCTGTGGCGGCCCGTCTGTGGGGCACATGATGTGTGTAGTTTAAGGTGGAAGGAGATTTTAGAGGGAAGTTGGTTAATGAAGGGAAAAGGACAGTAGGCTTAACAAGGCAAGCAACCTGTCCCTATGAACTACTATCACTATCCTCTTGCAGATAGGCAACATTCCACTAGCTCACATTGCCGCTGTCAATCTCCCTCTCTATATCTCTCTCTCTCCCCCTCTCTCTATCTGTCTCTCTCTCCCCCCCTCCCTATTTCTCTCTATCTCTCTCACTGTATCTCTGTCAAATAAATGGTGGCCCATGTCCAATGAAACAAGCATTTGTGAGTTGGCAGATGAGGTGGGATAGGGACAGTGTGGACACTCCACTCATTAGCATAAGTTTCAAGCTAAGGCTTATGGGAGGCAAACACTTTTGGTACATAGAATAGGCTGCTAGAAATTTGAGTACCAGAGTCACCATTTCACCTTCCATAGAATGCTGCTTTGCAGTCTTAGGTATGCCTAAAACCTCATTTTAAACACGGTGCTGTGCTCGGTGACCTGCTAGGACTTTCGCCCTTTGGAGTCAGGTTACAGAAACTTTGGCACCAGTGCAAGTGCACAATGGCACAGTATTAGCACTAGGGAAAAGTTTGCCTTATTTTTAAAAACATTGGGAAATATTTGAAAACCATTGCACCACAAGTGCAGTTTGGCATGTTACGCGCAGTTGGGCCACAATTGCCCTAGTCCACAAAACACAAATGTTCACTGCATTCTTCCACCATGGCAAAGTTTGCCCTAGTGCTAATACTGAATGGTTTTAGAACTAGGGCAACATTTGCCCTAGTGCAAACATGCATCCAAAATGTTTTTTTTTTATACCATGCCAAACTACACTTGTCTTGGTGAAATGGTTTTTGAATATGTCCCAGTGTTTTTAAAAATAGGTCAAACTTTGCCCTACTGACAATACTCTGCAACTTTGCACTTGCATTGGTTCAAAATTGCTGTAATCTGGCCCCTGATGCGCCTTGTGGAGGACGCCCAGTGCAGAAGAAAAGTGTGCGACAGAACCATGCGTGGGCCATGTACATGTCGAGTCACAAGCACGAGGAAAAACGCCCATTTGCCAATTTATTTCATTTTTTTTATTTTCCAAGAGGTATGATGTAAAAGGTGACTTTTATTGCATAATCCTCGAAAAATTCATTAATGTCCCAGCGCAGGAAATGGCAACGTATTGGGCATGAAGCCCTTTCTCAAGCCAATACACTAAAATAAAAAAAATAAAAAAGAAGAACAAAATGACATGAACAGTATACATAAATATTTCACACAATATTAGCAGTACAACGGATGCGCCACAATGCCGGCTTTACCACCAATGACTAACTCACCATCAAAGTCCGGCGTTTGGACCAGGGGTGGATTGACCTAAAGGGAACTGTGGAGATTTCCCAGTGGGCCTCTGCACCCTTGGCCTCTTTTGTGTGGTATTTCCATATTTTCTCATAGGAAAAGCATTGAGCCTGCTGAAAATGTGTCATATGGGGCCACTTTGAACTTTATTTCCAGGGCCTCTTTTGGTCCCCAGTCCACCCCTGGTTCAGACCCGCAATGTGAAGAATGAACCCGCTCAGATCGGGCAAAATGCAGACACTGCTTTATATTTAAATAGGCACAACTACAAGTAGTGCCTGAAAATGCAACAAAATACCAGCAAGCGTTCAACCAGCGCAGGCACAATGGGTAGCGGGGAGACCAGAGTCAGAACGGAGGTCATGCACTGGATGCTGGGCTTTCAGAGTGATTCTGTCACGCGCTTTTGCTGCACAGTATTCTGTTCTTCTAGAGGCCACGCACTGCAATTTAAATGTCGCTCTTCCTTGGGTATTGCCAGCAGAGCGAACGGTGGATTATCTTACATGTAGCAGTGAAGCCGTGTGACGCCTCTATTGTGTCGGCTGTGAAAAGTCACTTTTCAGCAGTGCAAAGTCACCTTGAAAAGTGCAAAAAAAATCTATGAATCGGGCTCTCAACGCTTTCCTCACAATGGATGGGCTAATGGTCTGCAGGGATTGGGCTCTTTTGGCGAGCATGACACATGTCTTCAGGCCTGGAATGTTCGACTTGCAGATGCAGTATATGAAAGGTGTTACAGGTGTGGTCCCAGGGTAGGGTGATCACATGCTTTTTACAATACAAAGTAGGGCAAGACAATAGTAACGCACTGCAAAACACACCACACAGTCCCTCACACAACAGCACACGATGGACACAGACCGAATACCACACCAACAAGCTCAGCGAACAGCATTAACCGAACTGAAGCTGCCAACAGAACATCACAGCTTCTTGCTCCTCTCCAAACTTTGTCCTACTAACACGTCCCAACTCACCCCCCCCCTTTTCTTTCAGATACGCTGGAGAGCCAGGGGATCACTCCAGTGGTGATAGTGCGCACTACAAATATCCTTTAACATTAACAATATGTTATGTTATGTTACTTGGCATTTGTATAGCGCCTTATGTATCATTGGTATGATCTCAAAACGCTGGTAATTTGAATGCCCTCGGGAACTGTAGTTCAAGTCAGTAGAGAGAGAGAGTGTCGTACAGTGCGTGAGTGCACCAAATTCGTCTGATATGTGTGCAGCTGGTGTAGTTGTTGGATGATAGCTGCTTCCTAGCGGTAGGTATGGTGCCGAGGAAATTAGTGGATGTGTTCAGTCTGGTGGGTGGACACCTAGACTGGGTTCTCGCTGCATTAGGCCTGAGGGACACCTATGTGAACAGCTAGCCAGAATGTGCTCAGCTAGCTGTGTTTTATTAGGATGATGAGGTGATCATGGAGTCGTGTTTATATGTGTACAGCTAGGCCGAATTAACAGGGGTATAGGTGTGTTCTGGTTGAATGATGGTGTACAGTAGAGAGTAGTCATAGTGGTGTGATATGGTGGCTATCAGTATAAGCGCCTGAAACCAGGCACGTGAGAAGGACAGTGGGGATATACAATGCGATTTACAGATATATAACGACAGGATGGATACATCTATATATGGGATACATATATACATAGGCAGATATATATAGGTAGATATATTGGGAATACAGATATATGGCAACATCATGGTGAACAGGTGTTAACTGCATCCACAACATCCGCACCATCCTCAACATCTGCACTATCTGCACCATCCACACCATCCGCGCCACCCATAACATCCGCACCATCGATAACATCCAAACAATCTGTAACATCCGCACCATCCGTAACAACCGCATCATCCGTAACTTCCGCACCATCCGCATCATCCACACAATTCGCACCATCCACACCATCTGTAACATCCGCACCATCCATAACATCCGCACCATCCGTAACATCCGCACCATCCGTAACATCCGCAAAATAACTGGAACTTTGCAAGGAAACCTTGTGTCTAGTCTGTTTGTTGGCCCGTCTTGTGCACAGATGATTCTGTGGGATTTTTGCGGACCCTGCCAAAGTTTGACGTGTTCCTCCTGCAGCGCTGGTTGCTCCCAGAATGTGCCGAGCATGTTCACAGGTGGCAGACCTGGCAGAATGGTGAACTTTTCTTGGGAGTATGAAAGGGTGCATTTTCTATTTTTTTCTCAAATAACTTGCGTTGAAATTCTTGATAGCTACTCATTCGTCACACTTTGAATTGGGGACCTTTTTCAGATGGATGTTGATTTGTGAATTGGAAATCAATACTTTTTCTTCAAATTAATATTTTTTTGCAACAACTTATTGTCATGAATCAATCATCTTTACTTAGAAAATTGATTTGTGTTTTTCAATATTGAATTCGTTTTTGCTATTTTTATCTGAGTATGTCTGTGGGCAGGTTATATTATCCCTGGAGCCTTCAGTAAGTGTATTGCTGTTATCTGTCCATGATGTATGCCATTTGATAAGCTTTCTACAGGGTATTACGTGCCAAGGTGCTCCACATTTGATATGTGTCAAGTGGTTGTTGTTGGTGTTACACTCATTGCTCTTCTCCTTGTGTTTCATTTAAAAATCCTTTGTTAAGTGTTCCTCTTCAAAGTCCTACACTTGCACTGCACTGGTACATGGTGTTTGAAGGCTGGACACACTGGTACATGGTGTTTGAAGGCTAGACACAAGTCCTGTCCTACGTTTGCTTGTGTGCTTTAAGGCAAGTGTAACAGGCCAAGAACAGCAAAAAAGCTTTTGCAGTCCAGCCTCCCTGCAATTTGTATTTATTCTTTTCATATTGTTCGTAGCAAAGAGAGCATTGACAACAAGCTCTGTACATGAGCATGTACGGCAGACTGCGCAGTCACAAGGCAGGGTGCTTTACATCATTAGTACCCGGTGGGTGCACGGTTTTGGACCCCCAGCAAATGAGGAGGCTCAGAACGGGGGCTTTACCACATGGTAAAACACATACTCCGACCCTCTTTGGAACAGGAGGTCACCATCTTCTCCCTCCGTACCTTCGCTGAGTGCTCCCTTGTGCCACAGAGTCCCCATCACTCCACCCCCCCACTTTTCCATATGTTTAGCCTGCCCCCACCCCCACCCTACTTACCTGCCGCTGTTATGTCCTTCGCCTCTGCTTGTAAAAGTAGTGTTCCTGGTGCTTCCCCAGCATGCAAAAGGCCCATGGAAAGGAAGAAGAGACTATGTGTAGCTCCCTTCTCCATGATCCATGGAGGCCATCTTTTTTAGTCATTTTTTTAAGTTGAGAAACAGCAAACACGTTGTTTGTCAACTTTAAAAAAAAAGAAAAAAAGAAAAACACTATAAGTATCCCAGTACAACATGCAGGGGTACTAATAGCAATATAACCCTAGAAGGGGCAGAATTACATGACCCAGTAAGGCCCCCTGCTTGAGCTATATCACGTAAGAAGAAAGTTGCAGTGACAAACACATTAACTGGATGTTCTAGGGAGGTAATAGGGACACCACTGACGAGACAAAGTTAAATCCTAAAGGGAATAGGATTGATATTATGGAACATCTCCATATAATATAGGATTAACATACACATTACATACGCAACAATACAGGGGAGAAGATAATAGACCACGGGAGGGAATATCAACTGACAGTTCTGGTGCTCCTTTACGTAAGATGAGATGTGTTTTTAGGCTGCATGTTAAAGTTCAGGAAAGTGGGGAACTGGCCTGATGAAAGATGTCGGGAGTTCCAGTGGTAGGGTTGCAAGCAGGGGGAAGGAACGAAATATAGAAGTGACACAGGGAGGACGCACAACAGGGAGATTGAGAAGAGCTTGAGCATGCAATGTATAAGGGGGTGCAGAACAAGAGAGGGGGTTGGCCAGATATGGCGGCGCCAAAACATACGTAAACTTTTAGACTAGAAAAAGGATTTTAACGTTTTTTTGTTATTGCACATGGACAACCATCCCACACTGAGCTCAGGGAGGTGGGTTAAGACCACAAGAGGTGGAAGAGGATACAGATGTCAGAGCTAAGTAAAGTACTTTGCTGAGTCAGCTAAAGGAGTAAAGAGGGAGTGCCATATTTAGGCTGGAGCAGAGGTCCGGCCGGCTGTAGACCAGGGTGGGGATGAGGCCATTAACAGGGTGACAGGTGAGAATGGGGCACAGTGTATGGATGCTGAAGAGGATAAGCCTGGCTTCAGCAGAGGTGCAGGCGTTCCAGATTGCTTTAGAAGAGAGTCACAGGTTGTGAGGTATTGGTTGAGGATGCCAGGGGGTATTAATAGGGGGCTGCAATGCACTAGAAGCTGGGAGGTCAGTTACCCCAGTTTTTGATAAATTAAGCATTAGGGAAGAGCCTTCCAGTGCCTGTCGAATTCAGGCAGTCTGTCAGGCAGGAAGAAAGCTCAGTCATATGTGTCTGTATAGCAGTGAAGCCAGATGGTGTGATATTAAACATACATGAATACATGTGTGGTTCCCCTAATTAGAATATGCATGTTGTGCTATGTCAAGGAGTCATACATCAGTAGGTGTGGTTTGCAAAAGAAAACCATATACACCATTGTATTGATAATGTAAACATTCATATCTGCAAGTCTGCATGAACGCGTCCACTGTAACAGACATGGCTACTTTCTGGGTGCCATGTATGTGCCAAAGTCTGGCTCTGTGATATTGAGGTTTTGGTGATGTGACTGAATAGACAGCGAGTGTGAGAAGGCATTACGATTCCTATACAAGAACGTTGCATGTGTGGTGGCCGTTGCACTTTCCCTCAGCAACACCACATCAATACCCGCCATTTCACGAATGTGCCCCTTTGCTGTGGAGGACATTACCACGTCTTCTGCCAGTGGTAACGTTCTTCCTGAGGGCAGCACCTGTGTCCTGTCACATCATGCCCCTTATTACTTGGCTCCTCGTAGAGGACACTTCCTAGGAACCTTAGAACCTTACACTGTCTAGTGTGCTGACACCTCCCTTCGGCAACATTCACCCTCTATGCACCATGGAGTAAGAATGTCTTGATGAGTTTCAATGTGGGCTTTTGAGTAACACCACCTCCGAGGTAAAGAATTGGAGTTCTTCCCAGGATCCGTGTTGCAGCTGCTGCCCTTCTAGGCTGTGGCAGCTTTCTCCAGAGAGAAGGTTATTTTGTTTGTCCTGTTTGGGCCCCATCCACAGAGCGTTTCCCTGTGGGATTGTGCCAATATAAAATGCTTCTGTGAATCAGGCCCCTTCACTCTTGTTTTGTGGGGGAGGCTGCTTCCTGCTAAACTCCTTATGATATGATATGATAGTTTATTTATAACACACTAAATACCCAGAGGTTTCCGAGCGCGGACCGGGGATCGAACCTGTGTTGCTCTGTGTCCTCTTTCTTCCAAGGCGAGCATGTTGCCCCTGTTCTATCCTCCCGAGACCTGCAGTGGTGCCAACCATGTGTGTCGCCACTACAACATGATGAGGGATGCTAAAAGTGCTTGCAGCAGTTTCTTATCAGGGCCCCAGAGTGTTCAACCACCTGCAAGAAATAAATGTAAACATGTGTGCTGAATGAGTTTCATTGTTTTGTTTCAAAGCATCTATAGTCAGGCTTTTTCAGGAAGAACCACGGCTCTGTTCTAGCAGGCCACGCCTATCCTTTTCGGCAGGCCCTTATCATTTTTAAAATATTTTATTGTTTTTTTTTTATAATGCGCATAATACCATACCTAAGTTTGGTTTCTAAGCGTGGATCCGGGATTCGAACCTCTGTTACTCTGCGCGGCCGTTGCCCCTGTGCTACCTCAATTCACTGGCGTTATATTATTGTTAGTGCCTCGCCACAAGAACAGATGGCCCCTTAGGGGTTATGCCAAGAACAGATTTAAAGTCAGCTGAATATCAAGATCACACACTTTCCAGCAGCAGCTGAACATGTAGCGGAGTGGAGCAATATGGCATCTTCTATTTGTTTCAAAACTGTCTAAAGCATTATGCAAAGCCCTTTTATTACAAGAATGAGTACCTGGTCTCTCACATAAGTGACTCCTGTTGACTGATCTCCAGAATATAAGAACAAGCATAACCCAGAAATTATTTGCATTGTGTAGAGGGAGATTTACCTCAGAGTCGTGCCGCCACCATTGCACACTGTGCATCCCCTGCCCAGAACCAGCCCCCAATTACCCACTCCTCCACAACCCGCTGCCCAGAACCAGCCCCCAATTACCAGCTCCTCCACCACCCGCTGCCCGGAACCAGCCACCAATGACCAGTTCCTCCACACCCGCTGACTTCCCTACATCGCCAAGCACTGTGCTTTGCGCTCTGCGTCCTCCCTTCATTTTCCCTTGATGCCAGCTTCCTGCTCTTGCATCGCCGGCTCCCTGGTTCACGCAGGTGAGTTTTTCTATGCCCCGCTTCCTCCACCTATTGTGCCTCCTGGTCGCCCACCAGCACATCTAAATATGAGTACACTGAGTCACAGCAGCATTAGCAGCCTATTTAGAGTTTACTAGTTGCTTTATGCCCTTGCCCCACGCACTATTCTGGCTCATCATCTCCCTCAACCTTCATTAAGGCCCTCACTTCGTGCAGGCATTAACTCTGGCTTTCTGGTCAATACAAGTTAGCATAGCGGGGGTGGGGTGATAAGACTTAACTAAACTTGCAAAAGGGACTGGGTCTATGTAAGATGGATACTGTTTCCCAGCTGGAAATAATCCTTGTTTGTTAAATTCTCTTGCAGCAGGTTTTAGGAAATTAACATTCCACCATGGTTGCCCGAGTTAACCCAATTTCAATGTCTTGTTTCCAGCTCCAGCTGCACACGAGCAACCTGCTCTGCTTAAAGATGGCTGCTGTATTGCCGCTCTCCATCCACTTCTGTCATTTCGCAGGGTAGTTACTTTATCTGCTGCACTGCTCTGCTCTCCCAGGCCCATCTGTTATCCGAATGACGGGGGATACACGTCCTCACTTAAGGTAGTGCAAAAGGACAGTGCCGTTCTCGGGTGGGCTTCTTTGCCATTCAATTGCATGCCCCTGTGAATCATGGTTAATGTTTTAAGCTCTCTATAAATAATACACACCAAAAGAAAATACGATCCAGAAGACTCAGCGATGCATGGCAAAATAATAGCGTCCTTTTATATAGTGCTTTTGACCTCAGACTACCCTGTTTCACTGGGAAGAAAATGATATAGACATGTCCACCGCTGCAGAGGTTATTATCGCTGGATAATGACCCCCCTCCCACCCTCTCAAGTTATGGCCCGAGTGATAATGACTTCTCCCGTGATCTCATTTCCAAAAATGTTTTAACATTGGAAAGTCCCATTTAAAACATGTTTGCAAATCAGTCCCTGAGGATCTTAGCACATAACGGGTTTGGAGTTGTGGTGGTGAAGTAAAACGTGTTAGTTTAATAATGTGTAAAGTACACAAAATGTGTGAGTAATTTACTAGGCTGTCTTTATATGGTAAGCATTTTGAACGTGAGCTTGCTTGAACTCTAACCGTTTTAGCAGGCGCTTGCTTTAGGTGCAAAGTTAAAGGGAATTTTTTTTTGTGTGACTGAAGTGAAAGCATTGTTCCATGTTTTCGCTTTCACTATGCTGGTTTATATTTGTTTGAAGTGTCCTTTTGAAAGACATCTTCCTGGAAAAATTGCACGACTTTTACATGAATGCAGAGAAATGCTTTCTGCTTTTTTTTTCCTCCTGGCTGCTTCTAGTGTCTGGATGTCTGGAATGCAGTTAATAGCAGTAGTTATTGACTACATTCGGAATAATCTGATTGGGTGAGAGGTGGTCAGTAATGACTAGCATGTTTTATTTAGGGTTACCACTGTAAAGCCAGAGTTTACTATTAATGCTCATTCAGTCATGTGATGAAGCATCTCTTTTTCTGTTTGGTGTGTTTACTCACAACTTGCTAGAAGTTCTTTCAGAGGGCATAGTAGCATACCTAGGAAAAAGCAATATGTCAAAGCATTTTTAGTTTGGGCTATTAGGGGTCACTTGTGACATCTATAAACCAAACTATTGCTTTATAGAACAGATAGGGAGGAATAGCACATGAGGAGGGACAGACAGACTGTAGGCATTGTTTGTTTTTTTGCCCAGCGATTGACTGCCCATGGCCGTGTTAATCCCTATGTCCCTTCCCACCCAGTTCCCACCCAGTTCCTGCCTCTCCCTGGCAAAAACACCTCCTCATGGGAACTCTATGAGCTTGCTTTGTTCAAGCCTTACCATCAAAACCTTTCACTCAAAGTGCCTGCCAGTGTTTTTTCCAGAGCAGTCTTCTGAGCATTAATGCCTTAATTGGAGTTGTAAATGTGGGATATTTCAACCCATGCCAATGCGCCCTATTACACCTCTTTGCCAATGGGGAAACAAAACTGCCAAAAATGGTTGCAATAACCCCTGTGTGTGCCACATCTGCAAAACTGAGCATGGTTCATAAACCACAAAAGAGCTGCACACCCTGCCACACACAGGCAAAGCTGATGTCAAAACAGTACTCCCTACAGGAGAATGCCAGGGGGTGCTGTTATCCATCACATGATGTTGGCCACAAAAGTGGGCTAAAATCTGAAAATGCCTTTAAATACAGCTTCCCAATCTATGGTAACCTTCAAAGTGCTGTTTTGGTGCTAAATTCAGTCATTTTCCCAGCGAATTATTGAAAGGAAAAGTGTGCTGAAATCATAGATTCTCCAGTGAAATCAGAGGCATCCAGGCCTCACTGGCTGACAGCTGCATAAGAAAGTTAGCTGTCAAACCCAGTTTAAAAGTGTTTATTTTTCCTGAAGAAATTGCAAAATGCACCTATTTAAAGCATGTTTGTGAAGGCTTAATTCTTTTAAATGTCCAAATCCCTTATACAACGTGCTTATTTTCATATGTGTTAAAGAAAAGACTTTATCGTGAATTTTAAAAGCAACCCAGTATTGGAGTTAACTAACTGCTTATTTCTGATTGGGCAGTGATCAGCCTGGAAAAGTTTGACATCTCAGTTTGACGCTCCCTTGATACAGGAAGCCTTGATGGTTCCTGCATATTGACAACAAGGCGAACAATTAGACTTCATTAGACATTCGTCTTTTGGCTGAGCCAAGAACAAAGGACAGGCTGAGCATTGACCTCTGCTGGGGATGGGAAGGATGCTTCCCTCTACACCCACCCTGATCAAACGGATCTGCCAGCTGGTTTTTGTTGAAAGGAGAAAAAAAACAGCTGGAACCTTTTGATGTTTAAACCTTTATTTGTGATTAAATGTGAAACTCTTTAACTGTGCAACGAGAAGAAGGATAAGCCTGAAAATTGGTAGATGTTAACCTAATTTTAGTCTTTTGCTTTGAAGACATTGATGAAACCTGTATCACTTAAGGAAACAAACTCACAAAAAACTCTCATTGTAGCAGAACTATTAATGTTGCAGCTCACACAGAAATAGGGATTGAATGTGAATATAGCCCATCAAATATGAAATGTATATGTCTGCTTTTATTAGGGAACATCATTTTAGAAATATACATTTGTGCAAATGTTAAGTTTTGGTCAAAATCAATGTGGGAGTTCCTAAATCCCATCATAAAGATGACAGTTCTGTTCTGACTGCCAACCAGAACAAGGCAAGTGCCTGTGGCCACTCATAGCCATGGGGGTGTGTTTTAAAATTCTGCGCACACCATAAACTTGGTGATGTCATTTGATAGGATAAATATAGGAACTTCATTCCCCATAGCACACACTGCTTCCAAAACACATCCAGATTTCCGCACAGCGTCTTGTTCCTGACTTCTTCATCTTGTCCAGAACTCTTCACATTGCAGCTGACTCCAGATTTATTTGCAGAATCCAGGCCTTAGCATTGCTGAACTCTTTTTAGCTAGGTCCAAATTCAACATCCCAAAACCTAAAAGAATAATTCCGATTCAGTCTTGCTTGCCTGCTGAAATTTGCATCCTGCTATCTACCATGTCCAGTGACCAGAAGGGCCCATCCAAATCCAGTCTGAGGTGCAGTCCAACATTGACCAGAACCGTGCCACTGATCCAATCCCTCCAGAGGTGCCCTGCTGCCGGTAGACCTGACCCGATCCATGACCAGAACTTTGACGTTCCAAATCTAATTACAAGGGACTGTAAGTATTAATAGGAAGAACACTGACCCATAGTATATTTGCATTGTGTTATCCCAATCTCAACCCATCCCATCTTTATCCTCAGAAACCTAGTATTGTCAGAACCATTCTTGCGCCGATTTTCCTCATTTGTTTTACAAAACCATAAGTCATTAGTGATATTGATAACTAAAGTAAATCCCAGAAAGAAGACAGAGTATCCACCACAGGAAGGGTTACGCTGGCCACGTAACTGTGTAGATTCCCAGGTGGCATTCTCTTTTTTATAGTCATTAATATGGATGTATACGAATTGTTCGAACTACAATTGTTCGAATCACAATTGACCTTTGCACAATTGACCGAGTTGTGAAAGTCAATTGTTACATATCTGCGGGGGGAAACCCCCTGCAACCCCCCATTATATATATATATATATATATATATATATATATATATATATATAAAAACCAAAGCAATATATATATATACGGTCAATTGTGCAAAGGTCAATTCGGACCCTTGACTTTCGATCAATTGTGTCATTCGAACAATTGTGTTCGAACAATTTGGGTAATACCATTAATATAGTGTCATAAACCAATCTGTCATTTTTAAAACTGACTTTCTGTTTTAATTTTCGTGCCTATTCTTCAAAAATGCCTCTCACTAAAACCTCTATAACTTCTTCAATTTTAAATATAAAAACGAAATTTCAACTCTCACTGATACCTACATCCTAAACCAAAAACTGCATAGTGGACATAGTGAAATTTTGCCGCAAATTTGCAGTTTTCAAAAGTTTACATGTGTCTTTTTCCCATTCAAAGTGTTTCTTCAATCCCATCCTGATCTAAAGTGTGTACTGTTGTTTATATTGTCGCTCATGTGTGTTAGGATTTGTTTAGTTTTGTTTTCCTAAGCATTTTTATCCATTTAAGCATTTTTTACTATTCTGAATTGTTTCACAAAGCCATTTTCACCTGTCATTTTAAAAGTGTCTATTTCCAAAAATGGTTTTCTCTCTTGTTTGGGGAGGGAAGATTGCATTTAAACTCTAGACATTATCTTTCATTCTGGAATACCTGCTGATTATTGACATCTGTAAGGATTGCTCATTTGTGCCTTAAAGTACTTTGCAGGGGGACTATTAACCTAAACGCTATCTGTTCACAAGCCAAAACTGCTCTTTTTCCTGTGTTTTATATTCTACATTATTACAAGTGAATTCAATTGCTTTACTTATTTTTGAATTGTATTGTCACTGTTAGGTGATTGCTGCCCCATATCTATATATATATACACATTAAAATGTATGTGTAATTTGAATATTACATATTTGCCTTTACAAACTAGCCTGATTTCTGGTTCAGTGTGCCCTGGGGGGTATTTCGAGAAGGGTGTGATATGAATGGTATATCATTCAGAATATTGAACTTATAGACACAAATAAAATACATGTTTCATTGCACACTACATGCTAGGCGAGACCTGGGTGTGTGCCTGATTGAAATCCTTAACATAAACCCGCTACTCATTTAACCAGGTTGGCTTCAGTCACTCGATTTATTAGCACTCTGCATGTCCTTCACTGAAGTCCTGTTAAAGCAAGCATTAACAAAGCCAACAGTTTTGGCTTGTGCATAAGTATTAAGAATTTGCCTGGTTATTAGATGCCCAATTGCTGGGGCCATTTTTCACCTGCACCTGTCAATGGCCAGTTAATACCACTATGGCTCGGCCTACCAAGTGCCTTTCCCATGCATACACAAAATCCCAAACTATTGGCATTGCCAATGCTTGTTATTTATGAGTTTCATAGGATGTTACAACATCACGTTGCGGCCACTTGGGGGAGCTTAAGAGAAGAATGTATAATTAAAATGATAAACAAGTGCATGCACTTAGAGACCAATCGAGTGTGGTGTAATGCCCCGTTCCAATATTTGTTCATTGTTCAACAGTGCTCCACAATTAGTAGTGGACGTGGGCAATTAGAGTCCATCACAAAAGCACGGGGTGCCCCGTATTGTTGTGTCCTTCGATTGTTGTCCTGCCTTTGAAGACTTCCTGAAAAGTTGTTTTTCTGTACTTTCTGAAATGAACGTAGTCAGGTACTAGCTAAGCATGCTTAAGTGATTTGGGCAATGATGGACACCAAGCAATTTGTGCTGAATCAAGTGAGGCCTTGTGAAAGAGGCAGGGTGACTTTTAAAGCATCCTTGACTCCATGGGAAGCCAGAGAAGCAGCACTAAGGCTGATTTCCCATGATAACCTTTCCATGTGTGCAGACAGGTTCTGGATCCTTGAATTTGTAACCTTGGAAGTATATCAAAAAGATTTTTTGGCAGACCTAAGCATATCATGTTGCACTAGTTGAGTCTCGCCATCAATAAGTTGTTTGTCAGCACCACAGTGTTTCTTCCCTTGACAACAGCATTGATTTTGGGGACCAATGAGAGCTTATCCAAGATGTTTGAAAGACATTTTACTCTCTTCAGTATCCCTTGCAAAATACCTAGACTTGAAGAAAATTCAAATTATAGGGGGCAGAGGGTCTGTTTTCCCAGTGCTAGAATTTTAGTGGGGAATCAGTTTAGGCAGAGGCAGACCTTTTTCATCCAGAGGGTTGGGTGTTGCGCGATGTTGGCCTGGCCTCATGTCCAGATATGCGTGAATCTGAATCTCATCAGCAGACATTTGGAAATATACCTGAGGCTGTTCCAGGTCCATTGTCAATGGCGCATGCACACTTTCAAGAGAAGAAGGCTGCGAGAGGAACTTTGAAGCACACCAAATGTAAGCTTTTGTGTGGTGAATTTCACTCATCCAATCCCTATTTTCAAGCTGTGGTCAAGAAGGAATTTATGGATGTGGTTCGTTTCGGAGCCAGATACTACAGCCCATTCTCTCACTCGTTTCACTAGAATGTTGTGGTCCACTGTTTCATAGGCTGTTGAGAGCTGGTGGGTGACCAAGACTGATTGAGGTTCCTCATTAAACGAGGAAAGGAGTTCTGAATTACGTCACCTATTGCGGCTTCGGAAACTCACGTGGACCTAAGACATGATCGGAGGTCTTGAAGGATAATCCTTTGTCCAGCTATTCTTCGAACTATCCGGTTGTTCTTCCTCCCATGATTTTGCTGGGGCTATTAGATGGGAGCAGGTGCACCTCAGTGGACTTCGAACAGCTCCCTTGGCGAAGGGTGCATTCGAAAGGTGTATATTACCAGTGGCTGCAACTGGGAGCAGAAGCCTCCTGCTGGCTGCTACATATGGCGTTGGAAGGCGCTTTCCGAGTACTGAAATATTTTTGGTGGGCTAGAAATGTTGGCTAATGTATGAGTTGGACAACATTTATATGCCTGACTTTCCTGCAGGTTCACAACATAGTCAAATTGATTCCACCTCCACTCCTGTCCATTTTGCTGTGGCCACACCATTCTTTGAATCCTTTTCTGAGCACAAACATTACTTGGAATGATATTGTTTTTTTAAATTGACACTCTCCCTGGATTATGCGTTGTTTAAAAGACGACCAATAAAGCAGAGATATTGATAAGTGAGGACAAGTAGTGATATGGACTGTGTCATCAGAAGTTATACTAAGGAGAACATGATGCTGTCAAGAACAAATAAATAAATAAATAAAAATGCTAATGTTCCCATTGCAGCTGAAACGGAATGAGTAGTTTTTACTGGCAGCACGTTTTATTCAGCTGGAAGTAATACCCCAGGTATACATTGTATGCCCGAGTCGCAACTTTGACAGGTAATAAATAAGACCAAATGCAAGATTCTGAGTTTGCAAGCAGAACTTGGAACTGCAACAGTGTCCACAAATGATGTCGAAGCTTTTGCTCAAGTGTCCCTGCACCTGAAGAAATGTTATCATGACCATTGGATCTCCACTCCACCACCCGCCTGTGACACACTTCCAAACCCCCAAGCAGCAAGGGAGCCCTCATACTGGCAGGAGGATGCACCATTTTAGGGAATCAGGCGACTCTCCTTCCAAGCCTGTATACTTAGGGCACAGTCCCATGTGCATGTGTGCAGAACCACATATGAGTGCCCAACTTTTGAGGGGCACCTTCTTTTCTAGTTATCTCGTTGTGTCCACGTATCAAATCCATAAAGAGGGTACATGTCTGAAGCCAAATCTCTAGATGGCATTTCACATGCGCGTGTGCTACTTGTGGGCATATGCACACGTGTGCTTGCATGCATGCGTGTGAGTGTATGTGTGGGTGCTCCTGGTGAGCACAGGGCTATAATAGAGAGCATGCAGCCTCTTCTATGTGTTAGCAGCTCCCTGTTCAAAGGGCTGCATTTGCTTGTGTGTAGGCTGGTAATTGTTGGATTGCTATTGAATGCACTGGCGCTATGGTAACCATGCAGGAAGGATATAAAGGAGGTGCGAAAATACAGGACTTGAATCTGGAGCGAATTGGGATTGCGTGTTTGCATGAAAAGGGATTTACATTTTTATCATGCGAAAAGCTTTCCGGCAAGGTCAACATTGTGCTCAAGAGGGTGGTGACAATTCTATACAGGATAGGGAGAGAAGATGAGTAAGTTTCACAAGTTATTAGACCGCGCAGTTTTTGGGTTACAGGGCACAACATGTACGGTCTTTTCAAAAACATAGTCAGGGATATGTGTAACCCACTATCAGCTTCTTTTATTGCAGCAAAGTCAGCCCTGATAGGATAGCTCAATGGCAACGTGCTCGCCTTGCAAGCAAGACAACATGGAGCAACACAGGTTAGATCGCGTTATAAATAACCAATCGGATCGTATCATTTTTTACTCAGGAGAGTTGCTCATGTTTAGGAAGAGTTCAGGCACATCTGCTGAGAACGACATAGTTTAGGCCCACGATCCGCATAGTTTTGGTCAGGCACGAGTTTTTTTCTCCAGAGCCCTAGGCATGCCTTAATGATGCTGCCAGCTGATGCCCGCTCTGTTAAACCACATGAAATAAACTATTTTTAAAAAAGGGACTGTGATACCGTGGAATCAGGCAACAAACAGGCCTTCCCTGAGGCCTGCCCTACAGAGTGGTCTTACTTCACCAGAACTATAGGGTAGCGGAAATAATGTCAAACCCATTGGGCCTCATTACGAGCTTGCCGGTCCGGATACAATGGTACCGGTATGCTTGCCGGTACCGTTGTATCCGGACCTGCAAACTCCGGGTTGTGCTCGCGGGTGCCTTTCATTCCGCCAGGTCTGTCCTGGTGGAATGAAAGATACCCGCGAGCAAAGCTTGCCTGAAACACCGACACAGTAATGAACCGTGCCGGTGCTACTTAACCGATTCTGACACCCGCAAAAGGGCAATTACCAGTACCGGAATACCCTGGTAATTGCCCATTTGTGGGTGCCAGACTTTCTTGCAAGTTTGGAGGTAGCCTTGCTGGTTTTACCGGTAAGGCTACCTCCAACCTTGCACAGAGGCTCATTATTTATTTTGCATTTTTAAAGCACTCACACAACCCGAGGGCATCGAGGCGCTGATAGAGGAATTGTTTTTTTTTAGTTGCGTAATTGTTTTTTTTTTGTCTAAGTTACGTATTTATAACGCGCTTAAACACCCAGAGGTTTCTAAGCACGGGTATCGAACCTGTGTATCTTCGTGTCGTCTTGCTTCCAAGACGCGCACGTTGCCGTCAAGCTATCCACCCGGGACAATTGATCCTAATGTCATCATAGGACGTGATATGACGCAGCATTTTTTACCTGCTTCCTCAATGACGGGCCATTTTTGTCTATCTTTTTTGAGTACTCAATGTTGCAGCATGTTAATAAAACAGAACTCGTTAATAAACACGAAGAATTAGGTACAAAAACTTGGAAATTAAAAGGAACACAATATTTTAAAAGATTCCATTATTTGCGCATGTCTTATTGGTCTCTTGTACAGTACCAGGCCGCATGAGTAATGAAAGGCGGGTTAGGACTTGGGCAAACAGGAGAAGTGCTAAAGAAAATCTCGCCGTCATGGATACCGGGGAATATGTGCAAGCAATCAATGAACGGTTACAGTATCACAAGCTACAGCATCTTTGGCTGGCGATTGGGTGTTCTTGGAGTAGGTCAAGATCGAATTCGCTGGGATAGAGATGAAAAGTCAGGGCAATGCAATTTGGAAGGCTTGCCTAAGCAGGAGAGTTTTAAAGAGTTCCTCAACTTCAAGCAGCCTTTTATGTGCTCTCCGGGACTTGGTGAATTTGTTCGAAAGGTATGTTTTGGGGGAAATGTCAGAGGCTGGTTGTGGATGTTTAACGGACCTTGAGGGAGGTTAGGGCCCTGAATACAAAGCATTTTGCAACGCTGTGTAAATCAGGGTCTTGTATGTTATACAAGTAGCCAGTCCAAAGATTTCAGACCAAGGGCATTGTTTGTGTTTGTTTTTTATTACTAGTAACATTTTGACAACATGGCTCTAGCTTCTATTGGAATGGATGAGCTGGGATGGCATGAGATGTAATCTGGGTAGACTCACTTTTTCGGTGACATTCCACGAAAAGTCAGGATGGGCCTTGGAAGAAGGAGTTGAACGTTGGCCTTTTGGACATTGCCTCGGTTGACCTCTGCCAAGAAGGAGTGGGTTGAATCGAACATGAAGCCAGGATTTCTGCCCCACATTGATGGGCAAGGTGGTGTGCCCACTGAGGGAAGTCATGAGAATGGCAGAGTTGTGGAAGGATGGAGACCAAACACCACAACCTATCATTTGTCACAATTAAGAGAGAGGTGTTACACCTCCATCCATCCTTCGATTGGATTCGAACTGCAGTGAGGAATTTACTAGGTGGGAAACCCATTCCTCCAAGCAGACATTGAAGAGCTAAGCGAAAGGTATTTGTAAGAAAAGTAGTCCCACAAGATCTGCAATTGACAAGCTAACATACTGCTTGGAAATCACTGACAAGTCAACCCATGCCATCCATAAAGCCTTTAGCCATACTCGAATATGCATATAGCACTCTGCAAATTGTAGCTTTGTGCTATCACATATGAGACTACAAGTCCCTGAATGCAAAGTGAAAATGCAGGCCCGGCTCAAGGATGCCCTAACACTTGAGACCTTACCACTGCTCACCTCAATAGAACTATTGCTTCCTCTCCAAGAAGTCAAAGGTTTAGTCAAAAACACGCGCTGAACCCCCAACTGACACAGATTCTACAGATCCCATACAGAGGGACTAGTCAACCATAGATCAGGGTAGCAGAGGAGACATTCCCAGCTTCCAGGAACACATATGTATTTAGTGAAAAGAGGATTTCTGTTTCCAAGTCCAGAACGCCTTGCCGGCTTTCCTACAAATGTGCTCACCACAGAGCTGACGTCTTCTGGGAAATCTTGGCGTTCTTAACAAATACACATTCTGACATTTTCAAATGTTTTCGTTCAGCACTTTTTGTTTGCTATAAAGGCTTTCAGACTAGCGCAGCTTTTTTGTGTGTTTTAATTACCCTGCCAAAGGACACCTGAGATAATTAGTGGGTTATTTAAGTCCTGCTTCCGAATGCATTCTTGTAAGACATAAATTGCACTACCACAGAACATGTAATCTCAGAACATGTAATCTCAGAACATGTAATCTCAGAACATGTAATCTCATAGCAGGCACAGAAATACATAATGAGTGCGGGCAGTGGTCGCACAGTCAACTCGGTGTAAATAAGGCATGTAAACCGAGGTAAGCTGATACAGCAAAGGCGCCCTGTACAGCAATCGGCACCCCAAGTCCCTATGGGGTGTCAGAAGGCGTTCACAAACAAAAACGGATCAGCACAGCTCTTCTTATTTAATGGTTTTATTTATTTGGCATCGTGCCGACCTACCGGCAAGGCACGGCTTGGCACTTTTTCAGTAAATATATATTCTGGCGGTTGCATCTGGAAAATAGAACAATAATATGTCCTGTGTGAGGTGTGTTTGAAACCTGGTCAAAGAAGTCAAGATTTCATGAGAGTGATGGGTTGGCACTCCTGGCACACATTTACACAGCACATTGTACAGATGCTCCTAAATATCTGCATTACATAACACATTTGTGAATTGAAGAACGAACATGGACTTTCCTAAAACAACACCATTTTTTTATTAGAGCATCACAAATATGTTTTAGATTTAGATAGCAACAGCGGGATTCCCAAAATGTGCAGATAAGGTGCTTTGTAAGGCCTACTCCGATAGTCTTGCCCCCTGCGCGCCTTGGTTGCAGGGGGTGTTCTTCGATTGTCCCCCATCCCCTTTCCTCCTCTGCCCCAGGCTCCCCATCAGTACTGAGCCACTGCGCACCGCAAAACTGGGTTACTAGTCGGTGGGATTCATGGGCCTGCCTCACTGCTCTCAGGACCACACCTCTTAGGGATTAGCCTCTTATATTGTCCAATCACACAATGTTCTGGAGCAGCAGGAAGTCCATCTTGACTATCAATTTGGTTGCATCCCAGAAGTACCCTAAATCCTGAAGCCCTTCTCTGAACCTGTGCATTACAAACCAAGTCAAGACCTGAGCTTTTCCAATGCCGAGTCCTCCTTAGTATGCCTGTTGAACAGATCTGCATGGGGAATCAGCCAAAATTGTACCCATACCAACCCTGCACCTGTGCGATCTCAATGTCACCTGGCCTAGTAGGATGGTTGTCTTTGTCTTACCTCTATTCTCATCCCTTGCCTTGTCGCGCCTTGAAACACTTGTGTATAGGCGCGTTATAAGTATAATATCATATCATATCAATAAGGGCCTTAATGTAGCTTCACCAACTACACATTTATGGCCAAGTCAAACTTTCAGAGGATTTCAACTACTAGAGTGACACATGAAAGGATGTCAGTAGACGCGCCCCAACAGCGCTGCTGGGGATTCCAAGGGTAGTGCTGTCTTGGCTCAATAGTCCTCACTATTTACACCGTATCTTCCTCCTCTTTGGATTCATTACCTTGGCCTATGTTTTACGTCCTTCACGGTCACAGCTTTCTCATTGCAATGGATGAGAAATGCATCCAGGAGCATCTCGAGGGAGATAACTATTCTTGCAAGAACCACTGCATCGCCCACAAAACCACGGCATCAGGGCACTTGCCATCTTTGGTACACCCACAAACACACGATTCAAATGTTAACTCATATTGTCTACAAACAGACTCAAAAGCGGCAGACTCCTGCGATTATTGCCATACAGTTAGTGGTCCCCTATGGAGCAGCTCTACTTCAAGCCCAGTTATCTTTCTGTCGTAGCTTGATGACTCATTCTAATTCCAGCGCCATTCCTGCTCTCACCAAGGGTGCCCACAGATAACATCTGGCCACACAACCTAAAGCACCCTTGAAGACAAGGAATGCCAGATGAAACGGGCCCTTCCGATACAGAGCTCAGCGAAATACACAAAATGGGGCTTCTTTGACAATTTGGCTGAACACATACACAAACGAATGCAAATTCATGCTCCCTCTGCAACCTATTTAGTGCATATATACTTCCCAAATACTCCAGCTGCTGACTCTCAGAAACAACACTTTGACTGGTGTAAGCACAATTGGTGGTACCCATAGTGATGAATGGTTTAAATATTGAAAAATAGTAATGCATTTAGCTGCCAACGGGAACAAAAAAAAAGAAAAAAAAACATTACCTCGTTGCATTGCAATACTTGCTTATCAGTGTAATGTGTTACTTTAAGATGATGTAGTCTAGTGCAATCTATATCATATTGCAGCTAAGGCTTAGTGTGCTACCACCATTCCACCTTTGGCTTGACAGTGTTGATCAAGCCACTTTCCAAGAGCATTATTTTTCACAATTAACATTTACAATGGGATAATTCATAGAGATATTGGACTCTACAAAAGGCATCGACTCCTCAAAACAACTGATAGAACCACACAGTGCCTGGAATATATTGCATATGATATGATATGATATGATATGATAAGCCATTTATAACCCACCTGCACACACGTGTTTCTAGTCACGAAAAGACTAAGGAGAGAAGACAGAGGGAAGACAAAACAAACGACCTTACTAGGCCTTATGTCATTCAGATCCTGGAAGTTCAATGTATAAAGGGCAGGGGGAAGGAAGGGGGAAGTGCAATCAGGGAAGCATGACCTATTTACCTATAAAGTAGTAATGGACATTTCCAGACGTTTTATAACAGATTGGGGGAAATCCCGTTATTACCTAATTAATCTTTGCTTTAGAACCTCCTCAAATGATAAATTGGCACTGTGATTTTTTGGACTATTTGCTGAGAAAAATGACAAAACCACAGGCAGCTGATCACTTCCAGGCCATTAAGCATTTTTCAGTGCCAACAACAACACAAAACTATGCTTGAATTCTTGTAGATTCTACATAGCTCCTGTCAGAGCACTATTAATTGGAGGCTTACGTGCACCATCCCAAAATTGGTCACATTGGTAATACACAGCCTCAGTTGTTTGCACAATCCCATTGGCCAAGATCATAACAATGAGGAAAAAGCAGGGAGATAATGCAGCTTAACCCCCACCCCAAATTCATACTAGCAGATTGAATGGTCACTTGGCTGATAATAAAAAAAGGATATGAAGTAGAATTTCCTGCAAGAGTGACACACCTGGTAAATAAAAATCATGGATTTAAGACAAACAGTCCAGAAAGATTTAGAAGAGGAGATCCAAATGTATATAGCCCCCTGGCCTCCAATGCATATTTATTATATAGACATTTTATTTAAAACTGTAAACTAGCAGGTGTAACCAGTGCTTCCCATGGTAAGGCCTAGGACGGAAGCATGTAAGCTTGAAATGGTGGGGGGCGGGGCAGGTGTGTGTGTGTGTGTGTACAAAGTTCTGTGAATCAAGATTTTTGTCGGCAGTGCAAAGTCACTTTTCAGCAGTGCAAAGTCACTTTGAACAGGACAAATATTCCATGAATCGGGCCCTTAAACTATGTACTTAAACAAGCTATGGGCTGCCGCACACATGTTACCACTTGGTTAGCTTTTCTCGGGCACCAGCATGTGTCATGCTGCATAAGCAGAAGGGCCACCTGCATATTGTGGGGCTTCAAGACGTGGCACGGCAGTGCATAATCACGGGATGCGAAACAGGCAGCTGGATGACATTGAGAGAGGACCTGGAGTGGGGTAGGCTCTGGGAAGAGGTATGGGAGGGAGGTTTGGGAGGGAAGAAAAGCAAGGTGTTGGGGAGACCGCCAAAACAAGTCAAGGACAGGACGGCACTTCTGGCAGAGTGGCTGGCTGACCTTTTGTGGTGTGGTAGATGCCTGTGGCATTCGGTCAGCTGGTTGACTGTTGCATATGTCAAGGGTTGCCGGCAAACGGTACGCCGTGTTTTTGCACATCCGTTTTGGAACCAGCCTTTTCTACGCTGCACCTTTGTTGAGGCTCCCATTAAGGCAAAAGCCATCAGGGAGACAAGAGCTATCCGCACTGTGATACCACTTAAAAAATGTAAATCTCAGCGCAGAGGCTTATGTGCGCTGGGATGTTACTGTTTGCTTAAATATATTGGGCCTCATTACGAGTACGGCGGCAAGGGGTTAATGGCACCGGTAAGGATGCCGGTGCCATGAACCCCCAACCGCCGCATTCCGGGGTCCTCTAAGGGACCGGGGAGCTAATAACGGGCCTGCTATTTGTGGACCCGTTATTAGCTCCTTCCCCATTCCCATTGAGCCCTATGGGGGCTCAATGGGAATGGGGAATGATTTTCAGAATGGGGACTTAACGGGTCCTCCAAGGTTTGAATGACCTGGTAAGTCCCCATTCCGACTACCCGGACCCGGACAAGTCTAATAGCACCATGGCTTCCTCCAAACTCGTAATGAGGCCCATTGTCATCTTAAGCACTAATAAATGCAGTGCTTTGGCTGATGGTATATTGAAGCCGAATACACAGCGCTCTGTACACAGAGCTGTAAACGGTTCCATGTACTGAGCGCGTAGTGTTTGGCTTAAATATACTGTCATCTAAGGCTCTGCATTTATTAGTGCTTAGGAAGAAAACATATTTAAGCAAACAGTAAGATTCAGGTGTGGGTAGTCTGAGAGCGGGGATATTACTAGTAAAGTGCTATCCCAAGGCCAACATGGTGAGCCTGAATGGGAGCTGTGCCGAACCTACTGGGCAGAAACAGCGGGCCCCAAGATGACTGCGGCGGAATGTCCGTCTTCGGGCAGCAACAATCCAGCAGCAATCGGACAAAGAATCAAATACCTACGGGTGATCGACAAAGTACGAACGACTGGTTAGGAATTCTAACCCGAGTACCAATAAAACATGAAGGAGATAATGCATTGAGAATTAATCCATTTCTTTTAATACATCACTGGGTAGTGTGCTCCTGCGTTATTATTTTCTTTTGGATGTCTGCAGTTATGGGTATTTAATTATTTTAATCAGGTTACTGCTTTAAACAATGACATGTGGAAGCATCGCTAGGATTGTCTAACAAGTGGGGCCTGAAGCTTATGTCGTTGGGCCCACCTCAGTGACATTGCCAGCTGTAAATGCCCACGCAACGCTCCTGAGTGGGCATTTACATATTTTGGTTGGGCTTTTTCTGCTCAAGCTCTACCCTGTCTATGCCTCTTGTGACATGGTGCATGAAACATATCTATACATGAAGATTTGTCAGCCACAGACATGCAGTTCTCAAAGGTGTTTGATAATCACAGACACAATAGCTTTCCTTTCCTCTTTGGGACTCCGAATTGTAATGCATTCAGCATGCTGTGAAAGCTCGAGGGTGGGCAGTACTAAGGAGTGGAATTCACATTTATGAAAAATAAGTACATGCTTTAATGAGCTTTGTTAAAACTGGGAAATTAAGTCTTGGTTTGATGAAATGAAATCTTGGTTTGATGAAATTGCTGTATGAAAAACTACCTAAATGGTGTAATGGTCAACAAGACTATAGGAAGTTAGCAATCTGGGGATACAAGACACCCGATTAGACAGTATCGGCCCGTCTAACGTGGTTGCCGACCTGAGCATCACGAGAAGGTTCTCAGACCTTTCGAATCCCTTGCCATTCCACTCACTTCTGTGTTTTTCTCACACCACGAGCCCTACCCCTTATTTTGGACTCTTTTCACCCCTCCAGTTCCTGAAATCCGGCAGCCTCTCCCCTGCCTGGTGCCCACCAGCCCATCCTCCTATTGTCTGTGCTGGTCCCCACGGCCTTTACCCATACCTCTACCACCTCATTGGTTATTGCCAGCCTTTCATCTTCACAGCCCCACTGGCTCTTAAAAAAGAACGCTTGAAGTCGGTAGAAAGGGGACACATCACTGTCCATGCAGCTGCTGTCCAGCAGAGAAAGCTATCACATTCATATGTGGGTGTCGTGCCACTATATTAAAATATCAGTGGAGCGAATGTGTGATGTAGTCAAAATGGCAGTCACTGACAATCAGGTAATTGTGATAAATCCTTTATTTTCCGAGGCCATCCACACACTCCGTTCTCCTTCGCCCTCTCTATCCATCTCCCAATGGTCCTCCGCTCTCATGCTAACAGTTGGTTCTTTACTAGAACACGAGCACGAGAGTGCAGGATGCCTCACAAATTCCCCCTTTTAAAACCTTCAATACAACAAAGATACCTGCATGCATAGTGGCTACCCAATAATAAACTTAAGGAGCACTAACACCATTTGTCCAACTAATATTTGTATACTACATGTCGCTAACACCCAACAAAAGAATGAAAGACCTGACTTACGGTAGGAATTCACCAAACATTCTGTCACTAAACCCTTCTGAATCTTACAGGTCCTCTCCCTTTCACTCGCAATGCAACAGAATCATGCCCCGAATGCATCCCCAATCCATTTGTCTCCAATTCCCGCCACAGTGGTTCGTTAGGTTGGATAGACATATGCTATCATTACTATCACTGCTAAAGTGGTGAAATGATAGAAAAACACCTAAGTTATGTCTGCGCCCTCTAATTACAAATAAAGTACCTGGACATCCCTTGCTGTGTGAATGATTTCTTTAATTGATTCAAATCAAAGACAAAAAATAAAATGAGCTTTTTCCTATTTCGATTTGCCACCTGTTGTCCACATCTGTGGTATAGTAGAGCAATGCTTAAGGTTCTTGAGAGTTCTTTCCTTAAATTAATACAAGTAGCAAGCAACCATTTGCTTAAGTTTCTTTGGAGTTATTTCTTTAAGGCGATATAATTAACCCTCGACACCTATTTCTCCAAATTAAGATTATTTGGTTCCTCAGGAGGGTTTATGAAACTGAATTTCAATCGTGTTCAATCACAGGTTGTGTTGGATACTTTGTTAATTAAGTTTGTCGATGATTGGGTACGAAGGTGAGTTGTAAATTCAAGTGATCCAATTATAACCTGGACGAACAGTGGGTGCTGTGGAAATAGGTATTCCCTCAGTCACAAAAATATGTTTAGGGTCGATTTCTCCTTGGTAATCTTACTGGGCAGTTGTGTTGCCTTCGGATGTGTGGCTTGATAGACGCGGTTGTTTACAGTGTTAAAGTGGTCAGTTTTAGTGCTAGGCTGTCTAGGTAACGTTCCAAGCACATTCCACCTATGTCGGACTGAGGACCTATTCTCTAGATGCTGTGATGGAGTGCTTATAAAGCTATGTGCTATACATGCCACATTCCATAATTTTGCATCTTTGGTGCACAGAGCCCCTTTAACTAACTGAATCACTTTCTGAGGTGATAAATATTTTGACATTCCTTTTGGAACAGCACTTGCTAATTTCACTTTCACACAATCACCTATTCTAAAATTGGTTGGTTTGAGTCATGCGGTCTTTGAAACTGTAGTCTCATCTGTTCTTACACATCCAGCATGTGGGAACACACCTTTGCCAAATCTGTAATAACAGAAACATTAGTTGTCCTTTTCGACCACAACTACCATGTTTTGGAGAGTAATGAGTTTTTACGCCCTCTCAGAATTTCAAAGGGAGAGACTTTCGTGGTGGGATGGGTTTTGTTCTCCATACAAAAAACATGTGTTGGGTGGCTTTCAACGACTCTTAATGGCTCTCAATGTTCAATTGTGCCATGGAGGTCAAAACTCTATTAAATCTTTCTGCAAGGCCATTTCCCTGGGGATGATAAAGTGAAGTCATACGATGAAGTATAAAACAAGAAATCAGAAACACCTTATTTTCATTGATGGTCAATTGTACTCCATTATCTGAAATTAAAACCTCCGGGAGTCTCTCTCTACGGACACCTTCCCTCAAGAATTCTATTACTGATGATGCAGTAAAGATATATGCAAATTTGATTTCTGGCCATTTTGAAAAATTATCAATGATTACTACTGCATATTTATACTCGTTAAAAAGCATACTGGGCCTCCTTACACGGTAGGCAGTACGGGATTACCGGCACCATTAAGGGCATCGGTGCCGGTAATCCCCACCGCCCTACTACGAGGTCCCTCAGCGGGTCTCGTCCTTAACGTGTGGTCAGACCGCATATTGCGGTACCGTTATTTTCTCCTTCCCCATTCCTATTGAGCCCTATGGTGCCTCAAATGGGAATGGGGAATGGTTCCCGGAATGGGACTTACCGGTCCCGCAAAGGTCGGAGGAGGCCGGTAAGTCCCTATTCCGGGAACCCGGCCTCCGACGGCGGTAAGGTGGTAGCCATGGTGCTAATAGCGCCATAGCTACCGCCTTCCGTGTAATGAGGCCCACTGTATGTCCTCACAAGATCTATTGCTGTCATGCACCAAGGTCCTTCCATTATGGGCAGAGCAGTGGTGGCAGCTGACTTAGTCACCGAAACATTATCAGATTGCCTATATTATATGATTCCGTCAGATGAATCTCCCCACACATATTGCTTGAAATGCTCTATTGCCTGTAGGCAAGAGCTTCTCTCTCTATAACTGAATCATTTACCTCTGCTGGCTTAAGCACTTGCAAGGTGAATTCTAATGTGTTTTCTATACCATATTGAAGTTGTGATTAGACTGCTCCTAATCCTTTGTTGCTAGTATCAGTAGTTACTACGGTTTTGTCCTTTGTATCAAAACATTTTAGTGTTTCGGCTACTATGATGAGACGTTTGACAGACCGCAAAAGTGTTGTTGTTCTCTGCCTCAATAAAAGTTGGTTCCTTTCTTGCTTATGCATGTCAGTGCTTCCACTACAGATGCAAGGATGTGTGCAAGACTGGCTTAAAACACACATAGGCCAAGAAATTAAGATAGCTCCTCTTTTCTGGTGGGATCTGGTGCCTCATCAATGGCCTTCATTAGCTTTGTTTTGTCTTAACTACTTGTGATAACAGTGTTTACCCCAAGTAGTCCACTTCAGTTAAGAACAACTTACATTTTGTGACTTTTAGAGTGAGTCCATATTTTCTCAGATTCTCTAAGACATGGTGCCAAAAATGTTTGTTTTTCTTTAGGTCAAGATAAATCAGGAAATCATCCTTGAAGGTGATAACGCTCTCTGCATGTCCAAAATTGTTATCCATTTGTCGCTGAAAAACAGCCAAAACTAAAGCAAGCCCGAAAGGAATTCGTAGGAACTTGTGTGTGCTAAAGGCAGATATGAATGCTGTCAAATGACTTCAGTCCTCTGTGAGCTCCTCTCCTCTTGGTGAGTGCAAGTCTAAAGTGTAGATATAGTTTGTCCTTTGATTCTACTGACCATCTCTGATATGTTGGGCAGAGTATGTACATCAACCTTGACATTCCTATGAATGCTTTGCAGGTCCTCACATACTCTTATTTCCTCATCATGTTTGCAAGTGAGTACAATTGGTGCCAGACTGTTTGTGTGCTGTCTTTTAGGACAGTGCAGTGTTTGAAATAATTATCTTTTCCAATTGTTTCAGTGAGGACTGTAGGAAATGTCTTTATTGGCTTTCCAAGTAATTGTTGGTCTCCTTCTTTTCGTGAATTACTTGTTTATGCCACTTGCGATTTTGTTACTGGTGAATTTCATTTCTTGGATCCATTTATTGAAAGTATTTCTTGTGATGTGCCCATCTTGAGTTTTAGATGAAAGACAGCTTGATACTTCCAACTGAGCATCTGTGGCCATTTGTCTGCTATGCAGATGATCACTATGGTAGAATGTTTTCTAGAACACATTTCAGCCAGAAAATAGGACACTATTTGGATGTGGTGGCCGGGTTATGGTGTGGGTGCAAAAGTGATAAAGGCCAGATTTCCTACACTAAGTCGTAATGTTTTTGTATGTAGTTCTTTTGAGATTGTGTATATAGTCCTTTTGAAATGACTGTGCAGAATGATCCTAACCAATGAGTTATATGGTTACTCCAGAGATTTGTACGCTTAGGATGGGTGTAAGCGGCCCTTTTCTTCATCTGGTCCATTAATTGTAAGTACTGTGTTTGATAATTGGTTTGTTAGCTCATCTTCATCCAATGTTACTTGATTGTGGCAATGTTGATGCCACATGCTCCTGTCTCACAGGTTGCCTGTGGATACATGTGTTGCAGGCATGCTTTAGTGAAATGATTCACACGCCCACATGTGGCACACTTCTTTCTCCATGGTTGACTATTTCGATATCCAGAGTTGTGGTTGTGCTCCCACATCTTAAACAGTGGTTGTTTGATCCCCAATTGGGACATGTTCTCCTCCCTGGTCCTTTATTGGCACTGCTAGAAACAAACGTGTCTGTCTGGTACCTTTTCTGCATTGAGCAGACAAATGAGGTTAAGCATCTGGACATCTGGAATGAGTGTTAAGATTATACTTACGCTTTATCTTTGCCTGAGGTGTCCCTCCAGATCATGGATTGCTCAACTCCTTTGGCTAAAACAATGGCTTCATCTAGTCTCGGTTCAACCGCAAGTCAAAGATGGTCTTGTACATGCTGATTTTTGGCGTGAACCATGATTTGGTCTTTAACTCGTTTTGAAAAGCTCCACATTTACAGGCCACAGCTAATCTTCTACTGTTGTGTGACCTTGTCTGTAAAAACAATGACTCTCAGTTGCTGTATTCATTTTAGGTAAGTACTACTAGTCTCATTTCTGCAAGGGTTCTTCAAAAGGACACATGGGAGTAGCACTGGCTGGTGTAGCTTTCAGTGGTAGGTGCCTGCTGATATCTAGCACTTCTGATCCTATGTATTTGACCAATGGACAATTCAGGGTAAGTTAGAAAGTCCTGCTTCCATCTTGCACAAGGAATAAGTGGTGTTCCAGTATGTGGTAAGAACTTAGGTGTGGTTCAACATGCTGAAGGATCAGTGTGTGAGTTGGAATTAGTGTGGGGCTGGTATTGGATGCATCGCTTCCTTGAACTGCTTATTCCTTCTGGGGTGCTGGTAGGGTGGCCATGGTGATATCAGACACATTGCACTGCTTAAGCAGTGCGTGCACAGTCTCTTCATGGAAATAGATTTGAATGCCCTCTGCAGGAGTACATTCTAAATTAGTTTTATTGTTTGAATGGAAGAACTCTATGTAACACATTTTCCGGTGTTCTGAAGTACGCAATAAGTTATTATGTTCTGCCCATGGTTTGTCAGCGAATGCTTTCCTGTGTTTGTTTATGTTGCTAACACATGCTGGGCTTGTTTGATGGCATACTCGTTACTGTGTTTGTTTATACTGCAGGTCAGCATTGGGCTTGGATGCAGCGGTGAGGTGCTTGCGCTTAGGTGCTTTCCTCTAGCGTGCACTCGCTAGCACGTGGCCCAGTCCTCACACTTTGTCTCCTTATATGGGCCGCTCAATCTCTTATTAAGCTTTTCCGTGAGAGGGCAGGCAGTCGCCAGTACTTGCAATTTGTTGAAGGGGAAAGCACTGAATGCTGTCCAGGGCCCACGTATGCAGGATGGCCATGGATTTGATGGCGAGGTCATCCCGGTGAGACGGAAGGTGGAGAGGAGAAGCTTGGTGCCAATGTGATGAAGTCAAAATTGGCGCTCAGAGACAGTTAGTTGTGATAACTCCTTTTTTTGCCGGGACCATACACACAATACTTTCTCCTTCTCCCTGTCTATCTGGCTCCCAAAGGTCCTGCGCTCTCCTGCTAATATTCGGTTCTTGATTAGAACACGAGGGACCAGGATACTATAGAATGCTTTCCTTCGTGTTGATGTGCTTCCTGAAAGTGATACAAATAGCATCCGGGTTATGAAGCTCCGGTGCCTATAACTAGTCACGTTTTACTCTGACCTTTACTCGAGAGTGGACTCGAGCTGGACCAGCTACAGAAAGGGGAGTTAATGAGCACTCAGACAAGATGCACAGATCAAACAGGAATCTTGGAACCTGGGCTGCATTTACCCTTTCAATCCACGTTCCAAGACTGTGGACGGTTGCTCGCCCTGGCCCCCATTTACACTGCTTCCACCGCAAATGAATTTCATCATACATACATGTAGCCTTGCACAGAGTTGTGCCGCCTCAATGCTTTTCCAGGCAGTTATCGAAAGAGAAAAGAGGCTCGTGTACGGGGCCCTTCGCTGTTTTCATGATGGGCATTTATTGGTAAACAGATGTGCCCACCCACAACAAAAGACCACAGAAATTAAATCATTATCACTCCTAAAGGTGGGAGTGGGGCTTACTGGCTGGTACAGGCGCCACAGTTATTGGTAACGGGCCTAGTTTCTTTCTCCGGATCTCAACTGTGAGAGGCGGATAATAATCAGCCATTACAGCCAGCTAAGAGGTCATTATGACCTTAATAATGAAATACATCACCTGTCACACTGGGGCTTCGGAAGACCCTGGATGCATGGTACAGTGCCACACATGTGACTGCCAGTGCCCCATTTCTGAGACTCAGGACTGTGGGTAAACCTCCCGGTTTTCTTGTGGGATAGGTCCCCGTTCAATAAAACAAGCAGCTTGATTTCCTAGGCCTGAAAGATTGTGAACCAGTAAAGCCTATGACCGCTGTATCACAACAGTAACACTTGTCCCCAGTGAGGTTCACGGCGTAGCTTCATCATTAGATGTCCCAATGATCGGATTCTAATGCAACACTTGAGTTGCTTAGTGGTGTGCTGGCTGGGCATCAAGTGCAATTTACTGCCCTTTGCAATCATCATGTGAGTCATCTCGGGCGCACTAATGCACTTTGTCTTTGCGCAATCTTGGCTGGGAGAGAACATTTCTAGTCCGCGGAAAAGGACTGTCCAAACGGATATAAGGCAATATGTAAACAGCGGCTCAGCTTGAGGGCTCGCAGGCATGGGGGCGGCTGGTAGAGAGGACGATCTCACCCTTCAGGGCAGACAACATCTTATCAGAGATCATATATCACAGAGGTTCTCCACTGAATGACTGGGAGATTGCATGGGAATGCAAAATAATAACTAGAGACAATTTCATCACGCATTTCCAATACATTCTTCCTGGTCTAAAGGTAAGAGCTCAGTGGCCTTCATCAGGATCAGCGCTTGCAGGAGAATTAGCAAAATATATTCCCATAATTGATATTTACCTTCCTCTCCAGACAAGAGGCGTAGACAGCTTAGGGCCTGAGCGGGCAAGATCCACCCAAAATCTGTAAATGCCCACTCAGCAGCGTTCTGTCATGGCAATTACAGATTTTAATGTCACTGCTGTGGGCACAACTACATAAGCTTCAGAGCCCACTTGTTAGACAATCCTGGCTACGCCACTGCTCCAGACAGTTAACTAGAAAGGTAGGAATCTGAAATATCCTAGTGTTAGTAGTGTTGGCGATGTCATAGCGAAGTGCTGATTGTGTTGGAAAGATAATTATGTTGGAACGATGGATATGTAGGGCTCCACGCAGTGTTTCTCAGCCTGGACTACCTCACTACACTGATGCTAGAGCCACCATTATTCCATGTGTTGTAACAGAATGTATAGTAATAGTGGGCACAGCTACTGATCAACCAATCCACCACAGTTTAAAAGAGCCTGAGAATTCTGCCCATGGCTCTGCACATACTTACTGACGAGTGCTACCCACCGGCGCTTACACTCCTGTATAACTAAACCAGACCAGAGACAAAATAAACAGCCCGAACATACACAGTATGCATAAGGCATATACAGAAATATGTCATGACCCTGCAGAGAGCGAAGAATTACAGGCCTGGCTCGGGTGAGCAGAATCTTTTTCTACTCCTTAACCCATCCCTGCATCCCCGCCAGTTCCAGAACACAAACTCAACAAATTACTTAATAACAGAGGAACTGCAAGCTCTTTAACTGCGTGCAGCCTTTACAGCCTTAGCTACTAAGACAAGCTTCAAGGGTAATATCTACTCATGTCCCCTCCTTCCGCCACACACTGGAAACAGGTCTTTCATGTGTTTTTTCCGCAGACTGTCCAACTGTACCTATAATATGTAACCTCTGTATGTAACTGCTAATGGTAACTTAAGAACAACTGTTGATTAACCTTTTCTGCTGTAACCCAACCCATCCTGCAATGAATGCAACCGAAGATAACTATTGCAACTACCACGCTTCTGTAACCAGCACCTAGGTGCCTCCGGTCTCAGTGCGGTTAACAAATGTCACAATAAATAAATAAATAAGCGTATTCACAATCTCTTTGATTATACTATCACATATCTTGACCCAACCTCACCCAAGCTCTGCTCCTCTTGCTCCTCCATTTTACCTAACAGACAATCTACAGACCTTGCAAGGACCCCATGTACACAATCAGAAGTTTCTCATTAACAAAAATCAGCAATAAAGAAACAGATATTCCATCCATGACCGGCGTGCTGAGGAAGAAGTTGACTTGCTATATATCATAGGATCATTGATCTCTGACACCTCTTCCTCAGCTCTAGTTGATCATGTACCATCAGGATTTATAACCCTTCACAAAGAGAGTATCAGCAGGGGAGGCGGTGGCAACGGCAACATCATCTTTAAGGACCACTGCATTATAAAATTCACTGAATCCCATATTCTTCTGGATTCAGATTCCTTACTCTTTCATTGCAAGCTAGCACCATGTTTCTCCTAAAACATCCTTCCCATTTACAGCCACCCATCACCAAATCGTACAAGCTCTCTCTGATCTCATAAACCCACACTCCTTACTGCTTCCCACTTACTATTTCTCAGAGCCATGGATGTCAATTCACCAAAATGCCAGAGTTAGTCTGAATGACTCCAAACAGATGATGATATCACAGGAAATGACATCACATTACCTTTGAGACATTGTGCCACAGGAATTGATGTCAGGTGAACTTTGACTTTCAATACATCACATACAAACCACAGTATGGGCAATATGAACAAAATAAACCATTATTAACACAGGTAAAGGGGCTGTTTTCATTATATTAAGCAGTTTGTTTATATGGCAAGGTTGCTGCTTTGATATGCCAGCGGAACACCTATCAGAGCCATTCGAGGCCAAGGACACTGCTTTCATATCCCAGTACAAGCTCAAAGGTGTTCTAGTACTAGCTCAGGCTCATTCAGTTACATCACATATGCAAGGTACATCCTCACATGCACTGGTGCTGCCATCATATGCCAGACTCAAATGTACAAATCATATATTTGTATGCCATGTACCCTCTTATAGAACATCACCATTATGCAAAGCTTGGCCTCACTTGTTCAGATGTTAATCATCCTCATTTGCCAGGTTTAGCCTCATATAGCAAATAGCATGCCACCACATTCCAGTTCATTTGGAAGATTTTAGAACAGTCTTTGTTTTTTCTTAGCATTCTTGGATTTGTAGTGCCAAATTTATAATGGACTAATTAAAAACCACGAGTCCTAGAATGCAGAGAAAGGGATATGGTTGGATTAGCATCTCCCAAATCTAGTACGACATGTTGAAATGTGTTTTCACTCACCTACCCTTCTATGGTTACACTGACAGTGAGTTCTATTTAGCTCATTTAATTCAGAAACGCCCCACCATGAGGTAATTCCCATGTGATGCGAAGGGAAGCTGGATTTCATCCCATTGACTGCTGTCAAGTGGCTTCAATGTAGGGGTACATCTGAGGGTTGAGCATGAATGACTGAGGACAGTGTTAAGCGGCACAGACACAGAGATACAGGATGGTTCCTGGCTGACTCTGACAGCTAAATGATCTGATTAGCACTCCTAGCTTAATCCCAGGAGAGGACTAAAGTCTCTCACTGTGACTGCTGAGGCTTTACATCTGCATCCTTTCTTGTAGACCTTGGTAATTGTGAGGAATTTGATCATCCGTACGATGGGTGTGCCCACCCCAGGGCTTTTTTGAAAATTGAAATGAAATTGAATGATGGTAATTCAACCTCTGGCAAATGTGTGGGGATAATCCCCACACATTTTACTATGGTCACCGCACGACATACGCATAGACCCATGTACTCTGGGTGGGCACAGCCTACAGGCGTTGGACCCCCTGTCATATTTAGTTGGGATATGACGGGAGGAATACACAATGCATCTCCAGAAGGGGACGGGGCAAAACTCCCACTGTCATGGCCAGCCAAATTAACTATCAAAGGCTCCATGGATCTGTCATGTCCTTTTGTTGAGCCCTGTACATGGTGGCAGCAGTGTGCAGACTAATCAGAGAGTAATTCAAACAGGCCCACATGGGGCCTGGCTGCAGAGGCTAACAAAAGAGAAAAGAAACCTCAACACACTTTCCCATGCACTGTAGCAACCTGTAGCCAGCTCCAGTCCTCTAATCAATTGACAGTGAAATGTCATGTCTGGGACTTCCTGTTTACGCTAGTCACCCCTGCAGGAGGAGCCCATTCATAAGGTACAAGTATGCGTTATGCAGGGGCCATAAAGTCTGGTATGACTGCAGCTTCAAGGGAGATCTGCCGCTTTAATCAGGAACCACAGAGAACCATTAACCAGAGGGACCCTATGATCCTCATGGGTGAAACCTAGTATTACATGTTTTCACCCTTTATCTTTTCTGTTGCAAAGCACTCTGGTTATGACCTCATGCATACAGGAGATTGTTGGTGAGGGCCAGGAATGGTTCATTAAGGTAGGCTTAGCCTACACCAATCCCTGTGGTCCATTTGGCTTTAAAAGATGGCCAAGCCCCTCTTTTGGCAGATCATCTGAAGCAGGAGGAAGAACTCATTATTGGACCCTGGCTGAAGGTACAGTCTGCCTTACATCTTCCCCCAGGGAAGGAAGGCCAGGACCTGCAAGAGGGAAGCAAGACCCCGCCCCTAAACATCTCCCAGGGAACAAAGGGAGATACCAAATCCAGAGGACCCACTACAGCAAGCTTTCTAGGTGGGAATTGCCAGAAAGTCTCTGAACCCTAAACCAAGGACAAGGCAACTGCCTCCAACAAGCTCCTCAGCTTGGGGTCATCTGACTTAAAGAATGACACAAGCCCAGTGAAGAAGTTAGAGAAGTGCATCGACAAGCATCTACCAATGTCATCCTTAAAGGACATTTTTGAGCCAGTTGAGCTCCTTGAGCTGCAACCGACTGCACCGCTGACTGTTGTTATGCCGCAGTCAGTAAAGCTGTCCGAGATGCCTCGACCAGAGCTTCAGAAACACCGACCAGCACAGAGACAATGATTCCTGACCCGAGCCGTCATGAAGGCCAACCTGCAGCCATCCGTCCAGCCCAACTCGCGGAACTGCTTGCCGCCTGATACCTGCAGCTGTTTTTCATCTTGCACTCTGTTGCAGAAGCTGCAAAGCATCCTGAAACCAACTGAACCCTGTTGAGCACCAAGAACTCCAACAGCCGGAGGTATATTTTGGTTCTGTCCCACTGGTCCTTCTCTGAAGGCCCCTAGTGACAGTTTACGACCCATTGCCCCCTTTGTGCTGAAACCAAGGATCCTTGAACTGTGCGATTATTTACTATACCGGCTACCATACTGTCAGCATCCAAAGTGCATCCCTTTTCCTTCTTTGAAACTGTCTGTCCTCTGCATTCCTATACAGGGTGGGTTGTATTTGATAGTGTGCTAGAACGGTCTGTTGTGATAATATTAAAGTAGATATTTGTATACAACCTTGACTGGACAGTCCCTTTTATCATTGGGTAATAATTGTATTTTCGCTAAGGTGCAACTATACAACGATCCATGACCTTTCGGAGATAAGCCTGCCGTTCCGTCAATGTTACCAAAATTGGACAAGGAGGTTTAAAATGTGCTTGTCTTTCCAATCTGTTCGGACCTTCTGGTGTACTAGAGGTGTGGGACTGATGGATGGTTTAGAAACCGATATTCATCCCTTTACCACTGGTGCCCCAGAAGTTGATTTGTCACAGTACTGTTCATGCATTTACATTCATTCAAAGCCTGTGCCGGAAAATTAAATCATCATAACAGCCAGACAGGTGGTCCAAGGGGCCAAGCCAGAACTTGATAACGATGTTGTGGATGAAACAGAGTTCTTGGAACCTATGAAACATTTGCCAGACATTCTCTGTTTCATTGCAATTGGGAGGGGTATATCTAGTCCGGTTTTTTTCGTTGCCTTCTCGAACTTGTATTCCCAGATGGATAATGGGAATAGCAAGACCACAAGTCACAGTATCCAAAGAAAACAACAAAACTGGAGAAGGACCTCCTAATTAAATGGGACATGTATGTATTCATCAAATGAACTGCAGGAGCAGGCCCATGCCAAAATTAAGCTAACTGTACCAACGGGAAACAAACGAGAAAATGTGAATTTGTTTTCTCTGTGGCTGATGCAATCATTTAAATTCACACTGCTAGCTGTGAAGGACTTTCACAGCCATTTCTGGGCATGTTTTCCGCAAAACACTAGCTTCTCTTGATCTTTTCAGTAAATAGGTCCATCCAGATTCATTTTTTTCTTCGAATTCTGGGACTTGTAGTTTTACCTTTCTCATTATAAATCGGCATTGCTTGACCCAGAACGCAAAGGAAATCTTGGTGGCATGGACATCTTTTAAATGACTGACATGGAGGCATGTATAGTTGACTCCGCTGCCTTAAAATCCAACCCAGCCTCTCTTCTGCTGTTCCTCGAGGTATTTTTTTCTTGCCTTCACTGTCATTTCTGTATGCATTGCAAATGCATCATCCACTTTGAAAATCCCTGTAGACATTGATGGGAAAACAAACTATCTTTGTAAAGCACTCTTGTGCCATCGTTCTATAACTTTTTTATGGACTCTGTTTAATAAAGGCTGCGGAAGCTGCTTTGTGGCTCTGTGCTCCTGTGCTCAATCTAAAGAGAATGACGTTTTAAGTTCATGCGGGCCTGTCATAAGGACCTGCACCCGTGCAACAGCAAGCAGACGCTGATCTCTGCTGTGTGTACTTTATATTTCTGACACTGTCTGCCCTGGAAGCTCTCAATTTCTGTCTTGAACCAGAAAACAAATATCCTTATCATCATCTACACATACCACTGCATAGCCCAGGTTTCACTATCAATTCATTACAAATTATTGGCCAAATAAAAAACGGAGACCTGCCAACTAAAAGCGATTGTTTCCACCTTAAATCTGCCCCACAAGAGAAGGCAGTCGGGCCTTCTCAGTACAAGCCAGAAACCTCTGGAGCTCCCTTCCATTACACATCTGCAAACTAGGCAATCATCTGGCTTTCAGGAATCCTGTAAAAACCTGGCTGTGCCCGCCCACTGCTTAATATACTGCTCAGGACAACTTGATGACCCTCAGCGCCAACATAGCCTAGAGAGAAGGATGTGCTTTACACATTTTAAATAAATAAAAAAATGTGGATAGTTGGTGAGATTAGAGCACTGTTTATGTGAAGGAACATTGTCTGGTGAATGTTGGTTATGTCAGATCACACTGTTCATGTTGTAGAGTGTGTTTTACTAAATATATGGTTATGTTGGAGAGCTTGCAGTGTTGTCACAGGTCACCAAAATGCCATGGGTAGCTAGCAAAAGTGTTATACAGCTAAGTACCGTAGAGTTAGCACTGCTGTTGGACACTTTATATCCTAATAGTTGTTTCTGGGTGGATTCATTTTTCTGTGGCATGCCGACTCTTGAAAACCTCTGCGGTGGCGCGCTGTGCAGCAGAGTACCTTGGGGCAAACATCTCAGTCAGCCAACAAACCACCTATTAAATCAAAGAAATCGTAGAAAATGACCAAACGTTAACTGATCAAGCCCCGACCGAATTGAATGTGGTAATTAGGTGGGATTTCCCCTCCTTCAGTGCATGCCACTCATGTACATCCGAGCGATCAGGTGTTCAGTGCTAAAGATGACTCATACCTAAACACCCCACCTATTCACAGATTTCGAAAGTGGCAATTTGGATTGAACTTATTCACCTACATTGAATTCACACAGAAGCATCGATGTTAAAACAATACACGGAGGGCGGGAAAACAAAAAACATACGGCACTGACGGCCTTAAACCTTGTGCTTTCTTCTTTTGTCACTTTATATGAAAATATTAATTCAGAAGTTAAAGTACATACTGTTCTCCTGAATGCACGGAGAAAGTGATTGGACTGTTTGACTGCAGGGAGAGATCTCTGTTCTATATTCCAGTCTAGATTTACAAATGCCCAATACTGTGAGAGCTTGACTGTGATTGACAGTGAGATTGAAGTACACACAATACAGGATCCATCAGTGTCTGAACCAATAATTACGGTGGAGAGTGCTGTCAACCAGGGTATGGAACAGCCGACAGAGGCCCATATAATTATAATTCCATCAGGTAAACACGCTCCTCAGAAACAGAAGAAAAACCCAAACCCCAACAGAAGAAGCCTAAACATTGTAAAGTAAAAAAAGGCAATAGAAGACATTTAGGGACTTTTAAAAGATATAATAGTCTAATTGAGTCTCAAAGAATGCAAATTAAAAGAAAAAGAGCCTTGCTTCGGTGTCTCCTTCTAAAAGAACCTCTGATGCAATGCAGGCTGGCTGCTCTTCACCGGAAATCATTGGTTCTACTTTCCATCCTCGGGTAATTCCATAGGGTGTTAAACTTTGAATCCCATACAATTAGGCCACGCTGAATCTCCCATTAAGGCCAACCTAAACAGGTCGATGGTCTCTTTCAGGAGTCGGCTGCCTCATTGCCTCCATCATTTCCTGTCCGAGGCCATGTTTTTAGTTTTATAAAGGCCACTGGATCAACAGCAGTGTGAAAAATGTGATGCTGCCTCAAGTATCCTCCGGTTGAATTATGCAAGCTATTTACCCTGGGTCGAGTGAGTTTTCTAAAAAAAAAAGGTTGATGCCAATTGGCAGGCAGTTTGGTTCCAGGAGCTTGCTGGCACTCTACCTTTCAAAACTCAGGCACATTGGTCTGTATCTAGTATTCTGAAAGGTTCGGGGTGTAGAAACAGTGCTGAGTACTGAACGGATCACCCTATACTTGCCCATAATTATAATCCTGAGAGTGACACATGGCTATTAACTGGGAACAGACTCTGGGAACTGGGAACACACTCTTTAGGACACAAGAAGAATACCAAACCTTCTACTGAAGGAACGAGTATCTAGAGGTGATACTCATCTGACCCTGAATACAGCAAATGCGCTGGGTCTTTTCTCTGAAGTTCGTAATCTCCTAACCATTTCTGCTTGAGACATTCACTTTATTGAATGTATTGCTCCATTCAGGAATTATATGATATATGTTATGATAGGTTATTTATAACGTGCTTAATACCCAGAGGTTTCTAAGCCTGGACCCAGGTTTCAAACCTGCGGTGCTCTGTGTCATCTTGCTTCCAAGGCAAGCACGTTGCCCCTGCGCTATCCTCCCAAGGCAAGAATGATAGAGTAACCCTAGACATTTCCTTTAAAATTGTGCATGAAGTGATTATTAGGGAATCCTCAACATCCAGACAACCAGGATATGATATTAAACCATATGACTTTCCTCCTGCATCCAAAGAGCTTATTAAAAAGCATGGGGGGTTCTGATAAACGCAAATGGGGTTAGTTATAACCACCAGAGATGGTTTTAGAGAGCCTCTCATAAACGGGTAACTCTGCCTGCCCTGATCTCGAAGATTTGTCATGGCTCTCAGGAGTCCTAAATTCACAGTGTCGAAATACATCTAGCTATCAATGTGACACATTATTTTCATGGAATACTTGCAGTCATATGCACCTATTCTCTTAGCATCATCTTGGTAGTATTCTAAAGGACCACTATATTATTTGACTTCAGGAAACCTGGTTTACTGCCTGTCCTCTTTTAGGTATCTGTACTATCTCTTTTCAATCAGCGACCCAGGGCAGCATGAACAGACCCTCTAGTGGTCTCATTACTGCAGCTAAATCCAAAAGTGGCTTAACATTCATTTTAAAGTGTGTAATATTTGCAGAGGCGCCTTAGCAACAATTCTAGAATATTTCATGGATTCAATAATGGGACACATTTTAGTAATTCATAGTGGCACAGTGGTATATGTGATGTGTTTAGATAAGATATCAGGATATATTTTCGATTGGCTTAACACCCAAAGGGAATCATAATCATTGCCAGGGATTTTAACTCTACATGCTTTAAAATGGGTAATTTGGAGGATGGATAGAATGTATTTTGGACTAAACAGTGTCTTGTCTGAAAACCCGCAATGGGCAAATGTGGGTTGCTTGTTAGAGTTCATTGGGTACACATATGCTTAGTGGCAATATTGCTGGGGACTTTCCTATGCATTCAACATGGCATAAAGGCCCTAAGGAATCCACGTTGAATTAGATTTTTGTTAGTAGGAGCCTCTTTTTGTGATGTAATAATCCATCGGTGCATGAAACAACATACAGTGACCATAAACCTTTAACATGAAACTTTGACATGCGCGTTAATATCAGTGTGGAAGTTGAACAAATAAGCATATTTGTCAATCCAGGTCTGAATAGAATTAAATGGACAGACATATCAAAAGGTTTATTGATGAAATAACTGCTGTTTGTAATCACTCACCCCTTAATAGGAAATTTAATACATTTAATGTGGACACATTATAACCATTTGTGAATGTTACAATTAGGGAGGTTTTCCCTAATTATAATGAACCAATTCATGATCCTAAATTATGCATGTCTTTGAGCGAAAAAAAAATTAAAGTGGGACCATTAAAATGATTAAGAGAAAAGAATCAAATCCCAAGTTATGGATCACAGAAATTAAAAAGGTTTGCCAAATTTACAAAAATTTGATCCAAAATCATCATCATATGATGTTCCAAGGGGATAGTGGAAAAATGCAGTGAATCCACTCACAAAAGGCTGATTCGAATTGTTGTACTATTACTAACGATTTAGAAAGAAATCAGGTCAACAGAGAAATGAATTCCATCTTGCAGCACGTTTAGGTGAAATAGTTTGGGGATGTTTATGTTAAATCTTCTCTTTTTCAGGGAAAAGTGGGATGCTGTATGGACTCGAAATGGTCCCTGGATTTCAATTAGGGGGATAGCTTGGAAATTATTATCAAGCTTAGCACTTCTCGGGCTACAGGTCTGAATAATCTATTCAATAGGCTTTATTAAATGACTCCTGGAATGTGGTCCTTGATTTTGTTCGTATTGCTTACACAGTTTGTGTGGGATTCTGAAATTCCCCCCTCCTGAGAAATTTCTTGTGTTATACCTATACTCAAAAAGGGCATTAGATCTGACCCTACAAACTATAGGCATATTAGCATCATGGATGCTGACAGCAAGATTTTTGCTTTATTAATATTGGCTGAATTGGAAAAGTGGGTATCCAGCATGACAAGAATTAAGAAATATTAAACAGGTTTACGTAAATATATCGGCACAACATTGAATAGCTTTGTACTTAAAAGCCTTCAAGAATCAGTCTAGAGCAAATAATATAATTGGAAATGTGTGGCCTCAATTGACATATTAGCTGTTTTTGATTTAATCAACAAAGACCTGTTGTGGTCCGAAATTGCAAAACTGGGACTCTGGCTGGATTTTTGAACATCGTCATCCACCTTGATAGGGACTACAACATTCACGTGAGACTTAGTCGTCATTTGTCAAGAAAGATTCCCACCAGTTCCGGCTTAAGGCAGGGTTGCTTTTTAGCACCCTGCCTGTTTGACTTATACGTTTCTGACATTAATGAACATCTGGACAACTAATCACATGCGCTAGACAAATAATCATATGCTCACACATTTTATGATGTTCAGGTTCAATCTTTTGCCCACTAGAGAAATAGTAACTATTCTGAATTTGCTCCCTATTGAAATGTTTTATTGTTGTTTTTTGCGGTAATGAAAAATACATGGCGAATTTGAAACATCTGGTTGTGAAATCTCTTGCTCTAAACATACTACGCACTTTGTACTTTAACAAATGTGTTCATAGTATTGATTTTTTATAGTTGTAGAGACTTTATGGCAACCTATTTTAAGTGGCCACAGTACCTTTTTGACATTATCTGTCTTGCAATATCTTGCACAACTTAAATTATTTTGGTGCATTGAAACACCATTTGTTGTATAGGCACATTGCACATATGCAATCAATAAATAAAGTTGTATGATTTTGAATGGAGATGTATGGGTAAAGATAACATTCCTTTTTAATGTGTATCATTTAATGATATTCTATGGTGTTTTTGGGGCAATACTGTAAACGGTTATTTCATTAACCAAATACATTATCATTTTTTTGAAAGTGGCATCGCATGCCAAACAATCTCAGAGGAAAGGATATTTCATGGCCTTTAAACGTGGGATATCTCAGGGAGTGAGGTAGCAGGGTCTTTCACTATCATGACATTACAGGAAGTGATATTGTGGATGAAAAATACATATGAGCAGAAATTAATAACATACCAGCCACTCAGGTGGACCAAAGACTATTTTAGCAAGCTACCATATTTTACCTAGTGTCATCCTAGATATGCCATGAGAGCGGTCATGCAACATTAAACAGGGAGAAACCCAGCAAAAACAACGAGGTTGAGGGTCAAAACCCTTTGCAAAATGTGCAGAACTGGCAGTTGTATTGATGACCCTGGGAAATGATAATATCTACATCTTAAGACAGAAATGGTAATGAAGTAAAAGCTACGCACATTATGCTGTTATTCTAAAGGAGCCATCAATCAGGCACATTTTGTAAAAACACCCCAAAATTAGCTCTTACATGATGATGGGTGCAGTCTTCAACTTTCACAAAAACGAGTGGAAAATGAAAGAATAAAAACAGGCAAGACCACCTTTTCTTTTTTATTTGACTCTCCCTTTAGTGAAAGATGTCAACTTCATCTGCAAAGTGTGCTTTACAGGCGGCATTTTACAATGGATTCAGATGGAATCTGCATGCTTTTAGCAAGTGCTAAATGCAGGAGGGTTCCATAAGAATTCATTTGTTTTTTGCCTGCATCAAAAAGTCATGCAGTCGTTAAACAAGGTACTTTTGTAGGCGGAACAGGAATGAATAGGAGGAAATGGATTTCCCCTCGCACTTCGCACACAAACGATTTTTGCAGTGCCCCACAGTTCTAAAACAAATGTAAAGACAGGCATCAGCCTTTTACATCTTTTTTTTTACACTTATTTTATGGCACCACAGCTTTAAAAATGAGCCCCAAAGTGATTTGTGATGATATATGTAATGTGCGTTTATCTCAGAAAGGTTTGAGCTGGTCTACCTGTACCCTCAATGACAGGCTATTCTTTTTCTCCATCAGAACAGATCATAGTCGAAATATAATATGGCAATCACCCCCGTGTCAGAGGGCGGACATGGCCGGTAACAGCCTGTCATCCCGAGCCTAGGTACGCCTAAGAGAATTGAGGGCCTCGGTGAGAGCTGTGGGCCATTAACAGCCATGTCTGCCCCTCGACAAGGGCGTGATAGCCATTCACACTGCAGGGCTCTTCTCAGTGTGTGAATAGTTATTTTATTTGGGAGATGGGCTCCACAAGCCCATTCTCCAGAAGAAAAGATGATTGTTCCCATAGGGAAAGGGAGATAGTCCCTTCTCTATCTCTATGGTTGCTGCGGTGGGAGGTAGCAGTACAAGGACCGGAGCAAAAAGCTCTGGTCCAGCAGGAAAGAGTGGGGTGGCGAAAAGTAATTTGTTTTTTTTGATCGTAGGGTGTTGCCTCCCCACAATCAACATGATGTCCCCAAGGGAAGGGCCTCGGTTGGCTGGAAACAACTGGCGGTACACTGTATATTCTTGCCCACTGTTCCAGCCACCTGATTGGCTGGGCGCCCTTCCCTAGGTGTGAATGACATATAAAAATGGTAAGATGCCTGCACATTTTAATTCTTACTCACAAAACATAGACTTCATGCACTCTCTGATTTTCTCTTGTATAATTGGCAGTAATTTTCCCCTCTGCCTCGCTAAAATCTTGTTCAGTTACTATACAGCTGGTGTCCTGCTCATTGCAGGGAGGCAGGGAAGGGAGTAATGGAGATGCATGCATTCCTTACCCCTTTTCTGACAAATATATAGCTACACAGCTACTCCCATGCAGTGCTTGACTAATTAACTCAAAATCATATCACTTAACTTCAGAAAATTAAAACATTTCAGGAAGCACTTGGGGCAGGAGGTGCCGTATTCTCCCAAAAGTAAATTTTCTGCGCTCATTCTGAACCTCCACATGTCAGTTCCTTTTCATGGCAATCACTGTAATATTTTCGATCCCACTCGGGCGGAATGGGCACCATGGTACAGTCATTTTCCAGCAACCCTGAAAAGTAGAGAATTCTTGAAATGGCAACCTTAGGTAAAAAAGCTTTTGGTGAATACTACTCTGTCCAAGCTATGCTGACTTCCCTCCCTGCATCCCTCTTCAGTAATTTCAGTAATTTCTTCCATGTAATGTTTTTTCATATTAGGGGTTTGGCTATCTCGATGAAAACAAATGCAATTTACACGTATGTACATTCTCAAACCTGTCCCTATAGAACGTGTGATTTAAACCATTCTCTGTTTTTCTGTGTCCACATTCTATCTGTTTAATACAATCCAGAGAATGGCTACCACAACTCTGACTGGTTTCCAACTATAAGTCCATTGAATGCTTCCATTGTAGGTAAACCAGGGGAGGAATAAACCATTCTGAGAGAGAGAGAAAGAAAAAAAGAAGACAAGACACTCTATCCTGAACTGATTGCCACCAACGGCCCAACCCCACACCTGCCTGCACCTGGGGCAGCGGAGCAGCCAAACAGTGTCTGCAGATTGCAGGCTGAAACCGCTGATTTCAGCCCACATTCTACGGAACCTGCAGACTGTCTCCCCCGCAATGGACCTCCATCTTCTCCCCACCCTCCTTTTCCTTTTTGTTGTAATATTGCCAACCCCCTTCTCCAGCCTGACTTACCTGATTGTGGCGGCAGCAAGGCATGCCGCCGCTGCTTCTATCCATCTCCCTTTGCCGGCCGCAACGGAAATGGAAGAGGGGCTCCACCTTCCATCTCCGTGGTGCCATCTTTGAACTATAGAAATCGTAATTTCTATAAATGATCGTGGCGCCAAAAGCATTGCATTCATTCATAGAAAAGACACAGCTATCAGCACCCTGGGTTACTGCTTTGGCATCCTGAGGTGCTAATGGCGTTAGTAACCCGTTCCATGGCCTACACTGGTGGGCAATGTCCGGGTGCCCTTGTTAAATGTCCTTACATTGTCTGGCTTTTAACTAAGTCTGCCGGCTCAGTACCCCCGGTGTAGCCCATGGAATGTGTTACTAACGTCATAGTACATAACAATACACATTCCAATGCACCTTAACACCTGGTAGCATCTCACATGGCACCACAACACCCATTACCACTCACCTGGCACATATATTTCCAGTACTATCTATATGTTACATAACTATCTGATACCACATAAGGCTCATAACTTCACAGAACCACTCACATGGCACATACACTTCCGGTACCATAAACATGATACATAAACATCCAGTACCACACATGGAACCTAAAAGTTGCTATACCAATCATGTGGCACACACAATAACCACTCATCGGCTATAAACACTACAATGGCCTACAACAAAGAATGCTCACTTTTGCTGCTTTGCTAAATTCGAGGTTTGCCATGAAAGCACTGGAATGGCGGTCACGTGTTGGAGTTATATAGTCCACTTAAATTCCAATACGTGGACACATTGCCACAGGCAAAATTACCTCTCTTCAATTTCTTACAAAAGAACCATGGAGTCCTATGGACTCTGAAAACGGTAACTAACGTTGATTTTACTGCTCTTGTATTCTGAATGTAATCCCACAAGACAGAGTGGCGGTAATGGTAAACGAGTTTAACAGTATTTCCACCAGAAAGACCACCAGACATGTAATAAGCCCCAATGAACTGGGCCCCAATTTCTATTCTCTTTCCAATAACATAAAGTAAATCAAAATAAACATGTTTTCTTAGAAGAAAAGGATTTAAATGAAAATATAAAGGCAGTTTTAGAACTTGATGGTCATTTTGAGAAAAGAAGCCATTATATGAAGCATACAAGGCCTCATTTATTGAGCCACCATTATCCTAGAATTCGGTATTGCCATAGAGGGTTTTTTTCTCAGCCAAATTGTACCATCCACTACTGCTCGAAATCCGAGCCATTTCCAGTTCAGATCCAGACGATTTAAATAATTGATCCGATTCAAGCTCCCATTTTTTTTTTTTAGATAGGTTTGAATCTGATTTGAGCCGTTTCGCCCATCCCTTAGATTTTTAAATGCATACACAATATTTTGCAGCATAGTGTGCTTTTGCAGCAGTTAACAAAAATATGTTTGAACATCCACTTTCAGACCCAGCTTTTAAATTAGAAGTAAGTAGTGACATTTCCCTGTTACTCAAAGGTGGTGAAATGTAGTAAAGGAAACTATTTCTACAGAATGTATGTCTGTGTCTTAAAATAAAGTTGTTTTAAATGCATTTCCCTTTCTTGGAGTTGATACGATGGGCCTAATTCACAGAACGTTTATTGCAGAGCAAATTGACTTTGCACTGCAACAATACTGCTAGTAGCGCAGACTTCATGCTTGCTCTGCTCTGTGAATTAGGCCCAGTGCAAAGTGTATTTTTGCAGTGCAAAGTCATTTTGCTCTGCTCTGTGAATTAGGTCCTGTGCAAAGTGCACTCTTTTCAGTGCAAAGTCACTTTGCTCTGCTCTGTGAGTTAGGCCTGGAGCAAAGTGTATTTTTGCAGTGCAAAGTCACTTTGCTCTGCTCTGTGAGTTAGGCCCGGTGCAAAGTGTATTTTTGCAGTGCAAAGTCACTTTGTGCTGTGAACTAGGCCCGGTGCAAAGTGTATTTTCACAGTGCAAAGTCACTTTGCTCTGCTCTGTGAATTAAGCCTGGCGCAAAGTGTATTTCTGCAGTGCAAAGTCACTTTGCTCTGCTGTGTGAGTTAGGCCTGGTGCAAAGTGTATTTTTTGCAGTACAAAGTCACTTTGCTCTGCTGTGTGAATTAGGCCCGGTGCAAAGTGTAGTTTTTGAAGTGCAAAGTTATTTTACTCTGCTCTGTGAATTAGGACCGGTGCAAAGTGTATTCTTTGCAGCGCAAAGTCACTTTGCTCTGCTACGTGAATTAGGCCGGTGCAAAGTGTATTTTTTGCAGTGCAAAGTCACATTGCTCTGCACTGTGAATTAGGCCCGATGCAAACAGCAAACTTGATTTAGACCCGGTGCTAAGGGCAAAGTCACTTTACTCCGCGATGAACGTTCTGTGAATTCGGCCCAACGCGTTTTCTTGTTTTGTTTACAGATTTTATATGCAAGCTCGGCTCAGAGATATTGGGAGGAGAACTAAAACATGAAATCTTAATGTGTGTTTACCTCTCCGCAGTCTGGCGCCTCTGGCTAGGAAGTGCAATTTTCTAGGACAACTAATTAGATCGACAGGGATTCATTTTTTAAAGCTAAGGGTGTGGGAAACAAATACACATGTAAACTAATTAAGCAAATCCTCGGTGATGTTTGTGATATTAGCTGCAAGAGTACTGCACAGGGCTGTAGGCCATACAGGAAACGGAGATCAATAGTTTGTATTGACCAGGAGAAGGGCTTGCTTTCTTGCCAAATGAAAAAATCCACTAGGTGTTACTACATTGGCTCTAAAATGTACAGAGAGTTCTGATTTGCAAAGAAATGAATGCCTTAATGAGTGAACCACAATTGTGGGTGTATTGCGGGACATTATGCATGCACGAAGACAATGCTCTGCGCGCGAACTACGCTTGTGTACAGACAGAAATGAATTTGTGAAAGCAAAGTTGCACTTTCACTGAATTAGTGCTTTTGTGTTCAGAATGTGCCATGCGTCACACGTGCCTTTGAGGAGTAGCTGCATGGCCTTCAGTTTTTAATTGTAACAGCTATGCAGCACCACTGACCGCTTCTCGGCATTATGACAGGGCGCACTCATCTATATTTGCAAGCCTATATTCAGGAACTCAGGGTCGTGTTGGAGGTAAGTAGGGCTGTCAGTGACTGCCAGTGTGCCTCTCCTGCTAACAGCCTCTACCTAAATCTGCCCGCCTCTACTCTCCGCCCTTTGCAACTCATCCAGAACAGGACTGCGAGACTTGTCCTTGGCCTCAAGCCCAGGGACCGTATCTCTCCAGGACTGAAATCACTACACTGGCTCCCAGTGACTGCGAGGATCAAGTTCAAAACCCTTTGCATTGTCCACAAGGCCGTCTGGGGCCTTGGGCCAAAATCCCTTCAACTCTCTCTTCCTAAATATCTTCCTTCTCGTGCTCTTCGCTCATCCGCCTCCAACTCCCTCAGTGTCAGCCGCTTCTCCAAACAACGAGTTGGGGGCAGATCTCTCTCCGCTGCAGGGGACTCCCTCTGGAACAGCCTTCCTGCCTCCCTGAAACTTGAGGAGAACCATCTCCGGTCCCGGAAGCACCTCAAAACCTTCCTCTTTGCCTCTGCTTTCTCTCCCCTTCTCCCCTGCTAAAATGACTGAAACTGCACTGAATCTGCAACTGGGCCACTCACCGTTCTCGGCCCTTGGCCCAGCCACTCTCCCCTGCACTGCCTCCCTGGCAACCCCTGCACTGCGGGACTGTGTCTGTATCCCTACAGCCCCCCTTCCCAGCACTTGTCTGCACTTACCTCGCACTTGCCACCAGCTGGCCCTTGTTATTTATCCTGTATGCTATAACCCTGTACTGCACTTTTCCCTCTACCTTTCCCCCCGGCACTTTTCCCTTCCCCTTACACTTGCGTGATCTGAATGACACCTGGCCTAGTAGGATCGTTGTCTGTCTCCCCTTGTGCCCCCCCGCCTCGTCGCACCTTGAAACACTTGTGTATAGGCGCGTTACAAATGCCGTATCATATCATGTGAAAGGAGGAAGAATAGCTTATCGGCCGAGTGGTATCTCAGACCGCAATGTAATTCAAGTCACCAGTATAAGAGTCAACGGTGCTACCAACAATCACTAAGACATTACGAGTATGGCGGTAGCACGGCTGTCGCCGGTATTGATTTTTATCTGGGATCCAGAAAAGGGCAATTACCAGCTCATTACGACCTTGGCAGACCCGGTAATTGCTCTTTCTGGCCGCCGCAAAATATTATGATCATTGAGCACTATAGGGCTCAATGGGAATGGGGAGGGTGGTAGCAACAGTAAAGTAATTAACGGTACGGTTGCTACCATCAAGTTCTGCTTGCGGGTGCCAGTACAGCCACTCAGTGAAACCTGGTGGCTGCAAGGACATCTGTGAGCAGAACTCATAGTATGGAGGTACGGTAGCAACGGTGCCGGTAGCGATACCGGCGCCGTTGTTGCCTTGCCGCCATACTCGTAAGGAGGCCCACTGACTCCAGCCAAACTCCCATATTATGAGGTACCTACAAAAGATCCAGCACTCCTTAACAGTTGACACCTTGGATCATGGACACCAAACAATGGAAATCCTTTTCTTTCGCGTCCCAACACCTACATCCTTACCTTTCAAATTAACCCACTGTGTACCCTGCCTGCTTCATAGAATATCAATACTGTTGTGTCTTCAGAAACAAAGGAAGTAAAATTGTTAACATGCAGTAATGGAGTTCTACCATTCAAACTCGAAGCCAGATTGTAACAATGCAATACTGTGAGTGGTTTTATATTTTTGACATGTATCTGTCATTTTTTTTTTAGGCTACACTTTTATAAATTCTGCTATTGGCTGCTCTCTGATGCAGTGGATTATGGAACAGAGGTTTCACTGGCCGAGGATCACACAGTTTGCTCTAGTGGGAAAGCCAGTTCCAAAAGCCAAGCCTTGTAGAACCACCGGAGCTAGTTAAGAACCTAGACCAAATCGTCTCCCTAAAACATTTGAACTGCCCACAGAAGAAGAGGCGGTTGCGTTTTCTGTACCGTCTAGAAGTGATGCAATGAATGACAATCTGGAGGCTGAGAGAGTTCCCCAAGGCACAATGGCCTCCTTTGGGAATAACGTGAACATACAACAGTCAGAACACAGCAGATTCAGAGAGGCGTACGCTGGGGTGATTGCCCACGTGTTGAGATCTAATGCACTGGCATAATTACAAAGGGACTCTGCAAACCCATACCATAACTTCTAATGTCAAACATTGTCCGCTCTAAAAAGACAAGGCTGGTTTTATAGCTTCTGCTGTTAATGTGTTAAAATAGGGCCTTAACTGATGGGCGGGGATTGGCTTAATGGAGTTCAGTGCTCCATGGTTAACATTTCTGTTTTCAAAAATCGGTTCTACTTTTGGAGCTAAGACGGAAGGCAATGTCTACGGTGCATGCACATGTGCATGAGCTTTCCCCATACACATTAGGGTGGATTGTTCTGAAGTCTGTTTATAAAATGAAGGCAATAACCGTGGGCTACAATTTCCAAATCCCAACCATCCAAACTAATGTCTCGCCATTCTTGCAGATGCTGAACAGTTTGCCCCCCACTGGTCAACTGTGACAGAAGACCTCAAAGTGGTTTTGTGGCGGCTGATGCAGAGGCCGATGGTAAGAAAGCTGCTGCTTGAGCTGGGTTTGCACCTCTATCTCGTCCACCATGAGGAAATCTCCTCTGGCTTCTTTGGCTGGCCATTCCTTTCACCCTTCCAACTGAGGAGTAGTAGCAAAAATATCTACCCCTCCAAGGTTGTGCACTAGGACGAAAAGGCTGAGGTTGACTAACAGCGGCGCCTAAAGATTTGGCTGCTGCCTTTGAGGTCTGCAACTTCTCAAGACTCTTGTCAGCCTTCTTGCCAAAAAGGTGAGATCCGACAAAAGGCATGTTGAGAAGCCTATATTGAACATCAGGTCCAAAACCCGACTTTCTCAACCACGCAAACCTGTGCATAACGCTGCTGGTAGCAATGGATCTGCTGATGCTATCCACAGAATCCAATCCTGATTGAAGGGACTGGCACCTGGCCTCTTTGCCATCCTTGACAAAAGCTATGAAGCCGTCCCTTTCACCCCCTCCGGTAATGTGCTCTGCCGCCATGGAACTACAATCCTATAGAGTATACGAAAACCTTGCTAGGGCCCAAGTGAAGTTGGCAGATTTTAGTGCCATGCTCCCTGCAGAAAATACCTTCCTCTCCCATCCATCTATGCGCTTGACGTCCCTATCAGGAGGGATGGTAGGGTGCACTGCTTGTTTGGAAGTAGCTGTTGCTGCCTGCACCACCCTCCGGAGTGGGGTGTTTTGACAGGTAGTCAGGGTCACTACTGGAAGAGTCATATTTTTTTGTCAAGTTCTTAACAACTGCCGGATTGGATTCCTCAGTCTCCCAGTTCCTAGCCACCCTTTTCTGCAATGCCATATGAAAAGACAAAATAGGATCAGATTGTGGACCCTTATCCTAAATACCACTGATGTTGTCTCGCTCATAAGGCAATAGTGGCCTACTCCAACCCATGTATTCAACCAGTTTCGACATGAGCTGCCTGTATGATGCATCTGCATGCTCCCCAGGCTCTGGTTTTCCAAATTCAAGTTCAGGTGAGGTATTTAGCCCACTTGCTGTTTGCAAGTTGTCATGCAGGTCCTTCATTCTGGACTCTTCAGAGATAAAACTCTCTGTTACATTGGGTGTACTGTACTATAAGCCAAATGGGGCTTCATCACCCTCAGAACGCTCCTCTTCTTCAGAAACTGAAGTAATTAGATTTAAAGAAATCCTTTTTAGGAAGTGTTGCATATATATTGTCTCGTTTGGAAGTAGTAGGCTTCAACGATGTCCAAGTCGTCGACACTTTCTTTATCAGCGCCGACTTAAGATGGGCGCTCGGAATTTACAGCACAGCTGACAAGTATGGCATGGCTAGCATCAAAGGTTTTGGCATCGATGTCGAGGGCCTAGTGGGCATCGAAGGCACCGATGGCGTCGAAGGTGTCGTTGGCGTCGACGACCTCGACTTTGCCAATTGTCTCATATGATCCTTCGATGGAAGATCAGATCGAGGCAGCGAAAGCTCACGATGCAGATGAGGCCTTTTTCCCCAGGCTCGAGGGCACGCAGGATTTCGGATGAGACCTTTTCTTTCCGGCTTCCTTTGGAGGCTCAGTAGGAGCATGGCTTTTTTGTTTTTAAATAATCTTTAACATTTCAGCCGTTAACACTTCCCACTCAGTATAAATGTGATATCATATCATATTGTGTGTCAATTTACTGAACTCAATCATTTTCCTCCAAGTGTGGTCAGCCAACAAATGTACTTTCAATATTGAGTGCGGTTGGGAATAGAGTGTTCAGGAAAGCATGCGCAACACATCAGTGTGGGCCTCATTACGACCCTGGCGGAAAGGTGTTTACGCCAGCGTAAACCATGGCGCACCTTTCCGCCTGACTACGAGTTCCCGTAGCGCCATGGTGATTTTTACGCCTGCTTTTTGCAGGCGGAAAAATCCATGGCGCTACGGGACTTGTTGTTAATTACGCCACCGTAATTTACGGTGGCGTAATTAACGCCTTCCCCACTCCCATTATACCGTATGGGGCAAAAATGGGAATGGGGAAGGGTAAATGGGGATTGGGGACTTACCGCCCCGCCAAGGTCGGAATGGGGCGGTAAGTCCGCCAACCCCCATGGCGGAGTTGGCAGCTTAGCGCCATGGACCATGGTGCAAATTGCACCATGGTCCTCCGCCAGGGTCGTAATGAGGGCCTGTGTGTTTTACTGACATTCCACTTTTATTGGTTTACACTGATGCTTTTTATTTCTGTCTGACATTTGTTTAAGCCAAGCCAGAAATGTCCTCAGCAATTTATTTTTCCAATTAAGGTTTTGGTATAAACAAAAGAAAATTGTGCAGGGTCCCACTTTTTTTGATACAAAACTGTATATCACACAGCAGTGACACAGCGGTGACCTCCTACATGTTCACTACTATGTGCTTTGGTCCTCTCCATGCAATTTCAGTCATTACAACGTGCAAAAATAAATAACATGTTTAATCTGACAAAAATGGCTTAACTAGCTTTTTTTGCAAATACCTCCTGTAATTTACACTTAGGGGATTCATTTACAATGGATTCCTATGAAATCCGCTTCCTAGCATCATTTGCAAAAAAACAGTGGATTCCAGAGCAATCCAATGTCTTGCACCCAGCATGAAAATGGCATGCTATTCAAAAACTGTGCAGAATCTTGATGGCAGGTTGAAATGGTAATCCCGCTCCGTGCTCCATCTCCACCTCTAATAATGGTGAAAAAGCCCTTAAGTGTTAAAACTAGTGTAAAGTCTGGCCTTCCCATTTTGTACCAGGTTCTTACGCCTATAGGAAAACGAGGGCCTAACAGTCCACATTTATTTGTCACCATGCACAAAGCAAAGGTGCTAGGGGAGTGACCTGATGATCTCCTTAATTTCATAGTTTAGAATTCTATGTGCACCTGGTTATAGTAGCAAATGGCTTTCAGATTATACATCACATTTTTTAACATAAAGGACTGGAGGGGAACACACTGTTGCCAAAGAAGAAGGCACCGCACAATGTCACACATGCACACAGAGACACTGGCAAAAGTGTTTACAACGCATAATGGCTTTGGCAACCTTTCTCAAAAGTGGTCTGTTGGCTCCGGAAAATCTCAAATGATATTCGGTTAGGTTTGGCGGCTCCTGTTTTTCCACTGATCCGAATCTGCCCAAATCTCCCTTAAGAGTCAGACATTCTCAGGCAAATACAGAAGAGGTTAGAGCTGATTGTTGGGATAGAGCATACACAAAATAACATCAAAGGCTCGGAAAGGAGGGGCCAGCTGATCTGGATAGGGGGGTTCACCAGTGGAAATGGTGCTTTGGATCAGGGAATGGTATCTAAATTTAAAAGCACATTAAACTCTCTAGTAAGATATCTCATCAGGTGATTTTTTTTTTATTGTATTTAGCTGAACTAATCAACTTTTACAATTTCATATTTCACATATACAAAAAACGAATAACAAGAATTACAATATTACACACATTCTTACACATGAATCAAATATCTCATCAGTTGAATGAACTTGCTGCAGATTCATAATCTGCACATCTCAGGTTGGAACCAGACTAAGAATAGTTCATCATTTAATCCTTCAAAAGTTGATAACATTAGTTACATTGAAGTGGGCAATTTTAACAGTCACATAAAATACAATGAAATACAATATAGGACATTTATTGCAGACATGGACCGCTGAAAAGCGTTTGGGGCTGGTGAAGAGTCAGTCATGCACAAGGGGTCAAGCTTCATACTGCTGTGTTTGCTTCCATGGAGTCCACTGAGTTAATTATTTTATAAAGGGCAACGCCCATGTCCACAATTCAATACCCTCGGAAAGGCTGGTAGGGCTAGAGTAGAGTCAGTCAAATGTCAAGCATTTGTGAAGCAGATTTTTTTCCCTTTGACGATGCTTAAATGCCATTTAATCAGATAGCACACATGTATGAAATGAGTACCTGGAAACAAAAAACAACATACTAATAAAGAAAGCGTTTTGTTAAACACATATTTTTTGCCAGTTGAAAAAGAAGAGCAATTTGGCTTTCACTTTTAAACAGCCAGGTGCAAGTCAAATAAACAGTTTGTTATCTTTGGATATCCCTGTTAGAAAAACATCTCAGCTTTTCCATTCGTGTTATACATGGTTTGCTTTGGGAATATGCTGGAAGGAAAGGGTCTGACTTCTTCAAGCCACCGTGTGAAGGAAGAGTTCCTCAACATAAAACTCTCTTGACCATAACTCGAACCTGTCACCATAACCCTGTGAATCCCAAACACTGTAACCATTCAGGTGATTTGTGTTTTGGCCGAATTTATTTGCCCAGGCCTACTCATGAGCTTTCTCCACTGGTGCCCTCCTGCTGGTGGCTCCTGCACAAGGGCCTTACTATTGGTATTGGTATTGTTTAATTATAAAGCGTGTGGACACAAAACGAGTGCTTCACAAGGGACAGTGCTGTGGTGTGCCCACAACCCATTTGAGCAGCGGTCCGTGTCTTTCTCGTCAATCACCAAGGACTAACATGGGTTTGAGGAGTATGGCAATATTAGGAATACAGTAAATGTGATATATATGTTTTTAACTATAATGTTTTCTTCTTTCGAGGACAATTTGTCAAGTGAGTGCAAAGTGGTTTCCCGACATATACTGTTAGTTCTTGTTGGGCCACTCACTCGTAATCCGCTCTCTAACTCATATCTGTGTCATTTTCTGCTTCAGCTTGAACCCAGCCTTCCTTTGATATGGCTGGAAAGTCAATACTGGCCACAACCACCTCACTTTCCACCAGACCCTTGCCTGCGAGATGGGATGCAAGTGGTAGGCATGATAGACAGTCAGCTGCCGCATATCTATCCCCCGGCAGGTACACAAAACTAAAGTTATGACCTTGTAAGCCTACCATCCACCTAGATTTGGGAGGAGAAGCGTTCTGCATAGCCCCCGCCACCCCTTGCTGGAAGATATCTGTACTAATGGGTTGTGATCAGATGTGACTGTACAATTGTTTCCCTACAGGTAACATTTTAAATACTTTATAGCCCATGTCATGGCTAACATATCCCTTTCCATAATAGAATGATTCGCTTTGGCACCTCTCAGTGGTCTCCAAGCAAGTAGGACAGGGCTCTGCCCCGAAGAGGTCAATCTGGGACAAGGCTGCTCCCAAACACAGATTGGCCTCTTTGGGCAGAGCACTGGCATATTTGCTTCGAGGCCGCTCATAAGTGCTGAAGCAAATTATTATACCTTGTCCCAGATGGGGTTTTCCTAATCCCAGAAAACTGACATCCAATGTTCACAGTGCGCAATGTCCTGGTATATACCGCCCCAAGGTTGATGCATTTGCTATGTTCTCCTTAATGTCTTCAAATGGTGGTCTACATTCGTCTGACTATGAAAAGTTACCCCCTTCTTTAGTATAGCGCTCAGCGACGTAGACTTTGTCACAGACTCCTTCACAAATTTAGACTAATACTCAGCTATACACAGAAACGAGCGCAATTGGGCTTTGTCAATGCTGCTGGAGTTACTCTAATAGCTTGAATTAAGCCATTTTGAGGCCATGCTCCCGCTACAGACTGTACATAGCCCAGATGCTCAACTTTGACTACGCCTAGCTTTCTTTTAATCCTTTGCACTCGTAAGACTTCTGCTTTTAACAGATGCAGCTCTTCCTGGAATCGTAGTACTCTTTGGTCTCCAGTATACTAGTACATCACCCTAAAACACAAGAGTATTCAGCATATCTCAGAGAACCTTTTCCATTATCCTCAGGAGCACTGCTACTGTTGAAGACAGACCAAACGTGTATGGAGATGAACAAGGTCAGTGGTTGTGACTCCTCAGACACTTTAACGTGGTGATGCATTGAAGAGAAGTCTAGCACACAGACTATTTTGGCCGATCCCAGGATTGCTAATGCCCCAGAGATTTTGGGAAGAGGATCACAGTCAGCCCACATGGCGGTATTGGAGTCCCTGTTATCTACACAGACATTTAGTTTGCCATTTGATTTATAAACAAGTACAGCAGGCGCAAGCCACTCCAAACTCTGAGTTTCTTTAATGACCCCACGTTGCAGCATGAGATCAGGTTCCTGTAGTAAACTCTCATGCATACGTTGGGGTACGAGTCCGGCTTTATGGACCGCAGGCTTGACTCTATCTATGAGGATGATCTTATGTTCATATTCCTTCAGCTGCCCCAGCTCTTCCGTGAATACTTCGGGGTAGTTCTCAGTCCATTCATCGTTGCCTTCTGAAATTGATACCAGGTTGGGTGCATATGCCTCTATGTGAATGAATAGTTCTCTTCATTCCTTTCCCAACCACATAAATCATGGCAGTACCTTATCTGCCTACGTAACATATGTTATCTTGAATTCTCACCACCAGGTCAATAGGTGTGTCACCATATGCGACCAGAGAAATGTCCGGAGACAGAAGATTCTCCAAATTGTCCCCCAGTGTTTCTTCTATCCTTCAATATGATAGTCCTAGTGGACAAATGTCAATTTTCATTACCACGTCCACATCTCCCATCTTGAAAAAGTCTGAAGGTCCTCCCGTTTTTTATGCTAGTGACACCTCAAACACTTTCCTTCCTTCTTTGTATTTGGGCTCTTCCATCGACTTCACAGCCTGCTCCCCAACGTTGTCACCAGACAACTCTCTATAGAGCCGGAAAACATTTATTTTTTTTGCACTTGAAACACTGTGGTCTTTGCTGGGTACAATTGATTATTTGGCAGATGCTGTCGGTTTGCGCACCTGAAGCACTTGCTCTCTCTGCCTCTTTCCCATGGTTTCTTGTCTGCTGTCTTCACTGCGTAAACCGTATTTTGAGCCTGATTTTCCAGTTAATTTCTTAAGCATGCAAAGCTGTTTGTTGTAGGCTTCGTGCAATGGTCAAAGCTTCTTCCAGTGAGGGGTCCTTAGCTAGCAAGCGCTCCATTTGGGACCCAATAGTCTATGCCATTTATTTACCACCTTGGTGTACTCATCCAAGTGGCCATCTCCTTCTTCCTCCCAGATAGTGCATCGTTCTGTGACCAAATTGTGGAAGAGGATGCCCACATGCCTATTTGCTATGAAGCGTTCACCTGTGCATGGCCACCATATTCGTATCAAACATTCGTCTCCGTCTCTTCCAATCTATGGGGGGTTGACCTGGTTGGAATAGAAACTGCAGTGGTATGCACATGGTGGCAGCCACCATGCAAAGTATATTTGGTATTGTTCTCTGAATGTGTTTCATGAGGCATATCTATGGGTATGTGGGAGTACTTAAATTATGTTTCCATGCTGTGAAACATTTCCTGTCAATTCCTCATGTTTGGTGTGCACATTTCCTCTACATTCCTTTTATGTATGGTATATCCTACCTTATACACTATTGTTGCCAATGAACACCGGCTTTTGCTTAGTAGAACTGTGAGGACTGCAGTCAGTGGTCTAGCATTCTTCCAATATGGCCACCATAATGCAGCTTGTAAAATGCAATTTGAATGATGGCGTACTGTGTCAATACACTGGAGACTGAGCAAACTTGGTGGATCCTCTATTCCATTGTTCGGCCTCTGCGGTGGTTGTGAGTCAGCGGTTAGGCAGTCTTCCTGCTCAGCGCCAACAAGGCTCGACCCACCATGGACTTCAACCGGGGCTAGAGGAGACTATATGGATGCCACCATCCAATGCAGCACTCGTCGCCAGCATGAGCTCTGGCACCAAGTAAAGCACAACTCCATGGGTACGTTGAATTATTTATTGGTACATACAGCTTCCACATAAACATCTGCCTGGCAGCGCTCTCCCTCAACCGCCCCATGATTCAACTACTATCTTCTGGGTTCCACGCGAAGTCACGCAGATTCCACGACCCAACCAACACGCCAGCAGTGACCTGATATTCTTACTAAAATCACTGCCGCAAAATTCATCAATTTCCATTCTTCCAAAGTGATCACTGTAATAATGAATTACAATGCAGAACAAATGACGCAACAGTGCTTTCTAAAAATTAGCTGAACTGGCAGTCAAAAAAATCTCCCTCACAAAGCTCCCATCCACAATCCCCCGTCAACTGCAGTCTCTGGGGGGCTGGCACAAGGCTGTAGCTACTTGAATGTTGACCAGCATATGCTGCACTTGTTTCCTTAACAGAATTGTACTCACAGTTCAGCTGTACTTTTTCATGGCCAATTTCTCTTGGCCTGGTAAGCACACAGAAACAGACTATTTGCCACTTGAGTTTCCTGGAAAGGATCTGTCTTCAAGGTCTTAAGCCATGACATCAAAAGTTACATATGGCCCGTGGTCCTGTTGTTTGAGAGGGAAAGAAACAGATTCCCTCTAAGTGCCGCCACCAAACTGCACTTTCCCAACGCAGGCTACCAACAGCAAACCCGGGCTTCACACGAAAGTGTCAATGTGGCCTTTCAATCACAATAGTGTCGCACTTCTTAATAGACCGTGCCTCTGACATCAAGTTGGAATCTGACCACAACGTATGAGAACCAGCTCCTGCTAGAGATCCGCCAATACGAGGTACTGTCCACACCCCGTTCATTTACCGCAGCAGCAGAGACAGCAGAAACTCCGGCCTCGAAAGAAGTCCGTGTGCGTTCCAAAATGTTTGCTGTTTTATAATATTTTGCATGAAAACTATACACGATAATCAGGGAAAACATTCAGCAACACAGCCCCTGGAAGGGAGTTTTTTGATGCGATATGATTTGTGATTCGGTATTGGTAATTTTCAACATACATGTTCAATATGCTTGTTTTTTCGGAATTTCCTTTTTTAAACATGGATTCGTTATTGTCAGGAATAGATTCATTAAATTTCAGAAATGCAACTGTGCACTGCAAAATATTTGAGAAAAAAACGTTTTGGAAACATCCGAGCAGCATATAAGGCAAAAACTACCACTGACCATTATTTGGCAATTTCTTTTTATTTTGTTTGAACAGGAAATATTAAGACGTTAGTGCATGCCTTCAGACGCCTCCAGATTACAGCTGCTACTTAAATAAAAGAACGCTTTCACTTTTTTGAAGCCTCTCCCTCATCCCCAACTTGTCGCACAAGCCAGACAATATCTGTGCAATTAGGGTGAACGCAGTGATGCTGTGCCTTGTCTCCTGCGCGCACGTGCGTCCGTCACCATGGCAGCCTGACGCGCACGAGGGAAGGGGAGCGAAGCACGCAGATGAACCTACTCTAGTAGATTAGTCTCCGAGAAACGCGCCTCAGTTATGACAGAGGCGGGATTAAGGAGGGCCAATTTACTTGCTATGCTCTCCTGCACGATAGGCTTACTACGATTGGATTCTGTTGGGTAAGTCTTTTTTTTAAACAAATCCCCCATTATGAACGAACAGTTTTCATGCCAGGAAGGCACGCAGGCATGAAATGGAATTTTGCTCTACATATGAATTACCTTCTTGGGACTCAGGGATTTGCCATCTCTCTCATAGATGTTGAATTTCCTTTTGCTATTATTTGTCAATGTTACTGCGAGATTTAAGAGATAACACACTGGTCCTCTTTGGGTTGAGCTTCCCTGAAGAGACGTCCCTCCTTGTGTAACTAGAGGCAAAGTGATCCCTTCCTTTTCAATGGGGCACGATTACATGGTGTGTTGTAAACGGTGTGAGGATGCTCCCAGGACCCTTACTCCCTTTCCCCTGTATATCTGGGTCCTGCTGCATAAGTAGTCTTATTTGTAGCACCTCCTTGACCAGAGGTCACAGTTGCCCATTTGACAGCTGCAGTGAGAGCCAGGTCTCTGCAGCGCTGGGGATATTTTTAAGCTATGCCCCCTGTGCCAAAACTATGATGATCATAAGTATCCCATGATAGAGGCAGGTTAAACTCTAAAATAAAGCTTGCCTTAATAGTGCATGGCACTGCAATCAATGCAGCCACATTCAATTTGATAGCACACATGTGTCAGCTCCTGTGTGCTAGTTAAACCTATCGAAGGTGATGTCTGTTCAAGCTAGACAGGCTGAGGCTGCCAAATGACAGGACAGGAATCTGAATGGCCATTGCTCTTCTTTGATCTGATCTCTTTTTGTGGATCGGTTACATGCTCCACTAGATCCAGTCGCCCACCATGCAGCTGCCCTGAGTCCAGGCATCAGGAGCACTCCCATTCAAAGGGAGTAGCCTTACACCAGAGTGCTGCATTTCCAAAGGCCTTTGATCCTAGTAAGAAAGGAAGGGGGTGGGGTTAGAGTAGCCAGGATGGATCTGTACAGTAGAAGAAGACTTCAACCATTTTATTTCTCTCTGCCTCTCTCCTACCGGTCCCTACCACTTCCTTCGGCCAATGCACTTTATGCATGAAACCAAAAGGGCAAAGCCCACTTCTTTCAAGAACAGGGATTGGTCTACTAAGACAGGCTAGATTTTGTCCAAACACTGGTAGACTTTTACTTTTAAAGAAGTGGTCTCCCACCACTTCTTTGATTCACTCTTGACAGACACCTGAGAAGGATTAACTGAACCTCTTTTAGTAGAGTTGCACTTTGCAAAGCCCACACACATCGAGGTTAAAGAAGGAGCAGTCCAAGGAAGAGGGGAACTCTGCCCTTACCAACTCCCAGGGCACATTGGGCATGACCTTTTACTGTGGACCAAGACCTGCCATTCTGCACCAAAATCTATCAGACCACGAAAAGACTCAACCTGTCATAAAGCCCCTTAATTGGGTCTCACAGCACCTGGAGGACCAGATCTCCTAATGTCTCCCAGTCCATCATTTTACAACCGGTCAGACTGCCATTGAAGCAAATCTGAAGACATGGACTCCAAACAACCAGCCATTGTTACTTTCTGGCACTCCTCCGAAACCTTTGAACAATTGGTTTCACAAAGAACCCACTCGACCCTGCAGCGTGCCCTCGCTGAGCCCATCCGCTGCTCGGCTCAAATCAACTGCTTGCTGCCGGACCTGACTAAAACCACTGAAGAGTCACTTGCCAACTCAGACCAGGGGTTACACCATGACTCAACTGACTCACTCCTCGAACTGCTACTTCACCGAACAGCACATGGGAGCAACATTATCACCATTTCGACAACCGCTGCCCCGTCTTTTTGAACTGCTAAAGTGTCACTCATTGACCCATCCCGGTGGTTACAACTGACTCGATAGAGCTCGACCTTAGAGAGATTCTGGCAAGCACACCCACCTGCATCACCAAAAGCCGTCTCCAAGCCACACAAAGCTACCACATTTGAACCTGCACAGTGCCCGTTTGCTGCTTGGGCCCACACGATCCACCATACCCGAACTAAGCTTGATCCGTTTGCATCACTGCTCAAAGCAGTTTTCGATGATGTCAACTCGCTAAAGACCAGAAAAAGACCCGCTAAAGACTAGAAACTGTTGACCAATAACTGTCCCCTTAGTCCATTTGGGCCATAGAGACTGGCTAGATAAGACATATCCTTTTTGTGGTTATCAATTTGCCTATAATTGGCATTTAGTGTTTCAAACGCCTCTGCATAAATGGGGGCCCGTTGCAGTAATAAGCTTTGTGTGCTAAGCAAAGAGCTTTAAATTCCCCTTGTCCTTCCTCTGTTAATCAATGTGGATGACAAAGAATGGACATCAGACGCCTATAACAAGCCTGATCTTGTTATTGTCATCGCGTTCTTTTATTCCTTCATGTCATATTAGCAACCTAAGAAAAAATAGCATATGCCTTTAGACATTATTTTCCTTACAGCCATCTGTAACTCTACATAGGCCCCATAGAACTGAAGGTGTGGTTTAAATGTTTAAAGTGACTCAGCATGCACTAGGACTTTAGGACAAAGCCAATTTAGGTAAGTGTTTGGGTGTTTTTTTGCTAAATGTTTAACAAATTGTTGGGTTATGTTTGATAACTGTGTATGACTCCTGCATCTTACTGATTTTCTACTTTTTGAATAGATGTTTCTTGGAAATATATTACCTGGCATAGCAGGAGCATTATTTTGGTATATTGTACAGTATTGTGGTTGCGATTGATTGTAGTAGGCAATTACAAAACTGCTGTCCCATCTATTGAAGTAAGTGCAACCCTTTTGTTACAGGTCCAATCTTAGTTTTCCGGACATTTAGCTGAAGATATTCACGTCCATATACTATTTAAAATCTTCTTCATGCAGAATTCTCTGAATTACCTATGACGAATCAGCTGAGTATTGTCGGCATACATGAAGAATGCTATTCACGCCATGCAAATTGGGCCAGCCAGCAGTGTCGGGTAACTATTGAAAAGCAGAGGGCTAGGTGAGGAACCCTGACGGATGCCCCATGAGATGGCTCTCCCGAGGAATAGAAAGGAGGAAGGGAAACTGCCAGCTCTCGACCTGTCAGAAATGACTTCAGCCTGATCCGTGCCCTGTCCCTGATTCCCATCTTAAACAGGTGCCAGAAGAACATTGTGCTTCATGGTATCAAAGGCAGCAAGGAGGTCCAAGAGGACCAGAGCCTCGGTATTTCCTGTGTCCTCCCATGATCCTATGTCATCCAGAGCAGCCATTAGCATGGATGCGGTGTTTCGGCCTAATCTAAAGCCGACTTGTGCTTCACCAAAGCATCCCGCCATCTCAGCGAATTATTGAAGCTGGGTCCCTGCTACTGCTTCCAATCATTTACTGATTTAAGGGAGTTGTGGGATTGGTTGATAGTGTGAGAGTGCACACACTTGGAGTTTGTGTTACTGGAGTGTTTAGAAGCATGAAGGTCATGAAGCGCATCTATAAACAGAATGTGTTAGGCAAACACTTTTGTTTCAGATGCTCTTTAAGCGAAAGATTAAGTATTATAATGGGAGAGTGAGTAAATAGGTGAAAGTAAACTGACTGTTCTGTAGAGTGGAATGTAAGAATGTGTGCGAGTTCAGTCTGTGTTGGCACAGCATTCATCTGTGTACATTTTATATACGAGAAGGAAATGTGTGTAAGTGGTGGGTATGCTGGTGTACACATCACACTGCATGATAAGGGCGAAGAGAGGCAAAACGCTGTAATGCCCCACTGCCACTGTCCTTGCCCACTTGAGAGGTGCAGCTCGGTCTTCACTGCTCATGTGGACCACTCTTCCCAAAGTATCCCAGGATCTCAATTTTGCTTTTGGCTTAGATGACTCCAAGATCGTAAGTACCCAGAAAATGATTTGGGGAAACAAGTCATTGCAATGAACACATTAAATAAATAAATAACATAACCTAGAGATAAATAAATGCTAAATAGAAGTCAGAAATTGTATAACCCAAAGCAGGAATACCAGCAGATAAACATCAAGCGATGGGAGTTTCCAGTTATAACATCACAATAGAAACGTGTTTTACAAAGTGACCATTAAAGTCTTTGGATTGTGACAAAGGTATTTAATCATTAGTTACCGGGTTTTTATGATGGAATACTCCTTTAACAGAAGAGGAAGCTTCAGATGAGGGCACCTGCTGATGGTGTGAGGACTTCAGGTCACATCAGCAAGTGCACCTGGTTAGTCCCAGAGGAGAGCCACTGAAGTCCTCAGAGTGGGGGCTGGAACTCGCCACATACACTGATGCGGCAAGATCTCCAGCTTGGTCCAGCAAAGGCACCCCACCAGATGTCTGCCAGGGTCACAATTCCAAGATGAGGATATTGAACTCTTGGTGAAGTTTTTCCTCTAAGCTTCTGCTAATTCATTGCCTGGAACAGTCCACGCTTAGTTGGTGTATTGTGTTTCTGATGGCTTGACCTCTTCCCATATCTGGTCACTGTTCACCTTATCACTAGTGGTTAGACCCCAACACCGAAACGACAAGGTCCAGATCTGCAATCATGCCCAAGGAAAGAACATATGACCCAAAAGCGTGCCTGTGGTTAACTCCTTTCCGGCACTCGGTACCACAGGGATCAGGGCTTCAAAGAGTTGCATATCGGACCCGCTGTAGATCACACCCCAACAATGGTACTGATTTTCATCCCACTCACAACTCTAGAGGCACTGGTGTCAGAATTAATTCGTACCACCTTCCCCTAAGTTAGGCCAGTGCCAAGACGAGGGGAACACTGGACACAGTAATCCAGTGAACACATCCTGAACTTGAAGGCTCCAGATAACCCAATCACCATATGTGCTGAACTCCTCTCTTGTCTGGCAAGGACTCTTGTGAGCTCCTATGAGCAGGGTGGGATTCCAACTCCTAGCAGGACACTTGTGTGGGAACCTAGACTGACACTTTTATAGAGACATGGGAATCTATGCAAGGCCTTCAACGAGCCTACCAGGGATCTCACTGAAATAGACCAAGTAATCTCTGAACAAAGGTCTGGACGAAATAGAATGTCCTGGTCAGGTGCATGTTACTAGTCAGCAGATTGTCCTACTTTCCTTCCTCCAGCCTCCGGGCTCTGTTGAAGGGCAGGCGATGAATGTGTTACTGCCGAAGGTTCCAGGTCTTCTTTCTTAGTTGTGGGGATTTCATTTTGGATGTTGCTGATTTATATTGACACCGATGAACTGCCTTGGCTATGGGTAGATGACTGGAGCTTCCTACAGTAGGTGGAGAATGTGGGGCATCCTACTGCACATGAGGCCCATGCATGCTACCACCTCCCTTTGCACACAGAGCAGACATAATGTGCTCCATGTCTGGATATGTACATTGAACGAAACCACACTATGCTTGAGCATGAAATGTGCTTTTTGGTTTAAAGGTAGTTTTCATCTGCCACTAAGTCCACACCACCAATATTACCTGCCAAAAATCACAAAATGCAAACATTCCCTTGGTGGCGTGCAAGCGGCTTAACTTCAGTGTTTCGGCATGATGTACGTTAGTGTTTTTGTCTTTTGTGGTGGTATAGTTGTGCACAAGTGAATCACGTTAAGTCTCAAGTGTATCTTGTTAACTTTGTTATTACATTCTGGTGGCAAATGTGTTGGTAATTTTGGTGGAGTGTGTTGCGCATCAGTAAAAAAAAAAAAGATTGCAGGTTTAGGTCGGAAATTTGAGAATGGGCTATATTCTGTGGTGTGAATTTGTGCATGCTTTTATTTCTGAGGTTGCTATGCTTATTTGTGTGTGGCGTTGTAAGTTACCATGACAACTAACTTGCAGAGACTAAGAACAGCATCTTGCCCCTCAACTGATAGCATTCATCTATGGACAGAAGTGGAATATACTCACATGGAACGTCAATAAAGTCAGCAAAACACAAACACGTAGGCACAAACACTTAGACACACACCCAATAACGCATGCGCGTGCTTGCAGACACAAACACAGACACACACACACACACACACGGCCCAGAACTGCATGTGCACACACACACACACACACACCATCACCCTCACAATACCACAGGCACTAGTACCCTAATTCCTATAATTTTCCCCTAAGTGTGGTCACAAACTCAGACACACACTCACAAACACACATATCAAACTGTACTACCTTTTACTGAAAAACGATCATTCAGCTGAAATAAACTTAATTAATAACTTAATTCTCTATAATTGTCAAACGTTACTGAATGATTCACCACTAAACTAATAATGGATCATGCCCTTTCGGACACACTTAATAATGTACCTATTCGTTGTTTTTTGTTGTGTGTGTGCCATCTGTCACATGAAGGTTTGGTGCCCCAAGCCGACCAACAGACATGAAGGGCATGCACAGGTCGGAGTGGGCAGTAAGTGAACCTAGTCTCTGCTTTTAGGGAGAATCTGCCATAATTCCCTTACTTTTTGGAACCACTGCAGCGTTCCTGCACAGCAGGGAATTGCAACGTTAGTTGTCTGTTTCCCTCCTCCTCGGGGTTCGAACCTGAGCCCTGCTCCGAACACTGTAATCGCTATTTCGCAGTCACTGGAATAACCGTGTTTATTTGACTAGTCTTCTTGGGGCATACTGCCTATTCCTGACACGCCACATAGCCGCGCACCACAGTGGACAGCATGAAATTGCTGCAGGTACAGCTGTGTGTGCAGGTAATTGGTCGAGGGAAAGGTTGCAATAGTCCTGAGCATGCTCCTACAGGGGAGCAAACGGTATGCAATTAGAAAGGGGAGGGTGCATAAAACTGCATGCTGTGGTGTGGGCAGTAAAAGTAATTGTGGTCATTTAAGATGCGTTTTTTCGCTGGTTCTTTCAGTGTTTATTTTGCAGTTGTAAAACAGTGCTGGGAGGGGAATGGAGGGAAGTCAGGAACCAAGTATGGGTTTGTATTGGGCGGTGCGGGTTGCTATAGGCCTGGTGTGGAGCAGGTTTGGGTGGGGCAGAGGAGAACATTGCTCCACCACTTATTTTTGTACACTACGACCCATGATGGCATGGAACAGCAATACTCATTGTTTTGTTCCCTCACTTTTTAGCTTTCAAAAGTAAAGCGGGCAGGTGAAGCAGACCATCTGATAATTCATGTGTTGACTGTGAAATCAGGGGAAAAGCAGGCATTCAGTGAAAATGTCCACACGCGATTTGCCAACATACCCCCCCCACACACACACACACACACACACATGCACCACATACAGGGGATGCCTCATTCTTCAATAGAAGGGAGAGCCTTTTCATGGAATATTGCACTTAAATCAAACAGGGTTTCCGTAAATAAGCCTTCGGATAGGTGTGTTTGCTACTGTGGCGGGGAAAGCGGGGGCCACAGAAGCGCCATTGTTCAAACACTAGAATTCTCCTGTTACGCTAAGGTGCCCCCCTGCGATGAGATGCCAACGTTCAATATTTAGCCCTTCCACGAACACCCCCAGTGACCTTGGTGAGCGCTGCACAATCAACTGTCTCTAGCTGGCCCAGAAAGGCCATTAAGAGCAAGCCTTCTGCCGCTGATGGAATCCAAGGTTGGGATTGAAATGCTGAACCCGGTCCCCAGCCAATCCCAGTGCTCCCTCATGCAATGCATAGCTTGGTCCGTCCCAGTCTACCAACAGGGTTCATGTGTCCAAGCATTGCATCCTCCAGCTTCAGGGAGTTGTCAATGCTTCACACAGGTTCACCTTTGTCATCTCCCATCCCCTGATTGGTCACTTCGCCGGTTTGTGGTCACCATTTCCGATGATGGAATCGAACACTGTGAGGAGGTCTCAGTAATGCAGAACATTTAAATCTGTCCATTGAGGAGAATAACACAACGCTCAAAGTGTTTGCTGCTGTGAACCCTGATTTGCACTAGTTATTATGCTGTATTCCCTGCTTAATTAATGGGGTGTTTGCCAGGGATCCCCAGAACTTATTCCTGAGCCCCGGCACTTATTTTCTCGGATTCAGTCTGATTATGATGTGATGTTTTGGCAACTTTATTATTTGAACTCTTATTCTGTAGTTGTCACACGCCAAGAAACAACGGTGTGTACTGGCCGCAGTCTCTTCATCCTGGGCCGGCTCATCGTTATTCATAAACCAGCTGACCGAGGTGGACAGGACAATGCTATTCATCCATGTTCATAAATAACAATGAGTTGGAAGGTGACAATGCTGGTCACTCGTGCTAGCCATGCCCACACACTGTGCAAGCCCACTACTCTAATAACAAGCAATACTGCCACAGCAGTGTGGGTTGACAACAAGAGGACAGTCACCAGCCTTCAGTGGCAACACAAGGGAAAAGTCAGGGAAATGCTATCTATCATGTGCGCAACCTATGCACAAAGATTTTGCTACAGTGTGCGACAGGCAAGTTCACCAGTTCAGGAATGATTGTTCCTGCATCTGTCAATGAATTTACCAAAGGAGGAAAGCACGCTCTTTCTTCTGTGGCTACCTGGTCAGCATGTTCCACTTGCTACCTATGGAATCCAAGCAAAATTTGTTTTTACAAGACCATAATCATTTTTCTTAAACTAGTTTGTGATGTTAGTTTATGGCGATTGGTATTTGTAAATTGCACGTCTGCCAGGCGTAGTGCATCCACCACTCACAATAGCTGGTCGAGTTGCAGCTTTCTCCCTACATATTCTAGCACTTTGGGGGGCAGCTGTGGGTGGTGGCAAGAGTGGTCCGGCAGATGCCCGCCCGGATGTGTCCCAGGTGTTCTAGAAAAGATTTCGGCCCATGCACTTGTTTTTTAACATATCAAGCTCTGACTGTATTTGGGGGCCATGCCAGTGTGACTTGCAAGCAAACGTGTCTTATCAGTGATAGACTTGGTAGGCAAAATTAGGGTGGTGCCCACTTCAATTATTGTCGGACCTGACTGGGAAAGCAGCTAATTCTACAGTAAGGGTCCGATTCATGGAATTCTTTGCACGGTTCAAAGTGACTTTAAACTGCTGACACAAACCCTGATTCATGGAACTGCACAAAGTGCATTTTTTCAGTAGCAAGCCATTTTGCAGTGCACAAATGACTATGCACGGACTTTGCACTGCAAAAATACACTTTGCAAAGTTCCATGAATAAGAGGCTATATCGGTAGTGGGAAGTCACTTTTCAGCACTGCAAAGTAGGTTTGAACCGTGCAAAAAATTCCCTGAATCGGGCCCTAAAGGTCTAATTCACAGAGCGTTTTCCAATGGGTTTGGTCCATTAAAAAACGCGTCTGTGAATCAGCCCCTAACATTCTCTTCCTGTGCTACACCATGAAGGCATGGCGGCCCATTGGTGATGTGCCCATGAGTCCTTGCTAATGCTTAGTCAGTGCGGCCTGCATTCAAAACAACAAGCATATAAGGGGTCTGTGCTTTTATGTACATCCCAATTCCAAAAAATGTAAGGCAGGTAATCTCATCCGCAAATGTCCCCTGCACATTTTGAGAGCGTCCTGCCAGCCCCATGAACACCTAAGTGTGAGTATGTGTGCCTCATATATATTCATTGACTCAAACATTCACATTTGTGAGGATACATCATATCTACTCATAGTAGGAGTATATGAGGGAAAGGAGCTGGGCTGGCTATGAGATGTACAGAAGGGTCGGAAACCCCTTCAGTGCCTTGCACGTTGCCCTGTGCCGGTTCCAAAAAAAGCACAGCGGAACTGCAGGCATGTGCATCGTGTTTTTGGTTCCCTTTCTTCAGCAATGCGGAAGCAAAGCAGACCACATGTCCAAATGCACACAAGTGCTCGAAGCGGTTCATCTTAACTTGCATGTCTACACAGCAGTGACAGCACTCAACGCGTGGCAGCGCAGGAACTAGGCCAGAAGAAGATGGAGCGATGCTCCGGCAAAACATTTCTTGCTGGCTCCGTGCTCCAGACCGAGGGGATGCCAGACACGACCCTCACAAACCATGTGCCTCATGGAGAAGACCGCTTTCAGAGGACTCAGCATTCATGCCACGCCGCCTCCCGGAAGTGGTCTGCTCGTTGTAGCGCAGGCTGCTCCTGCTGCACAACCCAGTCTTCGTTGACCGTTCAGAACAATCAGTACTCACGTCAGCGCAAAAACCATGTGGAAGCCTCACATGCAGCTTAGGGGCTCTTCAAACAGGTATACATGTCCTGCATTTTACAGACATCTCTTTATTAGGGTGAATAGTGTGACCAGTCATAACAGAACAGTCCATTATTCGCTTAGAAGGTTTCCTTAATGAATAAGACATAATTAACATTTAAAATTGTGGACATTATGTTGTTACCATAATGCTCTTTGCTTTTATGCAAATCGTCAGGACTGGGTTCTATATGAAACCTGGCCAGGGGCCGCACCCCCTCCTACTTCCCAAAGCCCCTTTGCCCCGACCCCCTAAGAAGTAACTCCAGCACTGATCAGTGATCATTTTGTGAATTCATATTGTGCATCTCTAAGTATAGCATAATAAAGAACATTTATTTTCAGTCAGGTCTGCATGCGGGAGAGAAGGTGCCAAATATCAGGACATAGGAGCTGTAATGAGACAGAAACAATCATGCTTACTATTACTCAGAAGGAGATTTAAACATGGTGTTTCACACATAACAAACATGACCTCTGACAGACATCCTGTATGCTTGGGGGTCGGGTTCTGAAATCAAAGGAAAACCTCTATCAAGGTGACACTGAACCCACCAGTTGTACAATAAAGTCACCTTGCAGCTACATATTGAAACCACGTGCTGCGTTCACCTTTGGGACAAGCACCTTAGAACGAGAGCAGTCACTGTTGCCTCCATTGCCTGGAATTATTTGGCAGATCATTTAGAAATGCCCTGAGGGCATGATATTGGTAGCGTGCCATGAGGGGAAGATGATCTGTAGACACCTTTGGTCCATTGTGATCACCAGGAGAAGCCGCCTTAGGGTGGGAAAGCTGTGAAGGGGTCTTGACAGCCAGGGCTCAAGTCCTAAAATAAAGGTGGCAGGACTATGGCAAATGACGTCACAGGAAGTGAACAGAGGTTAAAGTGCAACATGTACATTTCATCCAGTAGGGCTGATTTACAAACACGCTTTTCAATGGGAAAACACCTTTTTACACACGCTTTGTAAATCAGACCCTAGGTCTTTTCCAATTGAAGTAAGTGCACAAGACAATAAGCATTTGCCTCACAGTCAACACTGAAAACATAACCCAAGAGAGGAGGTTTGCTATGATGTTAATGATAAAGTATAAAAGGGGCAGGCATTTTAGACCTAAAACACTGTATTTAGATATTCCTGCAGAGTAAACTCCTAAAGAGCTATTTCAGGGAGACTATGATCACACCTTCATGTCGCCCCTCACCTCAGCGATCTCGAAACGGTCCGAACTCAGTAAACCAAAGGTAAGAAGGAAGCCATTCTTTATTTTCTCAGACAGTGAGGCGGGACGCTGTCACACTCTGAACACGTGGGAGGTTGTGCCCTCCACTGGTGCGTCCCCTTCACTTGAGTCCTGATATCAGCAAGGCACAAGATTCCCTGTCGCCATTGAACATATACGTGGCTTCCTACTACGAGGATTAGCTTCACTGCTGCTCCAAGATTTCGCAAATTGCCTGTGGCCATTGACTTCCTGGGTGTTGCCGAGACTGCAACTGCTCTGCTTCCAGCAATGAGGCTGTTCCTTATCGTCCGCCTTTATTGCAGCTCAGGAATTGATCACAAAGGTACACGACGAGTGGCCCAGGTTCATCTGCCAGGAGTGTGCTGTCAGATACTACGCATTGTGCCGGATCACTCGACTGCATCGTTGGGCAAATGAGCTCCCGCCTTGGGTCGATTGCTTTGGGTGCGCGGCTGGAGTTCCATTAAAAGGGCCATTGATGGCTTCTAAGCAGAGAAGTACTGGGGAGCATACATCATTTCAGGGGCTGTCACTACCTGCTCTTTCATCACACAGTTCACGTCATAGAGGAGAACGTTCAATCCAGATCCAATCACGCGTGCTGTATTGTGTTCTGAGTACTGAAGGGCTCTTTGTATGGATGGACTTTGAGTCCATCTTAGTTCCTCTTAGGGTTTGGGAGCTCAGTGCGCTGTGTCCATGTATGATGTCCCTCTGCACGTTCGCTCTGGATACCACCAAGATTTCAGTTTTAGAACTCACTGGCAGTCACGTGATGCTGTCAGCTTGCAGTCATCTGAAATCCCAGGCATAGTGCTTACTACTCGCTGAATTTTCCTTACCGTATCAATGTGATGCCATATAAAAGAGTTTATTATTATTAATGTTAGAAGTTTGATAGCGTACAGACCTAGCTAAAAGCAGCAAAGGGCATTGTTTCAGCACGCACACCTCGAACAGGAGTTTCCGCATATGAAACAGCATGGAGCGTGGGGCGGAGTGACTGAAATGTGTAAATGTGATAGATGATATGATAAGTCATTTATAACGCGCCTGTACACAATTGTTTCTAGGCGCAACAAGACAAGGAGGGGTAAACAGAGGGAGGACAAAACAAGGATCTTACTAGGCTTTGTGTCATTCAGATCGAGCAAGTGCGGGATAGAAGGAGGAGAGAAGTGCCAGGGTGGGTGCATGTAACTCAATAATTGCAGCCAGAGGGTGGCTCATAAGTGTATAGAGAAGGGTCTGTGGTGTTCAGATACAGACCCTTAAGTGCGGGGGGAGCCCAGAGGCAGTGCAAGGGCAACTGGACATGAATGACCCTGGGCCCAAGTTCAGTGGGTGGCCAGGTGACCAGTGCGTGAATTAGTCAGGTGCATAAGCAGGGGAGAAAGAGAGAAAGCAGAATCAAAAAGGAAGTTCCAGAGGGAGACCTGTGACAAATCATCTTCAGGGGCACCAGGGGTCCAGGGATGAATATCGGTTTCTAAACCATCAATCAGTCCGACACCTCTAGTACACCAGGAGGGATCTGAACAGTTTGGAACACAAGTCAATTATAAACCTCCTTGTCCAATTTTGGTGACGTGAATGGAACAGCAGGCTTATCTCTGCAGGGTTGTGGATCATTGGTTAGTTGCAACATAGCTAAAATACAATTATTACCCAATGATAAAAGGGACTGTCCAGTAAAGGTTGCATAAAAATATCTACTTTATTATTACTACAAAAGACAATTCTAGTACACTACAAAATGCAACCCACCCTGTAAAGGTACACAGAGGACAGACAGTTTCATGAAGGAAAGGGATGCATTCTGGATACTGACAGGAGGGTAGATGGTAAAGTAATAAGTCTTACTGTTCAAGATTATATGGTTTCAGCACCAAGGGGCAAAGGGTCGTAACTTTCTCTAGGGGCCTTCGGAGAAAGGATCAAAGGGGGCAGAACCACAATGTACCTGGTGCTTAAGACGTTCTCTATGCTCAAAAGCGTTGAGCCAGTTCCAGGGTGCTTTGCAGCTCCTAAAACAGAGTTCAAGGTGGGAGACAGCTGCCGGTATCAGGCGGCAGGCAGTTCGGCAAGAATCATTGTCTCTGTGCTGCTTGGTGGATCCCGAATGCTGGTCGAGGCGCCTCGGACGGCTCTGCTGACTGCGGCATGACAACAGTCAGCGGTGCAGCTGGTTGCTGTTCGTGGACCCGACTGTCTCGAAAATGTCCTTAAAAGATGGACGCTGGTTGATGCTTGTGTGGCACTCTTCCTACCTTCTTCGCAAGGCTCGAGTTGTGCTTTTAAGGCAGATGGCCCCAAGCTTAGGAAAGTGTTTGCAGGCAACGGCCTTGTCCTTAGTTCAGATACTCTCTGGAAATTCCCACCTAGGAAGCTTGCTGGCAGAACCTAGCAGGGCATGCTGTGTGCTGCCTGGGTACCGGTTCTGGAGCTGCTGGATGAGTCCTCTGAGTCTGGAATCTCCCTCTGTTCCCTGGTAGATGTTTATGGGAGGGATCTTGCTTTACTGGTGGAAGATATAAGGTAGACTATACCTTTAGCCCGGGTCCAAATGAGTCCTTCTTCTTACTCCTTTGAAAGTCATCGGATGATCTGCTAAGTGAGGGGTTCAGCTCTCTTTTAAAGCCAAATGGCCCCCAGTTGTTGGTACTGGCTAAGCCTACCTTAATGAACCAGTCCTGGGTCACATCCAACGATCTTCTGTTATGCATGAGGTCAGGACCAGAGTGCTCTGCAACAGGAAGGGTAAGGGGTGACAACATATATCTAAGTCCCACCTATCTTCCTGTCTGTTGTAGATCAAAGTGTGTCTCTGGTTAACTGAGCCCTCCGTGACTCTTTATTAAAGAGCAGGTCTCCCTTGCAGTTTGTGACAACAGCAGACTTCCCTTCTTCCTCAAATACATACTTCTCCCCTCCGAAAGGGGTCTTCTCCACAGGGGTACAAAAGGACCCTGCCTTTTATACAGAGGGGTGGGAACTAGCTTCAGGTTGACACATTGCATACCAAATGGGTGTTAGCCCCATGTTCCTGTTGTCTGTTCGGCAACCAAGCCCCTTAAACAGGCTTGCCTCAATTATCTCTCATTAGCATGCACTGTCATCAGCCGAACTAAACAATAGGAAAGCAGATCCATGGAGCCTTTGATATGTTAATTAGGCTGCCATGGCCGGAGGAAGGTGTGCCTTCCCACTTGTTGAGATGCTTTGATGTACCTGTGGCTGTCACATTCCATCTGAACATGACAGTGGAGGACGGCACTGGTAGACTGTGTCCTCCCAGAGTACATGTGACTATGCATTTTGTGCGATGAGCAGAGAAAATGTATGCAGAATGGTCTCACACATTTTCGAAGGTTGATCTCTCATCATTATTTTTCATTATCCAAAAATCAAAAAAGCCCAGGCGAGCGCACACTCCCCATGCAGATGGTCAAATTCCTCATAAGGCCCCAGCCGAGGAAAGAGATCTGCCCCCCACTGTCTGATTGGAGAAGCCTCTGACCCTCAGAGAGTTGGAGGCGTCTGAGGGGAGAGCTCGAGAAGGAAGATGTTTAGGAAGAGAACGTTGGAGGTGGTGCAGTCCCAGGCCCCAGAACACCTTGTGGACAATGCAAAGAATCTTGAACTTAATCCTTGCAGACAGGAAGTTAGTGAAGAGATTCCAGAGCTGGAGAGATACAATCCCTGGTCTTGAGGCCAAGGACAAGTCTTGTAGTCCTGTTCTGGATAAGTTGTAAAGGTCGAAGAGTAGAGACATGCAGATTTAGAAGGCGTCTCTTGCAATAGTCCAGCCTAGAGAGGACCAGGGCTCTGGAGACAGTGAGCTTCTGGGGGAAAGTGAGAAAAGGCAGAATACCTCTGAGGAGGTTCAACTGATAGTGTGACTTCTTAGAGATGTCAGAGATGTCAGGAGAGAAGGAGAGGGTGGAGTATAAGATGACACCAAGGTTCTTAGACTCACAGGATGGAGCAGGAAGAGGGCCAGGGGTAGGCAGCCAGAAAAAGAGAGGAAACGATGGAGCAGGTGTCCCGATGAGGAGGATCTCAGTCTTACTGGCATTAAGGCAGAGATCATTGGCGGCACACAATTCCTGAATTGTGGCCAGGCAGTCTGTTATGAGAGAAGGAGAGTTGGCTGAAGGGAGCCTGAAGGAGAGCTGGGCGTTATCCCCATAACACTGAAAGTTAGAGCAGAATGTAGCGATGCAGTGGGCAAGAGGTGCCAGGTAGCGGTTGAAAAGCCAGGGAGAAAGGTTAAACCCCTGGGGAACACCACAAGTAAAGCGAGAGATAAAAGAGAGGAAAGACCCCAGTTGCTTCTGGGAGGGTTGATCAGTGAGAAAGGAGGTCAACCAGGCCAGGGCCTGACCAGTGGCACCCAGGTTGTCACGGAGGCAATTGAGCAGGTGTCAAAAGCAGAGGATAGATCAAGGAGAATTAGGATAGAAGGAAGATTAGAGTCAATATTAGAGAATAAGTCTTCACTGGTGTTCAGGAGAGCAGATTCCGTTCTTCTGGAAGCTCTGAAGCAAGACTGGCGGACATGGAGACAACCAACAGATTCAGTATGCAGATTAAGCTGGGAGATGGCCAGCTTTTCCACGGGTTTACCCAGGAAAAGAGTGATGGAGATCGGGCGATAGTTAGCCGGAGACGGGGGAGCGAAAGGGAGTGCTTAAGGGGTGGAGGAAGGTTCAAGTGGCAAAGGAGTGATTGCAAAAATTGGCCAAGGCTGGAGCAAGGGTGTTGATATGGTCCTTGATGGTTCTGGATGAGCAGTGGAGAACCTGTTTTGATGAGAATTTCATAGATCAGACTTGTCTAGAAACATTGTCAGGGGTGAACAGGGGAAAGGAGGAGAAAGCAAGAGGATAAATGGCCATAGACAGGCCAGGGGTGGAAGAGGAGGAGGAAGAGGAGGAAGAGGAAGTGAAAGTGGACACAATGTCCTGGGTTTTAGTGGTGAAATGAGAAGCCAGGGCCGTGCAGAGGGGCTGGGAGGCAACAGGAGAGGTAGAGACTTCAACAGGATTGGGCAGCTCCTTGCAGATTTTGAAAATGTTGGCAGAATTTTTAGATGTGTCAGAGATGCGACTTGGATGTAGGCTCTCTTCTTAGCTAGACAGAGAGTCTGTGCTGCCTTTGGAGCCAGCGGCAGGCCAGTTTGTCAGAGGGTGTGCCTGATGACCTCCACTTCCTCTCAGCCACTCTACACTTGCGTATAAGGGTTGGGAGGTCAGAAAGGTACCACGAGTTGCACTTGGATGTGGGCTGCATACGGATTGTCATGACAGGGTCAAGGACATCCAGAGCATTAGTGATAGAGAGATGAAGGTTAGAGAGCGCAGTATCAGAGTGTAAGTTAGCCAAAGGTGTAAGAGGAGGAGAGAAAGTAACCTAAACTGACACACTCTATGTGGGCCCGATGACCGAGAAGGTTGGTGGCAGTGCTGGGGTCAGCTTGACCTGAGGGGTACAGAGAGATAGAAGGAAAGGAGAAAGTGGTTGCTCCGAGAGAGAGGAGTGATGAGAGGGTTAGGGACGGGGGTGGTCTGAGGTGGTCAGAACATCCACAGTGTGCCTTTCAGAGTGAGTCAGGCCAGAGGGAAGAATAGAGAGAGAGTCACAGAGGTTGTTAAAGAGCCCCAAAGAGGCGCTTGTAGCATCCACGTGGATGTTCAGGTCTCCGAGGAGGAGATGTTGAGAGGTAGAGGCAAAGAGGGAGGAGGAAAGGTCAGCCCACTCAGAGAGGAAGAGGGTGACCTGGCCAGATGGCCTGCACATAGTGAACATAGTGAGGGAGTGTCCAGGAGAGATAGATAGCCTGCAGACCAGACATTCAAAGGAGGAGTAATCCTGCATTGGAATGACAGAAGAACAGATCCACTCTGGGAAAATCAAGGCTACACCCCCAATGGGACGGTCGGTTCTGGGTTCAGAGAGGATCTTGTAGCCATCAGGAAGGAGAGTGTCAAAAATCATAACAGAGCTGGCTGTGAACCAAGTCTTGGTGAGACTGAGTACATCCAAATCAAGCTCTTTGGGAGACGGCAGATGTCAGAGGAATGTTTGACAGTGGAATGAAACTTGAGCGTTACGGATGTGGACAGGTTGACACCTTTGAAGGACTTCTGTGGAGGAGTACAGTCCAGAGGTACGCCCTGCGGAAGTGGTGGAGGTGCCCAAGGATGGGCAGAGGAGGAAGGAAGAGAAGGCAGGGTAGTCAGAGAGGAAGAAGAGAGTGCCAGAGAGGTGGTGGAGGAAGGAGGCAAGAGAGTCGCCAAAGAATCAGCAGAGTGTGCCGGAGAGGTAGGATATAATAATAATAATTCACATTTTTATATATGTCTGATTTTGCATAGGAGGTGGAGTTGTAGATTGTATGTTGCGGTGACAGTGGCTATGTGATCTGTGAAGGAAAGGCAGGGTTGATGGTGAAGCCAAGGGATTTGACAGGTGTTGAGAAGAATATGTGTGGGTTGGATGTGGCAAGTTCTTGGATTCAGAAGTTGAGTTTGGGTTTTTGCCTTGGGGTGCAGATGAGGAGCTATTCTGTTCTGGAAGGGTTGAGTTTGAAAAACAGGGTGGCCATCCAGTTGGCAATGGTGGAGAGACAGGATTTGTGGGTGAACAGTTGTGAAGGGGATGACATTTGGAAATATACTTGTGTATCCCCTGCATATTGCTGGAAATGTATGTTGTGTTTGTAATGGATCTTTCTAAGGAATTCAACATAGTGATTGAAGAGGGGTGGAGATAGGGAGAAGCCTTGTGGAATCCCATACTTGACAAGGGTGGGATCTGATCGATAAGGGGGCATGAGGCAAAGTGGGTCCTGTCAGTACATTTATGTTACCCCTTTGTATCCGGTATAAGAATAACTATACAGAATTGGCACCAAGTATCTTCGAGGCTACACCTATATGCTTATAGCAAAACAAGAGATTTGACATGTATTTCACAGGAATAAAGATATGAGAGGCATAAACCTTAGAAATACGTTTTATGTTTTGCATACCAGTGGGCACTAGTGCTCACAAAACATGGTATGAAGAATCTTTTGTTTTGCATAAATGTGATTATTACTCTGGTTATATGTATCCATTGAATGGCAAATTGATTCAGTCACACAATCCGAATTAATGTTCTAAATGATATCAAATCTAAGAACAATTAACTATACACGTGTGCTTTAAAAATTAGTATTATCAACCAATCATTACAGAACATTATGGTATACAAATGAGCCAGTATCAAGCTGTGTCTCTTGTGAAAGAAACAACACAGGAAATGTTAGTGTTGGTTGTCCTCATACGAGAAACGGAGAACAGCAATCTAATGTGCTTTGAAAAAAAAAAAAGAGACCAGCAAAATGTAAATGCTGTCCCTAAAAAATCATACAGGGTTGGGTGGAGGCAGTGAGCATTAACCTCAGTCTTCCTCAAAACTCATTTGTGTTAGGTTCTTTGTTCCAGCATAAACAGTAGTGGATGTTTTAGAAAATGAGGCTGGCTGAACACAGCCATGCATAAATACTGAAGTTGCCAACACCATTTTTATTCAGTTTTGCATTTAGCAATGTATCATAGTACCATTGTGGTCACTGTGCACTGACGGCACTGTGTCATTACGTTGGGTAGAGACACAAGACAGGTGGGAAAAGACTGAAACAATAACTTCCTTATTTATCTGTCAACACAGTCATCCAAAAGGCATAATTATGAATGACTCAGTGTACTAGACTTTTGTCATATTCGTTCAGTCCTTCATTTATATTGCTGGTTACCTCTATCCACTAGGATTCTCTTTTACCCTTTAATTTACCCTCCACATTCAATCCTTTTCATTTTTTTGCTTGTCAACAAAATGTTGCACAGGTTTTGCTCATCTGTCTTTGTATTTTTGTCCATGTGGTAAACCCTAGATAATTCCGTTCACAAGCACAGGTAAGTACATACATGACAATTGTGGATTGGCAAGTCGAATAAAAATATAAAACTTTTGCAGTGAAATGTATACATTAATTATGGGTAAATAGTGTGTAGACATTTGTAAACTCACATTAATGGTGTTTCCCACAGAGATAGCGGCCCTTTCGAGATGAGGAGCTAAAATACTCACCCTAAGCTTTTAGTTTGGACTCACAATATGCTGTAACAGTCTGATGATTGGTGCTTTGTCCTTTGTTTTTTTTGTAAAAAATTGAGCCTCCTTTTTGGTGTGCAGTCTTTTAATAGTTGCAGTTTTTCTAAGGAGTTTGGAGGCTTTTACTTGCTGGCCAGAATTTAGTAACACTAGCCATCCGATCTGAGTTAGCAGCCAACCATCGATCTAAAGAATGGGCACATTTTCATACATGCAGAATCATTTTGGAGAGATCTTTTCTGGACTTCAATATTCTTGGCAAGTTTGGAGGCCACATTATCAAAATCAGACAAATTGTTACTAATACGCTAACATTGGCCAAATGGAATCCCATGTTTTAGACATAATGGGCCTCATTACGAGTCTGGCGGTAGGCGTGCTGGAAAAACCGTCAGGCTGCCGCCAATCCCGGAATACCTTTCTGCCTCCTTGATTGCTGGAATCACTGGGGCATTACAACCCCGGTGAACCAGTAATTCCGGAGGCAGAATTCCGTAAATCCCCATTCCAATGGAGTGCCAGGGGATGGGGACAATGAAAACACTGGTTCTGTTTATGACGGAGCCAGTGTTTCCATTTCCACCTGCAGGCGGGTGGCGTTACTCCTGCCAGGTCAGACCTGGCAGGAGTGACACCTCCCGACTGCAGAACTCGTAATCAGCTGGTCCGGAAACAATGGTGGTGGCGGATGTACCGCCACCTTGGTTTCCGGACCGGCATGGTCATAATGAGGCCCAATGTGTGATAACTATGAACATGTAGAAGTGAATTTAAATCAGTGGGCATGTTGAATAACTAAGTAAAGATGTTTTCCATTAGTTTGCATAATCAGAAGATCTACAAATTGTACCTTAGAATCACTGTAATTCACAGTAAATTTAAAATGATAATGTACAGAAAATGGATCAATGTTTTTTAAAATTGGAAATTGGGAGCAACCAACCCAAATCAAGTGTCAGCTATAGGTTTGAACGGCTGCTTTTCTGTTCAATTCATCAACCCCAGTAAATAAAGAAAAGAATGCATCTGCCTTGCACTATCATGGAGTAGGAATTAATTTGATGCTGAGCAATGGGGATAATGACTGGCCTGCAACTAGTTCACAAGGATGCCGAATTAGCAATTTTTATGGGCTGTATATGTGTTTGCTGGGTTTAGGATGATGTATGCACTATTTCTAACTTTGGAATCCAAGCACAATCAAGTGCCAAACACAGTTCATTTCATGTAATGCATATATTATGTAATCAGTATTCTCTCCACAATTCATATAATTTCCCTTTGATTTCCATCAGGAAAACTATTAAGTATTTCTTCTCTCCAACCTCACATAGATATGTAAAATTGACCGTTTTGTTGTGTGAAAACTTAAGATTTCATCTATCTTCTTTTCCCCTCTTCCAACAAGTTTTGGATCTACCCTATCCTTCAGGAATCAATCAGACTGTCTTCTTAAAACAAATCCATAGAAAGGAGATTATTACTCCTATTCAACCTACTCTCACATTTTGCAGATCAAATATAACATATTTATCACTAGCCTTTGTTGCATTACAATTAATGTTTGACGTTCCAGTGCCCATTCAAGCACCTAAAAAAAGAAACTCAGTGAGTAATGGACCAAATTTAACACCCATACATTTCTATCATTCATTGGTATATATGGAGAGATACTTATGCAATGAACTGGGAATAATTCTCTATTTATTTATGGATTTATTTTCTCAATTGTTTGGGCTTAAGATGATGAACAGATAATGGGAGTTCAACTTGACCAGCAAATTTATGTTGGGATAATTTGAGGTTTTGATCTCCCAGGACTCACCTGAGGAAAGGAACATTGATACATGGAAAAAAACATTTATCTGAAAATCTAACTGATCCAAGATGGCAGGAACGGAAATCAGAAACCCAGAGAACTTCCAACTTCAAAGAATGCACCACTGCCAGGCTAGCCATAAACACCTCTATCCCCGAACTGACAGCTAAAGAACACAAGATACCAGATATTCCATTATTGACTGGAATGTGTATAAAGAAAAAAACAATAATCTTTTAAAAGTTACAAAGGGACATACTATTTGACCCATAATTCTGGAATGGAATGTCGCAGCAAAACAATTCTTTTTGTAGAGCATTTATCTTGGGATGATGTACTCAGTGGTATAACAATTATTCTAATGTGATGTTGAATTATGCAAATTGGGCCCATTTGTATTTTAAGGCACAGAAATGGCGCACACCAGTAAATTATACTTCATAGCACCCATAGGGATGATCCTGTTGCTTTGAGATGGGAATATATTTTGGATATAAATCTAGAAGTAAGTTAAAAGGGAGCGTCTGTAAACCAGTACACATTCATGCTATTAAGGTGTAAAATACATTTCTTTATTCGCACCAGGGAGAGAAATTTGGTGAGCCGATTAGTAAACTGCCCATATCTGTGGAAATTACTATTTCAGAATGTTACCCTATTTAATCCAACATATGAGATGACATCACATTAAATGGGAGGGAAACTAGGTGTAGATATTTCCCCCATTGGACAGACTCTGATTAGACAACTCCTTCATTAATATAACTAATGACTGTAGAGGGGTATGTCTACTGTGATGTCACTTTTGGAACACAGTCTAATCGCATTCATGGACCAATTAGATTTGGAAAAGTATGCACACCTCGAAATATGTGAATATTATCTATATAAGATTCAACACACACTCACTCAGGACAGACACTGACAGACTCACTTGCTCACTCACTGACTGATGGAGAGGTGAGAAAGAAGATTTGGTAACAGCAGGATGTAGAAGGAATAGATTGCTCTCTTTTGTGGCTCATTTTGGATTACAAACAGCAACCTGAAAGTGAGGCCTACTAGGAGTTAAAGTACCAGACCTTATTCAGAGGGGGAGTCAGCAGACAGGCTGTGGAGGAAGCTGATTCCATCTTGCTGACTGATGCCAAACTGTTCCTAGAGGTGGAGAATGTAACCAGTCCTTTAGAGGGTGCCCAACTGTCTGTGATAAAGCCAAAGGAAATTCATATGTGAGTATGATCTAATGGGAAATAAATCTGAGGGGAGTGATACTATAAAGGGACTATGATCAAATTATGGTCACTGTTATTTATAAGTACTGTGGAGCGGGAGCATATGCATTGATTGTACATCCTGGGAAATATGTAAATAGTTCATAAGTGTATGTGCTTCTGGAATTATAGATCTGATGAAATAGATCCTACAGTGTGTATACAGGGAGTTCTCTTGACTACTATTCTGTGCAATGTACCATCATAGATGAGCATAGGAAATCTCACTGTCACTAGACACATAAAGTAATTGAAGTAACTTCCTGGGTCTATCATCAAGCAGAATATTTTTGTTCAAACTAATTTGGTCCCGTCAAAAGGGAGAGGGTGATTCACTACCCATTCTCTCGCTGTTTAAGGTGTCCTTTGAATTTGAGCTGTATGTCCTTTGAATTTGAGCTGTATGCTTTCACACAATAATTAAATAGAAACAACATTGAAGGGAATCTAGTCTACATACAGCCCTGCTACACTTTGATAGATTGTGGTGTCTGGCAATGCATTGCCGTTGGAGGAATTGCGTGTCATGGCCATGTCTCGCGCCTTGAGGGCAGGTGGGGTTTCTCATGTATTGAACCTCAACGAACTTGAGGAGTTGCCCTAAATCACACTGGGAGGATACGAGGGGTGGCCGTGTATCACACCTGGTTGAACTGTTAGGGTTGGCCATTCATGGTACTTGTAGAAATTGTGATGTTTTAGGGCATGCACACTATTTGTGACGATCTGTCATGCTCTCCACCTGGAAGAGTTTTAAAGTATGGCTAGTGCTCTAGTGGTAATTTGTGAAGGATAGCGTGTGTTGTTAACCATTTGTTGCAGCTGCAAGAATTGACAGTGGATGACACTACCTGATCAAACAAGTGTATATACAACAAATCCCTATCTGAGTTTCTAGGTACGTATAAATGCACCACTCTGGTGGACACCAGCCACAGACATGACTACCCACACACATCAGAATACAGCAACAGCTACAATAAATTTGGTCTTGCTGGTCAAATAATTGTTCTGCCTACTTACACCAGACTATGACTCAACACCTCTACTATCAGTATTAAGCAAAGACCTATGACACATTCGGGCAAGCAGAACACATAATGAGTATCTTGCACTCACACTTTCTCCTGACCTCTCTTAGACCCCTTCCACATGCTTGACCTTGTAGGTTGCTTTTATCGGAGCCCGGACAGACCTATTAAGCCTTATCATGGCCAAATGCAAACACACATTCTAAACCAACTCTGTGATTTCCCACATTTTGGACTTCAGTCCCCGATGGCGTTCCCATTACTAGGGCATTGAGACTATAATAATGATAAAAGGCAATAAATAAATGTCAACTACAATACTATACATGTTCAACATACATTTTCTTTCCTACAAGCCATTTACATAAATGAAGGTCCAGTCATTTGTTGCAATTGAGTTTTATGGAATGCTGCTAAAAATCGGCCATGTCTATTGAATAAGATGGTATAATCTCTTTTGAATAAAGGGGAAGTAGAGATAATTGGATAAGCAGGGATACCTTTAACTAAATTGTTGTTTTTCACAAGTCAAAGATTCCTCCTGGACTCTCATGTAGCCAATCCACGGTGCATGCACGTTCAGGGTGAAATAAATGTATCGATATCTATGGTGATGTGTGCGTTAAACAAGTTTCTATTTCCATAACTGTAGCAATGAGAACTGAGGTGCATAGTGCAGTGATTATTTTTCTTCATTGACCTTGACCTTTCATGGAAACATAACTTATTTATCTTTAAACTGATTCAATTATTCCTATGCTGTTAATATGTGGACCTTCTGTGCAACCCTGTGTGTTCCTTGTCCCGAAAGGGGAGGAAAGCTTTAAGGAATCAGTGCTATTAAATTAAGGGGCCAAGATTCATAAACATAACTTTATTAAATAATAAAAAATGTGGGCGCCTGGTTTGGAGTGGGTGGAAAGGTCCCCTGAATTATATGTCACCTGATTAAAACATCGACACCATTGGCATCACATATGATAACAACGTTGTGTAGAGTCCATTCGAAAAAAGAGGATATTGATACTGGGTAATGGAAGTAGGCCACATGCTACATGCAGTACCTACATGGCACAACATACAGCAATCGGTTCCTGTGAAATGGCCAACAAAAATAGGCTCCAGGCACAACAAACTCTCTGCAGCACCAGTCAAGCATGCCCTAAAGCTCTGGATTATCATAGACATTGCGAACGTTTTCATCCTGGCTGCCCATGAATGCAACTTTGCATTTGAGAACTGGGCCCAATGTGAGTCAGCTTTGGTTTATCTACATAACTCTGGAGCATTTCAGAATCAAATGCAGGTGATTAGGGCCAAATGTCAGGTAGTGGCGGTACTCAGACTCGAATCAGAACAGTACCGTTATGTGTAGAATGGCCTGAGAGTTCTTGCGTATCTTAATCTTGGAACTACAGGGCTCTTTTAGTCTTTCCCAGATTGCTGGGTGTCACTGCAGGTTTGCCTGTAAGGGTTTATTTTGGAAGGTAATCTACTTGTTCCACACCTGGCTTGCTAGTGCGCCAGCGTGTACAGTTTATCAGCATTGAACTGCAGGGCTTTGTGATGTGCAGAGGGATCAGAAAGTCCAAAATAAGAAGGAGAACTTCAGTGGATTCTTGTAAAACTCAATGGCGCAACTCAGCGAATTTGATCAGGACAAAACTCAAAATCCCTGCGTGGAGATAAAACAAATAATGCACCTCATTATGACATCGGCAATAGCCCCCATAGGGCTGAATGGGAATGGGGAGGTCGGATGCACCGGGACTGTTTATAATGGTGCCGGTGCATCAGACATGCTGTGCTCGTGGGTGCCTTTGGCAGAAAGTCACTCGCGAGCACAACTCGTAGTTTGCCGGTACGGGAATTATGGTACTGGCAAGCTACTGGGACCATAGTTTCCAGACCGGCAAACTTATTATGAGACCCAATAAATAAAAACATAACATTGCGTGGGCCCATATTTCATAGTCAATGAACCTATTTATTACTGCAAGGATCATGTGTGCTGGCATTAACAATCATGCACTGAGCTTTCTGTTGTCTCTTTGCCTGGATCTGGGTCCCTGTTCCTTTTCCTGATCGTCTTACTGGCGATAAACCTTTACGGAAGAGAATGATACTGGATGACGTATGAAGTAGTGAAAATGGCAGGATTATCAGGCAGCAACCTTTCAGTATTCGACAGCATTTCTTTGGTGCGCTCCGAAATGAGAAGCAGACCTTGTGCACCGGGAACGGGGTTTGCCTTGTAGGGTAGTTTGAATGAAAATATGAAATGGCACATTGCCATTGCAACCTCTCTGTTGCAGTGGGTTTATAGTGACTTTTCCGACAGTCACTATTTTGAAATACCAAAATGTCGAACCAAAAGTGCTTGAAAAAAAAAATTTGGATGCCTTTCTTAAAAAAAAAAATGTTTTGGGGGTATCCCCCCTCAACACCTCGTTTAAAAAAAAATACACATTTTTTTCCTAACTAAATAAAACTAAACCCTATTAAAAAAAAAAAAAAAAACAACAATACATTGGACAAAAAAAAATTCGGCACTTTTGGTTTGACATTTTGGTATTTCGAAAAAAATAATTCGACATATTGACTGGATACCGTTGCAGTGCATCTGCTTAAGATCAACGAAGGGCCTTTATATGTGATAGGATATGTGAAGGACATAACCTGATATGGTAATAACTTGGAGAGCTGTGATAAAGGCTAAAATGTGGGGTTGGTGCATTAAAAAGTTGACATTCAAGTGTACTGCTCTGCAGTGCATTGGCAGGAATGCTGCGAGCATTGAATTGAACGTGTATGCTCCAGCTGACCACTACTATGTTTTTGCACATTTGAGTGCTACGAAAAATCACAACTCCTTCAAATGTAATACCATATAGTAAATAGCAGCAGCAAACACATTAAGTATAGTAGATGAACAATCTCTATCAAGCCTACCTTCACTCCCACCAATATTACCATGTTACCTTACAAAAGGTGCCTTCAAAGCCCTGCTCAACAGAGTGGTTAAATGAACATTAGCACCCAGGGCGGGAACGCCATCCAATTAGGGAGCTTGAAACCAATCCAATCCGCTTGATGGCTGTTTTCCCTTCCAGTCATCTTCCCCAGCCGACCCTGTTTTTATTTTTTTTATTTTTTCACCTCTCCCGCCCCCATCCCACTTACCTGACTGCGACAACGGGGATCCACTGCAGCAACTCCTGTCAGCTCTCTGACCAGTGTGGCAACCATGGAAATGGAAGAGGGGATCCATACGGAGCCCCGCCTTCCAATTTCATGGCAGCCATGTTGGTGTAGTATGAACTGGAGTCCACGAGGCATCCTGTGGATGGAGAGAAAATAGTTGCCTATTTTTATTTTAAACCATTAGCACCTGTGTAGTGAAATACACGGGTGCTAATGGCAATATACCCCTCGGTGGCTGGGCCCACCCTGTGGGTAACTGCCCGCCACCCAAGTTAAGACTCGGGCCCTTAACTTGGCTGCAGGCTGTTACCCACAGGGTGAGCTCGCCACCTTGGGGCATATCGCCACATTTATACCCAGCTGGTATTGTTATACTATGTCCTTTCACACAGATTTCACCTTCTGCCATGCTCCGAATGTGTTTTATGCTCTCATTACTGTAATACTTCCTAACAGGCTGATTTTTATTTCACGCTAGTTTTTACCTTACGAGAACATGATTTTACATGGTCAGGAGTGGGCCAAGGCTTTGTCTGCAGGCTGTGCCTGCCAGCCGATATGCAACTGGCAAGAGCTAATTGTCCAGTATGATTTAGCATTGCATTTTTGCTTGGCTGCTTTCCCTGGAACTCTCAGGGCCAGTCTTTGCCAAACAGCCATGATCACAATTGATTCATGTAGCCCTCCTGCCAGTCCTGGATAGCAACAGACGGGGGTAGTGCAGAGGGCCTAATTCACACTGAATTTAACTACTGTGGCCTCCCGTGGTAAAAATGGATTGGATTCACTATACTTCCTAAACCAAAGTCTCTTAGCTGGTCCCATAGCACAGCGAGTAGAACGCTAGAGCGCTTGCTTTGATATCTGTGCAGAGCCTGCTAATGCAGGTTCAAATCCCAGCAGGGCCAAACTTAGCATTTCACCCTTTCGTGTTCTATAAATAAGCACCACACACCAAGGCTAATAATAAGCAGTGCTGAGGGTTCGTAGCGCTATATGAATGCTAAATTATTATTATTTGTGTGCATGCCTTGTTTTTCTATGACATTTAATGTGCATACTGGAAAGGAGCTGAATTGTGACGGCTTAGATTTGTATACCATCTCCCCCAGAATTAAGCATAGCGTAGCCACTCTTGAATTGCGGTTTCCACTCCTCAAGCAATCAGACACTCTCTCAATGGGGAGTGACAGGACATTTCTCTTCTAGTCTCTATTCCTTAGCTTTAGGTGTGTATGGAACAAATACCCCCCCCAACATAGTTTTGCAAAATTCTTGGTTATGCAGATAGGCAAAATTGTGAATTGTCCACTTGTTTCTTCAATTAATTCAACAGCGTTGTGTTGTTTGCTTGCGCAGCCGTTTTAGCGTACACAATCTCCCACGTGTCTTCATTGAAACCAACATGTATCAGAAACACTGATGTGCATGACATTGTTGTCCCAAGTTTGCTAAATACAGTTCTGCAGTGAATGAAATAACCCCATGTGTCTACACACAAAGGATGGGGTCCATTATTTTCTAGTCCTGAGGATGACCTCTTCAACACACCCAGACAGCAATTGGATGGCATAGACTTTCCAGTGCCTGCTTGGCTGGTTGGATGCTCACCTTCATCATCCCTTTTATCATCATCATCATCATTTGTCATTTGTACAGCGCCTTTCACCATCGGTATGGTACCGATGCACTGTAGGTTGAACACCTTCGTGGGACCGAAGTCCAGGTATGGGAAATTCGTCAGAGGATTTTGGAATGCATGTGTGCATTTATCCAAAGAGGAGTTGACTAGGGGTGGCCAGATCCCTACGAGCTACCCATATTGAGCTGGCAAGTTGATGGGTGCTATGAGGTTGGCAAAAAAAAGTAAAATCATATATTAGTAGAAATGATTAGGATGCCAATCAGCAGACACACATGCATCTTCTGCCTATCAATAAAATCAGAAATGCAACTGAGATCCATTGTTTTGCAATGAAGGGTTTATCTTTAATGAAGAATGGATGAAATGTGCAACTAAACTGGCATTTTGGCATACACGTCATGGGCTGTAGATGTGGATTATGCTATACAGATGTACACTAGAAACTTTGCATTGGCGCAGATGCAATTTTGCCTGATATTAGCACTGGGGCAAAAAATACACTTGCACAAATAAAGTATCTGTTCAATGCCTTTTGGCACCAGAGCAAAAGTCGACTTAGTGCTAGCACCATTCCGTATTAGAAGTAGATTCAAATTATCCCTGGTGCAAACATGCATAGGAAGAATAGGTTTTTGCACCGGGGCACATTTTACCAAGTCCTAATACAGTGGAAAATTGCACTTGCACCGACAAAACGTTTCTCTAATATGCCTGTTGACACCCACTCCGCTCTTATGATGTTCAACTGTACATTGTAATGACTTCCAATTACTTTTGGTATAAGTGTGATATGAAATGTATAGGTCTCATTGAGCTGGCCCCTTCTGTCTTTAGCTGGCCCTCTCCAGGCAGGTACATGCTCTTCAAATATGAGTAAGTGACTTGATACCTTAAATGGCCTGCCACTGTTCATTAATGAGCACCCTGACAAATTAACCAAGGCACTGTGCTGCTATCACTCAGAGAAATGTTATATTATCGTATATTGTATTTGTATAGTGCCATTTGTTATGGCGTTGAAGTGCTGAAGGTAGGATGGCCTTTTAGCAGACCATAGTCAGATAAGATGAGAGAAAGGGAGCATAGCATTGCATGTATCCGTAAATTGTAGTTTGCGGATCTGTTCCCAGTAGCAGAAATGAGTAGAGATATTGGAAGCCGACAAGTGGATCGAGAAGTGGTGCAGATTGTTTTAATATGATAAAGACTATGTGACAGCTGGACAAAATTGTTGTTGGAGTCAGCTGTATTTTATGCGGTGCAGTGTTATAGAATGAAAGGGAGCAGGAATAAAAAGTTTGTGAACCCCTATGGAAACTGTCAACAATTGATGGCTCTGCTGTACTTTGCACGCAGTGTGGATGCAACACAAATGATTCCCAGTCACCTGAAAATTGCAAGATCAATTGTGCAAAATGTGGTGATAGAGATGAAACAAGTTCACCTACCTGGCACACGTAAATGGAGAAGGATGTATATTACAGAAAACTGGAAGTTGCCCAACTTGTGCAAAATGTAGAGGTACAGTCATTGGTAGTGTGACAAGGTCAGGGTCATGTCCCTGTCAGGGGGGAACAGCGACACCTCCCTACTAGGGGTGGGTGTCTTACCTGGGTGTATGCCAGATCCAATCCTATCCCAGGCGTGGGGTGAGTTGGGGGTCGTGGGGGCGTCCTTGCTCCCATGAGCATGCATTGTATGTGCCTGCTGGTACCACTGTCCTTTCCACAATGCCTCTTAGTCACTTTTCTGGCTAGAGTACTCTTTTTCTAAGGATTGCAACTCCCAAAATACACCTCAGTGTAACCGAGAAAACCTTGACTAGAGCCTGGGGAATGGAATTGAGAAAAGAACCAGGAATGGTATGGACAGGGATATTTCTTGCCAAACAGGGTTGAGATAGCCAACACCCAACCTACTAACCCTAGGTGGACTCCAGGTGAATGGTGAAGTAAAAGAAAATTAACTGAGAGTGAGGAGGTATTGCAAGGGAGCAGAAGAGACAAACCAAATCCTCCCCAAACTGGACTGGAAGCACATTTCACCAGCACATGAAGAAAGCCACAAAGAAAATGAGTAGCCGGGGCACATGCCTGCTATCATGAACAAGCAGATTCAAATGGGGGTCAGGGCATAAAGCCTTTTTGAAGCCTTCCAGGTATAGCTTAACAAAATATTGGCGAAGGGTAGCGTGTGACCAAGGGGACCTATGGGAGCCAGTAAGAGTGTTGGAAGGGGGAAGGCTGGGCTATAAAGAGATTGCAAGATGTTCATTTGAGATCAGGTGGATTTGTGGTGGATCAAGAGACCAGCGGTGGCCGTAAGGTGGAGTGGAGGATTGTGGACACTGGCAGTGTTCTGAGAGAGTGCAGGGAAGGTATTGCATGTCGGAAAGAGCGGTACTAGCTGAGGGAGTGTGTAAAATGTGAGTGAAGGAGAGATGAGAGATAGAGTTACGAACAACTGCTCGACTGCGCATGGAAACCTGCTGAACTATTCCCCCAGGGCCCAGCTGACAAACCTGCATTTATTTCAATTTAATGGAAAATGAAAAAAAAAAAAACATAGTTTGCAATGTGTCTAGGGAACATGCAGTTTTTGGAATTTATAAAAATAAAAGTAATACTGATAATAGCACATGCAATTATTGCTATTCTTCTTATTATTATTCTTTCACATGCCAGATGCCTCCTGCTACCAACCACATTATTATTATTATTATTATTATTATTATTATTATTATGATCACCTTTTCAATGCAGATCCTCTCATCCAATGTTATTTGTCTTGTATATGTCTGCTTATCCATTCCTGCACTTATCCCGTTTTGCGGGTGTTCCTTCTGGTTGCGAAATAAATAGGGCTTAGTTCGTCCATCCCATTAAAAAAGGCTTTGTGAATCGAACCCATCGTTTTTTAACGGTTGAGACTGCACTGTATGTGCCACTCGTGTTGCCTGCCTTTCCAGCTGTAGCTGATGTCCCAAGGTAACCTACGTGAAGAACGTGGCTTGCCTCGAGACCATCACGCACGTGTAGTAAATCCCGCGGGAGTCTTCCTCTAGCGCGAGCTCAGAAGCCGATCCACTTACTCAAGCTTGGACAGAAGGCAAGGCTCTGCTAATGGACATGAAAATAGAACTAAACGCTGGAGATAAACCTGTCTCGCTTTGTTTTTCTGTCTCGGTAGCACATAGGGCGAACATGGGCCTGATTCAAAGAGCGTTTTTCCAACACTATTTTGGCAATAAAAACGCTTTTGTAAATCAAGCCAGGGTCTCATAGAGAGGGGTGAGGTTTTGAAAGAGGTTAAATAATGTTATGAGTAGGGAGGGCTTCACTCACTCCCCTCGATGTTTAGCATGTTTTGTTTTATGTGTTAGTCTATTTTCAGTTTGTCAAAGTGGGACGCTTTTAATCACAAACAAGGGCAGGGAATGGATGTAATAGGAATAGCAGGTGATCTCGGTGGCATACAAAATGCATTAGAAAGAAAGTCCTGGGATTAAATGGCTGTATGGGTTTTAGGAATGTCTCCTCTTAGAAAAGGTAATGATGCATTTTACAACACATTGTGAAATAGTCATAGACTTTGCTGTTATTTCCATAGGTGACAGGTGAAATGCTCCAGTAATTGCCTGGTCCCAAAGAAGAGAATTTTGCAATGCATTGCTTCCTGCTGTTTGTGCCCAAAGATGATCGCAAGGCCTGTCTTGACAATATATTTCAGTGTTGTCACTGTAAAACACATTCTCCTTTTGCTTGGTTCCAAATAAATCATGAGGCCTGAGCCAGCAATATATCCGAGCACTGCCCCCTTTCATGCTCATTGTGCCGATGAAAATCCACAAGGCTTACTTGAACAGTATATGCTAGGACTGCCAATTTAAAACACATTTACACGCAGCTTGTTACCACAGTTCTGTTTCTTGACAATCTCACTGTGCTTGGTCTTCCCCCATTTTCTGCTCATTTCTGCCCCTGTTTGGCTCTCAGTTTCAAGTTATGCCCCAAACTGCTGTTCTGTAAAACTATCCGAACCTCTGCCCAGATTTGCATTCGTTTGAATCAAACATGCACCAAGATATTCCGAGTTCCTGAGAGATCCCACTGAGCTAAGCCAGTCCTTTGGATTCTAACAGATAAGGTTATATTTGGTAGGCCAACCCGAGCCACAGACTCTCCTGGCGATAATCATTGGATCCACGATTTACGACCCCTGTGCGATGTGGTTGAAGCAGAGTTTCAATTGGTTCCATACCCTTTCACAATATTGTGTAACATTCCAAATAAGGCAAATAACATCACAGTCATCGACTTTAGGAACACCCTTGTTTCCATCCCATTACACCCAGATTCAAGATGCTTGTCCGCATTTTATGTATCACAGGACCAAACGCTTGTGCACAATGAAAGAGATGAAAACTTTCCTGGGGTTGTGTAACTATTGCAGAGCATGGGTGTTTGAATACTCAACATAGTCAACATACTCAACACCACTATTACAGGGTCTACAAGAAGCACAAAAAGAAAAGAGGGAACTAAAATGGAGACCAGAAATGAATGAGTGTTTCACAGAAGTACAAGATGCATTGGCTCATGTGCCAGTGCTAACAACTCCAAACTACAGAGAGAAATTGTATCTGTTCTCACACTGCGAAATCTCAGTGATGACGGCGGTCCACACACAAAAGAAGCTATAGGGACACAAGCCAGTAGCCTACTACAGTTGCACATTAGATCCTGTAATGCCTTGGACACTTCCCCTGTGAAAACGTGCTTGCAGCTGCAACGTTTGCTATAGAAAAGGCAGCAATGATTACAATGGGGTGTCCCATAGTACTATATGTGGAGCACGCACTATTTGCTATCCTCTAGAAATCCAAAACAGAAGGCATCTGGCTACAAGGTAATACTGACAAACCCAGCCATTAAAATAGTGTAATGCCTGAGTGGTCAACCCAGCTATCTTTATGGCGGAGTCCATAGAGGATGGGGACTACATACATGATTGTGTGGCACACAAGGACAGACTGGAGTGGAAGATACAGGCAAAAGAAGAAGAGATAGTGGATGCAGATATGGTTTACATCGATGGGTCATCAAGTATAGACCCAGAGACGGGAAGGAGACATACTGGAATGGCAGTAGTGTGCACTATAAATGGGGAACATCTAATTCCAACTTAACTGTGATTACCTTCACACTATTCGGCACAAGCAACATAATTGGTGGCAATGATCAGTGTGTTATTCATGATGGAAGGGTATGCCGCCAACATCTTTTCCAATTCGGCCTACGTCACCTCAAAAATACATTCTGGATTATCACGATGGGAGAGGAGAGGGTTCAGAAGAAGTGATTGGTCCCCTGTGCAACATGTACAATTGCTCAAACAGCTATTTGAGCCCTGAACATTACCAGCTGAGGTGGCAATTATAAAATGTGCCACTCACACGGGTAGACAAGACAGAATATCTTTGGGGAATTAAATGGCAGACAAAGCAGCGAAAGAAGCAGCCTATTCACCTGAAGGAAGCATAAGATGGTACCCAAGTTCGAATGAAAAAGGAGCATTTAGGGGGATAGAAAGGGAGGTGGGAGGAGAGGAAGAAAGAGAGGAGAGCTTCAATGCAATACCCATTGTCCAAATCATTGAGCTGCAGGGGGAAGTAACACAAGGGGAAAAAGACCTCTGGATACAGCCTGGGTGTTCCTTGTCTCCAACCGATCTGATATGGAGGACGAATAGCACTGGGAAAACTAATGGCCTGGAAATTGCTAAATGTAGCATTAGAACATCTACACTACCCCACTCATTCACCCAAAGAAAGTATAGCAGCAGAAATAAATGAGTGGTGCTACCTTGCATGAGAGAGTGGCAGAGTTTGTGGAGAATTGTGTGAAATGTCAAGAGTTTTTGTGTGGTCATACTCTGAAGACGGTGCAGGGAACAATACCTCGGCTTAAGGGCCTTCCCGCACTTGCTTATTGACTATGTTGACATGTAAGAAATGTGTGCCTCCTATCGGTACATGATAATAATTGTCTGTCCAGTCTCACTTTGGCTTGAGGCTGGTCAAAAGCGCAGCAAAATTCTTGGTGAGGGATGTGCTCCTAAAATGGGATATATGCGAAGGAATAAGGATCGATAACGGCTAGAACTTTGTCAATGACCTTTTTGAGCAACTTGCATGCCCCATGGGAATAAAACACAAACTTTGCAGAGTGTACCGACTGAAAGCAAACAGATTTATAGAGTGAATTAACGAATTACTAAAAGAACGCTTGGCAAAGGTAACCTCTATTCTATGCCGAAACTGGCTTTTTGGCCTGCCCCTTGCCCTTTTTACCCTATGCAACTCCCCCAGTGCAGATCACCATTTAACTCTGCAGGAAATTGTAATTGATCAAAGGATGCATGTGCCTGTACCTCCCACATGTTCAATTTCAGACGCTAACCCTAGCTCAAAAATCCTTGGAGATGAAATGAAAGAATATATGACAAAAATGACTAAAGCAGTCCGCTATATCACCCTCCACGTTCAGCGACCGAACCGTCAGTCAGTCACCATGGAAAAACATCCAAGTGTTCATCAGGAAAAAGACTTTCCGAAAGCACAGCCTCTTTACCCGGGTGACCAGGTACTCATCCACAACGTAGTTCGAAAGTGGAAGGAACCAAGATTCTGCACCCACTACAATGTGGTTTATGCAACACCTACAGCAGTGAAGATCAAAGAGAGGCGGCATTGATATATTTGTCCGACGTATGCAAAGACAACAGCAGCACATCATCACCACCAAGTGTCACCTGATGTGAAGTATTCATGAGATATCTAAGACATTGTGTACTGCACTTAGATGCTATCGGAGGCCCACCAATGGACAGGAAGATGGGCAGGAGAGTACTTGAGGAAATGGGGGAAAGAGGAGAATGACTGTAAACACAATGGGGATTGGAAAACTGTGTGCATTTGTCTTTTCGCTTCTTCTTTCTTTCTGGTGCTTAATTCAAAGGGGTAGTGTGAGTGCACCAGCTGATGGTGAAAGGAAGACTAACTAAAAGGAGTATATCCAACATTGAAGAATTGTACAATGCAATATGGGAAGGAGAGGACCTGGCTTCTGAAAACACCTGATATATGGAGATGAAGAGGGTGGGGCGAGGGAGCACTAATGGCACCTGCTATGTGTGCTCACTCATCCCACACCTAGCAGGGACACCAAAACTCTTTGTGCCTCAAGAAGTGACCGTAAAGGAAGGGCAATGTCTGATGCATTTGTCTCTGTGCAAAACAAGGGGGCTATTCCAAGTACATGAAGCAGATGCAAAATGGATTGATGAAGGGGAAGACATTTTGAGAATAACTTCATACAAATAGAAAGCATGGCCTAAGGTGAAGCACCCAAACATACAATATTTGAATATAAAACAGAAGGAACCCAGAAAGGAAAACAATTACCAGCTACCCACAAAAGAATACTATGCAAAACAACAGCAAGGCATTATATACCATGATGCCACACCAGACCACTCATGCAAATAAGAGGTTCGGTGTATCACAGGAAGAGGTGGGAAAGAGGGATATTCCAATGTTGTGCAGAGGGATTTGTGGAGTTTGAAGAAAGGGTTGTGAAGAGGGTAAATAGGGAGCATGGAGGAGATATGGAACAGCAACATACATGCCTTTAACTGGGTAGATGAAAAACACCACCCCATTAACATAAAACCACTCACACAGTATAATTTATGTTTCAGAAGAAATGGAACAGCAATGCTGGGGATGTACACTGGCTGTGAGAAGGCGTTGAGCATCACAGCATTGGAAAGAGGGACCACTGCTCTGATGGACGTCTGGTGGGCCTGTGGAACAAAAGTATTTGCCCAGCTGCCACCTAATTGGGGCACAGTGTGTGCACTTGTAACCTTACACAGCCCTGTATTGGTGGTGCCTTTCAAAGATTTGAAACCATGTGTTAACGTGTTGGCACAAAAAAGAGAGCAGGAGGATACAGGGCCTTGCAAGACACAAGAGGAGTGGCCCAAGATAACAAAGTGGAAGAAGGCCAGCAACTACATCTCAGCAGAATCCACCTAAAGTTTGAATGCTATCCCACTATATTTTAGTCTCTTCAGCAAGGCATCTGTTTTCTTCACCTCCCTTCTGCTGCCCAGGGTGCAGACCTCCACTAATGCAAAAACGGATCTGGATTACCAGATAAGAGTTGCTTCACTTGGCTAATGCAACAGAAAAGGGACTAAAGGAAGTCCGAGAGGAGCTTTGAGCTTTGCGCTTAATGACCATCCAAAATAGATTCATACTTGATTTAATGACAGCAATGGAAGAGGGCGTGCACCACAAAATTAGAAGCACATGTTGCACCACCATAACCACAAATGATGCAGGAAACAGAACACTCACAGAGGCTGTCGAGGCAATATGAATAATGTATCGAAGGATGATGAAGGAAATATAGGACATTATGTCAAAACACCTAGTTGAAGAGCCCATTTGCATGGGCACCAGACTGGTTGGCAGCAATGTTCGCAATAACTGTCCCCCTCCTCGTCATGGTCCTTGTCGCCATCTGCATCAGCTGGTGGTTCATCGGATGGTGCAATTGCCAGCCAAAAAGGACTAGGTATATAATGAATGCCAATAAAATAGAGCTAAATAATGTGTTAGGTGAGGGACCCCCAGGTGTGAATGGAAGTGAGGATGAAATAGAGATGATTTATACAGCACCCCCACAGAATTTAGAAAACTACTGAAGCTAAGTGGTGTGCGTGTTCACCCAACAAAGAGACTATATCGTTTTTTAGGGACTATGTAGAAGGGTATGAAGAAGACGGGGACATGCACAGGGTCACACAGGTGTGGGTGTGCATGGAAAGAGGTAAGGAAATGAATGGGAAAGAGATATTGATATAAAGATCAATTGAAGAGGGGAATGTATTGAAGGTGTTGAACCAGCACCATGTAGTGGGCCCAACCTACAACCTGCGGGAGTGAGCAAGGGGGGATAGGGCACCCTAAAGGTGGGTGGGGAAAACACAGGACAACAAAAATGCAGACGTAGCATGAGAAGAGACCATGTGGGGCATCACAGGAGTGGGAACGTATTACGGATATTATCAGCCCAAAGGGCCCAGAGGGCCCACATATAATTAGTAGTCAATAGAGATGGCCTATCCTAAATAGAACAAACTCAACAGGAGAAATCCTCATGTCTGGGAAAATCCGGCTTAAAGTACACAATCAACTTTCCACAAGCCAGAGGTCCGGGGGAGCATAGTTCACATAGCACATCACTGGCAGATTGAGCCAGCTACAACCTCACCTGGGTGATGTCAACGCAGAGCAGCATGCAAATCCAGAGGGAACTCAAGGATGGAGGGGAGGTGGACCTGAGCTAGCGATCCGTTCATAGGGCCAAAAATGCCGACTGGCAGGTGGTTATGTGAACGGAAGCTAAAAGGAGTAGCAGAGGATCCAATCAAGCATTACGTTTTGTGTCCTTGGGAGGTGGCCAGCCTTCAGAGTATCAACTACAAGCTCTGCGAAGGCCAACATTCAGAAGCTACCATGTGACTGTCTCCCTTCCCACCAGAAGCAGGGAGTCTTGTGTCTCAGTCACAATGGTGCTGACCAATGTCAGAAAAATAAAGCCCCAGCTATCAGCACAAATGTTATATTACTAATTACAAATTGTTCCGGGCAGGGATGAAAATCAGTGTGGTGCCACATAGGAGGGATATCTTGGGATATCGTTGATCTGGCTGCTCCAATCACGTTTCACTAACATACACACAGCACTAAGGATGTGATAAAACACAGCCAATGACTGTCCTGGGAATGATGGAAAATATGTACATTCTAACCATAACAGTTTCAAATGCTTGGAATATTGTACACATCATAGAAAACTAATGTTTGTTGTGCACCCTCTTGTCAGCTCTCATCAACTTGTGCGTGTCCAATGTCCTGTTTGATTTGTGCTTGCCCAACTGAAATAAACAGTGTTCCTTCTTGCCCAGTGTGTGCTCTATTTGACTATGATTTTGTATGGTGTGATCAGAGGATCCTTAGCATACAACAATCAATGTGGCCCATTTGGCTTTAAAATAGGGCTGAGCCCCGCTTGTGACAGATCATCTGAAGACTTAGCAAGGAATAGAAAGAATAATTCATCATTGGACCCTGGCTGAAGTACAGTCGGCCTTACATCTTCTAAAGGAAGGCCAGCAAATCCAAAGAGGGAAGAAATATCTCTCCCTTAAACATCTCCCAGGAACAGAAGGCGATGCCGAATCCAGATCTCCATCCAGCCGCTCCAGAACTGGTATGCAGCCAGCACAAAATGGTACTCAGCCAGCACACAGTGTGCCCTGCTAGGCTCTGCAGCAACCTTCCTAGGTGGGAAGTGCCAGAATGTCTCTGAACCCGAAGCCAAGGACAAGTCAGCTTCGTGCAACACACTCCTCAACTTCAGGCCATCCGCCTTAAAGGACAACACAAGACAAGTGAAGCAGCTGGGAGAATTGCCTCAGCGAGCATCTACCAATGTCTGCCTTAAAGGACATTTTTTAGCCAGTCGAGTTCCTTGTGCTGCAACCAACTACAACACTGACCATTGTTATGCTGCAGTAGCTTAAAGACATCAGAGACGTCTTAACCACTGCTTCAGAACTGCGGACCAGCACATAGACAACAATTCCTGACACAGAGCCACTGTGTAGGTCAGCCTGCAGTCGTTCATCCAGCTGTCTCCCCTTTTGAACTCTGTCAGAGAAGTCTGCAAAGTGCACTGAAGCCACCTCAAGCCTGTCGAGCACCAAGAACACCTAAAGCACAAGGTACATTGTGGTTCTGTCCCCCTGGTCCTTCCAAGAAGGCCCCACAAGACATTTTAAGACACATTGCTCCCTTTGTGCTGAAGTAACTTTGAACTGAAGTACTGTTGTGAACTTTTGTGATTATTAACCATACTGACTACCCTCTTGCCAGTATCCAGAGTGCAACCTTTTTCCTTCTTTGAAACTGTCTATCCTTTACAGGGTGGGTTGTATTTCGGAGTGTTGCTAAAACTGTCTGCTGTGATAATAATAATAAAGTAGATATTTGTATACAATCTTGACTGGGCAGCCACTTTTATTTTTGGGTAACAATTGTATTTCCGCTGTGTTGCAACTAACCAACGATCCAAGACCTTCCAGAGATAAGCCTGCCATTCTATCCACGTCACCAAAATTGGACAAGGAAGTTTATAATTTGCTTGTTTTTCCAATCTGTTCAGATCCCTTCTGGTGTACAAGAGGTGTGGGGTCAATTGATGGTATAAAAACCGATATTCATCCCTGGAAAACTGGTGCCTCAGAAGTTGATTTGTCACAGCAATATTTCCACATATTCCCACAACAACAGTTGGATAATCTTAATGCATGGCTCCTCTGGAATTTGCCCAGAACCTAGTGCTTATCATCAAAAAGAGGTACATTCAATATTGCATGTGTTATTAATCTGGGTCATATTGTACTGAGCTATTGAAATAATGCTGGAACATGTTTAAATGCCCCTTAGCACATAGATACCTATAAGTCTTTTGTTTAATTATTGAGGGGAACAAAGAGAAACTCTTTGTTCTTCAGATGACAAATGATAGCTGTCGCATTATTATGAGACCAGCCTTAACCTGGAGAGTTTCTTCCAACCCCCAATCAAGGAGCCTTGGAATACTCACTTACGTTTTTAGCGCTGGCCTTACTGAAGATTCATATACAGTCACACAAATCCCCCCCCTCCGTGCCCACAGTGAGCCTAAAACCAGGCCGGGTATAGGAAATATATGTTTTATTTATTTGAATGATAAACAATGGAGATCACACTAAAACAATGCATGCTACCTTCTTTGTGGCTCACAATTAAACTTCTAGTTACACAAATAAATCACACAAGTTGTTTTGGGAAAAACACAAAACACCATATTTGACTTTATCCCAATTTCACTTCCAGAAATAATCAACACTGGCCCATAAACAAAAGCAATTTACATCTATAGTGCTGTGCAATTTCAATTTTCCTGCATGCTTAAAAGGCAATTTGATTTATAGATTTGTAAATAAATGCAGATGGCAATTATGATTTCACCCACACTTTTGCTTTAAAATAAACACATGGGCCCTCATTACAATACCGGCGCTAAACCATTGTGCTATTAGCACCATGATTGCTGCCGGTATTGTAACGAGTCCGCCATGGTGAAATGGGGAAGTACCACCCCATTCCAAGGTTGGCGGGTGGTACTTCCCCATTTCACCATGGCCCTTCCCCATTCCCATTTTTGCCCCATAGGGCATAATGGGAATGGGGAAGGCGGTAAATACGGTACCGCAAATTGCGGTACCGTAATTAGCACCAAAGTCCCTTTGCGGGTCCATTCCTTAACGGCTGGTAAAACCAGCCGTTAAGGTGGGAACCCGCAAAGGGACCTCGTAATCAGGCGCTAAGGGATTACCGGTACCGGTAGCGCCAGGGTTGTAATGAGGCCCATAGTCATTTACCGGTTTGTTTTCAGACCCCCCCCACTTAAAGGTCTGTGTTGGGCACGTTGCACATAAAAATTTGGGATGATTTAAGAATTTTGGATGTTCAGCCCCCTCGACTTAAAGGCCTGTGTTAGACAAAGGGCCTGATCACGACTTTGGCGGTAATGCCGGCGGTGTTACCGCCAGTGGTATTAGCCCTATCGCCGAACTCCCCGGCACTAATAGCACGGGATCACGAGTTCGGTGGTAATGTAATTCCCCATTCCCCATTGAGCCCATTCGGGAATGCCCCATTCCCCATTGGGCTCAATGAAGAAAATTTGCGCTCTTACCGCCGGCGGATTTCCTGCCGGCGGGAATAGCGCAAAGTTTCGGCGGATTTCCCCCCAGCCAAGAGCTGGGGCGAAATCCGCCGAAGTCCTGATTTGGAAGACCCATAAATCCGGCGATAATAGCGCGACCGCCGGATTTAAGGGTTACCGCCAAAGTCGTGATGAGGCCCTAAATTGGACATTAAAAATTGGGATGATTTGTGAATTTTGGATGTACAACCCCCTATACTTAAAGGACTGTGTTAGGGAAGCTGGACTCATAGGATTACCAAAATCCATTACAATCTACAGTGTTCAGCGTACACTGGGAATGAGCTTTGTTAATTTCCAAGTTTAACAAAAATCACCCCATGGCGTTTTGCTAAGGGGAAATCATTAAATTAACATGTTTAGCTAAATAGGCTATGGATATACACAGTTTTGCCCCTCCCCCCGCCCACAATAAATGGAAAGGATTTGAGGCAAGCAGATTCTCGCACCTTTAGTTTCCATTGACTCAATTATACGTACATTGAAAGCTTCTGTTTAGAGTTCATGAAAGCCAGCTGCCTTTCAGGACCCTCTGGGAGGACATGGCATGGGTCTAGTTATGCCACTCTCATGGATGGTCCCCAGCTCTTCATCATAGGGCCCAGTCAGCTTTTTAGGCCTCCACAGTAATAGACAGCTCCACATGTATGCAATTTTGATTTTCCTTTGGTTTTTCTTTGTGGCTGTCAGATGGTAATTGTCAGCAGCTATCCCCTTCTCCCATAGTGGATCCACTGTATATACCAGTGATCATACCATCAAGATTACAATTTTGGGCAGTGCCCTGCAAGAATTCCCACAACCAGGATTGGACAGTCACCCTTTTATCTCCTCCCAAATCCAGCCTCTCTAAGGATTGGCAGAGGAGTCTGACACAGACATATGGCAACTTCCATTTGAAATCCCCTTTTGTTCCCATGTCAACTTTTTGACAAAAAATAGTTATGTGGCAAAACTCAGAATTTACTAGTAAATGCAATAATACATATATATTTTCTGATTCAGCTAATCATAGGGAAATAAATAAAACGACAGCCGGATCCACACCATGTTGTATGGGCTTTGGTAATTTTCTGCGATTTTTACAAAAAGCATAATTGTTGGGAGCATTTAATTTACTCCCCACATTTAAAATGTTACCCTCCACCAGCATGTCAATTCTCAAATTCAGGACATGTGTAGAGCAGCAAAGAAAACTTTTTAGCTGGCCATTACAATTCCCTAAGTCACAGGTTTATTAGTCTCTTTGTTGTTTGAAGGGTAGGCTGCAGATTGTAAATACCTTGGAGGACTTGGGAACATGGCAACAGAGAGATCCCCCAATGCAGACATCTAGCATCCTATCCTCTTATCTGAAGGAGACCACCATTTTGATCTGGAAATCTTCTATTTTCTTGTCTTTTTTTTCCAAAGTTCAACCTTGATTCTAGCCCCTGTTTTCACAGCCCCCCTCTATGTTCCGGCCTTGCACCGGCTAGGTCATCTGCCCTGCAAAGTAATGATCAGAGACTCCTAGTATGGGTGAAGTTTGTTTTCAACATCCTTAGCAGCCACACGTTACTCCAGTTGTAAACAGCTGGGATGCAAGCCAGGCTTTTAGTGGGGGAGTCCTTTGTGACATTTGCCACACAACAAGCAAAAGGGTCTGCCTCGGCCCTACAGGAACTTTTCATGCAAACAAAGTGGGTGTTTCTTTTGAAATGTTTGCCAATATTGTGCATGTGATGCATAATATACATTACTTTTTGTCAAAACACACCATGGGGGTCATTCCGAGTGAGGCGGTAAGGGGTTAACGGCACTGGTAATGGTGCCGGAGCAGTCAACCCCTTACCACCTCATTACGAGTCTGCTTGCGGGAACCTGCTAAGGGCGCCTGGTTTTACCAGGTGCCCTTAGTGGATCCCGCGAGAAGACCAGGGTGCTAACAACGGGCCCGTCATTAACAGACCCGTTGTTAGCACCCTCCCCATTCCCATTGAGCCCTATGGGGGCTTGAATGGGAGTGGGGAATGGTTCCTCGAATGAGGAATTATTGGGCCCTCCAAGGTCGGACCCGGTACACGGTAAGGGTGCAGCCATGCCAGTAATAGCTTGTAATGACCCCCCATGTCATGTCCCTGACAACTTTATGTTAGCAGGGGTACATTTTCTCATGCCTTGCTTTAAACTACAAACACACATGCAAAACCGTTTTGGTGTCAGTGTTTAAAAATCCTGTTTTTCATTTGAAGGGACTCTTGAATTTCTTCTACCTTTGTGAATTAAATTGCTGATTTTCCTTTTGTAATGAAAGGTAGGCCTTTTTCACATGACCCTTCCTTGTGTTACTTACAGAAACCCCACAGTCTGCCTTAATATGCCCTTTTTCAGTGTGAAAGTTTTGTTATAAATGCTGGCAGGTCATTTTTTTAGTGGGCCCTTTCGTTCCATTGGTTTGGGGCCTTTGATTACACCCTACATAGCAACTGGCCTTTCTTTGAGACTGGTCATAGCCTCTCCCATATATACACTACACACTGAGGGATTTGTTGTTTTATTCAGAGTTCCATGAATTCCAGAGAGACCATTTTAGGCGAGTTTCACCATGATAGTTCTCACAGAGAGTTGCTGGCACTAGATCATCTGTGGAGGATGTATAAGCTTGAGCAGATGGCTTATTACGATTGAAATATTGTCTCCGACAATATGTATTTTCAAGGACAAAGCTTCTTTCTCTTTTTTGCTCTTTTTATTTGAACCCAACATCCACTGATTTGCAGCAGCTGAGCTGATTGTTCATTTTGGGGATAATGCTACATTTGTTCTACTCTGCTCTTCCACAGCTGTGATGCATTCTGGGAGGGATTCCTAAAGGTGGCAGGCTTGCTAGAATAAAAAGGGATTCTATTTCCACTTTGTTTCACTATATTGAGGCTGTAGGAGCTGGAGATGTTGTGATCTCCATTTGGTTACAAAGGTGGGAGGACCCCTCTTAGAGTGACATTTAATGACAAGAAAAAGGACACAGAACCACATTATGTTATTCACCCGTGTCAGGTGAGTCATTATATAAGGGAAGACTGGATTAAATGTGGATTGCAGAATGTTGACTTTGCTTACATTTGAATTCTCAGGTAGTCACGAATAAAGGAGTTAATCTCAAATGATTTTGACTACCAAAAAATAGTTGGAAACCCACAAATCATGGAAATACCCTGTGAACAATACCACCTACTGTTACAGTGCTTAGAAGAGAGAGTAATCCATCATGAATCACTTCCCAGTTTTTTCCTGCATAGTCAGTGTTTTCTTTGGTAAATTGCTTAAGATATGAATGTCATTGAGTTTTTGGAAGAAGCCTATAATGACCTATCACCCATTTCCTTTCCCTGTTTTGCATGAATGTCTTATGTTTTTTACAGTTGGTTGAACATGTGATCAAGAATGTATGCACATCAAGACTGAAGGTGTTTAGGAAACCATTGTGCACTTAATTATCACTTTTGACTGTAAACTGAAAGGACATATTTAAATCGGGGGGACATTAAAAAAGAAAATAAGATAAATATAACTTGGCATTTTATTGAACCAGCTAGAGGACCTTCATGGCCACCTTGATCACTTTTGGGGACCATGGCAGGGTAAGGTCGTCTTTGGGGCACCCCTTTGTCAAACCAAATTAATTAAGGGATCAAGAAAATCTGTTTCACCCCCTTTGTGACAATGAAAACACAAAGATTGATATGCTGCTTCACAATGATCGACATAAGAATGGGTACTCCCTGTTGGTCCCCTTATCTTCTCCATTCTTGCTGCAATCACAATGATAAACAAATAGCATTTCAAGGCCAAGATTAGCAGTCTGCGGCACGGGTACTTGTGTTCTAGCATAGGTACAGGACACTTTTCATCAATAGCAGCCACGGAGAAGGTATACTGGCCATAGTTTAAATGCAGGCCACAGATAGCATGAAAAAGGTCCACAATATCCAGAATAAACATACAACTCAGATTAGCTACCTCACAGAATGTAACATTGTTTGAGCCTGGATGCAGGAGACGAACTAGAAGGAAGGACACAGCTACACATACCATAGTGTAGATAGTGGATGCAGATTTGAAGCTACCAGTAAGGTGTCCATATACAGATGGACTGAGATTAGAAGAGGGGCATGGTTTTCAAGTGATTGTTTTATGCAATATATCAATATTCACTATTATTATAGAAGAAACAACACTATAGCCAGTGATACCATGAGTGAGGCTTTTATGAAGATCATACCCAGAGAATGAAATCACTCTGAAGGCCGACAATTTTGCAGGGTTTAGAGACTGGCAATTTTGACAGATTACGTGTTAGAAGATTAAATGAAATGCCCAGGATCACACATCAATTAAGCTGGGAAGCTGCGATTCCTGTTGACTCTGCAATGTATGCACTTTTACCTGTTTCTTTTCTAGTTCTTACCATGAACTAAAAGAATCCCATTTTATAGAATTCACTTGGGAAGTACGCAAATCGCAGAACCTAACGTGACACATTTTTTAAAAACAATGTAATATTAGCATGTTATTCTAAATAGAAATGATTCTAGGTTCATTGTCTCTATCATCAAGGGTTACACATAAACACCAGAATACTAATTCATGTGATCTTAAAATATTTCCTCTGGGTTTGTCTTTTGTATTTGAACATGCCCAAAACACAGGCTTGTGAAATTGTTATTTATAAATGTTCCAAAATACCTTTGACTTTTACACAACAGCTACCCATTTCCCATTTTTGTGCCAAATGAGCAGACCTAACAAAATAATTCCCAAAGGCCTGCAATATCTGGGCCGCTTTCTTCTGTCTAGAGCCTCTTGCACTCAAATGACCTTCATAAATGAAATATCGGATAATGGGCTAAATAATGCCACCAGCATGTCAGATGGCAAACCTTTTCACGTAATATACACAATTAGGTCAGTGGTCTAGGATGGTGTGTTCAGGATCACTGTATTGTCTGCTGATGAAGCCAGAATCAAGCATGACCTCTCTGGTTCCACAGTCTTGAATTTAGATACCTGATCACCTCTTGGAATAACACTTTTTGTTCATCATTGGAGGTGGCTGCCTAGGTTTTAAAACTTCCCATATGAACAAACCAATTTCTAGACATTCTCCTAACTGGTGCCATGTTACTTTTTATCGCAACCACTATCTGGTGCAGGAACATTGCTGATAATGGCATCTCTTGTGCTACAAAACAAAGTAAATATACATGCAGATCTTCATCTACAGCCATAGGAAAGGCTGAGTCAACCTTGCTGGAATTTGATATTGTAATCTTGCATATGAGCACAGATCTCTGCAATGAGTGCTTAACACACTGAGCTATCTACTGAACCATTGTGACACTGAAATGTATCAATATTCAATGCATTTGTGGCTTTTGCACATGATGAATGTAATTCACACAGAAAGGTGCACATGCTACAGGAGTTGTGTCATAGTGAACACAAAAACTGCAAACTACGTATGCCACAGTGAACACAGAAAACCTTTCAGGATGAATTGATCAGAGCTGAATGTACTTGTCAACAATGGACAGGTAATAGGTTTAATGCCTCAGCAGCATGCCATATACTATCTTCACGTGTGCTATTTAAATTTGGTAAACATTGCAAACGGACTTCTGTTGATAGTCCATCCTTGGCAGGCCCCTCTCCAAGGTAGGGTCCCACCGCAAGTGCCCCCTCTCCCTCCCACAAATATGTGTCTTTTCCTGAACTCAGAGGTGGACTGGACTAATGGGACATTGAGTAATTGCCCAGCGCCCTGAACCTGCGACAGGAAAGCTCATCTGGGTGAGTTTACACTGTCTGAAATGTGACTGGTTGCTTTACCAATTTACAAGAACGCGTGTGACGTTTTACTGATCGTTCAGATTTTCTGCGATGTCTTAAACATGCTTCTAGATTACCGGGCCTCCTTTTTTACCCCCACCTCCCATGTGTTTCTGTGTGATGTTAATGAAGCCTATCCAGAAATCGCAAACTACCTAAGATAAAAACGAGACTCTATCGCTCCACCTGGTGGGGTTCATACATGGACTTTGGCCAGCACTGAAAATGGGGTGGCATCTAGACATTACCATTGAATGTAACCTAATAATATAAATGTCTTTAACGGGAGTGATGACGTTCATTATGGTGTGTTTATTTATTTATTTCTTATTGGGTATTTATTTAGAGTGGACCTGGCTTCAAGAAGCTTGCGGAACACTGCAGAACAGTGGGTTAATCGGAACACAAGTCTGGAGGCACAAGTTGCAGCAGGGATTTATTACAAGGAATTAAGCAACAAGAGCAGAAATTAGGGGTATGGTGGGGCCAGGCAGAATCTGGGGGGGGTCTGGAAAAGGGGTTCCTTGAAGAGGACCGTCTTGCACTCCTTTCTGAACTGCATAACGCATCCTGAGAGTGTAATATTGATGGGCTTTTGGTTTTGCAGCCTGGGGGGATAGATCGAGAATGTACATTTGAAGTGTTTTTTTTTTCTTTTCTTTTTTTCTTAGAAAAGGGATGATGCTAAGGAAGACCTTTGAATTATCATTAGGTTGGCATGTTTTCGAAAACTTGGTTTATTGTAGTGTTTTAAATAATGATTCCTTTTGATAATCTGGTGGCATCTAGATATTAGTACAAGAGGCTTAGTGGGATGCAAGAATCCTGCCCCTCAGAGCTAATGAAGAACCCTTCACCCTAGGTCATGTGTGATACTCTCTCAGGCCCCTGTAACATAGTAACGTTGTCAAGGTAACTCTACCTCTAGATGAATGCCAGTGAGGTATGGGAATTACCAGGGCATTGGGTTGAAACACACTTTTCATCTACAGCGAGACACATTTTGGCCACGGGGCGAGATCTTCCATTTTGGATTTTTGGAGAAGTGGGAAAAGTGATTATGATTGGCTGAAGCCAACTGTAACAACGTGTCTTCTGTGACAAATATTTATAATTAGCGTGCACTCCAAGGCCAAGCGCTGGTAATTTAGAGAAACTTGCAATTTAACCAATCCCAGTGCTGGATTATTCTAATCAAGGTAAAGATGGCGCCCTCTTAGCTCTGCAACGACCGCGGGTTTGCAGAGCCTCACACCGAGGAGCCCGTACAGAACTGGCTGCTCTACTCCTCAAGGTGGAATGAAGAGACCTGCTCAACTAGCTTTGGATTCTGCTGGTTTGTCCTGGATCCCACTCCTGCCTAAAGTGTCAGGACTGCCAGCCAGAGCGAGCTGCCCACCGCAGTGCCAGGAAGCGTTTTATCAAGCCTATACCCTCCACAGACCGTGCAGAGGTATGTGTGTCTCAAGCAAGTACTCGCCTGTAACTGTCGAGACTCCATTTGGCTGATGGGTGATAAGTCCTCGACCATCTATCTACTGGTAGACAATAAAGGTAACATTACAGGGAGGAAAGCAGACCTGGCAGGAAACAACTTAACAGATGTCTCTCCTCTGCTATTCATTATCTGGAAGTTCAAAGTAAATGCGTGTTTATATCGATAAGGCAACGAGAGAGATTTATCACACAGCTTCAGAACTGAGATCCACAAGGTAAATTGTGTACAAGTGAGGAATTTGCTGATTCTGTACAGCCCAGGTTAACTGTGTGGAGAAATACTGTCCAGCGAGTGCCTCTACTGGACATGCACACATTTTTAGACTCTTGTTTTTCAATGAACATATCTGTTGTTGTTTTCGTTTGATTGCTTGTGAGCAGTCTCCTTTTCAAACCAGGATCACTGTAGATGCCCACTGCTGCATATACAATTTCCGCTTTATATATCCTTTTCTCTGGTTTTTGATGTAAGTAACATTTAGAGGCAATTAATTAATACAACCACACTTTTATGATTTGCTTGGTTTGGATGTTAAGTTCGCTAACAGCCAAATGTAATGCAAGTTGAATTCATTAACCCTGCATCCACCATACCCTATGTCAGGTTGTATGCCTTTTGTGCTTGGACAGGTGGCCCGAACAGGTTCTCCATTGAACTTTACAGCCTGGCCTTGCCTCTGCAAACTCCTGGATCCTACATTACTGGAAAGCAGCTAGAACAAGCTGTGTTTCGGGCCACTCTACCACTCACATGTTCCCAGTGAAGTTTCTCGCACGTATGATATCATATCATATCAAAGATCTAGGTGAAGAAAGAGTATGAGTGGGTTGGGGCTTTGGGGATGTGCTAGAGCACAAAGCGTTCATTCTATTTATTTATGTAATTGTTTTTTTTTTTTTATAACGTGCCTATTACCGTACCTGAGTTCGGTTTCTAAGTGTGCATCCGTGATTCGAACCTCTGTTGCTCTGCGTGGTCTTGCTTCCAAGACCAGCATGTAGCCCCTGCGATATCCTCCCTTCTGTAGCGTGAACAACTAAAGCAGCATTTACAAACCCCCTCTGCAATGCTCCCAATGTTTGTCAGCAAATGTTCAGGCAGAAAACCATGAGTTTTTCTATCAGCTGTGCCCAGTACTTTACAGTATGAATTATATAAGAACAATTCAGCATTTGAGAATAGAGTAAAGCGCAGCTGGTGTGGGCTTCCCATGTTCATCGAATGATGCTTTTGATAGATAGTAAAGTATTGCTCTGCCTCTACGTCGTCCCCTTATGGCATCTGAGGTAGGAAGCGCGGCTTCCAGACAGGACAGAAAAGTCTGTATCTGGGCAACGTTTGGATGCATGGTTTTAATTGGTGGACTGCTTGATAATAGTGAATATTGACCGTGCATAGAGAATATGCATCAAACAGATTTGCCCATAGAGTTGAACTATTAGTCACTTTATTTACTCAACTCAATGGGGATCATTTTATTATCCCAGAAAAGATAGGTAGCTAAGTCTGCCCTGCTTTGTTGAATTCGAACCTCTCACCTACACGTTACACAGAGATCTCTTCAACCAGTCTTACCGCATTTAACTACCACAGACAATTAGCCCACTGGGTAGCCTTCTCTGGAGTGCATGGAAGTGTGACATGACGATCGACCACTGGTCCCTCCGTTATAGGGGCAGCCATGATGCTTTCTTATTTCAGGCGGGATACTTCCAATGAACCTGCCAATCACGCTCTGTGCAGTACCCTCCTAGTAAAGCAGCAGTACCCCAGGTCTCCTTACCTAGAATGCATTATAGATGCCAGCTGATGCCACCATGCACAGCGGTGCTCAGGGATTCAGATGTTTAAGATTGGAAGGCAAAACGAACAGCCATCAATGCCAGACTTTTGGTGAGGGGTCGCTAACTACTTGGGTCAGAGTGCAGGCATATAATGCTTTTCATCTGAATAACATCCCCTCCTCCTCCCAGCACCACATCCCATTACATGGAAACTCCAAATGCCTACTTAGATGTGGGAAAGGCAGGCAAAAGAAAACACAAACCATGGAATTGATAGGGAAAAATACATATTGACCTAACTTCTGGCAGGAAATGCTGTAATTCGTTGTCTACCCGTAGCCCAAGCCCCGGTCTCTTAGCACAGTCTTTCGGCCTCAATACGGGCATGATCGGCTCATTGCAGGAATAATTATTTTCCCTATTTTGAGACAGTTGCGCCAAAGGACAGCATAGCTACACATAATTTAGTTCATACTAAGAACACTTTTTTATTTTGATGCCTGATTACTAGAACTTGAACAAAAAATGTAATCTCAATCAAAGTCCCTTCGGGCGAGATACAGAGATGTCCAGACAGCAGGAGCCAGATGGATGAGTCTTCTCCTAGAGGAAGGTTACCCGATGGTTCTGTATCATTGCGCCCACCATATCCTGGACCCAGACTTTCATTACTCCATCAAATTCATTCTGGTTGTTTTATTTCTGTCATTTTAATTGAATACAAAACTAGAAGGCTTAAACTAAAGTCAAAGCATATCCCATTACCGGAATAAGGTCTTCTATTGACATGTAGAGCCTCATTACACGGATGGCGGTGGACCAAGGTGCTATTAGCACCTTGGTCCATGCCGGTAAAATACCGGCACTGCATTGGTGGAAAGGGGAATTACCGCCCTATTCCAAGGTTGGTGGGGCGGTAATTCCCCCTTCCCCCATTGCCCTTCCCCATTCCCATTTTTGCCCCATAGGGCATAATGTGAATGGGGAAGGTGCTAATTACGGCACCGCAAATTGCGGTACCGTAATTAGCTCCCTGGTCCCTTTGCTGGTTGGTTTTTAACGCCTGCAAAAAGCAGGCGTTAAATTCTCCAACCCGCAAAGGGACCTTGTAGTAAGGCGGTAAGGGTTTACCGATACCGGTATTTGGTAAGGGTTTACCGGTACCCTTACCGCCTACCGTCTAATGAGGCCCATAGTCATCTTCTACCCTTATCCAAAGGGGCAGACGTGCTGCCTTCAAAATGTATGGAAACACCTCCTTGTCCAAAATGAATGAATGTTTCTTTCGTTACCATGATCACTAGCATTCAGTGATTGAGTTGGTGTCTAGATGGGGAGAACGAGCAGCTGATGTTTGTCATTCTGCTAAACAGAGATCAACAGCAGTGAATGGCTGCCCTAAAGCAGACCCGCGACACATACCGCGATCATGAGAAGCGCGGCTGTGGCGACGCGCAACCTACTGGGAGCGTGCTCGTGTAATGGCTTTAATAAAGCAGGTCCGGACGCAGAGTGCCATTAATGCAACTTCACACTGTGCCCTATGGGATCTGCCTAGTGTTGGGAAAATTCTCAGTGCATCATCGTTGTTCTCCGTAGGGGACGGCCTGCATCTGCAGCGCTACCTCCCTAATCAAGGGCGGTGGCAGAATCTGCACTGGTTACAGCAAAAAAGCACAGAAGCTCCTTTCTGAAATGGCATTGTTTTCTTTCATTTAGAACGCTTCTGGATGGTGGGACTGCTGGTTGAGTTCTAATTTGGGGGTTAGTCATCTACATGGGTAGAGACACTGGGCCTCATTACAAGCCCGGCGGTAGCCGTACAGGTAAAACCGGCAGGCTGCCACCGGACCGATAAAACCATTCCGCCTCTGTGATTTTCGGAATCACCGGGACATTACAACGCCGATGACCCGGTAATTCTGGAGGCGGAATTCTGTAAATCCCCATTCTCATGGAATCCAGTAGGACCCCATGGGGATGGGGACCATGGAAACACTGATTGCGTCTATGACAGAGCCGTTGTTTCCATGTCTGCCTGCAGGTGGGTGGGGTTACTCCCGCCAGGTAATACCTGGTGGGAGTGACACCTCCCGCCTGCAGGACTCGGAATCAGCCAGTCCGGAAACAACGGTGGCGGCGGATTTACCGCCACCATGTTTTCGGGACCGGCTGACTTGTAATGAGGCCCCCTGTCTTCTATTGTCGCCGCTGTCACCGTTTTGAGATGACTGTGGCTGTTCGGGGGTTTCACTTTGGCAATACCGGAGTGGCAGCATAGGTTGTCTTCATATAGTGAAAGCGTGCACGCTGTTTTTGTGTGAGAACTTCACATCTCAGGGTCCACTCTTGTGTGTGGGGTGTGCCCCATGCCGATGAGAGAAGCCTTATTGCCAGTGCACATGATCAGATTGCCAGAGCATGCCCACAGGCAACAAGACCCTGGATGCCGAATGCATGTATGCTGCTATTAGAGAGTACCCCCCGGGTAGAATTGGGGAGCAGGTAAGGAGGGTCATAGAGATTTGTTATGTACCACTTTTGAGTAGTATAGTTTCCAATTTCTGCCTATGGGGTCTTTCTGGACAGCTTCTAAGGCCAGACTGCACCACACCTTCAGGCACTGAATGCCCCCCTAAATGATAGTGAAGGACGCCCGCAATCGAATGCCTATTCCAGGGATTAGGCACTTACACGGCCTTTGATGACTTGCTTGCTTGAAAAATAATTATTTGGTAATGCATCACACGCCATGGGCTTAGACATGGCAGGGTATGCATGCGAGCGCTCATGCCTACACTCACTCTATGGGCCTGATTCAGGGAATTCTTTGCACGTGCAAAGTGACGTTTCACTGGTGCAAATTGACTTTGCACTGCCAACAAACACCCTGATTCATGGAACAGTGCAAAGTGTATGTTTGCCGTGCAAAGTCACTTTGCACTACAAAAAGCCACTTTGCACTGTTCCATGAATCAGGGTATTTGTTGGCAGTGAAAAGTAACTTTGCACCAGTGAAAAGTCAATTAGCACCGTGCAAAAAAGTGCATGAATCAGGCCCATCACGTCATATTCAGTGCATGTTGTTAGACACCGATATGGATATGACAATTGGTGTTGTTTTTAGTCTGTAGAAATCCTGCGATTGTCCAGCAGGCCTAAAAGTTAGTTCATGGAATGCGCGCGCTTTTTGTCTACGATCAGCACTAACCAATGAGTTATAATACTAATATATTTTGGAACTACCACGTGAGCATTGTGTGCTGGGTGAACGCAGCAGTAACTTTGGGTTCCAAGCATTTGAAGCCAAGCGTCAGTGACAATGGTCCCCATGTCAACTAGTCCCTAGGTGATGGAGGGATGCACCGCTTGTTGCCATGGAAGCCATGCCTCTGGCACTCCAAGATAAGGGACCGCCTTACGCGACGCTCAGTAGCCGAGCTGAGGCATTTGAAGAAAACGAGCCTGACTTTCGGCTCATGGAGGCTCATGTTTTCTACATTGCTTCCAGTCCCTCAGAAAAAAAAAAGTTCCCCGCTATCCGCCCGCCTCTAAAAGAAAAGATAAAAACGCATCAGACGGTCACCGCTCCCCCACACAGACTTGTGAATGCTGAGATCTCAACAGAGGATTTAGTTTTGCAAATGAGGTTTGAATGCAATTGACGTGTTTTTGTGATCCAGGCTCACACTCTACTGAGGATCGCCGGAGCACACCTCGAGCTCTTCATGCACCCAGGCGTTACACATCTGAGCACACCTCGAGCTCCTCATGCACCCAGGCGTTACACATCTGAGCCCACCTCGAGCTCCTCATGCACCCAGGCGTTACACATCTGAGCCCACCTCGAGCTCCTCATGCACCCAGGCGTTACACATCTGAGCCCACCACGAGCACCCAGGCGTTACACATCTGAGCCCACCACGAGCACCCAGGCGTTACACATCTGAGCCCACCTCGAGCTCCTCATGCACCCAGGCGTTACACATCTGAGCCCACCTCGAGCACCCAGGCGTTACACATCTGAGCCCACCCCGAGCACCCAGGCGTTACACATCTGAGCCCACCTCGAGCTCCTCATGCACCCAGGCGTTACACATCTCAGCACACCTCGAGCTCCTCATGCACCCAGGCGTTACACATCTGAGCCCACCACGAGCACCCAGGCGTTACACATCTGAGCCCACCTCGAGCTCCTCATGCGCCCAGGCATTACACATCTGAGCCCACCTCGAGCTCCTCATGCACCCAGGCGTTACACATCTGAGCCCACCTCGAGCTCCTCATGCATCCAGGCGTTACACATCTGAGCCCACCACGAGCACCCAGGCGTTACACATCTGAGCCCACCTCGAGCTCCTCATGCACCCAGGCGTTACACATCTGAGCCCACCTCGAGCACCCAGGCGTTACACATCTGAGCCCACCTCGAGCACCCAGGCGTTACACATCTGAGCCCACCTCGAGCTCCTCATGCACCCAGGCGTTACACATCTGAGCACATCTCGAGCTCCTCATGCACCCAGGCGTTACACATCTGAGCCCACCACGAGCACCCAGGCGTTACACATCTGAGCCCACCTCGAGCTCCTCATGCGCCCAGGCATTACACATCTGAGCCCACCTCGAGCTCCTCATGCACCCAGGCATTACACATATGAGCACACCTCGAGCTCCTCATGCACCCAGGCGTTACACATCTGAGCACACCTCGAGCTCCTCATGCACCCAGGCGTTACACATCTGAGCCCACCTCGAGCTCGTCATGCACCCAGGCGTTACGTATCCTAGCACATCTCGAGCTCCTCATGCACCAAGGCACACAGGCGTTACAGATTTGAGCACATCTCGAGTTCTTCATGCATGTTACATATCCGACATCTCGAGCTCCTCATGCGTTACATATCTGAGCACATACATATCTATTTGCAATACAGAAATCTGCAGCTACCGATCACCCACTTACACAGCTGCTCATGCTCTGCACCAAATGTTACTTCAACACATTTCTCTCTTCTTATGTCACACCTTTTGCAGGTCAATGCATCCTAAGCACATTCAGGTCTTGCAGTCAATGGGTGGGATATAATGCACCTGAACTCCGAAAAGATTTACACACTTTGAGACTCCTCCGTTTACGAGCTGGTATAGTACAAAAAAAATGAAAATAATAATAATACTACTACTACTACTACTACTAATACTAATAATAATAATAACAATAATAATAATAATAATAATAATAATAATAATAATAATAATAATAATGAAAATCCAAAAATAAGGTTGTGGGATAACATAGAGCAGCATTGAGCGCAGAACCAAGGCCTGTCCATCATCCTTGGCTGCAGAGTATGGTTTCTACATGAATGGGCCGCCAGGATTGTGTCAGGAACTCGGATTGGAGGGTCTGGAAACGCTGGAGGCATTGATTGCCGTACGCACGTTTCAGTCCTCACCCAAGATGGCGGATGAGTCCTTATATGCTGACTCCTCCCACCGACCTACGCGTTGTATCTGTTTACCAACGCTACGGTTCGTGAGGAAACTTCGTCCGTGAATTTCTCTTTGCCTCTTCCCTTATTTTTCCTTTTCAACCTTCCTGGTCCGTCTCATCGGAACGTCTACTTCCCTTCTACCTTTTGTAGCCCCCTTTGCCTGCCTCTCCCTAGTCCTTATCCGTTGCTATCCTTGCCGCCTCCTGACTTACCTGTATTGTTTTTGGTTTCTTACGTCCTACTGTTCTACTTCCTCTCAGCCTTCTGTTCTGTCAGGTTCCTTCCTAAGTTTGTTTGTCCACTCTTCCAGGTTTTCCATCTTCCTGTCTTATACTTTGCTAGGGCTGCCTTTACTACGCCCTTGCTATTTTCTGCAGCCGGTCCAGGCTCCTCTATTTCGTTTACTGAGCGGTCTCCCGCTCCGTAAGCATCTTCCTGTCGGCTTACCTTATTGCTCCTTGTTCGGCACTTACTACAAGCTCTGACTGTTTCTCACTATTCCCTTGTCACCTTCACTATCGGGTTTTTCTTCGACTCCTTTCTATTTTTGTGTACCCTCCTTTTCCAGCTATTCATCAAACTCCTGCCCTAACTCCAAGGATTTATATAGCCACAAACAAACATTCCCTTGAATTCTACCTACACCGGCTGCCTTCAGGTCATCAAGGAAGTGAATTACAGCCAACTGAACCCATCTGAACTTACAGGGTTTTTTCCGCCTTTGTGCTTTTTCCCTGATTAGGGGTGGCCCCCCGGTGGTCCCCGTGGTTAGGGTTCCTTCTCTGCCAAGGTGGCCTCCGGATGGGCCAGACCCTACCTGCACGAAAAGAAAATCAGGACACCCAAGAGAGATACCCCCACTTCACGGAAGGAACGAAAGAAGACCGAGACCATCCTAACAGAGTATACCTCTGAGGAGCCAGGTGAGGAGGAGGGGGAGGAAGTTCTTAAACTTGACAGCATACAACACCCAGAATCCACCATGGCGTCATTGGAAAAGTATCAGGAACTAGTGGCAGCCGTGCAGAATCTGACGATGGAGGTCCAGGCCTTGAGAACTGAAAATATCGCCCTCCGACAACAGGTTGTAATGCATCGTGACGACCGCGGAGACTTGGCTACGATGCCTTTATCCTTTGGCAAGTATGATGGGCATCCCAGAGGAATGAAGGAATTCCTCGATGCGTGCAAGGTATATTTTGCCTTTCGTAGCCACACCTACGAGACTGCTCGATCAAAGGTTGGGTTTATCATAGCCTATCTAATGGGAAATGCGCTTTCATGGGCTACACCATTTGTCACCAGAAATGAACCAATTCTGGACGACTACGATCATTTAACGGAGGTGTTTAAGGAACGATTCGACAGACCGGAGGTATTTTACTCTTCTTTAGAAGCAATCTTAGATGTCGAACAAGGAAACACTGATGTCCAGACCTATCTCTCCCGTTTCCAGAGACTGGCAGCCAAGGCGGATTGGCCGGATTCCGCCCAGCAAACCATTTATCGACGCAGCCTTCATGAAGAGATCAAGGATGAGCTAGCCCGAGTAGCCCGACCTGCGTCTTTTCAGGACCTTGTTACATTGTCTCTTCAGATAGAGTTTCGTTTGAAGGAAAGGCGATCCGAAAGAAGAAGAAGCCGAAGCACTTCTCGACCAACCCCTCTACCCTCATCTAATCCTCCCACCAGGTCTTCTCATCCCCCAGATGAACCTATGCAGATTGGAACAACCCGAGGACCGTTAACACAGGAAGAGAGAAAGAGAAGAAGAGAGTCTGGGTTGTGTATGTATTACGGCTCTTCAAAGCACTTATTAAGAGATTGTCCTGAAGTACCTCCTAGAAGACAGGGAAACTTCAACCCCCGATCTACAGCAAGGGAAGTTTCGGGGGAAGTCTCAAACACCCTTGCAACCATACAAGAGCAGTAAACACTCCGGAGGATAGCAGTTTGATGGTGTTCCGAGTCCACCTTTGGCTGACAGCGGCCGGTCCCACTGAAGTATTAGCTATGCTTGACTGTGGAGCAGCAGGGAACTTTATAGACTCCAAGTGGGCAGCGGAACATTTTGTATCCGAGCAGCCCATTTTCATTTGGTTATCGGTATTCCATGGTTAAGGAGACACAACCCTCACATTGATTGGACCGCCAACAAGGTGCACTTCGACTCCAAGTTTTGTAAATCTCACTGTTTTGAATTACCTTTGGTCTCAAAGAACCCTGAGTCTTCCATAAGCAGAATCCCAGAACGGATCACAGTTGCCTCTGTTCCTCTCCACTATCAGGAATTCTCTGAGGTATTCCTGGATACCATACCCCGACAACTCCCACCGCATAGAGCGGAGGACCTAACACCAGATGCAGTGGTTCCCTTTGGGAGGATGTATCCACTGTCGTTACCGGAGAGGAAGGCATTAAGGGATTACCTTGACGCAAACATACAGAACGGACTCATCCGAGAGTCTAAGTCTGCTTGTGGAGCTTCATTGTTCTTCATTCCTAAGAAAGACTCAGCTGAACTACGCCCTTGTATAGATTACCAGGGCTTCAACAAGGACACCATCCGGGACAGATACCCCATGCCCTTGATTCGAGATATCCTGGAGGCGGTTCAAGGAGCGGAATACTTTACAAAGCTTGACTTAAGAGGAGCTTATCACCTTCTGAGAATAAGACAGGGGGACGAATGGAAGACAGCGTTCCACACCCCTTTTGGACTCTTCGAGTATAGAGTGATGCCGTTTGGCCTAGTAAATGCTCCAGCAGTCTTCCAAAGGTACCTTGACAAGGTTTTTTCGGATATGCTATTTGTATCTGTGGTAGTGTATCTAGATGATATTCTTGTCTTCTCCAAGACTCTTTCAGATCACAGATCATTGGTCAAACAGGTCCTACGACGTCTTCAATCCCATCAGTTGCTGGTAAAACCAGAGAAATGCATTTTTTAATCTACTTCTGTGTCCTACTTGGGATTCATTTTGTCCAAGGAAGGTATTGAAATGGATGCTAACAAGGTAAGGGCCATTACTGAGTGGAAGAATCCAGTTAACATCAAGGAGCTGCAGAGCTTCTTAGGATTGGCCAATTTTTATCGGAGGTTCATCCCCAACCTCTCCAACAAGGTGTTACCTCTGACCTCTTTATTGAAGAAGGGTGTTAAGTTCATTTTTGGCGATGAACCACAAAGGGCGCTCCAATTTCTAAAGAAATGCTTATCTACCGCACCCATCCTGGTCCAACCTGATCAGACCAGACCGTACATTCTGGAGACGGACGCCTCTTCAGGAGCAGTAGGGGCAGTCCTACTTCAAGAGCAGGAAGATGGATATGAACACCCTGTAGCATATTATTCTAAGACACTTACCTGTAGCAAACGCAACTATTCTCTTATTGAGAAGGAGCTTTTGGCGATTAAATTGGCCTGTCAAGAGTGGAGACATCTACTACAGGGAGCTAACCATCAATTTACCATTTGAACGGATCATCGCAACCTTCGAGTTTTGCAGCAGATGGAATGTTCCAACGCCAGACATGCCAGATGGGCATATTTCTTTTTACAGTATGATTTCGTTATTACATACATACCAGGAACAGAGAATAAGAAGGCTGATGCCTTGTCAAGAAGCCTGGGAGAAGAATCTGGTTCCTATAAGGGACATGAGCTTATTTTCCCAAACCTTACTGTGTTGGCATCTGCGGTTTCCTTTCTACAAGATCTGGTACCACAGTATCAGATGTGCACGGAGTTTCCATCTAAAGTGAGCCAAGACAAGGACGGATTGTACTACTATGAAGGTGCGCTCTATATTCCGACCAAGAAGCTACAGGTACAGATATTGTCTTGGTGTCATGATACGCTTTTAACAGGACACTTAGGTATAAGGAAGACATATGACCTCCTACGGAGAGGTTTTTGGTGGCCAACCTTAAGAAGGGTTGTAAACCAGTACGTTTCTACTTGTTCAGTCTGTGCCTCTAACAAATACCGAACTGGAAGAGCCCTAGGATTGTTGCAGCAGCATTCCTTACCAAACCTCCCTTGGGAGCACATATCCACTGATTTTATAGTAGACCTCCCTTCATCCTATGGCATGACAGTCATCATGGTGACCATAGACTCATTCAGCAAATTGGCCCATTTTTCTGCCTTCAAACAGATACCGTCTGCCTCCGAGATGGCAGCAACCTTTCTCCAGGACATTGTCCGTCTACATGGTTTACCCAGAACCATCGTGTCGGACAGAGGCCCCCAATTCACATCCAAATTTTGGACCTCTCTCTGCCAAATTCTGGGTATTCACAAGGCTCTCTCTTCAGGGTATCACCCGCAGAGCAATGGACAAACAGAAAGGTTAAACGCCAGCCTTGAACAATATCTCCGATGCTTCTGCAGTCCCCAACAAGAAGAATGGTATTGCTTTCTCCCTCAAGCAGAATTTGCCTATAATAACGCCCTGCATACCTTGATCCAGATGAGTCCCTTCTATTGTACATATGGGTATCATCCCCAACACTTACCCTGGCTTAGTCCTCCTTCTACCAAGATCCCAGCTCTTGATGGAGTACTACAGGACCTACTAGAGGTACACAGATTGGCCAAAGAAGCTCATCAAGCTAGTCAACATTCGCAAAAGAAATGGGCTGACAAGGGACGGAGTGGCAATCCAGCATGGAAGATAGGGCAGTTGGTCTGGTTATCCACCAGATTCCTGCCGAGATGGGTTCATAAAGGCAAATTCTCCTTGCGCTTCCTTGGGCCATTTCCAATTTTACAACAGATAAACCCTGTGGCATTCAAGCTCAGGCTACCGGAACATCTAAAAAGGGTGCACCCAGTCTTCCACGTCTCCCTTTTGAAAGAACATAAGGAGGACCCTTTCAAGAGACCCGTATTCAGAGGGCATACTCAAGTGTCTCCTGTTCCCGACGAATATGAAGTATCCCATTTAGTGGATTCCAGATATCACAAAGGACGACTGTACTATCTGGTCCACTGGAAGGGTTATCCAGTAGAAGAGTGGACTTGGGAACCAGTGAGTCATGTCCATGCCCCCCAGTTAGTACAATGATTCCACTGACTTCATCTGGGAAAACCCGGGGGATCTCCGAGAAAAAGGGGGCATACTGTCAGGAACTCGGATTGGAGGGTCTGGAAACCCTGGAGGCATTGATTGCTGTACGCGCGTTTCAGTCCTCACCCAAGATGGCGGACGAGTCCTTATATGCTGACTCCTCCCACCGACCTACGCGTTGTATCTGTTTACCAACGCTACGCTTCATGAGGAAACTTCGTCCGTGAATTTCTCTTTGCCTCTTCCCTTATTTTTCCTTTTCAACCTTCCTGGTCCGTCTCGTCGGAACGTCTACTTCCCTTCTACCTTTTGTAGCCCCCTTTGCCTGCCTCTCCCTACTCCTTATCCGTTGCTATCCTTCCCCCCTCCAGACTTACCTGTATTGTTTTTGGTTTCTTACGTCCTACTTTTCTACTTCCTCTCAGCCTCCTGTTCTGTCAGATTCCTTCCTAAGTTTGTTTGTCCACTCTTCCAGGTTTTCCGTCTTCCTGTCTTATACTTTGCTATGGCTGCCTTTACTACGCCCTTGCTATTTTCTGCAGCCGGTCCCAGCTCCTCTATTTTGTTTACTGAGCGGTCTCCCGCTCCGTAAGCATCTTCCTGTCGGCTTACCTTATTGCTCCTTGTTCGGCACTTACTACAAGCTCTGACTGTTTCTCACTATTCCCTTGTCACCTTCACTATCGGGTTTTTCTTCGACTCCTTTCTATTTTTGTGTACCCTCCTTTTCCAGCTATTCATCAAACTCCTGCCCTAACTTCAAGGATTTATATAGCCACAAACAAACATTCCCTTGAATTCTACCTACACCGGCTGCCTTCAGGTCATCAAGGAAGTGAATTACAGCCAACTGAACCCATCTGAACTTACAGGGTTTTTTCCGCCTTTGTGCTTTTTCCCTGATTAGGGCTGGCCCCCCGGGGGTCCACGCGGTTAGGGTTTCTTCTCTGCCAAGGTGGCCTCCGGAGGGGCCAGACCCTACCTGCACGAAAAGAAAATCAGGACACCCAAGAGAGATACCCCCACTTCACGGAAGGAACGAAAGAAGACTGAGACCATCCCAATAGAGTATACCTCTGAGGAGCCAGGTGAGGAGGGGGAGGAAGTTCTTAAACTTGACAGATTGTGTAAGGGCAAGCAGAAGGGAACGATGGAGATTGGGTTCCAGATCCATCACGGCCAGGTTCCCAAATGTTCCCGCCCCCACTCCTGCCTGGTGACACCACAATGCAGTCACCATTGTGAAGAGGAACATCCTTGCATTGCTCGTAAAGTCCTCCTGGATTTGCCTTGTCTTACTGCCCTTGGGTCTAGAGCCACACTCCTCGTGGGAAATGCTCCCATACTATGGGGCTGAATCACGGAATGTTTTGCACGGTGCAAAGTGACTTTTCACTTGTGCAAAGCGACTTTGCACTGCCAACAATCTCCCTGATTCATGGAATAGTAGCAAGTATCTTTTTGATGTGCAAATTCACTTTGCACTGCAAAAATACTTGTTGCTCTGTTCCATGAATCAGGCTGGAGCAGTGCAAAGTGTTATTTTGCCGTGCAAAGTGACTTTGCACGGCAAAAATACACTTTGCACGGTTCCATTAATCAGGGTGTTTTGTTGGCAGTGCAAAGGCACGTTGCACAAGTGAAAAGACACTTTGCACCGTGCAAAACATTCCATGAATCAGGCCTTCTTTTTATAATGCTGAGGAAAATACTAGCCAGATCATAATTACTCCACACCTCTATCGCGATATGAATTCTGAATACGATGTCGGGGCTCACGAGCATTTCATCATAGACTTTTCACAGGCTTTCCTTCAAAATGCGGCTCCCTGCTCTTGTAGTGTGATGGCTTCTTGATCTTTTGCCATATTTTTGTGTTGCTGCTCAGGGAATACCCACCTCAAATACAAATCGAGGAGTGACAAACCGGGCAGACGCACGTGTAAGGCAATTACGTGCTTATAGTGGGAGTCCAAGAAGCTCCTGTGACGTAAGGCCAGGAACAGGTCATGAGGTCAAAAAGACGAGGAGTTGTAGAAGCCCCCGGCATTGTGACTATTTAGGTCATATGAAATCATATGATTGCAAAACACATATGAAGTAGCTTAAGACTGAGGAATAACTGAGCGGTCGAGTGGCAGAGTAAATGAACGTAGGTCTGTGAGCCAGGCCGTGGTGAGTCGTGCCCTTGTTCAATGGCCTTTCCAAAGAAGGTGACTGCATCCGAAGAACTGTCCTTTCGTACAAGGAAGGGCTGGAGCTGAAAAAGCCCTCTTTAAGGCCTGGGCCCAAAAAAGTGGTTTGGACAATCTGTAAAGTGGTCATGATAGTAAACATTGAAGAAAGACTAATGAGCTGGCCTAAACTAACTGTAAATGTCAATGTTTTCTTTTGGAGCTAATTCAACTGCTTGGGAGTGATTACAATTTTGGAAGATGGTCTGGAGGCAAAGGAAGATAAAGGAGGTAACGCAGGCAGCCAGGTATTAGTCAATATGCACACATGTAGAAGCCAGGTAATTACGTCAGATCTCCTAGTTTTAAGGAGAGCACGGAACGGATCGAGTGACATGGGCTCAACCGATAATGCAGGAGGAATGAACAAAGTGAGTGGAGCGGATGAAGTCGGTGGAGGGGATGAAGCGTGTAGAGCGGATGAGTGCGTAGACCGGATGAGTGCGTAGAGCGGATGAGTGCGTAGAGCGTGGAAGTGCGCAGACCAGATGAGTGCATAGACAGGATGAGTGCATAGAGCGGATTAGAGCACAGAACGAATGAGGGAATGGAATTTATAACGCGCCTAATACCGTACCAAGCTTTGTGGCATTGTTTGCATTTATCAGAACCCGGAAATTCCACGTTCAAGTGCATCGCTCATTCTTCTACAACTCTTAATGGCAGTGTTAGGTGCTTCTGACACTGGAGGTGCCTAAAGGTGATTTAGGCCCATATTTTATTTATTTATTTATTTATTTAAATATTTATAACCCGGCACGTGCCCATTGGCCCCAGAGCGCACATTACGAGACATACAGGGCAGAAAGTGGGTAATTAAATAAAGAGAGATGACACCAGGTTCTCCTTGAACTTAGCTAGGTTCCATCACTAGTTCGCAGGCGCATGTCCCATTGCACCAAGGAAATGGTCCACCCTGACTGTGATGCAGCAGCAGAGCAGACCGCCAATTTCCAAAGACCCCACCCACACCCTCCAGGGAGACCTTTGCTAGGAGGGCCAGTGGGGCTGAGTGTCCACCGGTACAGGTCAGGTTTAGACTGCACCAACCACAAACCATGAATAGTGGGGGGGGTTGAACTTAGGTAACCAGTTCAAAAGGCGTGGGGCCCACCAGCAAACAACAAAAAGGAGTCCAACAAATCACCCCTCTCTCAGTGTGGAATGGTGCCTGCCACAGCCCTGTTATGCAGGACATAATGCCCGGAGCAGGCATCCAGAGAGTACACCTTTTGCTATCTTTTGTTACTCAGCCAAGTGGCACAGCTCTATGTGTTTGGTTTGGAGCTGCAACCAACTCAGGGCTGTACAGATATGCATAGTTGTTATACTCTAACCAATCTCATTGCAAACTCTGCAGTGGGCTTGTGTTGGTAATTATAACAATGATCAGATAGGTTTCTTGTTATATTTTCTTTATCAGGGTTAATTTGCTGCAGTGATGTTATTATTAAAGAGCTCCACCGCAGGACCAGAATACAATGACTTTTAGTTCCCTTTAAAAGACTTGGTAGCTGCATGCAGGTGTCACAGCTCTGCCATTTGACCTCTAGAAGGGAGAATGTGTATGGAAAGCTGGGGGCTATTAAAGCCAGTGATCGAAGAGATCAGCAACGGTCGGGAGCGGTGTTCCACCACTTTTATTTATTTCTGTTTGCCAGTCCTCTACTTTTTTACGACCATATTCACCATTCTACACAGATGATTTGTCAATTCATGTCCTTGTGAAAGTGTAAAGTTGTAATAGGAGTCTTAGTTAATGGTCACATAGACTATTGCAACCCTGGCTGCAACGTGTTGTCCACTGTTGCACTAAGCTTCTGCTTACCCTGCCGAGACAACCGTTCCACTACTTGTTTCGGTGCACTTCTACCACTGACTAAAGCGTATATCACCAGAGTCATTCCTGTCCTTAATTGTCCTCTTCTGGAAAGGCTGGCTATTCAGCACTTGATTGCATTTACTACATGCCCCACAAAGCACTTGCTTGTGGTTCTCAAAACGTAAACACCTCTATATTTCATCTTGCCAGTTACAAGCCCCACTTTCCAAAGGATTGGCTACCTTTCACTTCCCAAAACGTGGAGAGTGTTGAGAAAAGTCAGTATTATGTGTGCCCCTCAAGGTAATATGTCTGCTAGTTTTTACCGAGCATGTTTCCTTTTCGAGGAAAGCATTTAACTGGTGAGGATGGTATCCAAGAGCTCTCTGTCAATGGCCATCTGTTAGCGTCCGATCCAGTGTGATATGATATGATATGGCATTTATAACGCACCTATACACAAGTGTTTTAATCTCCAATTGATGATGCCTTCTGGTTACAGGAAGGCCTTCTCTGCTGAAACATCAGTGTGTCTTCTCCGGAAATTAAGTGTTGTCATGTGGCACCTTGTTAATGCTGCCTTGTAGGACCAGCGTCACAAATGGTGGGCCTTCGGTGCTCCCCACAGTGAAATGGCCTCTCCAGTGAATAAGTGAACTTTGTGCATTATCTAGAACCGGTTCTAAGAACGTTTTCTGAGATCCACATGTAGCAAATCCTCTTTTCTGCAGCTGCCTTTGCGACCTGCCCCTTGTTCTTATTCCTATATGCATTTATCATCCCGTTCCACTCTGCCCCCAGTCCCTCTTATGTCATGTAGGGGAAACCCATTGAGAGGAATTTGATCATCCGCATTGTGGTTGTGCGCCTGACTGGGCTGTTTTGGAAATCATAAATGAAATTGAATGATGGTAGATAACCTCCAGAAAATATGTGGGGCTAATCCACACATATTTTCCAATGCTCACTGCGTGACATATGCATAGACCCATGTATCCTGGGTGGACACAGCCTACAGGCGCAGTCCCCCCTGTTATATTTAGTTGGAATCTGACAGGTGGAGTACACAATGCGTCTCCTGAATAGGGAAGGCCAAACCTTCCTCCTGCCATAGCCAGCCTAATTAACTAAAAATGTTTCGATGGATCCACCCTGTCCTTTTGTTGAGTTCTGTAGTTGGCGACAACATTCACATACTAATCAGAGTTTAATTCAAACAGGCCAACACGGGCCTAGCTGCAAAAGCTAACAACGGAGACAGGAAATCGCAACCCCCTTTCATATGCACTGTGTCACCCTGAAGCCAGCTCTCGCCCTCAGTATCGATTAACAGTGAAATGTCATGTTTGGGACTGCATGTTTTACAGTAGTCATCCACACAAGGAGGACCATTCAGAAGGTCCACAAATGTGTTTTGGGGGAGCCAGAGAGTCTGGTCTCACAGTAGTTTCAAGGGAGACATGCCGCTTTAATCAGGAACCACAGAGAGCTCCATAAACCACAGAGATCCTTTGATCCACAACAGACAGGAAGATGGGTGGGACTTAGTAGCATATGTTTTCACCCCTTTTACCTTTTCTGTTGCAAAGCACTCTGGTTATGACCTCACGCATACAGGAGATTGTAGTGGGTATACAAAATTGGTTCATTAAGGTAGGCTTAGCCTACACTCATCCATGTGGTCCATTTGGCTTTAAAAGAGGGCTGTGCCCCACTTTTGGGAGATCATCTGAAGGATTCATAGAAGCAGATTACGAACTCAGTATTGGATTTTAGCTGAAGGTACAGTCGGCCTTACATCTTCCACCAGTCAAGGAAGGCCAGGGTCTCCAAGAGGGAAGCAAGATCCCTCCCCTAACATCTCACAGAGTTCAGAGGGAGATACAGAATCCAGAGGACCCTCCATCAGCTCGAGAACCCCTACTCAACCAGCACACAGCATACCCTGCTACACTCTGCAGCAAGCTTCCTAGGTGGTAATGCCAGAGAGTATCTGAACCAAACCAAGGTCAAGGCAGCTGCCTGAAACTCTCTCCTCAGCTTTGGAATGTCTGCCTTAAAGGGCAACAAGAGCCCAGTTAAGAAGCTAGGACGAGTGTATCGACAATCATCTACCAAGGTCTGCCTTAGAGGATATTTTTGAGCCAGTCGAGTCCCTCGAACTACAAATGACTGCCCCACTGACTGTTATGCTGCAGTCGCTAAAGACGTCTGTGAGGCCTCAACCAGTGCTTCAGACCCACTGGCCAGCACTGAGAGAACGATTCCTGACCCTGAGCCGCCATACAGGGCTGCCTGCAGCCATCTGCCCAGCCTCTCTCACCAAACTGGTTGCCTCCTGATACCTGCAACTCTCTCCCATCTTGAACTCTGTTGCATAAGATGCAAAGCATCCTGAAACCGACTTTACCCTGTTGAGCACCGAGAACTCCTACAGCACAAGGTACCGTGTGGTTCTGTCCCCCTGGTCCTTCCCTGAAGGCCCCTAGTAACATTTTACAACCCATTGCTCCCTTTGTGTTGAAACCAAGTATTCTTGAACTTACAATACCGACTACCCTCCTGTCAGTCTACCCCTTTTCCTTCTTTGAAACTGTCTGCCCTCTGCATTCCTTTACATGGTGGGTTGTATTTTATAGTGTGCTAGAACAATCTGTTGTGATAACAATAAAGTAAATATTTGTATACAACCTCGACCTGACAGTCCCTTTTATCATTGGGTAATAATTGGATTTTTGCTGTGCTGCAACTAGTCAATGATCCATAACCTTTCGGAGATAAGCCTACCGTTCCGTTCACGTTATGAAAATCAGACAGGGAGGTTTATAATTTGCTTGTGTTTGCAATCTGTTTCGGTCTCTTCTGGTGTACTAGAGGTGTGGGTCTGATTGCTGGTTTAGAAACCGATATTCATCCCTGGACCACTGGTGAGCTGGAATTTGATTCATGACACCCATGCGATCCCCCCTTCCTGTCACTATGCCCGGGATTTATGCTTCAGCTTCCCCTTAGTGTGGCATTGAACCCTCCTCCCCTCCAGTGCCCGATTAAACCTTCATTCCTCACCAACCTATCTTATTACCTCCAACTGCCCCGCTGCATTGTTCCTTCATTTGCTGTCCCACTTGCATTGCTCCATGTCACGTCAGTCTTCTTACTGCCATTGCACACCACGCACAACGATCTATGTGATTATGTGGGGAGGGACATTCTGAGAATGAAAATGTCAATTTTTGTTTAAATGCATTTCACTGCCTAAATATGCGGGGGGAGACCCCCCACAGCCCCCTCCGTTGCCCCCCACCATATTTATTATTACCCTTACCCACCGCCCACATATATAGACCATGTAATTCAGCACTTTAAATTCTGCATTTTCATACACAGAATATTGGCATCCTTAAATTTGCTACAATACCCACGTGCAATGCTTCCACCATGCAAGAAAAGCATGTGGCTGAAAGTGGCATGCATGCAGGAAATGCTGTTTTATAAACTGGTGTGCTTCCCTGAAACTGGGTCTGTGTGTGTAGCTCCTTGATGGAGAGAATGTTTTCTAAAGCACCATCTTGCAAGATCTAGCCACATTAGATGCTTCCTTACAGTGAAGAATGCCTTTCTTACTGGACACTCGTCAATCAGTGAAAATGCCATGCTATAAACCACCAAAGAGCCTCAAATCATCTGAGCATGACAGTCATTCTTGTGAAATATGAGCTCTAACACCATATTATTTGTACTTCTGCAGTAAGGTGTTCGAAAATTTAGGCCCGTTTGTGTCCTGGTGCATAGAGCACTTCAGACAGCCGGTGGGGTGTCTTCTTTTTTTATAAATATTCTTATGACCATTGACAAAAATGTTGCAAGACTATTGTGATGTTGCACAAATGCCAGTCTGGTCCACTTAAGGGCCTAATTCATGGATCTTTTTACACCATACAAAGTGACTTTGCACTACCAACAAACACCGTGATTCACAGAGTGGTGCAAAGTCTATTTTTGCAGTGCAAAGTCACCTTGCACCATGCTAAAAGTTCCCTGAATTAGGTCCTTTTTTCACGCTGAAAAGTGACTTTATGCACTTTTCAGTGTGCAAAACTCCTTTACCCGATTCATGGATTAGACTTTGCACTTTTTCCCGGGACTCTGTGCGGGTCTGTAACGTCTTTGCATGCAGTTGAGCGCTTTGCACAGCACGCCACGCAAAGTGTGGGACAGGCCTACGCAAGTACATAAATAGGGCGCGGAACATGCATATTGCCCATTCTCTTCAAATTGCGCCTCGGGTTGCTTTGCAGTTATTTTTCCATGAATACGCAGAGTGTGCAAAGAATAGTTTGCGTGCTAGTAGGCGCAAAGTTGTTTTACAAGCACAATGCGTTGCGTGGTCTTTGCCGTTTTTTTAAAATTCGCCCTAAGTGTCTTGCATTATAAACGCATGGCCTGATTTACAAAAATCTTTGTAAAATAGGAAAGTCCCATTGAAAACATTTTTAGAAATGAGGCCTCTGGACCGCACGTTTCTGCGCCATGCAGCAATAACAAGATGTGGGAGTACCATCCACTGAACCTGAAGTGCCACTAGTGCTCCTAGATTTCATCTCAAGGGCTATGAAGAGATGTCTGCCCTCTAATTGGAGGAGGCGTTTTGATAGCCATTTTGTTGGCGTTCAGGAGAGTGCAAGCTCCCTTCCAGGGAATGTGGGCCCTGGTGGGCAAATAACCTAAAGTGCGAGTTCCAACTGATATTTCTAAACACGTGGGCTCTGAAATAAATATTCTTCTCAAGTGGAAGAGGATTCTGGCCTCACGCTGCAATACGGTTCAGAGCAGAGCAAACTGCTCGTGTTTTCATCCAGCGTCATGGATGCGCAACGCCTGCAACCCGGCCCATCTATGTGTGCGTCTTGCCTTGCACATTCCACGGGCGGTTGCCTTTTCCATTTCACACCCTATTTTTGGCAGCAGGAAGGAAAGTAGAGCAGTGCGATACGTCAGCAAGGGCATCTTTAGGGACCAGGCTGTTTTTCGTGTCTTCAAGTAATGAAATGTAATCGCGATTTTATATTAAAAAATAATGATTTCTTTGTAACTGCTGTTGCTTTACTGTTAATGCAGCTCGCCGGCAAGGTGTACTGCTTAAAAGAAATGTCCTTTTTTTCTGTGTGGAAGTTGTGTTCTCTGACCCTTTTCTCAGTGTGCAGGCAGATGCAGACGTTCTGGTTCAGGTAGTTTCATAATAACAGCATACATCACTTGGGTGTAATCAAGGAAACACCTGTTTCACTTACTGCGTGACTGGCAGGAGCCCTGGCACTGCGTGACAGCAGAGCATTTTTCGCAAATGGAGAGAGCAGCTGGGGACAGTGACACCATTAAACACGCGTGCACTCTGTGCGCCCCAGTCTGAGTACCTACCAGCGGATCTGGGCAAGGCATATTAGGCATGCAGATACGGTGTTTTCAGGTGGGATACCTAACATTACAGTACACCAACCCCCCCCACAGATAAAAATAAATATTGACCCAGTCGACAATATGTCCTACCTTTTTTCCTATCATATTAGATTTTGGCATATATTAGTTAGATGAGACTGGGGGTGAGATTGTATTAGATTAGAACAGACTGAATTAGGATGTAGGTTACATCATATGACTTTGCATGTGTTTACATTTTAAAAGAACGTTGCAAATTAGTTTCAGTGGTCAGCAATGTTTCAGTAGTTCATTTTATTTGTTGATGTGTGTCCTCCTCAGCCTTCCTATTCTTGTTACAGAACAATACAAGTGCCTTCTATTTCTCGTCGTGCTAAATCATGCACCATTTTTAAAGCCGTGCTGCTCTTTTCAGGGAAAGCCAGGATTGGCTTACAAGTGGGGCCTGAAACTAATGTAGTTGGGCACACCTCAGTGACATTAAAAAGTGTGCTGCTGAGTGGGCATTTATAGATTTTGCGTGGGCTTAATCCGTTCAGACCTTATCCTGTCTACGCCTCCGGGAAAGCATCCAGCGGAACACTATGGCAATGCCCCAGGCACATTGCAGTACCCAGGTTGCGTGGCCTACAGCTATGCCCTGTGGGCATTGTCACTGGGAGAAATAAACTTGATGGTGGCCCTGACATAATGACCCTCCCAGAAGTCGTGTTGGGCTTGGCGTCTGGCCATCTGCACCAGGAACTGTGCACACGTGCCATGTCTTTACCCATGCTCCATGCACAGGGAAAGTATTTGCAGCACCCATAGGGCATGCCGACTGGAAAAGCCTATGAGCAACTGGTCACAGTGACCCCATATGCCAACCTGTTGTCCAGGTTTGGTGTCCGTCCACTCAGTGTTTGTTTTTGGTTTATGCTACACATCAAGAAAGCCTTCATATGGGAATTTGAATGGGAATTGTTGCTTCCCCCGTCCCATAACTTTTCACCCTTAAGTGGATCGTCACAAACATTTCCACCCCTTTGGAAAGGAGCCATTTTATGAAATGAATAAAAGTTACAAGCCTCCCAACATTAAATTGGCCTACAGTCCAACTTCACTCTAAGTCTGCTTGGGGATGCACGTGTTAGCATAATCCTTGCACTCCATTTACTAAGTCGCCCTTTAAGTTTGAAAACTCGGTAGTCACATTTCAACTGTATTTTTCACCTATTAAGGGTGCATTGCCACACACTATGCTTTACAGAAAGTGTTGTGTGGCGCGTAAGCAATTTGCACCAAAAAATGGCTGTATACTTCACGCAAAACTATATCCACTGATTTACAGATCGGCCTGTGCGCATGTTCCCAGCTCTATTTGCCATGCCCGTGTGCCCTGCGCGAGGCTTGAGGGAATGGCCAGTGCAAAGACCAAGATGAGGGTGGAATATGCAGACGTCCTCGTGAAAGTAGAGGAATGAGGGTTAACATGGGAAGGTATCCAGTGTTTATAGGTGAAAATAAAATAATGACACACTTTTTAAACGACACCTAAATAACGACAAAAAATCGAATTTTAAAGTAAAAGTATATATGAGGGGGGAAGGGATTAAAAGGGGTAGGGGTAGTCGGGGAGGGTAAAACGGCAGTAGAAACCGGGGTATTTTGGGGGAACCCCCCCAAATAAAAATAAATAAAAAATGTGCCTTGTTTCGTTATTCAGGTGTTGTTTTTAAATTATGTTATTTAGGGTGTTGTTGTAAAGACATGGAGCCACGTGGGAGTGGGGAGGGAGGAGCCATGCAAATGAACAACCACGCCCCATGAAGTGCAAACAAACCCATATTTACAGATTTCCTTCCTCGTGCATCTGCGATAACTCAAAAGGGTATGAATTCTACCGTCGCCTGTGACAAGGTGAAAGGTGAGACTGCGCCATGCAATGCCAGGTTTAAAAACCACCAGGCAATCATAGAGAAACGTCACAACCATGCCTGTTCCTGCATTGCTCGCATACCTAGTGCTTCATGGAAGGGGTAGGAGGAGGAGGCCCAGAATCTACCATACACACACAATGATATTCTGCATGCCTGATGAGCAAGTATATGGCACAAACCGCCCCACCCCATGTCATCCTTGAATAGGTCAGGGAGTGGGAGAAGGAACTTGTGTCCCCAAACATGTGCTCACAGCCAATACCACCCTTGGTGAAAGTTCTAACTGCCCTTCACATCCTGGGGACTGGCACATTCCAACAGACCACATCCATTGTTGGGGGTATTTTACAGCCTACACAATCAGGCTGCCTCAAACAGGTCCTAAGCTGCATCGAAGCACGTGTGCACAGCCACATAGAAATGACATGCAACAAGCAGGCCAAGCAAAGAGTGGCTCAGGAATTCAGCTGTCCAGTTCCCACAGGTACTTTGGGCAATTGATTTCACACATGCTGCACTACAACCCCAAAGAGCCGCAGAACATATATATTAGAACTGAAAAAATGGGCATTCGCTGAACGTGCAGGCCATCTGTGATGAAAAGGGTGACATCATGCATCAGAACACAAACTACCCTGGATGCACCCACAACAGCTACATGAAACACCATTCCCCCATCCACCATGCAGTGGCATCGGGAACTTTTGGCAAGAACTGGCTCATTGGTGAGTATCAGGCAGCTCACACACAAAAACACACTGATTGGGGTTCACATCCAATACAAACCACCATACCATCATACACCATACAACATTTGATTATCACCATTTACAGGCAACAGAGCATACCCGCTATCACCATTGCTGATGATGCCTGTCCAAAAACCCATCACACCATCGGAGGCCCACTACAATGCAGCCCACATTGCCACCAGAGGCATAATCGAGGGCACATTTGGAATGCTGAAATCACGGTTCTGCTCCCTGGACCATTCAGATGGAGTACTGTTGTATGCATCAACCGTGTCATGTAAAATCATTTTGGCATGTTGCATAACAATTGGGGTGCATGAGGGGTTGTGGCCACAGCCACAGGCAGTACATATACCATTAGCATGCCAAAGGGTGAGGGGCTGGCACACATGCAATCAGCTAGTACAGACATACTCCACATGAATAGCATCCAGTGTGAAAGTCACACCATAGCCACGTCCCTGATAGCCTTCAATGAGGAAAAATGGTAAGTACAGTTGGGCCATAAAATGCAACCTCAGAAAGGCATTCCAAGGTGGACCTGTGACCTGTGTCTTATACTAAACAAATCACACATATCCTCCATCTACATCCTTCACAGAGAAACCTGAAAACATGTGCAGGGTCCTTCGTATTACACAAGGCATTCCCAAGTCACTCACCCAAGTATACAAATACAGATAACAGGGTCACTTGGCTACACAGATCAACTAAGAAAGTAACATGGACATGAGCCATCAAACAATGTCAAACTAAGAGCAAGACACACCATCCCATATTGAGCCACATCCATTACCTGTTACCGACGCATGAACCCACAATAAGTACAATATGAATAACTGATTGCCTCCATGATAATAAGCATGTACCATTTAAATGCCACTAAAGGCGGACCACCACCCTTGGTTTAGGGGACACAGGGACGGGCAGGGTGGGAGGTGCCAGGGCAGTGGGAGAACTGGCTGCTGCAGGCGGCAGCCGCCCGAGGCTGGCTGGGAGTAGCATGAAGCCTGCTTGTGCATAACAATGAATGCACAGCATGTGGCCTGGTGGGGGGGGGTCCAGCTCCCCATCATACTGGGTGGCCTGGGGGGTCATCAGTAAGGGTCACGTGACCACAGGTGCACCCACGGCACCCTTTCAAGGGCTGCTCATAGGGCATCCGGGACCTGGGACCATGGTGCCAGTGGGGTCAACATGCTTTTAGAGCAGTGGGCTGCAGGGTCAGTGAGTATTGCCACAGTAGGTGGTACACTAACATGACACAGGGAATCAGCACACAGGGTGAACTTGGCCTGGCACTCATCCAACAAAATAAAGCGTAACTCACACATCATGAACATTCAAACATATGAAAAAAATCAAAATACTGCTGCTGCATGTCACAGAAAACGCCCCCCTGTCCACGTGGAACGTCAGACCCAGGTGTACAGGATGCACATGCATTATGGAGTGACTACTTGACAACAAGCAATGCAGGATATAGTATGTAAGGGTCACAGGTCATGACAGCTAATAACCCAGCAACAGACAAAGTGATCAGTCTATGGCCGAGCACCAGGAACACGTGCACCCTCAATGGACAGACTTCAACCGGCATGCTGCAGAGGTCAAACCAACATCCACAATCATATAAATTGTACCAGTCCCATGTCCGTAGACTGTGACAATCACCCACAAGTCACCAGATTGAAACTTACAAGCAAAACCCTACTTGTGCCACATCAGGACAATACTGGAATGCATAGGCCAACAAACATGATAATATGCAACCGTGTACTCCCTTACCTCATGTAACTGCTGTTTTGCAGTGTATCCCTCACCAAATCCACCTAACACTGCCCCTCCTCATTTGTGTCAGGAGTGAAAGTGTCCAGCAGAGGGAAAGAGCTTTCATCTGCTTCTCACTGGGAGTGAGGTCCTGTTTCCACCCTCCTGGCCATCTGTTGTTCTCCTGCACATGTGGAGTTTGTGCCTGGCTGCTGACCATTCCATTAGGTAGGTGCACTTTCTGTGCATTACTGCACCTCCTGGGGAATTATTGAACCTGAAAAATCGAAATTTGAAGAAAAAAAAAGAAGAAAAAGAAAAATAGAGGAGATTTGCATAATATTGTTGGAAAGGACTGTTTTATTTGGCATTTTCATCGTGCAACCATTTTTTGAGCTTTTTAATACCTGGAGCTGCGTTGCTATTTTGAAAGCACTAGTTTTTTCCTACTATTGCTGCTTATTTGACTGTTTTCGGCCCTTCCAAGATGGCTGCCGTGGTTTTCTTTGTTGTGTAGGCAGGCTGTGCTGAATCACCTCTCCCTGTGCTGCACTCCCATTGGTTGCTGAGTGTTTTCTTCCATCCAATCAGGGACCGGCAGGCTTCAGCCGACCCTCTCAGCAAAGGCCTACTTCCAAGGCCCCTGTCTGCTTCTGGAATGCTAATTGGGGTCCTCCCTGCACCTTAACCACAATGATGCTGCCACCTCACTCCTCTAAGAAATCCGGACTGCCTTGACTTTTCCACCTACAGAACTATGGGTTAGTTCCCTCCTTATGCACTTACTTCTACTGCCTTTGACTATCACTGTTCTTTCTGCTTGCTGCTCCCATGTTGTGATCCTGCTGCGCAGTGCTTCTTAAAACCCTTTGCTAACATCCGATTCCAAGATTGAAAAAGTCAAATCTTGCTGTTTTTGCTTTGTGCTAAAAAGTCAAATCTTGCTGTTTTTGCTTTGCTCTTAAAAGTCAAATCTTGCTGTTTTTGCTTTGTGCTAAAAAGTCAAATCTTGCTGTTTTTGCTTTGTGCTAAAAAGTCAAATCTTGCTTCCCATTGCGAAATTCTCTATATTTTGCTTGTATACTGTTTCTTCTCTGTAGCTTGCCAGCCCAGTGACCTCACCACTCTCTTTTGTCTCATACCTACCTGCCTTAGCCCCCCCAGTATCGCCATCCTCTCCTTACTTCCACCCCAATGGCGCTTTCTGTTTCTTCTATCTTCTCCAACTGCTTCTCCATTGACTAGCCTTCCCTTCTCACTAAGTCTGGTAGGAAGAAGTTCAAAAAGGATATCTTGGCCTCTAATCCTGGTCTTCCTATCGCCAACACCTACTCCAATGTTTCCGCCAGACAGACCCTTACCGACATCCTCTTTGTCATTCCTTCGCCAGAACTATGGACTCCTCATATGGTCTCTGTGCTCTGCCCTATCTCCTCCTCTCCCATTAATGGTGGCACTCGCTGGGAAGTTCTCATGGCTTCCTTCGACTCCTCTAAAGTCATCATTAATGTCTACCTAAATGGCACTGTCATGGTACAAGCCCCTCAGGCCAATCTCCTACTCTTTGATAGGCGCTTCCCTCGCCTCATCAATTTCCTCTCATCTCCTGCTGTCCCCTCCTCTCCCCCATTGGCTACCTTGCCTTCTCTCTCCTCCTCCTCCTCCTCCTCTGCCCCTCCTAGGGCTCTTTCTCCTCCGCATGGAGTACCTCTGATCTGTACCCCTCCCCAGAAGGTCTTTAAGGCTGGCAACCTTCTTCATATTGCCACTCTCAACTCTCGCTCTGCCATCAAACACTCATCTGACATCTGCCTCCTCCTTGAAGAACTAGACCTTGATGTCCTTGGTCTTACTGAGACATGGTTCACAGCCAGCTCTGTTACGAGCTTTGACACACTACTCCCTGATGGCTACAAGATCCTCTCAGCACCCAGATCCTCCCGGTCCGGTGGGGGGGTAGCCCTGATCTTTCCTGAGTGGATTCCTGCCTCTATCATTCCCACTCAGACCTACTTCTCTTTTGAATGCCTTGTCTGTAGGCTTTCTCTCTCGCCTACCCATTCTCTTACTGTGGTTACCATCTACTGGCCTCCTGGTCAAATCACCTCATTTCTCTCTGAGTGGGCAGACCTCTCCACCTCCCTCCTGGCCTCTACCACTCAACACCTCCTCCTCGATGACCTAAATATACATTTAGACTCTCCTTGCTCCTCCTCTGTACTCTTCTGTAACCTCTGTGACTCCCTCTCCCTGTCCATCCTCCCCTCTGGCCCGACTCACTCTGCAGGGCACACACTTGATGTCTTGATCACCTCTGACCTCGTCCTCTTCATCCCTCTGACCACTCCTCTCTCCTGGAGCGATCACTCCCTCCTCTCATCTCATCTCTCCCTCTCTTCCCCCCAAGCCAAGCCTACCCCAACACTGCCACCTACCTTCTCGGACATCCGGACCATGAAGCCTGTGTCAGTTGAGGCTTTTTCCGCCACTTTCTCCCCCCCCTCCACCTTTGGCTGTCCCTCTTCCTGATACAGCCCTGTCTCTGCTCTACTCTTCAATTTCTGATACGCTTGATGCTCTTGCCCCTGTCATCAGGATCCGCTTGAAGTCCAAAGCCAAGTGCAATTCCTGGTATGACTTTGACCTAGCTACACTTAAAAGTAAGTGTAGGGTAGCTGAGAGGAAATGGGGGACTTCCTGTACATCCTCTGACAAATTAGCCTGTCGCTTGCTACAAAGGCAATACCGACTCTCTGTCCTTACCAAGAAGAGAGTCCATATTCAAGCTCGTGTCTCTGCGGCATCTAACAACTCGGCTGAACTCTTTAAAATCTGCAAGGAGCTGGCCAAACCTGCTGCAGTCTCTACCCCTCCTTTTGCCTCCCAGGCTCTATGCAATGCCCTTGCCTCTCACTTCATTTCAAAAACCCAGAACATCCTGTCCACCCTCTCCACCCAAACTCCTCCTCTTCCCTCTCCATCTGTGCTTGCTGACCCTCCTTTACCCACCCTCCCACCATCCTTTTCGCCCTTTCCTCTTTTCACCCCTGACGAGGTTGCTAGACAAGTCCGATCTATGAAAGCCTCTTCAAAACAGGTTCATCCCTGTTCCTCTAAAACCATCAAGGACCACATTGACACCCTCGCTCCGGCCCTTGCTAATTTTTGCAACCACACTTTTGCATCTGGATCCTTCCCCTCCCCTCTGAAGCACTCCTTTGTGCATCCTCTTCTCAAGAAACCCACAGCTGATCCTTCTTGTCCAGCTAACTATTGCCCAATTTCCATTACTCCTTTTCTTGGCAAACTCCTGGAAAAGTTGGACATCTCTCAGCTTAACCTTCATTCGAATTCTGTTGGCTGTCTCCATGACCACCAGTCTGGCTTCAGAGCTGCCAGAAGCATGGAAACTGCTCTCCTAAACAACCGTGAAGATCTGCTCACCAAGCTTGACTCTAAACTTCCCTCTGTCCTCATCCTCCTCGATCTCTCTTCTGCCTTCGACACGGTCAACCATACCATCCTGCTCAACCGTCTCCATGAAAACCTGGGTATCACTGATCAGGCTCTGGCTTGGCTGACCTATTTCCTCTCAGATCGACCCTCCCAGGTCCAACTTGGGTCCTTCCTTTCATCTATCTTCCTCTCTACCTGTGGTGTTCCCCAGGGGTCTAACCTCTCGCAAGGCTTTTTAACCAATACCTGGCAACTCTCACCCACTGCATTGCCATTTTCTGCTCAAATATCCAGTGCTACGTTGACAACACTCAACTCATTTTCAGGCTGGCCCTCTGCCACCTCCTCTCCCTCTCTCATCTCTGATTGCCTAACTGCCATTCAAGATTGGTGTGCCGCCAATGATCTTTGTCTGAATGCCAGCAAGACGGAGATCCTCCTCATCGGCACACTTTCACCATCCTTTCCCCTCACTCTCTGGCCAACCTCCCTTGGCCCTCCTCCTACCCCCACCTGCGAGGCTAAGAACCTCGGGGTCATCTTTGACTCCACCCTTTCCTTCTCGCCCACATGTCTGAGGTCTCTAAAAAAGTTAAATGTCCGACTGCACCTCCACAGAGGTACTCTGCCTTTCCTCTCCTTCCCCCAGAAGCTCATGGTATCTCAAGCTCTGATTCTCTCTAGCTTGGAATATTGTAATAGCCTCTATCTAAATCTTCCTGCCGCTACTCTGCGCCCTCTGCAACTAATCCAGAACAGGACTGCAAGACTTGTCCTTGGCCTCAAGCCCTGGGATCGTATCTCTCCAGCTCTGAAATCTCTCCACTGGCTTCCAGTGGATGCAAGGATTAAATTCAAAACCCTCAGCATTGTCCACAATGCTTTCTGGGGTCTGGGTCCAAAATACCTTCAGCTATCCCTCTGCAAATACCTCCCCTCTCGAGCTCTTCGCCCCTCTACCTCCAACTCACTCAGGGTCAGTTGTTTTTCTAAGAAACGAGCTGGGGGTAGATCTCTGTCTTTGGCTGGGGCCTCCCTCTGGAACAGCCTCCCTGTCCCTCTAAAAATTGAGGAGAACCATCTCCGGTTCCGGAAGCACCTCAAGACCTTCCTCTTTTCTTCTGCCTTCGCTCCCCCTCTGCCCTCTTGATCTGTTGTCTCTTGGCACCGTGCGCCTGGCCACCCTCTGTCTTTTGGGCCAAGGTACCTGCTCGTCCTGCCTCCCTCCAGCACTGCCTCCGGGCCACCCCTTGTACTGGGGTCTGTATCTGTACCCATACAGCACCCCCTTTTTCTTCCTGCACTTATCAGACCTACCCTGTCTGCTGCCTTAAACCTAGCACTTGCAAATTGCTGGCTGCATTACCACTGTTTGTTGCCTTTATTATTTATTTATTGTTATTTATCTGTTTCTCCTCTGCTTCGCACTTTCCACTTCTCCCCCCTTCCATGCACTTTTCCCCTCCCCCCTCTCCCATGCACTTGCGTGTTCTCAATGTCACTGGGCCTAGTAAGATCGCTGTTTTTTTCTCCCATGTTCCCCTCCCTTGCCTTGTCGCGCTCTGAAACCCTTGTGTACGAGCGCGATAGAAATAAAATATCAATCAATCAATCAATCAATCAATCAAAGGGGAATTGGCGAGAAGGAGAGGGATCTGGGTGCATTCACAGGGTGGGTGGGAGCTGACCGTGCAAAGGGACCTGAAATGACAACTGATATACGTTCAGTAGATTGCAAGGACCCTGTCACACATATTCCACATATAATGCACATCATGGGTCAACATAATGTTTACCTGAATGTCTGATCATGTCCCTCAGTGAATCAGCATGTAAGTTACCATCACTGAACATGGCAGTGCATACATGCCACCTGGAGCATCACTAGAAAAGTCCCATTTGAAGTGAACACACTTCACATGGTGCATCGTGGCAATGTCTGTCAGACAAAGAAAAGGAGGCCACCTTGGACAGCAAAACTAAATATCAAGTAAAAAACTAGCACTTTGCAAACAGTCAACGGGGGGGATTATAAGAAAGGGGCGTGGTAAGGTGAGCAAGATAAGAATGTTGTGCAGGGAAAAACAAAATAGCACCACTTGCAAGAAACCATTGCTAAGTACCACCCTGTGTATCATTATGGGATTGGGGGCCCTGGCCACGCAAGTCCAATGCCTGGTCCACTTGTGCGGATGCCACACATGACACAGGAAGCATGTAACAGTCCACCAATTGCAACAAGGTCCAGTTGACTCTCCTTGTGTATCTCCTTCATGTCTGCCTGAATGGCAGCCCTTGTTGCTTTCATCTGGATGTTGATAGTGTCCCTCATGGAGGACATCTCAAGATAGGGATGCTCCCAGGAGGCCTCCAACAGCTAATGCAGGATTACATCACATCTGTCTTCTCCTGCCTCTGCTGGTCCATTGAGGCCTTTGTAGAGGAGCATACATATACATCCGCAGGAGATCCTACCCCTACCTCCCCTGTATTGGAGACATGATACCACGCCCTGTTTAACACCAGCTATTGTACCAATACCACAGTGAGTATTTGGAAGAAGGTATCCAAAAAGACGACCATATCAAATATATCCTCGAGTTGATGGCAGCCTGCCGGAGGAACTCCCTCAAGGAATATGAGAAAGAGCTAAGAAAATTAACTGATGACGAGATAAGAAAGTGTGCACAACGTCCTGAAATACTGAATGAATGCAATGTATGGATCCTAGAGGAGAAACAATGAAGTAGAGACTGGAGTGAACGTTAAAAGTGTAAAAGAAGATTACACGTTAGCAAGTGCTGCAGAAATCAGATGTATGATGAATGCACATACACTGAAACGCAAGATAGATCAAGTCATCGTAAAGGCTAGCTAGAAGTAGTGAATAGAATGCAGCCGGAGACGCTATTGTACAGAAAATGGATATCATGAAAGGACATCCAAAAACCATGAAGAGAAAATGAAAGGCTCTGTTGCAGTAGAACAGCAGGTTGTTGGAGGTATGTTGAAAGGCTGTCTGGCCAGAAGTCAAGAACTGAGAATTTGAGGTCAGCCATCTACGCTGATGAGGAACATGTGTGTGGAGGATGAGTCTCCTCACGTTAAGGTGCAAGAAAGATTACAAAGGATGACAGGTCTTAGTTCATTTAAAACATGTAAAGGCTTGCAGAATTAAAGGAATCGTGGTCTCTTGTGATTGAGGCTGGAAATAGGGCTTAGGATTTCACTCTTCTGATGATGTGTATATAGGAGAGGAACTGTATGATGATGTCATGTTCAGAACGAGGATTACTGACTGACATATGATAGCTGTTGTTTGGCAATGTCACTTTCACAACATAGGATAGCAGCTGTCCGATGAGTTGATCCTCACAACCCAGATCATGTGCTGCTGGATGATATCATTCTGTTTATATACGATTGCTATTGTCTGATGATGTCATCTTCATGGGACAGCAGCCGTATGATTATGTCAACGTCATATAGCGTGTCATTGGCCTGATGAAGTCGGCCATTTGATTGATGTGTGTGTTCCCTACCGCGTACTCAGCACAAGAAATTATTCGATGAATGAACAGCGCTGTATCCAGGTCACCAAGCAGATATGCCCTGAAAGTCAGAGTGGCGCACTCCGACAACCGGAAGGTCATTTGACTTCAAAGAGGCTTTTATCACCAGAGACAAACTGTAATATTTGAAAACATTGGGTGTGAAGTCCTGAAGGGCTGAAGAGAGATTTTCATCTGCTTTCCCAACAAGGATTTTCAATTAGCAAGAAAGCAGCGGGATGGTTCTAGGCTTGTTTCAGGCGGAAAGGAAGCACGTCCACGGAAAGGAATTAATTATTGAACGACTGCGTAGAATTCTGAAAAGATGCTGCAATGGTGTATTGTTTGCTTTACACCGAAAGAAGCCCTTGCTTAAAGTCCTTGCTTAAGTGAGAACAATAGCATCGCATAAGCACTCATTTTTCTCCTGAAGATAAAAGCACTTAAGTGTCACACTAAGGGGCTGATTCATGGAATTTGTGCGCCGGAAAACAGGGATTTGTGCGCCATTCTGCCCACAAAACCCTGTTTAACAAATGGGGATTTTCAGGCAGAATGACGCACAAATCCACGTTTTTCGGCACACAAATTCCATGAATCAGCCCCTATGAGTTTTAGACATTTGGGGTTTATGCATAAAACTCCAACAATCATTGGATTTACAGCGAAGGAATTACCAGCTGCAGTAAATCAGATCAAATGAACCAAGCAGTACTATGAACTTTAAAATTGGGCACTTACACCGTCAGTTTAGAGGCAATCCAGCCAGAATTAGCACCAAATTCATGATGAACCCCAATGGGCATCATCACGAGTTTGTGAGCACACATGTCGCGAGTCCGTAGGACTCCATGTTGATTTCGGTAGATTTAGCATGAGCGGTTCCGCCGCAGTAAATTCACACATGTTTTGCATTAAAGTGGATGATTTGCAACCAGCATCATGCTGGAAGTAAAATCCTCTACTTCAGGGCCAAATTTGTAGTTTGGAGGTGTGGTAAATGCTTCAGTAGTTCTATTACCACCTACAAAAAAGGCTGACACCGAATTACTACCACTTTTGTCACCCGCACCACCCAACTTGTTCTGAGGTCCAATGCCTTTCAACTGTGCCAATACTGCTATTATTGAGCAAACGCAAATACAAGTCACCATGAGTAGCTGCACTGGCCTTGTTTGGCAAAACCTTCTTGAGTATGTATTAACAATTGGAGTACTGCATTATTGTGAAAAAAAACTGTGTACTTAAAGTGAACCCACGTGATCCGACCGCAGCTGAATTTGCCGCGGCCAGAAAATTTGCATGAGAAAGAAGCGAACTACTAAAAGTTTGCACCTTTCTCAGGCGAAAAACACATACATGCCCACAACACACCCATTACACACCCCCACCCACACCCTCAACACAACCCCACCCCCAACATAAACAAACCCCACTTACCTTGTCTTTACGCTGGTTCCCTGCGGTGCCAGATCCCTTTCACTTCCGTGATCGGGATCCAGAGCCAAAGGGTTGTTTTCTTTTTTTTTTACGGGGGCTGCAGGGGTTTCCCCAGCAACCCCCACTCACTATACTGTAAAGTATAGTGAGTGGGGTGTTGCGGGGGACACCCCTGCAGCCCCTGTTATTTTTTGTTTTTGTTCAGGAGTGCTATGGGGGTTCCCCTGCAACACCCCACTCACTATACCACACAGTATAGTGAGCGGGGTGTTGCGGGGGACACCCCCGCAGCCCCCACATTTTTAAAAAAAATGTTTACTTACCATAAAGTTTCACATGGCCAAAAAATGCTACCACAAAAGGTGCAAACTTCTGGTGTTCGAACCTTTGGTGGTAGCATTTTTCAGACTTTTTGCCCATGCAAACCTTTATAGTCGGTAAAAATTTACAAAACCATTTGAAGTAGCTGTAATGATCTTGCTGGGTAAAGCTTTTTTGAGTGGGTGGGTGTGTGTTGTGTGTGTGTGTGTGTGTGTGTGTAGTTACAATGGCAGTTCTGAAATTGTTGAGAAAAGCCATCACGAGTGTGTACTTGCAATAGCAGAACTGTCATTAATAGGCAAAGCCATGATGAGTGTATGCTTTCAATAGCCTTAATGGGATTATTGGGCAAAGCAATCATGAGTTGATGATTACAGGAGCTGTACTTGAATTATTGAACAGAGCCATCATAAGTGAGCACTTACAGAAGCAGTACTGAGATTATAGGGCGAAGACATTGTGAGTATGTACAGGCAACAGCAGTATTTGTATTATTGGACACAGCTATCACGAATATGTAATTACAATAGTAGTTATGGGATTATTGGGCAGAGTGAACATGAGTGTGTACTTACAGTAACAGTACTGTCATTATTGGCAAAGCCAACATAGATGTGCACTTATAGTAGCAGCACTGGAATTATTTGGCAAAGCCAACCAATGCTGTTACTTACAGCGGCAGTACTGGCCTTTTTGGAAAAAGCCTGCATATCTCTTGAATTACAGTAAAGCCATAACGAGTGTGCAATTACAGTAGCACTACTATAATGATTGTGGAAAACCATCATGGCTGTGCACTTACATTGGCAATGTTGACATATATTGTGGACAGAAGCATCCTGAAAATGCATTGGAAAATGCTCCTGTTTACTCTTGATACCCTGCCCTCTGATTGATATTTGTGCATGTGTTATTTTATAGAATTGACTGTAGATTGTACGGCTCTATATCTAATTATTCAAACTATATCCAATTATTCAAAAACAAGTATACTGTAAAATGCACCATTTTAACCTGATTTTTTTTAAAATAATGTGCTGGATGACAACTCACCAAAACCACGTTTGCTTGTGCTGCTTCACCATGCTTGGCTGCTCATGCTGATAGGCGGGGAACGTTTATGCCTCGCCATTAAAAAATAGGAAGAACAAAAAACAGAACCAGAGGTTACTGTGTGTTCAGCGCTGATAGAGTGCACAATTGTGTGAAGGGTTGATATTGTGCACACAACTGCACCCCAGTGGAGAGCGTTCACACTACATAAACATGGCTGTACCGTGCATAGACATGTGCATGATACTGTACTAGAAACAATACTGTGATACATAATGGTTGAGAACAAACAGGCCGGTGCAGTGCTGCCTGTGTGCACAGTGCTTTACAATAACGCAAAATGGCTGTCAAATGTTGTGTGAAGACTGACAACATGCATAGTGTTGTGGAGGGATAACCGGATGTACTGTATTAAGGGGTCAAACGAGAACACACTGCTTCACATAGGCCTGCCCATGCACTTTCTGTTGTAACACGGATGATGGAAGGATGTACATATTATTGAGAGAAGGTTGACAGCACTTTACAGAACACAATTGAGGCACGATACTGTGCTAGAACTGGCAGGGTGCAAAACACAGTGTAGGGGTAGTGCTTATCAAATGTACAGATGAGCAGTTTGGTTGGTCCTAAGAATCTGTAAAGACATCCCTGGTCAAACAAAACATGCCAAAAGCAATATGTACAGTCTGTAGAGTGTAGAGAGAAGTGGAGGTATTGCAGCTCTGCTGACAGTGCGTGCACACCTTGACCCAGCACCTGCTGCTACAGACAGGCACCAGCAGTACATTCACCTTTACATGCAGACACTGCATATCATCAGAAATTGTAAAATAAAAAAAGGAATTGGTTAATACCAAAAAATATATGTACATTATACAAACTTAAAATAAACAACATGTACAAACCACAATCATTTGTGTTGTAAAACCTTTACGCTCAGCTGTAAATTCAATCAAATCCAGAATTGTTTCAAAAGTCAATCAGAATTCTTTATACAAAGTGTGTCGGATGAAATATTAGGAAGATAATTCATTTTATTACGATTTATTTTCTCTCAAAAACGTTTATGACATGCACATGTGTATTTAATCACTTAAAAATTAATTTGATTTGAGAACCGAACATAATCCTTTCCCAAAAGGCTTCAAAAGAAATACAGAATGGGTTATGAACAAAATGATAACATCTTTCAATTCTATTAGCACATGGAAATCATTATTTGCCTCCTTTCAGCCAATCAGAATGTTTAGAGTACAGTCAACAACTACTGGTGCATTCTGATAATTCTGTTTTCCGAAGCAGACAGGGAAACCATTTCCAGGTAAGATTTTTTTTGATCGAGACACTTCATCTCTGCAAGGAGAGTGTTGTTGTTGCAGCATGCTAGTTAACACACAGAAGAGAAAGATAACAACATTGGAAAATGGCTTCAGTTTCTTGTAGAGAAACCATCTACTATTACATTACACCCTGCGCAAGCTCATGTTAAACATGTTAAAGTACAACCAAGTTGTAATTGACATGCTTAACCTGAAGACAACCATATTATTTAAATACTACTAGTCAAAACCACATTTAATTTACTAGCTCAGTTTATCTATTTTCTTTCTCGCTCTTAGGATAATGCCCCTTCCCCAACATATGGCCCTTGTTTCGTCTTAAATTAGTGGGGATCATTATCCTGATTTTGGGGGAAAAGGTCATTTTGGAGTAGAGGGCATCGTGGATGACAGAGATGTATACATTGAAAGGACAAGGGGCTAGCACACAACCTTGCCACACGCCTGAATATGTTTGTATTGCTTCTCTAATAATCCCCCTGAATTCATCCTTATTTTTAGGTGTATATTTGTGTGGAGTAACTTTATTATTTCAAGCAGACCTCCAAGGATTCCCTATTTTGCCAATATTTACCACAACCACATCTTATCAATATGTTCAAAAGCTGCAGTGAAATCTAGGCAGAGTTTAATGACTTTGCTTGGCATAGGTTGAAAATGAATCCATTCAATTCAGTAGCCATAACTTTCCTGAAGCCCGTTTATAATTTAGACAGCATGCCAGATGTTACAGCCCATTCTTCCAAATGCATTAGGTTTTAAATAAGCCAACACCTTACTCTCGACATCTAGAAGGGAAATAGGGTGCTCATTATTAGGATTTTCTCTTCCTCCTTTTTGATAGATTACGGCTTTGTGTCAAGTATTCGGACTCACTAGTTTAGTGATTATCTTTTTATATACAATGTATAGAATGTCTGCCCATAAAATGGGGTTATACTTTAAGACTACCTTTGAAAGCCTAGTCTTGGAATATTTAAATAAGGAGATGTTTAACTTTATGTCCTACAAAGTAAACTTCCCTTCCCCTTTTTCCAACAGATTGCAGTCTATTAAAGGTCCCTTAGGAACGATAGGTGCACATAGAGAGGGTAAATGTGAAGTCCGCTCCTCTTCAGATTTGGGATTAAACCACTTTTTATCTACTAATATCCCTTTACTCGAGGGAGCTTCACTGCCATAATTGTTCATCACAACTTTTTCTAATCCTTCGATTAGTCAACATTTTAATTATGGTTTGCTTATAATCTGATCATGCTTCATTTTAACAGCATCTGCACAAGCATCGGAATCTACTTTATCATTCTCTCGGCTAACTTTAGAGGACACATTTGCAACCTGGTCTATATCACCGATAATTCTAGCAGTTACTAAAAGATCCTGGTTGATGCTGTCACCCGACTTGGCTTTATCAAAGTAAGATTGAAAGTCCTTATTGATTTTCACCTTTTAATTTTCAATTTATAATATGTAACCCCCTTTTTATCAAATAAATATTTCTGGATTGCTCTCCACACTGGAATAACCCAAGTAGAGTATGCTTCAATGTTAAACGAATCCAAACATTTTCTGCCATTTTTTTCAGTTGCCTCTTGAGGGGATTTTAAGTTTTTTAGACGTGTTTTGCTTTTTTCTCAGATGACTCTTCAGGGCGCGAGGCTTCTTTGATTGTCTAATGGATGTATTCAATAATGAAGTCTCGACTGACCCCGGCATGTTCACATTAGAATTCATCACATGATCAGGCCTAGTCACCGGAGAGCCAAGCAATGTGGCATTCTTATCAACTGACAACAGAAATCACGAGCTGGATTATCCACAGTCTTACCACACAATTGCTCCTGCTCAATAACAGGCACCAGGGATTTACCAGCAATTATGTCTGATCTAAAATCATCCATCTCAGTCAGCAGTTGTCTGAACATTCGGAGCTTCAAACTGAAATTAGCACGATTTTAGAAGCAAATATAGTGCGAGAGAGATGATGTGTCCAAATTGTTTATATGCAGGGAGGAGGAAATGCTGTAAGTTTGTATCAATTTTATACATTTTCTGGTTGCAGTCGCGAATAAAGGGCTGATATCATGAGCTGAAAGGTTTAAAGAGATGGATACAACTTGTGAGGCACTTAAATCCGCTGAATATTAAGATACCTGTCCCACACGCTATAAGGCATGTGCTTCCATATGGGAGAGGAAGACTTCCTTATTGTTAGGTAGAATTTCATGTTTGTGCATTATTCTCCGCACTTGTAGGTAACCCGGACCTTTTCGATGGACTCTTGGATTTTTTATCAGTTCTCCTGAGTGAGTGGGAAACTTTTTTCCCCATGCACACAGTCTTTTTCTGGAGTCATGCTTTCCTCCACCTTGCTATGGCATCTGGAATGTACTGTTGCAGCACACAACACTTTCTGTCCAGTGTTGCTGGGAGCTCTTAGACCTGCTTTTTAAAAAAAATGTGATAACCAACATTATAAAGTTAAGGGTGACACTTTATGAGGAGTGCTGAGGGGATACACTGTATCCCTTTTCCACGTATCCTGTAACTTTCTAGTTATGTAAACAACAGTGATGTCACACTTTCACAGTTTGTATATAGCCCCAATATTCAGCTAAGCAAATCAATGAAGGGACTCCCACCATATCGAGCTTGAAGCGAGTGTCAAGAGGCAGGCGGCATCCATCTTCTCCAAACTAGGCACAATGACATCTCTAGAACCACAGCAGCTGTCATGGGGAAGGTGCAAGCCTTCCATTAGGTGAATGTAAAAGGCTGGATTGGGAAGGCAGTGGTGACTCCGCAGAGATAGAGAGGACTGGATCTACCTCCACAATCATGCGTCTGGCAGGGCAACGTTGCATGATGAACTAGTACACACTTCAAGCAAGCACATGTAAGGAGGCCCTGCTACCCCTGTAAAGAAACCATTTCCAAAGAAGTGTGTATATTGCGTATAATACAAAAAAGGTTACTTCCCACAGCAGATATCACTCTTCCAACATCTTCTATTTCGGGAAATATTACAACATATAGGTGGATTTCCCCACATGAAGGAATGTTTCCATTATCCAAACTGTTATCTTTCGTTAGCACCGAGAACTTCAAATATTCCCAGATAAACTGAGGGAATAGCTCTTCTAACACAACCAAATGCAAGAGGCATACAGCTTCGTGTTCACTCGTCAGAAAAGCAAAGGGCATTATTTATGACATGAAATTCCCAGGAGATTTCTATGCAATGTCTCTGTTACTTGTAAATTGACCCTATGTTTTAATCATTCTATGAACTACTTGCTTTATGGCTTTTTACTGAGTTTTGAAAGCAGATGGGGAGCAAATTCAAACTGCCTTGCGTCTGTGCTTTCTTTAGCACGAGTTCACCAAATCTGAGTAGCGTGATCTGTCTTTGGTATATATATCATTATTTATGTTCTAGTAAGCAGTACGGTGGCACCTAGGCTCTCAGAGGTCAATGCTTGCCTGCCACCATGGTGGGTGCGTGATCGTCTTGTGGCACAAAACATCCAATCATGTAAGATGCCTGATATATTGTAACGTCCGCTGTTTCTGCCTCAACTCCATGCCTCCATCTGCCTGTGCCCAAAGGCAAAGACCAGAGGGATGAGGACGTGAAAGCTACAGTGCCTTCTACCGCCAACTCTCCAGGGACAAGGCAACTGATATTTCCCATCTAATTGCACACACACATACAATGCAGCGGGGTATCACTCATACTAAGATAAAAGGAACATGAACGAGATCACACATGTTCTTGTCTCCCGGAGGAGGAGATCCCTGTGGGGGACCACTTAGCATCTGCTGCAGCATCCCTGCTTGAATGTACACATCTTCCATTTGCCGCATCAGTGCTGTGAAATGGCACTCTTTGAATACAACGGGCCCGATTCATGGAATATTTGCCCGGTTCAAAGTGAATTTGCACTGCTGATTCATGGAACCGTGCAACGTGTATTTTTGCACTGCAAAGTCCGGGCAAAGTCATGTTGTACTGCAAAAATAAGCATGCGCTGACTTTACCCCAATTTTGCACTGCAAAACTACACTTTGCACGAATCAGGGTTTGTGTTGGCAGTGCAAAGTCACTTTTCAGTAGTGCCAATTCACTTTGAACCAGGCAAATATTGCATGAATCGAGCCCACTGTTTTTTGTACAGGCATATGACTTTGTTTCGTTAATGGCCCAATTTCGTCAAATAATCTGCCTACCTCATTTCCTTAAGGTTGGGGTTGTTAACTGTAATTTACAACCCATCGGCGTACAAGAGTAATGCTCTTAGTATGTTTCTCGTGGAATTAACAATGACCATAGTATATCAAAGAAATGATGAGCTACAATAGTGTTCCATAATTATAACAAATTGAAACTAGCGTAGGCAGCGTTGGCTGCTTTTCCTCCCTCAATTCATTTTTTCTGTCTGTTTGTTCTGGCTTTGACGGTGCCTTAATGCATGTGTCTATTGCATTAGAGATTAAGGACAAAACTGGCCATGCTTTCATGCACAGTTTGCCCAGGAATACACACTGACGATCACTAATGCAGGAGCAAAATGTGCACTGCTTTGTGCACATTTTCTAGTCAGACCCCCAATATATCCATTCATATATTAATTTTATACCAAGCTCCCTCTCAATGGTTAGCTAATTTTGTAAATAGCTTCTAGCAATTTACTGCAGATGTGGCTGTAACCATATTCTTATGGGGGACTTTAATGTCCATCCTAATGATCCCTCCGATCTGCAGGTCAAAAATGTGGTGAGTAGTCTAGCAGACACTTTTTTCTCACTGCGGAATCATCTTCCCACACACTCTGGCGGGAACACGTGAGATCTAGTTTTCTCTGTTAGAACATTGACGGCCATTTTTAGTCCTCTACCAGTGCTATGGTCTGATCATTTTCTACTACCATACATTATCACCTTTCCAACTGTCTCCAAACATGGCATTTCTGGAGTTGGGTGAACACCCTATACTGGCAGATCGCTTGCTGGCTAACAACAATCTGTTTGTAATATGTGATGGTCAGGAGCCGTGCACTGCTCTACTAAATACCTGACAGGAGCAGCTGATGTTTTCGCCCGAGTGGAAACACGGTTTTGGCGGTCTAAAGCATCTGCTCCTTGGTTTACTTCAATGCTGCGAGCCTGTAAACAGGCCTACCGCAGTCCCGAGCGCATGTGGCACTCTAAACATGATCAGGAGCCAAGAAAAGCGTAGATAAGCAAGCAGGTATTCATTCTCATAGTGCGATTACAGAGGCAAAAGCACCGTTTTATGCAAATCGTATCACTTCTGCACCATGCTCCACATGGCAGCTTTTTAAAGTTGCAAAGGAACTTTCTTCCCTCCCTCCAGTGGAAGCCAGCCCTTCCTGCTCACAAACCTGATGCGATTCTCCTGTACATATGTTACAGAGAGGATTTGTCCGATCCGACATTCTATAACTAATGATAGTCTAGATCTAGTGAAGCTTCCCACCGTATCACTAGCAGAGTCGTTCCAATTCGGACCGGTTGACGATGCAATAGTTTCCACGGCCTTCAGTAAGCTAGATCAGCTTCTCCCATGGATTCTGTTCCATCTGCATATTCTTCAAGCACTTCTGCAGAAAGCTATTCCTGTGTTTACTGCGGCTCTTTGCTACTCTTTTTCATCCGGGGTAATTCCTGCCCTGTTGAAACATGCGCTGGTTACCACGCTTTTGAAGAAGTCTCAGCTTGATTCATCTTTGGCAGGTAACTAATGGCTATATATCTTTACGTCTCCAGAGAGAAGCATCTTAGTATGAAACATTCCCTGTAGCCTTATAATGCATGTATACTAGGGTGACCAGATTTCCAAAAGGAAAAACCGGGACGACCAACAACATAAAAGAGGGACTACCCCATTACAGCCCACCAATTACCACCTCTCCCCCAACACGCCCCCACAACACCACCCAATCATATTTCCAGCACTTCTCCTTTTTATAAACTGTATATGATCTCCTTGGTGTGCAGTCATTTTTTCGAAAACATAATGTCGAAAGACAATAATGTCGAAAAAAAAATATTGAAAAAAAAAGTCGAATTCTTTTTTTTAAAATTATATATTTATTTTGGGGTCCGGGAATAAAGAAAAAAGGGGTAAAATAAAAAAAAATAGAAAAAAGAGGGGTTGGAGGGGAACCCCCATTTCGAAAAAAAAACGTATTGAAAAAGAAATTCGACTTTTTTTTTTACTTTTTTTTCTCGAAAAAATGACTTTCGACATTTATTTTCTCGAAAAAATGACTATGAACCGATCTCATTTGTGCAGTTTTGTCTGTGAATCTTGACATGTTCATTCAAAACAAGCGTTTGCTCTAATTGATATTACATGGCTTGCTGTACAATCATTTCCAAGCCAGTCTCTGTAGCACAGTCAGTAAGTTTTGTGACTTGTACATGAAAGGTTGGGGGTCCGAGGCAATCTTCCAGCTCCAACATTCTGAACGTGTTGTGAAAAATAATTACAATTTTAATTACCATAGCCGCCCAACCATGCAAACCCCGCAGGGGGTTTCGAAAATGAAAAAACTCCCGGGACCTCGGGACGCAGGGTGATTTCCCCAGACTGTCCCGGGAAAACCGGGACGCCTGGTCACCCTACAATGTATACAGTTACCTTAAGGTCCCAATTATTCTTAACTATACACATAGAGAGATTGGCCACAGGCCATCCTCCTGTACTTGCCAGGTCCCAAATGACACATTTAGAACACTCACACAACTCATCAACATTTTCTCCAGCTGTCAGTCACACACATGCATCAGCATCCTCTACGCATCAATAGATGGGAAACAGGACCGGACAACATTCAGCCAGTCACCAGAGATGCCAACCATGTCAGATCCATGCATATTAAACAACTCAGCTATCTCATTGCACAGTACAACATGATTTCTTACCTTACATTCACATGCAACATGTTCAGGACACTTTGAACGTTTATTTGCCTCTCTGAAGCTCCTCCGCCCCCACCCAACCTCATCCCTACTTTGTTTCACTTTTCCCACAGACATCCTTACATTTCAATTCCTTTTTAGATATATTGTTCTTTGAAACCCTGTGATGTACCTCACATGTTCCTTGGCGATTCAAGGTCTCTGTTTTGCGTAGGGACATGATCTCATTGTAAGTGAAATCGTCCAAGAATATTCAGGGAACCTGATTTCCTCTTAAAGACCCAGAAATGCCCCAAATGCGGGGCCAAGCTTAACCAGTTGTGCTGCAAACAGCTTAGAAAGTGATGTTCCCCATTCAAGTATCCATAAGACGATATGTCATATTACAAGGATGTTGGTGTCCTTGCTGCTTTTCTGGCTGTCAACAAGACATGTGTGGTAGTCCTGTAGATGAAGGCAAAAAATGTTATGAGTGGAATGTTTCATATTAACCCTAACCACTGGCAGTGCTCTGGACAAACTTCCACAGTTTTTTGGCCCAACTGCACCATTGCAGAAGGGGTCGATCCTTATACAAGCTCATGGAAAACGGCTCATGATTGCTCATGTGTGGTTGTTGTTCCTACCGTGATGCTCAAAGGTACGTCAGATGGTGGGTGGTCTGATAATGCAGGTAGTTACGTTGTGTTTGATGCATACACTGATATCTGTGTGTCACGGTTTCAAAGAGCTTCGTCTAACTGTTAATTCTGCATTTCTTTAGTTGGGACATAGTCATTGGGTGTTACGGTGCCATTAGTTGTTGGGTAATTTTACTACTACCAGGCGATGGGTGTTACCCGCTTGCTGGGATGGTTGCACTTGTTGGTGTTCCTTAATGGATAGTAGATGGGTGGTCTACCATGACATGCCTTGCGCTTCATTGGAGGCTGTGCAACGTCACTCAGGGGCTTGTCATGTATTTTGGAAGTAGGGATGTCTAGGCTGGCATTCCTGGCCTGTGAACCTCCCCAACAGGTACATCCTTGTCCAGTTGTTGGGTGAACTGTGATTCCCTGCCTGTTATAATGACATAGCTTGGAGTGTATTACTCCAGTGCTTGATTGCTGCTGTGTGTTCTGGTCTGTGTCCAGCTGTCTGTTGGTGTGCATGTAGCTAAAATGACTTAGTTGATTATTGTATGATTTTGAAGTTGTCTCGGGAGGATAGCTCAGGGGCAACATGCTCGCCTTGGAAGCAAGACTGCACAGGTTTGATCCCCAGGTTCGCGCTTAGAAACCACATTATAAATAACCAATCATAGGTTCATGTAGTTGTAATGTTGTCCGTAAAGACGTAAGATGTAGTGACTGGCTAAACGATTTCCTGATTTGTTGGCCACCAATGAATGCTGATGGAAAATGGTATCTACGTATATATGTGATTTATATCGCACAAACCTAGCAAGAAAGCAACCAAGTCTGTACAGAAAATGGAGTGGAACAAAGGTGGGGAGGGTTGCCTTGTCTGTTTATGTTCCTTTAGATTTTTCCTCACTCCTGGGAGAAGAGGAGCCGGGCTGATGTCAGCAGGCAGGTTGCTCCAGACTATGCTTTTCTGGTCTTCTCCTTCTTGCACTTCTCGGATGCAATGAAGCAGTTTTTGGGGGTTTGTTCTGGGTACAACCTCTTACGCCGGCGACCTCAATGTACCACCTTATGTGTCATGTCACGTTGGTGTGGCGATTTTGGGAGAGACCAATCCCCCCCCCTCCCGGGCTACGTGAACAGTCTAGAAACCACACATTAACTGTGCCACCAAAATCGTATTGTCTCCAGAAATAAGTTTCCTTTCTCCATATGGTTTCATTCAAATGAAGTTTATTGATTGTTGTTGCCCATTGGTTGTTTAAACCTGTTTCAGCCTCTCAAGGGCCTTTTTCAAAACAAAAAAGTATATGGGCAGATTAAGTCGTATTCATGTTCCAATGAAAAAGTATTTGCTGGAGGCCAGCCGACGCGCTGAATTTCTGTTTGCATACTGGAAAGGGATTATCCCGTGACTGAACAAAATCCTTAATGATTGACGTGTGTATACTTTTTCATTGGAACATGAATACAACTTAATCGATACTTTTTTCATTGGAACATGAATACGACTTTATCTGCCCAGACACTTTTTTGTTTTGAAAAAGACCCTTGAGAGGCTGAAACACGTGTAAATAACCAATGGCAACAGCCATCAATAATCTTCATTTGAATGAAACCATATGGAGAAAGGAAACTTATTTCTGAAGACAATAAGATTTTGGTGGCGCAGTTAATGTGTGGTTTCTAGACTGTTCTTCTCGGATGCAAGTCTGGTGATATCCTGGCTCCTGGTGTTGCAGTGACCTATGAGCTGCTGATCTTGTCTGCTAGTGTGAATGCGTCTTGGACATTAGAGCTTTGTAGGTGATGCAGGCTGACGCGATGAGAGCTGGGAAGTGTAACCAGTGTAGTTGCTGGAGACTGCTGGAAATGCAGATGCATTTCTTCAGTCCTGCAATTAGGTGTGCTGTAGCATGCCAGAATGATTACAGATGGGCCAGAGGTGTGGTTGGGACACCAGCCAGGATGGCAGTTCCACTATCCTAGTGAGAGAACACCAGGGCCTGGACAAGAAATATGAAGACTGAGGTGGATATGAGAGGTTCGACACAGCACTGGAGCTAGAGCTGATTCTACGAGGGCAGTGCGTTTCTAGCAATGCGTGCTTTGATGGAGAGGTCACAATCGATGGTGAAGCTTTGCACCCTGGGTGTCTTGGGGGGGAGAAACCATTGAGATCTATTTGCGTCAACCAGTTCTGAACTGAGGTTTTGGCCTTTTTTGGTAGGCTTGAGTTTCAGGCTCATGCTTCAGGTATAGTTGGTATCGTCAGTATCCTGGAGGAGAGTACATGTGATGCATAACAATGCAGGTGTGTGACTGACAGCTCAGGAGAATTAGTGTTTGGTGTGTGCGTGTTCTGAATGTGTGAAGTGGGCGACTGAGCTGGAGTACATGGGGCTGGGCATGGGGTTCACTCGATGTATAAAGTCAAGAGTAGCTGGAACCCTAACTGTATATAAATGTGTATAACAAGGTTTCCTGGATTTCTAACTAGGTGGCTCACAACTGGTCCATGTGTGGAGACACCAGTCCTCTCATAAGTTACTTCAGGAACCTACAGGTCAGAGGTTCAAATGCAGGCAGAAGAAATAAAGTATTTCATCCATGGTAGCTGGGGAAAAAAATGAATATTGCTCAATTGGGCAATAATGGCATTTAATATTAAAAGTCTGTACCAACAGCTTAGTTGCGCGCACCGACATCAACACCAAATAGTGCACATGTGTAATATCTGTATTGATCAGTGGGCCTGTTTCTGGGCCTGGTGAAGTAGGCATAGCACGCTTTGGAAGGAGATAATGTCTGCACCCTGCAAAATGCAACCACTAGCTAAATAAAAGGCAGTGCTCATTAAACAGAAAATCAATCTGATGTCTTTTGCTGCTCCTTTGGAAGTGTGTCTTCTATCTTTGCATGCTGCTGCTGCTGCCAGTATCTCCTGCTGAACCAGTGTGTCCCAGCAAGCATGCTCCCGACGGCCTCCTCATGTGGTGATGAAATATGCTCAAGTCCCTATATTTACTATAAATCAACATTGTTGCGGAAATAGTGCACTTATATGCATGAAAATCCTAATGTAAAAAAACAAAGAAACAACCAGGCAGTCACATTAAGTTCGCATATTATAGACACTAAGAATGGACGGACGTTCATTGATGTGCTGAAGTATGCAGATCACAGATGTAAATCCTGGCAGTAAAAAGTAAGACATTCATCCTTCAAAGGTTTTTAAAATCATTGCTAGAAATTAGCACACATGCACCCTGGAAATCCGCTCAGGGGAGTGTGGGGTAGCAGAGCAATGAATGCAGGGCTAGAGCTAGTATTAAGACAGGCAAGTGTATGCTTAAAGTACAACCTAGAATATATTGCAAAGAGATGATTGAACTTTCACCAATCACATAATACACCACCTGAACAAAATACATTCTTATAGTTACATACTGAACGCAAAAAGTATGATTGCAGCTCATTCTCCTCATCCTGAATGGAAGTCTACAATTAAGACCCTTCACAGCAATGTGAACCTAAACATTAATCTCAAGGTTTTAGCTGGATGATCAAGACTGGAATTAACACAGAGAATACAATACAGACAATGATCGCCATTCCCTAGTCATTGGTAACTTCCACCTTTATGGACCTCTGCTATTTTAAATCAGCCAACATTCACATTTTTAAGGGATAATGGCCATTCGCCATTCCCAGCTCACTACGGTGTCGGCAGCTATTTAACGATCAGTACACTTTCGTGTGCACAGATGCAAATCAGGGCGAACATAAACAGAGCTCTTCAGAGCTCAGAATGTCTCGGAGCACAGGGAACAGATGACCGCTGTTTCCTCATAGTTTCCTCATATCTGGGATGCAGGGAGTCATTTTATCGCGGGCTGCTGTGAGAGCAATCCAGCCACATTCTTGCACTGGTTTCATTGGGTACAATGGAATATGAGATAGTGCTGAACAGTGTGCTTTAAATAAGTAAGGCACTGCGGCGACATCCTGATAGGAATCCTGGAGGATTATGGGGCAGGTCAGTGTTTGTAACAGTCCCGTAAGTTTCAGGTAGACTCTGAGTGCCCACAAATCAATGCTGAGTTGCATAACTTGGCACAGGCCTTCCAGCGTTCCAGAAACCGGATGTAGTGACTGGCTGAATGTCGTCCTGCCTTGCTGTCCATCCCTGAATGTGATAGAATGCTAATGCAAGTGTATGACTGACAGCTCAGGAGAATATTGATGAGTCCTTGCTGCGGCAATGTTCCAAATATGGGTTTGGAGGCCTGAGCTGGAGTAACAGTAACAAAGCTACCTGGTCTTTCTAACTAAGAGACTCACAACTTGTCTATCTGTAGTACTTCAACCCTCTTATATAGCAATACGCTTGGCGACAAAATGGAAAAGGACTCACAAAGTCAAGAAACAATGCTGTTGTGGGGCAGCAGCGAACCATAAACCACCAATCACAAATCACAGTAAAGTCTACCCTCCAACACCTGCACAGGGGAAGGGGAGTTTGGGGAAAGGAAAGGGACAGAGGGGGGCCAAGGATCATCCCCACCCACAAATGCTTAATGTAGCAGCCACATTACCCCAGCAGTGCTGACCTCCCTGGCCACACAGGATTGAGGTATGAGTTGCCCCATGGGACTAAACGTGGGTGAATGAGAGGAGGGGGCGTTTCCCAGTTAATTAGTACCTGGCCACTGGGATATCAATGTTCTCTATGGCTGGAATTATGACAATGCAGAGTATGGGCCTTTCAATTTAGCGCTTCCAGCTCCGGGTCAGAGGTCCTGCAGTCTCACACTACAGTAGCAGGGACACTTAGCACAGTCAACTATAGTGCCCAAATGTGACTTCCTTGTAACCAACACTGCCACCTAGTGCTCATTGGTAAAAGTGCCTAGGATACACAGTCTCTCATCATTGCAGGATTACTTATTGTGAAGAGACTGGCGCTTCATTGTTTTAGTAGTCTATCCAGTGGGCACAATGAGGTGTGGCGGTAACAGCCGGTCAAGTATGCATGAGACATAAGCGCCACAATCACCTGGACGGCCTCCCCTCCAGGCGGCAATGATCTGCTGCAGCTGCCCTTGTATTCAGTGTCGATGCTGTGCTGAGTAGCGAGGGCCGGGTGCAGCTGGGAGGAGTGGGGTAACTTTGCTGAAAATGTTGGGGGGGACATGACCTATGAAGAAAAGCTGCCCCAACCAAATGAAGGGAGACTCAATGGTCTGCCATGAAAGTTGGGGGGACAAACACCCCAGTCGTCCCCTAAAATTACGCCCATGCCTGGAAGTTCTTTACTGCCTGCCACCTCGTGGCAAATGATGATGCCAGGGAACTCGGGCAATACTGCAACCATCGTCTTCCTGCCTGTCAGACTGGCGGAGAGATGTTTGGTGCAACAGTTAATGTGCCCCTTTAGTCAAGAAAACTAGAACATGTGGACATTTGTTTTGCGTAACGTCCCGACCTGAAGCTCTGTGCCACCCAATTATGTTCAGGACTTTGCACGTGTCACATGGCACTCCTGCCCACTATGCCTGGATGGGACTCAGTGCCCTTTGGAAGCAGAAAGACAGCGGAAACGTGTGTGCTGTGAGAATGTATCCTCTTGCAACTGGGTCTGAGCTGCTTCTTGAGGTACAGCAGCAGCCTTCTTTCACTTAATCCTTTGACCCAGGCCATCCCCACAAAGGATACTCTAGACATTCCTGTGTATTCCTTGGGGGTAGCTGTGTTCGCTTCTCCCAACTGCTCAACTCTACTGAACCCACCAGCTAAAGAGACACTGAACCACATGGAATGGGCACCTTCACCCCTCTTGGTGGTTGGCATAGCTTCAGCCTGGGCCTTGGCTGGTGTGATCACTGAGCACTGTTACTACTTTTCAAACCGCTTTGCTTCGAGGGGGAACTTGGGTGTATTTGGTGACACATGTCTAGGGTTATATGTGAGGGTGTTTTCTCAGTATAGATTTTGGAGTCTCTTCATACATTCACTTTGGTTTTTGGGTTCTGACCCTGTGCTAACCATAGGTTGGGGTTAGGTTAAACTTTGCACTCCCGGGTCTAGACGTTGCGTGGCTGTTTTTTCATCAGAGAGAATACACTTTGTGCTCATTGTTGTGGCCTTTATAGTATAGGCCAGTAACATGCTTCAATGTTTGAGTTATCGACCAAGGCTTTGGGGATAACAATTGCACAACATATGGTAGATCTGATGGCTTAAGGGGAACTGTAATCTTACACATGCTAATCGGGTACATGTTGCTAGTCTGTACTTCACAAACAGCTGCTAGTCAAGTTATTGGATCCAATTTATTCTTGGGTTACATGTTCAGATATGTAAGTACTGCTACAGCAGGTACTACATGCACTTTGGCATCTCTCTAATGTACAAACCTATGAGTGACTGGTTCACGGATGCATTCGATCCATGTGCATGTGGGTCCGTCTGATGGCGCATGGTGTCTTGTGACCTGGTTGCTTGCATGTGAGCATGGAGGCAAAAGCGTGTGTGTATGGTGGTATTCAGCTTTCCTCTTTGTCTGGGTCTGTAGGTTCTGGTCATAAAGTTGTGAAAGCATCCATCTAGCCTGGTTGTGTCGTGAGGAGTTCAGTAACTGTGCTTTGCTCAGTGTGTGGGTTCAATCGCTGGTAGGCGTGGTTGCACAGGTTGTGTTTTCCTTAATGGATAGTGGAAGGCTGTTCTACGATGACTTGCCTTGTGTTGCACTGGAGAATCTGCAGCCCCACTCCGGTGACTGCAGTACTTTTGGGCAAATGGCTGCTGGGGTTCGGACTTCCTGGGCTCTGTTACACTCTGATAATTGCCTTCTAATCCTGATGTTCTGGTGACATGTTGCTTCCTGCCAGTTGTGAGTCTGAATACCTGGTGTGAATGACTGCACTGCTTGGTTTTCCTGTGGATTGTGATCTGTGTCTCTCACTTGAAGGGTGTATGGGTCAGTGTACGTGCCTGGGTGGGTGTGTGAGAATCTGTGTCAATGTTGTGTGGTTGTGAGTTGCAGAGGTTGTGTTATTGTCTGCAATAGAGGGAGATGTAGTGTCCACCAGAATACTCTCCTGTTCTCCTGGCCATCTCTGAATTCTGATTCTGATTGTTGATGTAAGTGTGTGACTGACAGCTCAGGAGAATGTTGACAAGTATTTGGTGTATGAAGGTTTAGAATGTGCCAGACTGGGGGCTGAGCTTGAGTGCATGAGGGTGACCACTGGACAATCTCTTCTGTACCATAATCAAGAGTATCAGGAACCGTAAAATAACTGTCTACATGTATAATACGGTACCCAGTCAATGTAGCGAACATTTTACAGATTGCTGCATTATAGTATATAAAGGGTAGTGTGGTAAAGGGGTTAAAATGGGTCAGGATGGCGTTGGGGTGGCGTTATATGGGTAAGAAAACATGGGGTTTGCAGAAGGGTCCCCCAAATAAAAACAAAAAGAAATCAGTGTTTTTCGGTATTCTTTCTGCAATGAAATGTACCACTGCGTAATGTATGTCAGTAAAATCACATATAACCATATAATAAAGCTACTTAGTGTTAAGGATTCTAATCAGGCATCACACACCAGACCAGGACTCTTGCCACCAGCCTAAGATGCAGTGCACAATTAGAATACTTTTGCTTTATTTCCTAGAATTTGTATTGAGCTGGCACCCCACCCGTCTCACACCCCATTTTACAAATACCCCAGTTCACAATAGCCCATGAACCAGGCCGGTGGGTGGTAATACAATATTTATTGATTTTAAATTCAAAGAAAATCACACAAATTTAATATTGGGCAGCAATCACCAATATAATATTACAAGGGAAAATGATGAAACACACTTAGTTTGACCTTCTACTATAACATATCCAAAGCACAATTGAATGGGAGCAATTGTACTGTTCGGGCAGACAGCACCCGAGTTAAGATTTCCCCATGCAATGCTCCTCCAAGCCCCTATTAATCACATTTTGAGTGGATAGAAAAGAGCAGCAACGAGAGAGGCAAAATCAGACTCAAAACCCTTTGAAATTGCATAAAATAGCATTCGGAATTACTAAATAATTAATTTAAATGTGCAGTCGAATGAATGAGGTAAATATGAGTTATAATAGTATCAGGGATGTCAGAACACTAGCAAACTACGAGGCATTGTACTAAACAACGACATACAGTTCAAATAATAAAATTGGAAGTAAGAACACAGTGCAGCCAAAATCACACATTTGAAAATTGCATTTTCTTCTTTTTAGAGGTTTAAATGTGAAAACGGTTTGAAAAACAGGTGAAATAGACAGAATCGGAATGTGTTTTTTTAGGCTGGGTGCACATCACAGGGATAATATGGAAGTGAAAGAGTGACTCTAGATGAATGACTGGATGAGATTTTCAAAGGGAAAGGACTTTTGCTTTTAAAAATAACAGCAGTTGACAGAGAGAATCAGTTTGGAAAGAAATGACAAATTCACTTAAAGTAGCTTTTATTGACTAGATTGTTAAAGAAAGACACAGTACGCTCCAAGGTTAATATGCAAGGTTAACCGTTTCACCAGACATTCAGCTTTATGTGGCAATTAATTACATTATTCAAAATATGACTAAGTACTAATGGAAGAAAGAAATGAGTGGAAGAATTGAGCTAACAGTTTTTAGGGTATTGATGATTACTAAGAGAGTGGAACAAAGACAAGGTATCAACATGGGGTATACTTTCTGTTGCTATGTGATGGGGTAATACTCACAATCAGCACTTGAGTTTGGGATTTGCAACAGCCAACCAGGTTTCTGAACTCAAAGGATGTGGTCACTGGTCACAGCGGCTATGCTCTCCTAACAGAAAACAGGTAGGACTATCTGGTCACTGGTGGATACAGCTGGCATGCAGGTAGTGGGGCAAGAAGCCGGTCTGGTCACAGGATACTTTCAAAAATGGTACCACTGCTTATCCCTCTTTCTGCCTGGGTTATTGGGATTTTCAATGGGGTTTCTTTTTCTGGATCAATGGTCCTCCCTGGATAGGGTCAGCTATGTTTTGGCCTAGCAGTGGAATCAGGAATCTGGAGTCTGGCAGGATGAATAAGGAATGTCTGGATATGCAGGAGCTAAGAAATTAAGAAGAGTGTCTCCTGTCTCTCTGAGCTTCCACCTTTTATAAGGCTGGTAACATCACATGATTTATTGTTGGGGCAGGCTTATGCTGGACATGTCTCTCACAATAGGTCAGCCTATGTATGTTGCCTCCTTCCTAGAAGAAGATTGGACTGAAAGAGGGACCTCAGTTTTATGGGGTGCGTTTCATGAGGTACAGAGCCATCCCATAGTTACATTTGCCCAAAAATCAGTTCTGACCTAAAGTGAACATTTTTATAGTTGTGGCACTCTTGCAAATCACATAGACAAAATACATATTTCATACAGAGCATGGCAGTCCAACTTCCAGGTCTATACAACATTATTTCATCCCTCTAATAATCTTTCACGCTATTCAGTGGGAAATATTCCACCTAGAATTCTGCAATTTTATACAGGTGTACCTATTATCACAAAGCATGTTTGCATTAAATTTCAAAGTTATCCCATGAACACCGTTCCCATGAATTACATTATTCTACCGTTTGTGTTCCATACATGCTAGGGAAAGCCACAATATCTTATTTTGATGCCCCCAAAATCATATTTAAACTGTTAAACATTTGCATTACTGTGTTGTACGGTTGCAGAAATAAAGTCGTAAAGTTTATTCATTCAAAACAATCTTTTGCCCCAAATGGCCAGCATTGTCTCGCAAAGAAGGGCATACCTTCCAAGGTTGCTCTGGAGTTGGCTTTGAGGCTCCCCAGTTGAAGTTGAGGGGCAGTGCTGTTCACAAAGTCACACCTAAGTGTTGTGGAAATCCATTGTACTAAATTAAAACACTGCCAAAAAGTCTGACAAGCATCTTACATTCTCCCCCTTGGTCTATTCATAGTTTCCCGATGCTTGTTCCCTTGGGGAAAAGAAGGTCTTGATCCCAGGAAGAAAATGTCCTTTGAGGCCAGGCCAGTAAAACCTGTTCTGTGGCTTCAGCACACTTATTTATTTATTTATTTATTTATTATTATTATTATTATTATTATTATTATTATTATTATTATTATTATTATTATTATTTTTTAACCAGAAAGCAAACTGTGGGACTTAAATATCCTACATATGTTTTTGGACAAAACCCCATCACATTCTGTACAAAGGCAGTGCCTTAATTCCACAATTTACTTTCAAACAGAAATGTTCTTGTTTGTAAAAAGCAACAATTTATATATGTGGTGAATCTTCCTTTTGCTGTCACTTCCAATGCGGTTTTCTCTTACATCTAGATTCTAAACATTATTTGCAGCCCTAGTCAATTTCCCATACACAGAAATCTGTTCAAGGCAAAGGTCCACTGAAACTGACATAAGCACAGAGATATAGGGCTTCTTTTGAAGAGTTTAGCCATGATATTTTTTTGCCAAAAGTCAAGTGTTTTTCCGTTCGGCTGAGAGTGAGGTTTCTTTGTTATTTCACAGATCTTGCCTGGCACAGCATGTCATTTATTAGGAAATGCCTCCTCTTCCTGAGCAGATCCTGAATATGGATGGACATAGATGGGTCTCACTGAACAAAACTGTGTACTGTTGAAAACGGTGGAAAAGAGCATCCGGGCGCAGTCATTTTAAATGCAAAATATTTCCTTTTTCAATGGGAAATTTTGAACTAGCAGCAGAACAGCGCTGCTTTTCAATTCTTTTCTTGGGTGCACATAAGGAAAACATTGGCAGCCTTTTCCGGGGTGTTCCATGTTCCCTCTTGCCCATATGTGCTTGGCAAAGATGGCACAGCCATCATTTTTGTATCCGCAAAATGCATTTTTGATGTGATGCAATGGTGCTTAAAGGAGCCTGCGCAGCCATTCTGCTGCTACTGCTGAATTGCAGCTTGGTGATGGAGGGAAATTTTTCTGGGTTGGTAAATGTACCCCACTTTAGACTTTTCTACAAACAGGGTCATGGCTGGTCTGAGTCTAGCCTAGTATCAAAACTCTTTTTGGTTACTGTATAGAGGTAGCATCACAGCCTTTCATGCTTTTCAAATGAGATGGGGCCAACACCTTAGAGGACCCCTTTTGACGCCTGAGAAAGAAAGCTTAATATCTTTTCTAAAGTGGTGATCAAGGGATTCAGCTTCACAGTGGACTACCATTCTTTGGGTTGCCATGCATGGGACAATAAAAGTGCTCATTAATAGTCTGCATGCAACACCCCCCAGAATCAAATCACAGGCCAAGGCAGTGGACATGTACATATACACTAGGTAGGCTTCAATCAAAGCATTGTTTTGATTAAGGGGATGTCAAACATATCAGAACACATGTTGCAAATGATTGTGAAGTATGGTCGCTATCCAGGAGTGGTGTGCCGCCAACAATCTCTGCCTTAAAATCAATAAGACTGAGATTCTCCTTATTGGCACACCTGCTCTTTGCTTTCCTTTTGCTCTCTGGCTGGCCTCTCAGGCCCTCTTCCTTCTCCCACCTGTGAGGCTAAAAACCTTGGGGTCATCTTCAACTTGACTCTCTCCTTCTCTCCTAACATATTCGACGTCTCTAAGAAGTCACACTACCAGCTACACCTCCTCAGAGGTATTCTTGCTTTCCTCTCCTTCCCCCAGAAGCTCACTGTCCCCAGAGCTCTGGTTCTCTCTAGGCTGGGTTACTGCAACAGCATCTTTCTAAATCTGCCTGCTTCTACTCTCTGCCCTCTACAACTCATCCAGAACAAGACTGCAAGACTGGGCTTGGCCTCAAGCCCAGGGATTGTATCTCTCCAGGACTGAATTCTCTGAACTGGGTCCCAGTGGCTGCAAGGATTAAGTACAAAACATCCACAAAGCCTTCTGGGGCCTGGGGCCTCAAAACCTCCAACTCTCTCTTCCAAAATATCTTCCTTCACAAGCTCTTTGCTCATCCGCCTCCAACTCCCTCAGGGTCAGCCGCTTCGCCAAGCAACAAGTTGGTGGTAGATCTTTTTCTTTGGCTGGGGCCTCCCTCTGGAACAGCCTCTGTGCCTCACTGAAACTTGACGAGAATCATCTCTGGTTCCGGAAGCACCTCAAGACCTTCCTCTTTGCTTCTCTTTTGTCTCCTCCTCTCATCTGCTATCTCCGGACTGAAACTGCACTGGTCACCTGGCTACACTCTGTTCTCAGGCCCAGGTCCCTTCCCACGCCAGCTGCACACCTGCACTGCCTCCTGGCCAACCCCTGCACTTGGGGCCTGTTTTCTGTATCCCTACAGCCCCCACCAGCTCTGGACACTTGATGTCTGCACTTAGCACTGCACTGCCACAAGCTGCCACACTTTTACCCACTGTTTTATATTTATTTTATTTATTTCTTTTACTGTTGATACTATGTATTGCATTGCCACTTCCCCCCTCCCCTCCCGCACTTTTCCCCTTCCCCACTACCCTGTACTTGCGCAATCTCAATGTCACCTGGCCTAGTAAGATCGTTGTCTCTGTCTTCACTCTGTTTCCCCTCCCTTGCCTCATCGTGCTTTGAAACGCTTGTATATAGGCGGGTTATAAATGCCATATCATATCATATCATATCATATCAAATATGAGAAACAATAATAAATCACTTTCCTAGAGTTATTCCACTTACTTAGACTATATTGATTGCATGAATAATTAAGGGAAGAGAGTATACACAAATGCACAAGTGAAACTGAATGTGCCCGAAAAATGTCAATAACTTTTTTGCACCACGCTTTTGAAACTCGGAAGCAGTGAATTGCAATTTCAGCTGGAAAGCCACCAGGTCCTTTTCAGGAGTCTATCGCAACAGGTTACTTTGTGTTAATGGACCTACTGCAGCGATTGGCATGGAAGGCATGGAATTTGAATCTGGCGAGGACTACGATTAATTTGGATAATAATACCTATTATTAAATCCATCAAATAGCAATCATGTAATCAATCAATACAATAAAAAAAATTATTTAAGGAAAATAAATGCATAAACATCAATAAAACATTATGTTTAATATCATTACAAAATTACACTTCATTTCAGTTTAACAACGAATTTAAGATAACACCCTCATACAACCGTTTGGTTGTGTTTCTAATCCCCAAATCTAATAATAACATGACAATCTACAGTAAAATAAAAACAGAATTGGATTACAATCTTATACTTATAACAAGCATTGACAATGCCAACAGTTTGGGCTTTTGTGTACGGTTTTAAAAGGAATTTGCCAGGCACATCCGTAGAGGTATTAACTGGCCATTGATGGTAGTAGGAGCAAAATGGTGTGAGTTCCTATGCACCTAATAGCAGTGCATGACAAATGCCTAATACTTATACACAAGTCAGAACTGTTGGCTTTGCCAATGTTTGTTTTTAAAGGTGAAGTGGAGGACCTAACCGCGGCCCTCGTTACACCCATCCCACTTTTTGCCTGACAAGAGAGAAACGAGAGATGTACATCACTCCTGGCCCCCTCCTTTCTGTCATCGTTGATGTATTGCAGGTGTGAGAAAAGATATTCACTCAGTCATTCAGACCTTATCCTGATTAAGTCATAAACAAGATGCACTTACAATCGATGGAGCAAGTCAACTGATTGTAACGGCAGAGGGCCGATGAAGTCACAAATGACATAATGACGTTAGTCATGAATTACACAGGCATCCATGCACGAAGCTACGCAGACATTTAGCTTTATTGATGGTAGACATTAAGGATATGCTTATGACTCACATATAGGACTGACACACGTATACCTTTTGCTACAATATAACCGCAGGACACACAGAATACATATGAACGGCTTGCTGACGTTTAAACACAATTTATATGGACAGCCATGCAATCAAAAATGGAAGACACGGGAACACTGGAGGGCATGGGAAAAGTAGAGAGAGTTCGAGAACACATAGAAATCTAACAGACTGATCCTGCTGCAGCATGTGGATCATGCTCCCAGCGTGGCTACCATGCACAGCCAGCCAAGGACACAGAGAGAAGGTACATTTCCAGTTAACAGGGGAGATGGGACACCTGCAGAAAATACAAGCTGACAACCCTCCCAAAATTGATCACAGGGACCATTTTGTGGTCACTACCCTCGTGACTCGGACCGGCCAGAGAGAGCCTATAAATTCGAGCCAGGCTGAGATGTCTGCTCCCATCGAATTGGAGGAAAGGAGATACAAAGGTAGCACAGGTTCAAAGCTGAATGTTCTGTCTCACGGTCTAGGAGATCAGAGAAGGTAACTTATTTGGAACATGCAGCACATTCAGGGTCGTTCCAACTACATTGGAGGTCATTACGACCCAGGCGTTAAGGGTTAACGCCGTTGTTAACCCTTAACGCCTGATTCCAATTTTAACGGCTGCTTTTAGCAGGCATTAAAATCCATGGCGCTAAACCGCCTTGGTGCTAAGTACGGCACCGTAATTTACGGTGCCGTAATTAGCGCCTTCCCCACTCCCATTATGCCCTATGGGGCAAAAATGGGAATGGGGAAGGGTAAATGGGAAATGGGGATTTACCGCCCCACTCACCTTGGAATGGGGCGGTAAATCCACCATCCACCGTGGTGTAAACGTAGTTTACAACATGGTGGTAAAGTTGGTGTACTTACCGCCTGGGTCATAATGACCTCCATTGAGTTGTTGCACTTGGCCTGGTACCTGTCTAAGGCTCCAAGGCTGAGAAGACCCGTCCTATTCAACCCCCATTTACCTGCCAAAATAAGCTCACACTATGTTGCACTGGCCAACCACTTTTCACTAACCTGGAACTGTGTATTTGTTACATAAAGAAATGGTCTCAGGAGGAGCCACCAAATATGGCTCCCCCAATGATTGTACTAACCCTTATAGAAAATAAATATAGCTCACCTCCTAACCAATCCCTTCTCCTGTTAGGTGTTTGGGATGCAACTGCATTTTTGTGTTGTCACACACTAACATAACTGGCTGACAACCGCCTAGACATGGAGAGTGTGTGGAAAATGTTACATTATTCATGCTGCAATTCCTGTCATTTGAATTTGTAATAAAGACAGAAAACATTTGTCCTATGGCTGGGTCTACCGTTTCTGGTGCAGGGATTTCCAGAGCCTAGTTCCTCTAGCATGTAGATGGGGGAAGGGGGTGCCAATAGTCCCCTGGCCGCTTATACAACAGGACTTCAGTGAATGATATGCAGAGTGTTTGTAAATTGAGTGGCTGAAGGCATACCAGGTTAAGACATTTTTATTACACGCAGATTGGCCACAAATCCAATTAAGCAATTAACTCTTAAAAGACCACTTTTGAAAAACACTGGCTGACACTTTGTGCATAATGTATGACATTAAGGCTTATTCGAGCAAGCTCAAAGAGTTCCCATGAGGATATGTTTCGGACAGGGAGGGACAGGAACTTGGGTGGGAATGGCCATGGCTAGCAGCAAGGCCATGGCTAGTCAAATAACCCTACATGCTGTGTGCCCCGCTCCGCATATGCTATTTCTCGGTATCTGTACTCTAATGCAATAGTTTTGATTTCGGCCTCAATACGATTGAGCCGGTCCGGAAAACAGGTACTGTTAATAAGTTACTGGCACCCTTTCTGGACCAGTTCACTGCGAGTCTGCCTGTAGGGGCACTGTACTACCAGCAGGCCTGACCTAACAGTGCTTCAGGGTTCCCACTCCCATGGAGTCCTACGGGAACTTACTGTACCGCCACCTCTTGTGATATACTGGTAGCACCGGGATGTCAGGCAGTGGTAACTGTAATATGGGGTTGGCAGCAACACGTCGGTAGCACCAGTGGTTTACCGTCAACCTTGTATGAGGCCCATAGCAGTGAAGTACACAGAGCCGTTCTACAAACTTCATATTTGTTTATGTGCTGAACATGATGCGTCAGCTTCTACGATCTACTGCGAGCAACATATACAAAACCATGTACAATTACTTACAATGAATTAGGGTTCTTTTGGAATCTCACAAATTGACACAATTTTGCTTAAATCTAAAATGTACCCTGACACAATTTCCCGCAGTTCCTAGTCAACCATCTATTGTCAACAAAACGTGTCAAAGTAAACAAAAACAAAAAAACACATCTCTATTCACCTATAGTCTTCCAACAACTCAGACGGCTTTGATGTTCTAAATTAATTTGGTCTGTTCAAATTTCTAACCTCTTGGAGAACATGGTAAATTAACTAGATACCCACTTTAGCAACACAAATCCAATTACAGGAGTAATGCATGGATTCTACAGCACTCCCGAACATTCCAGAACACAGACAGACGCTGGCAAACCCAATAGGTTTTTGCTGTCCTATGTCAAGTGCAGCCTCAAATACCGCAATTCTGTTACTAAAGATATAAAATGAAGTTCAAAATTACTTAAAAAGAACACAGTGAAAATATGTCAACAGCACATGCTGCTAAAATGATACCTAGGTATGTATAAAAAGAACAGCATTCACAAAAGGGACCGAAATAACACCTGTGCGGGAACTGGACACATCAGAGAAACAGTCTATGGTTTAATCTCTGACGATCATTGCTTAAAAAGAACCAGCGAGTGACAGCTGGCAACGCGTGATCTACAAGGCCCCTGAGGAGCCCACGAGTCTGGCGGAGAGGAGACGAGAGGGGGCTGTGATTGACACTGACTCGTGGGAGAGAGGCATCAATTTGAAGACATCACCACAGGAAACAATTATAGCTTGTAACGAGTCCAGAATCGATAGGAGAAACATTTGTAGAGCCATCAACTTGGCTCTGATAAACGTGAAGAGCGTGCCCGACAACACACAATATACCCGTCAACTCCTAAGCAGGCATAACTCACCCATGGTTGAAAGGTCCAAGGACATCAAGCTGATCAATCGTAGCATTCAATATACAATGCACTTTTCTGTCAGCTGATGAATTGTCTCGGGAATTACATTAATTGCTATGCGCCCATTCAACAAAAAAAGACAAAAAATAAATAAATAAGTACAATACAATGCCAATAAAGCAGCGCCAGTGAGTGTGGCGGTGCTATCACCAGCTGGACTGGGTGAACAGGGAATACTTGAACGACAAGCATGCCAGGTGGTTTGAGGTTCTGCACGCGTTCACACTTTTCTGGAAAATCTTCTCAAAAGTTTGAGGTTCATCCATTATTGGTCTATGGAAGCAAAGTGAGGGGGGCAGTCTTCTCTCATCCCCAGCTGGTCCTATTCCGTGCCCCATTGCTATATTACAGCTGTTAGGCCATTGAAGGGAAGTGGAACATGTTAACATGTTATTTTAGGGGTGTGCTGTGGGGAACAGTGTGCTGTGGTGCGAGGAGGCATAGTGGAGCTTCGGGGATAGGGTTTGACTAGTTGTGCCTCCCAAAAAGTGACTGAGAATATTTGCCAATAAACTTGAAAACCTGTGACCCGCAAATGTTTGCTGGTCTTGTGTTTGGGGTTTCAGCTGGCGTTAGTTACCAGCCTCTATAACTCAACCTTAAGGTTATGGTCAACATTATCATGTTCCATGACTGCTCCGTTGCATTTACCGCCACAAAAAGAGCGCAAAACAACATGATTGTAAAAATTGCCTCATTTCTATTTTCAAGATGGCCACGGAGCTCTGCAGGGTGCTTGGGCCACACAGGCTCAGAGAATCAGCAGGACCTACAAGGTAAACACTTTTTTTTAAAAATTTTGATCGGCTGAATAATCAACCTTACAAAATTATTCACCAAAGTTATTTACGTTACAATAATCATTCATCAATTTTAACAGGAAAGAAAATTTGAGGTCATAAAAACAATCAAAATTTCAACATAGTAAAAAAAATTCAACCGTACATAATTCGGGGCACAATAACAAATTTCTTATGAAAGCTAAACCTGCAAGAGTACAACATAGAACATGAAAAATGACAAATCATGACCTACAGAGCACTAGGGGGAAGGACTGCATTAACAAATTGGACTAGTGCAATTTGAATAGAAGCTTTAGCATTGGACACAAGATAAGCACAGATTTCCTCACTGGATCGAGGCAGAACAAGAGGACTACACATCTTAAACAACTTTCTCCGAATGACCCTTAAAGCTTGACAATCGACAACCAAATGCTGCAGTGTTTCAATCTGTTCAGCATCCTTACAGTACCGACAAAATATGTCATTTTTGGAAATGATCCGTCTTCTTCCCAAGATCTCTCTGGTCGCCCACAAATTCAATTGAATGTGCAACAATTTGATTTTGGATTTGGAAAGGAAAGCAAGTGAAAGTTGGAGGGTTCGAGGGGGTGGGGGAGTGTTGCGAGGCGACTGTCCTAAAGCTACCAGCGTGGGCGTAACACCAGTTAAGAATGCTGCATTCTGATTGGTGAATATGACGCCCCTGGTAATAAATGCCAGTTGAAGAAAAACCGTTGTCAGGCCTCAATTCTGATTAGGCAGTAGCACTGTTGGTCTTTTATTTTCAATGTAACTACAGTTTTGTGTATGATGAAAACTGATCGCCGTCACAAAAGTGCTGGTGCTGCAGTCCCAGAGCAGGCATTCTGCATTGCCTTGCCCTGTGGTCCGCCAAAACGTCCTCCCCTGGTGTTCCTTGATGATCCTGCGAGCTGCTGCTTGCAAACAAAGGTTCTGCTTCCTAGGATTGTTCTCAGTGCTGGAAAAATCTTGCAAAACAGCATTTCTGCTTTGTATCTCTGAAGGTACATTAGTCAGAGCAGAAGGGAAGGGAGGGGTGCGTACACTGGAGTTTGTGAGAGATCTAGGAGATGGCGCTGCGGGGATTTTTGTGTGTGTTGGTGGGGATAGAGAGGGAACGCTAACAAAGGAGTTATGTACATGGTTGAGGGAATTCTGGTGAAGGGGAGACTTGACGAGATTGTTGGCCACAGTTACCAATGAGTCCGATTGTCGGAACATTGCACCTAATTCCTGCAGGGCAGGGGCACACAACTTATTTCGCTGGAGGGCCAAGTCCCAACCAGTGGGCCTAACCATGGCAATACGCGGGTTGTAGGAGCATCGATGTGTGCATTTAAGTTACTAAACAGGGGGATTATGGAGTGTTGTTTTTTTTTTTTATTACTGTAACACGTGATGCATTGCCTTTTCAGTACCACTTTGCTTTCTGTGTATGATGGGACTGAAATTATGTTTTTAAGTAGAAGTAAAACTGCTCGGATCATGATGCAAAGACAAACAATGGGCCACAGAGGATTCACACACCTGACAGTAACTGACTGACTTTAGACCAGGCAACACTTCATCATTAAACCCCTGTGACTTGGGGGGCCCTAAATAATGTCCTGAAGGGCCACAGTCTGCCCATGGGCCGCATGCTTTGCGCCACCGCTCTAGGGCATTTCACGGTTTCCAGCTGACATGCTCTGTGAACGTCTGCTGTGTCTTCAAACTGCAGCGGCATATCGTGATGCTGCGGCAGTCTGAGCAATGGATTGGCAGAAACATCTGCCGCTACCAACCCTTTGGCACGCAGCGGCTGCTCTCCGTGTCCCTGACCACATGATGGATTTTGCCCAATTAAAATGTGGGCGTGGTCAACTCTATGACACGTTTGACATTAAACCCCCTCCTCAAACCTCCTTCGCCTCAAGCCTCTCCTATACCGTTGATCCACAGACACTGCAGATTAACAGCGATTGAAGACAACATGGGAAATGCACGGCAACCTAATTGCCTAACTAATACAACTTATCCATTATTGCACAACTTATAGAACCTTAGTATGGCTGTTGAGCAGCATATTCAAAGCAAGCACAGAATACCTCCTGAAGCACCCAGCGCTCATTGACTGGGTGGGGAGTATCCCCAGCCATTCAATTGGCTTTTACCCATGAATGCCCAGTACCGCTCTATTGTTTGTACATGTCCCATAGCCCACTTGTCCATCTGAGTGGCTGAAGCCTCTATCCGGGGTCCAGGGGGGGGGTTTCACAGGGACACTGCCCGCTTCTGTCTTCCTGATTGCCACGATTTGTTTTTGGACATCTGTTGTAATAGTTCTTTCGTTTTTGCTCAGAGCCACTGCTGAGAGATTTCATCCCTGCCTATGTCTCCTTCATTTACGAGTGAAATCGGAAAGCAAATCGAACCGTTTAGTGGCATTATTATTATTCACCGATTTGTTGGTGTTTATTTGATCAACCATGGTGGGATGAATGGTTGAGTCGGCCCGGCTCATAGTCGCACCTTAGACTGCATGTTAAACCCAGAAACCCAAGGTGCATGCTCAACCTTTAACTTGCTGGCTTCAAAGTGTTCTAGTTGTAGGTGTGAGGCCGTAATGCATAGGGCAATGTTCCATTTCGGTTCTTCCTCTTTTCCTTCTCTTTAGAGGTCCACTTTTCTTCATCTCTCTGCTATTGATCTTTCTTTTTACTTATCTAACGCCCACCCGCCGGCTGCCCCTGCCGATCATGTGCCCTCTTCTTTAATTCAGAAAGTCTATCATGTTCTTTCTCCCTATGTAACTGACTTCTGCTTTACTCGCTTGAACTTTCCCGCCTGTATGCAAGGCAACGTCTGTTCTTCCAGCACTCAAAAAACCTTTGCTCGATTCTACCTTCCCTTCGAACTATCGGCCTATTTCACTTCTGCCTATTCTCTCTAGACTTCTCGAATGTAAATCATTTCTCGCTTCTGGCATTCAATCAATCTGGGTTTCGTCCTTTCCATTCTACTGAACAAGCACTTTTCTCTGTTTCGTACTCATTAGCTCCCTGGGAGGCGCCATCCACCAATAAGAATGCTCGGAACGCGGGCTGTATTCACCAAGGAAAGCCTGCATTCCGAGCATTTTCATTGGTCTCGGGCGCTTCCCTTCCCCGCTCCTCCTTCATCGTTTGCATCCGTGAAGTTTCCCTACATGGGTGCTAATGGTGTCCTTTCTTTCCAAAAGGAAAATAAAAATAAAACGTACCTATGTGTGCGTCTCAGCTCCAGCAGTGCTGCTCTGCGTCTCAGCTCCAGCAGTGCTGCTCTTCGGGAAGTCTGTTGTCCATGTTGATAATGTCACAGTCATCAACATGGAAAATGGACGTCCCTGTCAGCACTGTCGGAGCCGATCTTCAACAAAAGTGTACGTTTCTTCCTTGTTTTCTTTAATAAAAAAAATACAAACACCATTAGCCCCTGTGTAGGGAAACTACACGGGTGCTAATGGCGATATTAATCTCGGCGGCAAGCCACACTCTCGGTAATGGGCTGCCACCCTCAGTCCCTTCTATTCTTCTCTGCGCTCTTTCTCCCGTTGTTTTAAGGGGTCTGATCTCCACTGTTGACGTTCTTATCTTTCTAAATATACTTTACTGACGTCCACATATTCTACAATAATTCTTCCTGTTGTCCTTTTTTTTTTGTCTCTCCCCCCTTGAGTCTATTCGCCTTGCTTTCCCATCTCTGGCTCAACTTTGAGTCTTAATTGCTTTTCAACGTCCTATTCATTGTGTGTAAATGTCTCCATCCCATGTCCCATCCTTATCCTCCTTCCTTGATTTTGTTTTACTCGCCTACCTGTGCTTTACTTTCACAGCCTGAGTTTCTTCTGTTTGTTCCTCGCCCCCTTGTACTCAATATCATTTCTAGCCTTTCTCTTTGCTCGCACATAAGTATTGTAATAAACTCCCCTTTGCTCTCTGGTATGTGTTTTCCTTTCTGCTATTTCATTCCTGTCTTAAAGACCACTTACTATGCAACTTACTGATCATGTAAATTGTTTACTAACTTTCTGTATCGTTTTATATTGTTAAGAACTTTAGCATAAAGTGCTATATAAGTTTGATAGAATACAATAGCGTAGCTATACTTTTTTTGTTGCTCGATGTTTTAGTGCCAGTGGCTGCAGATTAGTCTATTATTGACATTGTTTGCTCTGGTTATAGTTATTCCTAAAAATGCAAGAAGTGCCCATTCACTGCGGTGGTCACATCTAATGCAATGCTACCCTGGCCGATGTGGCAGAATGCCTTCTGCGAGGGTGTGGAATCTGGAACTTTTATGATTTGTGCTTTGTGTAAAGAGGCTGTTTTTTCTCATTGAACGCTCTCCTAAACAGGTCTCAGTTTCCAATGATCTAAAACATATAGTTGACACATGTACTTTGCTAAGTGCTGTCAACTGACACTTCGGCAGCTGCATTGTGTTTGGCAACATGGCAGCTATAGAGTAACTTGTGTATTTCGGAACCAACATGCTGCAATCAAATTCATGCAAATGGCAGTGGGCTGCCTTTAACAATGGGCACCCATCATTCACACTATGTTTACCTTAATATCTGTGTGGCCTGGTCGCAGAACTTTGTTTCAATATAAATATAAAACTATGGGCTTCATAATATCTTTGCTGGTACCCTGGAGGTAATTCAGCAAGGATACCGTCAAATAGTAACACTGTTACTGTCTGGCACTCGGTCCAGAGGTATTAACGCTGGATTACGAGTGCCGATAAAGGTTGTAAATCCCTATTCCATAGGACTCCATGGGGGATTTGCCGGTATTACCGGCACTGGTAATACTGGTGCCAGTAATACTAGCAATTTTTGCTGGTAGGGTAGTGCAATTACCTCCAGCTCTTAGTTGGAGGTAATTCCTCCATCACATCTTCAAACTTGCATTTTGCCAGTGCAGAAACGTGCCGGTATACGGTAATACTGGCACATTAATTCCACACCATCAAAGTTATAGTGAAGCCCTGTGTCTAGTTTGATATAGTGGCATATAAGGAGATACATTTTACACTGCCAAAACCTAATCTGTTGTAATTTGTATTATTAGATAGTTTTCTGTGACCCTTGCAGCGGCATAGCCATGTGTGTATTGTGTTGGCTCATGGAAGGCTGACCCAGAACATATAGTGGACCTGCCCAGGGAACGCTTTGTCTCTCTGTTTGGAAGGCTTGACAACTTCCTGGTAGAGCAGGGCTTACCTCCTCCAGGGATGGAGTGAGAGATGGGAGCTTCAAAATGACCTCTGAAATGCAATAGGGAAGTCACAACATGGGGATAATTACTGATGTTTATTTGATCTCAGGCAGACTTGCTGGTGGTCGGAGGGGGTTATAGTATAGCTAGGGAGAAGACCTGTACAGAAGGGAAGGGTCCAGCTATCTTGAACAGCCCATGCCACACTCCCTTCCTGAGACCCCCTTAACTTCCTGCAGACAAGTCACTATGGGAGGTGACCTGTAGAGAAGGGAAGGGCCCGGCTATCTTGAACAGCCCATGCCACACTCCCTTCCTGAGACCCCCTTAACTTCCTGCAGACAAGTCACTATGGGAGGTGACCTGTAGAGAAGGGAAGGGCCCGGCTATCTTGAAATGCCCTTGCTACACTCCCTTCCTCAGACTCCCTTAACTTCCTGCAGACAAGTCACTATGGGAACTGACTTTGCGAGGATGAACCCTAGTTACAACAGCAAGCATTGGCCCCTTACAGGAGGCTAGAAATGGACCAATCTACTGTGGCAAATGGCTATTTAAGGAGGTGTGTCACCCCTTAAGTGAATCATCTTTGAATCATCTTCTGAGACTGTCCAAAGTCCCCAGCACTCAGGCAAAGATAATGACTTTCAGAGATGTTGCAGACATTTTCTTAACATATGAACAAATATGCGTTGGATAGTATTAAATACAACAGATTCATAATAGTTCCTATCTCTTTACTATCCACAAAATAATCCCCATTTAATTGCAGCAAAACATTCATTTTTTCATAAAGAATATTTGTTTACCAAATGTACAATATTACAATGTATTTCATATAATACATTCATAAACCTCATTGGATTAACAAAAACAATCAATTATCTCATCCGCTAAACAACTTAATTCATCTAATCTATATAACTAAACGTAACACATTATTAATTCTTGAATTACAAACAGTCTTGTTGCATTGTAACCTTTTATAAGACACAACATCATTATTCACAGTATGTATAAACATATACATTGTTTGTAAAAAAAAAAAAAGATCTACATGTTTCTGTTCCTTTTATGTTGATGTGTAGCTTTCTTCAGGAGATGAAACTTTGTACACTTAATTGTAAGGGGATTGGCTCTACGGATACAAAGCCTGACCTCTTGCATATAAAATTATTACATTTCATGCAGTCATTTTAGGGTTTGGCTGCTTGGCACTTTTTTCTATGCATTCAGTCTTGTTTGTGTTGCCTTTACATTTTAACTGCACAGTCATTGTCCTCTAGATGGAAACCACAGCTTTCAAACATATGTTAAAGGCTTGCATATAAATTGACCTGCCATTGTGGAAACCTGACTGCAGGTGAACACTGGTACGTGAGACTCTGTCTGCTGAAGTTGAAAGCCCAACAAGTATCTATGACAACCGTCCTGACTGGGAAGGGCAGAACATGTTTTTTTTTCTTTTCTCAGAGACCCATTGGACGGTATAACAGCAACTGATGGAACAAAACAAACTGCTTGTGATACTCTGCCACTTCAAAATGTGTTAAGTTGCAGCAAGTGCTCCACCTGCCTTTGAGCTCCTGTAAAGAACCAACATTGCTGTCTTTATCACTCTACACTTAGAAAACCTTCAAGTGCATTTGAGTCGTCCTGCTCCGAACAACACCTGCCTGTCGCAAGCTTCTTTGAGACTCAAGTCATTGCCACCTGCTGAACCAAATTGTGCCATTGGACCCTGACAACGCAGCTTGCTGCAGAAGTTGAACAGCCACGTTTATGCAGGAGACCCAGTTGAACCTTGGAAATGTGCAGATTTGAAGATTGGTGCTTATCTCATGTTTCTTCGATCCTCAAGACATTGCTGCTTCTACAATTGCAGCAAAATCCTGAATTCCATCGATTCATCTCAACCACCTCTCGAACCTGACTCGATATCCTAGAAAGTGTCCAGAAACCTGTCTTGATGCTGTCGAGCTCCTGAAAGAAGACACTATTGTATCAAATGGTCTTTCTGGGACCCTGCTCTTTTAATGGGCTGTTGGTACCTTTAACACTACACATTATACCTTAAAAGACATACTACTTGACTGTTACCTGCATGACGCAGTACTTCAATACCCAGATTGCCCCTCTCGCCCAATGTCTGCATTCACTGTATATTTCTTTACAGGGGTGAGTTGCTATTATTTGTCAGTCCTTTTAGTTTAATTAACAGCTTAAGTGCCAGGCTATTATGCAAGTCTATGTAAAAAAGACGAGCATACCTGTCCTTGGCAGTTAAGGCTTATTTTTTATAGAACCTTGAGTGTAGCTTGCCAGCAGGCCTTAAGGTAGGGCGGGTCCGGTGGCCGCTAGGGGCGCCCTGTCATTAGACCCCCATCTTGTCAGCTCGAGGAGCCTTTCAAGATCTTACCGAGCTGTTGTGGTGGTAGATGGTGCTGCAGGCGCCCTATTGGAATTAAATTTTGCCCGGCTCTCTGGAGCATAGCGCATTTAATAACAATAGGGAAACTGCTGTGCCTTTTGAAAAATGTGACGCTCGCCTCCACCCCCTGCGCATGACTGAGAGTGCAGGGGGGAGGGGCACCACATTTTTTATTTGCTGCCCGGGACGTTGCAGCTTCTAACGCCGGCCCTGCTTGCCCGAGACCCATGATACTATAAAGAGGTGAAAGTGATATAGCATTCATGTTGCATGCGTTCCTCTCTGTGATTGAGATCACTGGTGTTCCAGTAGAAGTGTGGGGTTGATTAAGAGTTTAGAAACCACTACTCATCACTGCACACCTGCAAAGCAGTAGTCAGTTTGTCATACGTTTACCCAGGAAATTAATCTATGTAATCAAGGGTAATCCAACACCGGACATCGAAGGCCAGAAATCTGACCGGTTTTCGGGATATCCCTCATGAATATTTATGAGAAAAAAATTGCATACATTTACAATCATTGTATCCAAATTTATCGCAGAAATATTAATGAAGGATATCCTGAAAATCCGACATGGATACGACCCTCGAGGTCTGGAGTTGGATAACCCTGCCGGCCCTAGCTGATACTTTGCTGCACAGGATCAGGGTTGTTCTCTTGCAGCAGGTGTCCGATCTAGTCCTCTGCCTTGCTATGTTATCCCACAAATAATAGCACTTCATATCTGGCCTAGTTGCCAAGTCAACTGTTTGGCCCGAAATGGACAGTAAACATGGCTATTGTTAGTCATCGCAAGAGATGGCAAACAGCGGCTGCCTCCGTAAACACAGAAGGACAGGCGATAAGCAGGTTATTACCTCAGAGCCGTCCCTTCCATCTGGGGCTGCCGCCATCGACTCTGCCACGAGCGCCAGTTCATTAGCAGAGAAATCATTATTCAGACGGTTCGAGCAGCCCGGGCCCTCGTCAGATGCAAGCAAATGGAGGCCCTGTCAGCTCACCTTAGCCTTATTTGCTCGCTGGGTTTTCTGAACCTGCCCAATCCTGAAATGCAATTAATCCACTTCACGTAGCACCCTCCACCTCCACACCGTCTTCAGTGTAGCTTCCACACCGCCAGGCATGAGTCCTGGAATTGTCATTGTTTTACAGAGATAACTTGGGGAGCACGTTTAGACAGCGGCTGCCCCTCTGCGGAGGCTGGTGCGAGGGAGCCAGAACGGATTTGTTAAGGCTGCAATTAGGCGGCGCTCACTCGTCAGGCGCATGACAGGAACAAGAGGAAAAGGGCGGGGTGGGGGACATTGGCTTGATGGCGGTGCTTGCTTGCACAGTTGGGCTCTCTGGTGCGCATGTTATGATATGTGATGTTGGAAACATTTAGTGCTGTGTTATATTAGCACTGTAGGGGTCTCTAAGCACTGAGGCGTCATGGAAGTTGTTGTATTGTGCCTGAATCCTAGGTATCCAGCCCGTAGTCTGCAGAGGATAGAGGAAGGCAGGGCCGGCCTAAGAGGCAGCAGCACCCTCGGCGAATTGGCACCCCCCCTGCCCGCATTCCCCGGTTGACAGGGGGAGAGCAGGGGGGGGGGCAGGAACACCACATTTGTTTTGTCCCTCCTTGCTCTGGTGCCATGGCAAGGCGTTAATCACTGGAATAGAACGCTCATGCATGCTATTGCATGAGCGCCCTATTCCAATGAAAACCTCCTCGCTCCCGTGTCAGAGCAGGGTGGTAATCATCATGTGAACTATTGTTATTAAATGCACCCTGCAGCAGGCACATTTAATAACAAAAGGGCGCCTGCCACACCTTTTCTCACAATGCCAGCTCGGAGGAACCCTGAAAAAACTCCCCTGACATGGCTTGGTGGGTTGCTAATGGTGCCCTGAGGGGGCATGGTGCCCCCGGCGGTTGCCCGGCCTGCCCTCCCCTAAGGCTGGCTCTCGGTGAAGGAGTGAAGTAGTGAGGGAAACATGGTACAGATATAGAAAACGGGGTTAGGGGCCTAAATGGAAGGAGGTATAGAATTTGAGATATCATGGATGCATGGCGACCCAACCAAAGTCCAAAGTAGATATTCGATCAGGATTGCAGAAATTGGAAGGGCAAATTCTGCTGCATATGAAGGATAAGGGGGCATTTACATGTGGCTAGTGTCAGAGAGTCGAGTGGACTGTGTGATGTACTTGAGTTGTGCTGAAGAGGACCCTTGAAGCATGCCAGCTTTTATTGCCTGATATTAGCCTCCATGAGACAAACCCCATGTTAGCAGGGACGTCATTTAGGTGTCGCCAGAGGTCGCAACTGTGACCTCTGAGTTCTCCCTTGCAACCTCTGTAGTCTCCCTTGCGACTTCTAACAAAAAAACAAAAAAAAATACCTTTTTTTTTTTTAATGCAAGCTCCTGGGCTGTGACCAGCACCATGTGGCTCTTTACTTCTGGGGTGGCTGGCTTTCTTGTTCAGGCCCCTTAAAAAAAAAATAAAAAAAATAAGAACAGGAGTGCCACAAGTCTAACGCTTCCAGTTCTGACCCTAAATGAGAAAGAATAGGAATACCAAATAATGTTTCTTTCTGGAATACTATACAATTATACAATAATTTCTAGACTCATTAAAGGTTTATTTCAGGCACACTTCAGTGGGTGAGTCACTGAGTTAGTCTGATCTTAAACACCTCAACTCAGCCTTTCATCCTTCTGAGGTCGATAAATGAGTACCAACGCAGGCTGGGTGATATTGGGTGTATATAATAACACATCATTATCATTTGGTCATGAACGTCTGCTTGAATTCACAGTAATTTAGTAATATGGGCCTGTGCAAACTGATCTTAACGATACATATGGCGATCAATTCTTGTATGAAATATACATCACATTATAGTAACCATATTTTTCGTAGTGTACAATGCTATGTGATGCCACTCCTGTTTTGTCAACGGGTGAAAGGTTGTGTTCCATCGCTTCCCGCAATATCAGTTTGGGGTGGGGTCAAATGACATCACTTCCTGTGATGTCATCAGGGGGTCAAGGGTCGTGTGATGCCACTCCCGCTTCTCCTGGCATTTTGGTGAAATGACGTCCCTGCATTCTAGTAATTCTGGGATTGTCAGGTCTAATGGACAGGACATTCCCAGTCAAGAATAGACTGTGTGAAAGGCGAATTTTCGAGAGATAAAAGCGGGTAAAGTAGAGAGGGATAGGCCAGATGTTGGTTTTTCGGCATACCATGAAGGTCAGGTACCCTTTTGTATGAAATGTTCTAGTGCAGTGAGTATGTCTTCGACTATTAGACTTTAAGGATCTCTCTGCCACAGCTGGGTGTCATTGTTAACATGGGTGTGTCCAAACAATGCAAAAAAAGGAACAGGGGTCAAACGTGTGTGCTTTATGTAGCAGGGAGATGGACTGGAAGTGAGCATGTGTGCCTGCATAAGAGTGCATAATGCTGGGTTGGGTGTTCAGGGGTGATGTGGCAATACCTGCTTGTACTTTCATGTATGTACAGAGCACTTTAGTGTTTGCAAATATTGGTTCAAAAGTGCATGTGTTCATGCGTGCGTGCGTGCGTGCGTGCGTGCGTGTGTGCTTATAAAACTATGTATGGCTAAGGGTCTGCACATCCTTGAGGGTACTCATCATTTTCTGCACATGTGTTTTGGTTTAGTCATGTCTTTAAATACCTGGTTGGCATGTCGGAGTGTCTTAGATTTCCGTGGGCTTCCTAAACTATGTTTGCATGTGCATTTTTAGGCACGTGAATGTGTATTGTCATGTACATGGGAGGAGGGTCTGCCATGATGGGCGTTGGTCATTTTTGTTTGTGAAAAGGTGTGGCAGCATGAAATAGGTTTTGTTTTTTATAGTGTACTGGACAGGTATGCAAGGGGGTGCAGCTGGGCATCTGATTCTGCATAACCTTTGGGCTCTCCCCGGGGGATATCACATGCGTGGTGAACGCGGATGCTGTATTTAATGCGAGATGTCAAAAACATTTCATTTTAAAAGAATACTTTGGCTCCTCTGTAGTTTGCTGACATTATATAATATTTCTAAAGGTATAAAGCTTGCAGTGCCCATCACAGATCTGTGTGATTATGCTGTTCCAGAATTGTTTGCGGCAGAATTGATCGTAGTCAATTTTGCTGCGAAACCAATTTTGCCACAGCCAAAATCTACAAATCTATAACCCAATACACCACCCCTCCCCCACTTACCTTTTGCTTGTCCATTTCCTTATGGCCCTGTGGTGTCGGTTCTTATGCGATTCGGATCTGACTCAGCAGGGACCGCTTTTCTTTTTTTTTTTTCTATCTCCTGCCTACAATACTCAGGAAGCAGGGGACGCCCCTGCTGCCCCCCAAGGCCATAAACACCGAACATGGGGAGTGGGGGATACCCTTGCAACCCCTGCTTACCATGTTCAGGAGTGATGACCTAATTTGATCGATTTTAATCGATCGAACGGTACTGGCCGAATTTGGCCAGATGTACCATTTGATCAATTAAAATCGATCAAATTGGGTAATACCGCCCAGGCTGCACCTCACGAATATTGATCTGACCCCGAGCACAGCAGCCACTGAGAAACGGTGGTGGTTGAGAGACAGTGGAGATGAGTGCACAGGTAACGGCAAAACAATGGCAACTGCAGAAAGTCTCGTAAGGGAACCCTCAGGTGTTTCCTACTTTTGGACAGGTAAAGATCAGAGATGGCCCTACACTGCTGGCATGTCACAACACCGTTGTGTATGGACTGTCAAGTTGACTGCATCAAAGATCTCGCCTGATTGATAGTCACAACTCGTGATAATGTGAAGCAATTTTAGGCTACGGTGGGCAGCCGTGGTGGAATGGCCGGGGCCCGGAGCTTCTGTCATTCTTCTGATGAAGAGGGCTGATTTCAGTTTGTGGTGTCACATGCTGTTGATGACAGAAGTTGAGGTAAAGGTCACAGGGCAGAGGACATAAAGGTGCATTTTACCTCGTGATTTAACCCCACCAAAAAATCTATACAGAAGAACTCGCCATTTCAGCGCCCCCCTTTCTTCTGGAATAGATAAGGTACACCCACATCCCGGGCAGTTAATTGGTTAAATGAGTTAAGTGGTTAAATAGCACCCAAAAACCAAGAGGCATTTTCTCTCGACAACCACTGCTGAGCACCTCTCTGTGTAGTTTCTTGGCTTGCAAAATATTATGTCCAGTGAACATAATAACAAAAGAAAGGGGGAAGCTCAGTTATATGCAAACACACTGAACACCTCTGCTAAGAACATCAGCTCATCACTGACAGAATTGACCAAGGCTAATCGCATATTAAGATGCACCGATATGGGCATGTTAACAAGCGTGCATGTGCCCCCAACAAGCACAGAAGTATGTGTTTGCAGAATAGCTACTTTCCTAAAATCAGAGCCATCTCGCAGTGAGGGAAGACATCTGGTAGACTCTCTTCACCCTTTGGTCGTGCTGGGACCTTTTTTGATACACGTCTACTACAGTTTTTTTGTCACATCAATATCACAACATTTTAGGTTCAGAGAATCTTCCCCCTAACCCCCAACGATGGCACAAACTCACCATTGTCTTGGGTAGTCCCCCGGCCTAGGTCCCCACTCCTCTGCCCTTCTCTGTCTTGTTTCCTAACTTCCCACGCCCAAACACACCACCAGCCTCCACTTACCTTTGCTAGCAGCTGCTTGTTTGTCATGCTCCCTGACCAGGGTGCCCACGTACCGGTATTAGAAATAGTAAACGGACTAGCACCCTTTACTGTTCCTAGTTCCTCAATGTTTAGTGTGTATGCACCTTTAATGGGACGATGGAGGTGCATGTTACATGCCACCCAATTTCCTTAGATAAATACAGCTACTATCACTCCAAATCAAAGTATGATCGATTTACTCTAGCATTCAAGAGGCTCTTGCTCGTAGGCCAGCAAAGCCCCAGGGTTATAATTCTATTTTAGACCTTGGAATGCTAACAAAGCATTCTCATTAGAGAATCTTCAGCCTCTGCAAACAGATGCAGCTTGCAGATTGGTTAGCCCACTGCCAATGCAGAGCATGCACACCGCCGAGTCCCTGTATACTATGGGTCAGTGAGTGGTGGGCGAAAGGGGATCAGTGTGATTATATGTGTGTGCAAGGATCTGGGAGGCTGTGGATCACTGCAGCATTTCTGACATTACATTAAGTGATATGGCATGTTTTATTGCCTTTTCGGACAAAGCCAACTTCATGTGTGTTATTACGTGGCTAAACTGGCATTTTGGTGAGCCAGTATAGCCATTTCTTACTCTGGCATGACATATGGATTTGAGAGAAGGTTTATGAGTGTGTGGCTTGTGGTTGAATGGGTATGGATGTGATTATGTGGGTGTTTGACTATTCTGGGTGGGTAGGCGCCTCTATGGAAAGTGCAGAGTCAGTGAATGTGTTGTAAAGGTGTATGGGTGGGTGCCTGTGTGGGGAATGCAGTGTGAGTGGATGTCAGAGAAGGGTTATAAGTGAGTGGCTGGTTTTGTGAATGGTCCTGAATGTGATTGTGTGGCTGTTTGAATATTCTGGGTGGGTAGGCCCCTCTTGATAATGCAGAGTGACTGAATGTGTTGAGAAGGTGCATGGGTGACTGACTGTGAGTGAATGGGTGTGAATGTGATTGTGTGTGTATGTTCTGGGTGGGTGCCTGTGTGGTTTATAAGTGAGTGGCTGGTTGGTGAATGGACATAAATGTTTTTTATATGGGTGTTTGACTATTGTGGTTGGTAGGAGCCTCTATGGGGAATGCAGTAGGAGTGGATGTCAGGGAATGTGTATGGATGTGTGACTGGTGGGTGAATGTGTATGAATGTGATTTTGTGTGTTTTTGTGTGTGTGTGAATGTTCTGGGTGGCTGGATGCCTGTTTGGAGAATGCTGTGTGAGCCGATACAAGAGAGGGCTATGGGTGAGTGACTGAGTGAATGGGTGTGCATGTGATTGTGTGATTGTTTGAATGTTCTGGGTGGGTAAGTACCTGTGTGGAGAATGCAGAGTGATTGGAAGTGAGAGAAGGTGTATGGTAGAATGAGTATGAGTGCCGTTTTTTGTTTGTGTGTATGCTCTGGGTGGGTGGGTGGGTGTGTGTCTGCCTGTGTGGAGAATGCAATGTGAGTGGATATGAGAGAAGATGTTTGGGCGAGGGACTGGTATGTGGATGGGTTTGAATGTGAATATGTGGGTGTTTGAATGTTCTGGGTGGTTGCATGTGTGGTGAAGAGATTGAATGAGAGAGAAGGTATATGGGGAGTGACTGGTGGGTGAATGGGTTTAAATGAGTGTGTGTGAATGTTCTGGGTGAGTGGGTGCCTGTGTGGAGAATACAGTGCAAGTTAATTTGAGCAGATATTTATGGTTGCTTGACTGGTGGGTGTAAGGGGATGAGTGTGATTATATGGTTGTGCAAGGTTCTGGTATGCCTGGGATAACTGGAGCATTTTTGACATTTCCTTAAGTGCCATGGCATGTTTTATTGGCCGTTTTGGGCAAAGCCAACTTCATGTGTGTTATTACGTAGCTAGACTGGCATTTTGGTGAGTCAGTCTAGCCATTTCTTACTGTGGCATGACATATTGAAGCAGGGGCATACGCAGGTAAGTGGAGAGAAAGTAATTTAATGTGAGTACACCAAAGGTAGGCTTAACACAACTTATATATTTATATGGGTGAGCTAACTAATGAAGTTCTATAATAACATAAGGGCGTGTAATGGAGAAAGGTATGGTCGCATCCTTCTTCGGTCGTTCCGTGCTTTGTCTGCCACCAACCGTCCTTCCACGCGCTCCCCACGTTCCATCCCCGCTCCGTGCATCCCTTTCACGTGGCTCTGGCTTCCTCAAGCTGTTTGCTCTTGACTGCAGATGCTACACATATTCTACTGGCTATCTTGATAACGCAAGCATGATATTGGTATTACATGCCTTGACTGGCATTTTGGTGCAGCCAGCCAAGCTATTCCTTACCGTGGCATGAATTTGTTTTACTGAGCATCTTGGATAAAGCAAGCGTGATCAATGTTCTTACATGTCTAGATTGGCCTGCATTGGGACCAGCTTGAACATGTTTTCTTATTGTGGCATATCACCTTTAATGGCTGATCCAAAAGGAGTATATTCTTACATAGGGGTACTTGCATATATTGTCAGAGACAGCTTTGACAATTTGTTATTGTATCATTAATGGCACTATGTGCAAAGCGAACATGAGTATGTTCTGATATGGGAATACAAGTATATATTGGAAGAGCCAGCATGGAAATGTATGGGCACAGGCAACATGAAAATGTTTTTTTATACTGGGATATATTGTAGGGAAAGGCATGAAAATCCATTGGGAAATGCTCCTGTTCACTTTTGGTGACTTGCATCTATTGGATTTGTTTATGAGTTACCCTCTCAAACCAATTGCAAACCGTCTGGCCTTTTAGCCTATTGTTTCCAGAAACTGTGCTGTACAATGCACCATTTTAACCCGTTATTCAAAACATTTTCCCCAGGGGTTGGGAAAATCCCTCTGAACCTATTTTCATTGGTTTGGGTTCTTTCGGTTTGCTCAGTCGCTCTCGCATACTTGTGGCAAATATTTACACACTTCAATAAAACAACTCACCAGCCACCACTGGTGGCTGGTATATTTGTGGGCCAGGAACCACCCCCTTCTTTCTACGCCTAGGTGATAAAAAACATACCTAGATCTTCCCCCTAGAGCACTGCATTCCCCCGCAGCCGCATGATCATCATGGACATTGCGCCCACGTGGTGGCCCATGCCGACCCGGTGTGTTGTGTGTCCCATGCTTTGTTAAGGAGCTTGGGGGCGGGGGCGCTCAGCATGGCTTGCAGGGGGGCACATTTGCTACAAGAGTGTACATTAAGCATAGCACTTTTAGCGTGGGCTGCCCAGGTGTTTGCTCATGTCTGTCATAGAAGCTGCATCCGACAATGCCACGCATAGAACGTGCCAATATGTCACGGCAGCTTGTGGAAGCCTGTAGCTGTCACGCGAAACAATGTGTTTGTTAATTACGGAGCTTGAAAAGGCGGTGAGATCACAGGCTTCTTTACTCACACAGGGAATTAAATAATGAAAGGTGTTCTTAATTGGGTCATTTTGAGACAAACAATGGAAAGGGAATGTTACAATAAGTTTGAAAAAAGATGTTTCAGAATAATGTTGAGCAAAAACGTATGTTAAGCGTGTATGTTTGCAGAGTCTTACCTTGCATGTGTGGTGATATGTGTATAGGAAACTGCCGGCGTACTTGCACTCATGCTGCACTTGCGGCACTTTGCAGCTAGCTGTCAGCCTTTGCTGCAGTTCCTATACTGCATATGGCTGTGTGGGGACATAATTCAGTTTAGCATTAGCGCCTAAGACTACGCATGGGCGTAATTTTAGGGGGGTTAGGGGTGTTTGTCCCCCCAACTTTCATGGCACACCAATTTGCCCCCATTCATTTGGCTGAAGCACCTTTTCTTCAGATGTCATGCCCCCCCCAACATTTTCAGCAAAGTTACTCCACTGAGACTACGCCCTGCAAACCGCGACGGCGCTACATGTTTCTTAGCACACCCCATTGACCTTTTCACCGAAAATGTACGCAGTCGTCACAACAATAACTTGTTATTTTTTTTTAAATAAAAGCAATTGATAAAAAAAACAAAAACAAATCCTAAATGTCATCCACCTCAACTCTCCACGTTTTTAGCAAATGCCCCCGTGCACCTGAACACGTTTGCTGTGGGCAAGAGATGTGGTAGTGGGCATCCCGCCTAGAGAAAAAGTGAGGCCCTTAAAAATATGAAAAGTGCACATCCCTTGGTTGGTGCCAAGCATCTTTTTCAGGAATGTAAAGCAGCCTGTCCATGTCATTTGTTCATGTCGATGGCAACGAGCCAGGTGTTCGTTCAACTGCGACCTGCCCTCCCCCCAAAACAAAAATGTAATAGAATAGAGAAAATGAAAATGACCATTGAAACGATGGTCTCCAGTGGGGAAAGCAATGAGCTTTGTCATTTTTCAGGATGGGAGGGCTGGGGCAATCTGGCCACCCAAGGATCAGGCCATCAGCTTCTTGGTGAGAGGCTAGGGCAATATTCAGAATCTAGAATGGGGGACTCAGTCGCGAGCTGTGTTATCTGTCGTGTCCCTCGCAGCATCGCATCACTGCAGGCTTTTTTTTTATTTTTTGCCCACCCATTCATTGCTCATGGCCATGCCAATCCCTATGCCCATTCCCACCAAGTACCTGCCCCTCCCTGCCCAAAACATCTCCTCATGCTAACTCTTAGAGTGCAAAATGTGGCAAAGCTTGAATAGCGCGAGCTCAAAGTGCCTGGCATTGTTTTTTTTAAAGCAGTCTTCTGACAGTTCATGACTTGATTGGAGCTGTAAACCTGCTACTGGTGTAATACATGTGTTGGCAAATGTGCTTTCAGCCACACGATTTATAAGCACTGTCTCTGTCCTTCATTGAAGACCTGTTACAACAAGCATTGGCAAAGCCAACAGGTTTGCTTTGTGTATACGTTTTAGACGTTTGCCACGCATTTCTAATACATTCAGAGATGTTCGCACCTGTGACCATCAATGGCCAGTTAATTCTACTACGGCAGTGCTTGGCAGGTGTCTTTTCTATGCCTACACCAATGCCCAAACTGTTTGGCATTGCCAATGCTTGTTACCTCCTGCTTCCCTGCCTGAATGCCCACCTGTCTGGCTGCACTTCTGCCCCCCTCTTTCGAATCACCCCAATCGCTCCCTCAGAATCCACCGCTCCACTAATAATAGTGAGAATTACACGTGGCCGTTTTAATAGCACATTCCCCCCAAGCAGTAGTGTCAACTGGTGCTTATACAAAACACAGGGTGATATTATTACTTCACTCAGTGGCACGCATTTTATCATCACCAAAATGTTGAAAGTGCGGGTTAGCCTGCAAAGCTTATAAACTGAGATCTGCAGGTTTCCTCGCACCTCACTGCTTCGGTTCCTCGTGCAAGGTGCCTACCTTTCCAACACTGGCATAAGTGTCAGCTGGGTGTGCATGTTCTCCAGCGAAGCTGGGCAGCTGAGGTGCATCTCCCATTATATCATCGCTCTAATTATTTGTGTTTGCAAATTGCATGCCATTATGGTCAATCATTATAAAATACCGCCATAAAATAACAAACATGCCCACTCATGCGAATAGGAAGCATGCATGGCCGTGTTATTATTGTATGCTGTAATTATTCATTTTCAGGCTTGGACAGAGAGCCTTTATGCTTGTTGCGCCGAAAATCACATAACTGTCTGATAATTGTGAGAAACCGGACTTTTTTTTTTAAATATCAGCAAATAGACGCAGCGAGCTCTACTAATCTGTGAAATTGGTTTCCAGGATGCCAGGAGCTAATTGCTTCTGCTGTGAAATGGACTAGCCGCAGAGCTGAGCCCGCGTGCAGTGGGAATTCTCAGCAGCCCGGCCGCCATTGTCTCGAGGCCTTGAGGTTCACGCGCGCTCTGAGCAGAGCCCAAGACGGCACCTTCAAGTGTTATCAACAGCAGCAGCTCCAAAACGCCGCTTTACTGAGACGGAAACCCACCCAAGTACTGAGGTTCCCCTGGGGAGAAACACGAGTTTGCTTCCACCAGTATCTCTGATTTCTCAAATTCAAGGCCACGTAAATCTCTCTCTATCTATACAGATAATCTGTTAGTTTGTCACTTACGTAATTCCACAGTGTTCCACCAATCTGCACCAAGTTTTGCTTAGGATCCTCCAGGCAGTACTGGCTAAATGACATTTGGACCGCCCTAACCCCCCCCCCCACATTTCAGCCCCTTCACAAATGAGAGGGTGGCCTGAAATCGGCGAAACATCAATCTGGTCGTGGAAGGACTGGACATAACTCATTTTAAGTGTCTTGACGCGAGGAACACACCTCAGTGGTCCATAAACAAGTTTAAAGGACCTAGCACACAGCCTTTCGGAGAAATTTGTACGACAACGCACTTCACTGTGTCAGGGTGAGACGAAAGGTGGTGAGAGGGCAAGGAAGGTCCCAGTATGCTGAAGCATGCCAACTCTCGCCTCCCCTCCACGTCTGCTCCAGGGTACGGTAGCCAGCCACACGCGCCCATTCTCAGTGCAGTTCACTTCAGTTTGCAAAGCACATCAAGCGATAAGACACGGAACAACGACCTACAGGGTCACTGATTTTCAACAACTGATGAGTCAGTTATCATGTCTGTCTACAGAACCCTTGGGAAGTCTGGGCACTTTTCTGCTAGTCTGTTATATTAGTCATCATGTATTACTGTGGGTGCTGCCTTGGCGCCTCCCAGTATAGCCATCATACTCCAGGGACACTGCCTTCAGATTCCAGTACAGCCACACAGGATGAATTACTGCCTGGGTAGGCAAGGGGGCAGCATGCAACCAATTAAACACGGGCAAGGCCACTATACCCGGGGAAAAACATTGCATGTGGAACAGCACGTCAGAGAAAAGATGTGATAAATGAAGAAACATCATCAGAGAAAGTTAAGAAACATTAGGGGTTTGGAGTTTCCTGCGTCATTCTGCGATTCATAGTCACACTCCCTGATGGGTATGAGTGCTACCACACTCACTCTCAGGCCAAGAGTCTCGAAACGTAGTGCAAGTGAATGGAGTGCAGGGAATGTTCTACTTTTAGGAATGTGCAGGTCACACTGTTCTCAAAGGCGGCGTGCACATTTTCGGAGGGACAGCACAGTAGTGTACTTCTATCCTTGTTTGAAGGTTAGAAATGCAAGTGGGAGAGCAGCGGCTTCTACCCGCTGCACAGACAGTGCATGAAAGGTTCAGAAATGAACCTCTCTTGCATTGCGCTTTGCCCTGTGCAGATGGTGGTCTTTCATTTTGTGCATCTCAAAGTACATCCTGTTTTAGGATTTGGGATGTGCATTGAAATGCACGGCAATGCCACCTTTGTTGCGCAGATCAGCAAAGGGACTGAAAAAGGGCATCTGAGAAAGGGCACCTGGAGATGCCCTTTGCGGATAGGAGTGCGCCATATTTTGGCGCAAGTGCAGAGATGCACCACCACTTCTCCTCATTAACGCCCAAAAGATTTGTGAGAATCTGCCTCTTAGTGCCCATCGCAAGTTCAGTCTCTGAGATACCCCTTTCCCTCAGTCTTCTCATGTGTAGTATCTAACGACGTCCCTGGCTAGTTATGGACTCTGCCCCAGCTACCTTGGCTCAGCCAAGAGAGGAGGTCTAGTGTCCTTCTTATGCGAACAGAAGCAGCAATCGGCCACTGGACTGACTACAAAAGGGACGTCTTCCCAGGCTACTCCAGAGCTGATCTGGGCTATTGGTACAATCATTAGAATTGTGAATGGTGGGCCTCAAGACTGGTTTCCCCTTCCCTCCCTCTCTGTCACAGCATTAATATACAACCCTCAAACTCACAAGTTCAGTAATCGCCCATCATCCATGTGCATGACATATCGTAATGCACACGCAGGTAGAAAAGAGATGGGAATACTTGGAGAGAGTCAAAAGAAACAAATAATGCAGTGCTTCTGATCATCTGTTCTCACACTATTCATTGTGCCAGTAATATACCAGAGGCAAGAGCGACCGGCGTTGTATACAAATTAATCATTTTATTTACAATCACAAAACTCCCTCAATTCCTTCTCGCTAAATCAACATAAGGTTCAAACACATTTGTTTGCCATTTCCAACGTTACCATAGACACTGCTCACACTCTCCATGAGATGAGTATCAAGTCGCTTCTTCTGAACTAAACCAACTGTCATCAATTCTTACAAAGTGGAGCTCAATTCACAGTCTGAACACAAAACACCCTTTCCAGCTTTTCTCTAAGGAAAGGTACCACAATTCTAAAATACCCCAATATGCTTAAGTCAATGAAGCAAGATTATGCATCTACATAATTAAATAATTGAAACAATGATGCAAGGCACACAGCCACAGGATCAGAGTTGCACATTATTCAATTAAGCAAAACCCAGTGCCTTTCAAAGCATCAACCAAACATGACTTAAACTGAGGCTCAGAGCGCACACCCCCCTACTCCCCGGCATGGCATCAGCATCAACAGCTCTGCTCTATGGGCTAGCAGCTCATTTATAAGATTTCTCACTTGGAATTCCCTCTTACCATAAACACTGTCACTGTTAGACAGGCCCCCCTTCTTCTGACTTTCTGCATTGGAAGAACCTCCCTTTCTTCTTAGGATAATGGTAAATAATATTGGTTGCTACCACCCCTAACCACTCTGCCGAATATCAGCAATGTCTTCAAGCCAAATCATCAATAAAGTCTCCAAAAGGATGTATCTACCTAACAACCCTGAATCTACCTACCTCAAGGCTAGAATGTCACAATATGCTTTTCTTAAGCTTCCAAACCAGTTGTTGTACATGCTTCTAACTAGAATATGGAGTGGACATGGTTCAGTTGCCTACTCATTATAGCTATAAGTATGCATGTAGGGTGAAGGTACTGGCCTATTATGCTGAATGGTGGCATACATGAATGAATGCTAATTCAAAGCCACACTTCTCTTTTTGTCTGAGACATTACTGGAACTCCTTGCTATGTAGCTGTTTTTCACCACAATGTGAACATAGGACTCAGAGCCCTTTTGGGCACTAACACATTTGAGTATATTTCGCAGTGTGCAGCACTACAGTTGCTGGTTTAACTATTGCAATCTGCCCTTTAGCATGCCTCACACTACTATTCTGTCTGCCTATACTTAAACATAACCTACCATATCCTCACATGATATAACATAGGATCTATTTGCGTATCTCCTTCATGACACTATTTTCCTACTTGGCTTTTTAGAGCCAATGCTAAAGTAGTTCTTCTATTATGAGGAGAAATTCTGAAATGAGATGGTGTCTTACCTATTCCTCCTATCCAGCAGGGCAGAATGGGCAAAATCCCATGACAATATGTTATATTTGTATCTGCTATTCTGTCATACAATCCAACATGCAAAGAAACCATACACAATCAGACCTCAGCACCACATGAAAGCTACCGACCGAAAATGCACCAATGCTCAGTGTCCAGTTTCTCCAAACTGAAGCTGCCAACAACACATCAACGCCCTCCTCCTCTTCTACCTCTCAATGCCACTAACAAACCCTGCAATCCTCCTTTCTTTTGCAGACCCACCAGAGCGCCAAGAGACCACGCAAGTGGCAACAGTGCTCAGGACAGGACCCATTAACGTTAACGTTAACATTTGCAAATCATGGTCAAGTCTTTTGGGCTACACCTGTGATTCCCTTATCTCATACTTTAAAAGTGTCATGATCTGCATTGAAAACCCCTCTGGATACTTGACAGGCACAAACTATTTGTCTATAGCATTGATATGTTCTGAAATTTTAACAGGGTGAAAATACACTTCAATATTCTCAAATGTGGGCCACTTTTATTTCATTCAGAAACATGTAGAAATAAATGAATCTGCAGATCAAAACAAGAATTCACAAAGCCAATATATCAGACTTGTTTTTGTTTTGAGTGTGTGTATGTGTTTGTGTGTGTTTGTTTCTTTGGAGTTTAGTGTTTGGATATGGGATGGCTGTGCTGAAGGGATGTGTGTTTGTGCGTTTACTTTTTGCCGTCAATTATTTTCATATGTGTGGTCGTGTGTATCTGCATTTTGCTTTTTTAGCCAGTAGCCTATTGTTTTGATTAGGTTTACCTAAATGATAGCAAAGTTCATGTCTCCAGCAAGGCACCTTGGCACTTGCCACGATTTTAACCGGCTAAGGCTCTAGTGCAAGGAGGGTAAAACAACATACTGAGTCACAGAAGCAAATACAAACATTACACTTATTTAGCGAAGTGGAAAATGTTACCCTGTTTTAGAAAAGTAGTGTTCTTCCTTCCAAAGAAATTTTGTCTGTGAATTTCATAGGAAATCCGATTGAGGTGAAACAAAAAAAAACAATTAGTTATTCAATGTGTATGTGTGACCTTTACATTTTCATTTGCAGAGAGAAATACAGGGCCTTTGTGGTAGAGGCAGACACGTTTGAATGTTATCTCTTCTGGAACTGGAAGCCAATTCTGTTTTATTAAAGCGACCAATGTATGTGCCTAGTTAGAAGATTGACTAGAATCCTGACCAACACATTTTCATTTCTTTGCAGTGTCAAGAGTACATATTTGTGAACACTCAAGTAAACTGAGTTACCATTATCAAATTGAGAAGTTACTCATGCATTAATCGCTTGGACTTAGAATTTCTTTGGTTGGCACATTTGGATAAGGCAGGTCCAAACCACCATGTTAACCTCATGGACAATAGAAATCTGTCTGTCACTGGTAAAGTCTAACATTCACACTTTGTTTACAGGATTTGTGGGGTGCCACGAAGGCCTGCAAAATAGGCAGGGTTCCACTCAGCTGAGCGTGAACCTCAAATGAGAGGTTTTGGGCTGCGTGTACTATATTGCGGACAATGTTAGTCTTCTGGAAAACATGAAATCAGATGATGATGTAATCCGCCCACCTGGATGCAATAGAATGTTGGTGTATTTTCCCTAAGTGTAAAAATGTATTCCATAGCGATGGAGTTGGAGTCATTTAGTGAGTTTAGGTTGAGGGCAGCACATGATTTTGAATAAGTGATGCAAAGTGATTCACTGCCACTAACAGGGATTTATTTTGCAAAAAGGTTACGTCTGTTATGAGGGAGTGATGAAACTTGTCTAGGAGGAAGGTGTAGGGGAACCGGTCACATATAGATCTTGCAAAAATAAAATACTGACAATGCCACCCTCTATGATATACCCGCTGTCACCAACCACGGTGATTACCTCGTATTCTGTCCTATAATCAGTACAGACATCAACGTGTATATAATCCGGAGTGTGTGCTGATTCCACGTGCTTGCTAAGATGTACTTAACAGTCTTGGCTATCAAAGGAATCCTTGAGATGAAACCATAGTCGCCAAGATGCTGTGCTGTATGAGAAGGGCAAGATTCTCTATGTATTTGGTAGTTAGGAGGCTGTGTTCAGCTCTTTATAGTTGAATCTTTCCCAGGTTTAAAATAATTGGTTTTCAGTTTTTTCTTTTTTTTTTTTTTAAGATACAAAGTTAGTTTGTTCCAAAGAATATATGCTGGATGATACATTATTTAGAAAAGCACCCACCAAATCTACAGTTTTGTGTGTGTATGTTGATCACATGTTGGCAAGTGGAACATCAGTGGTGTTATTGCCGAAAAAGGTAACTGCTGACCATGTTCGAAAGGGAATGTTGTTGGATTTAGGATGGGTATGATTAGGTTTGCTTTGAAAAGAGTAAAAAGAGAAATGGAATTTCATGTGATTATTCTAAGAGAATATGTATGCAGGTTCCATGCACACAAATAAAGATGATGCAAACACGCCCCCAACCTCTGACCCAGGGCAGCCCTTCGAGATGTTTCTCCAACAGCAGGAGATACCAGGAAGCATCATCGTAATTGTTAATTTATTCACATTTATACGGAATAAGAGCAATCGATAAAAAAAGAATCATTAGCTGAGGAATATATAAAGGATGTGGAATGGAAAGGCACACAAGCAGCCAAAGGTGTTTTGAATCATTGTACTTAAAATTCAACAATTGTCTGTGTGTAATATAAAAAAAGAATATGTCCACATTTTAAGAGTAGGAGGCTCATTGATTTCCACATTAGTCATTGCTTGCGGTGTGCCAGTTCAAGGAGACAGTAAGCTATGTTTAGCTGTTAACAACCTGGGACAACCTCTAACTATGTATAGTACAGATAATAATAGGATAATAGTAGCGGATTGGCTTCTGCAACAATGTATAGTACATCATTACATAGGCCATACTGTTTGGTTGGCACCCTCTACCTACCTTGGGAATTCAGCTCGTTAGCAGCACTTAAGCAAAATGAAAACCCAGGTGCGGAGAACAACATCAGACAATTGCCCACTCGGCCAATTGACCTTGCATGTCTCATCAGCTAGGCCCTTAGCCAAGGTCTCTTCTTTGTAGTTGACCTTGCTGACTGTTCTCTTCTCCAGAACTTTAAAGGGGGTGAAGGTAGATTGCTATCTTCATCTGGAGCATTATCAATAGGCCTGGTTTTATGTTCTTGCACCACGTGTGAGGAGACCATGATTTGTCCATTCTGTTCTCTTATTTAGTGCTATTTGATTCCATCATACTTGGTGCTATTACTGATTTACCGTGAACATTTCGAAATTTCGAATTTTTAAAAAAAACAAATGGTGAAATGACCTAATTTATTTGACCAAAAAATGAAAATAACTTTGCTTTTTCTACTTTGTTTTTTAATAATGCAGGGGCGAGAAATCCCCTAACCTAACTTATACCCATACCCACCCCCATCTATTATTTACTATACATATACAAAAATATCTACAATTTCTGATCAAACACATACAGTCATTTCTCCTTCTTTTTTTGTATTCGTTTTTTTTTCTGCACATTCCACTATTACTCTCTTCGGTCTCTGGAGACCTGGTTGCTCCATCTTGCATATGCTTTCTGCATCTTTACTTGTCCAATACTTGGCACTCGCAGATGTTTACTCCTTTGCTTAATCTAAGAGAAATGTGTCCTATGTATATGGCTTACACTCTTCGGGTCCTTTTGTACCTTGCTGTTGCTGCTTGCTGTGGCATCCTTCATCCTTAGCAAAATATTCTTTGTTCTTGCATGAATTTGTATGTCAGTGCCTGTCAGCTCTGGAGCCTTGGTCTCTCTTCTTGGGGTTTTTAACTTACTATTATACAAAACCGACGTCAATTTTCTCATCATGGCTGCGTTACCTGTGTTATATTTTCTACTACAGCAAGCTTCTATATATTTTATCTACCTTACATTTCTGCGCATATACATCTACAGCATCTCTTCTTACTCATCTTCTCAGTGTATATGGTTTCTTCTTATCCACATGTTCATTAACTTTATTACTTCAGTCACATGTTCATTCTTTAAGTATCTGTATATCATTCCAGTACGTCCTTGTGTCTTCTCTTCACAACGTCACTTTACGCCTGTCAGATTTTACCTATAGTTCTTCTATGTTCAGTGGTGTCTGCAGACTTCCTTCTACCACTTCAGTTCAAGGGTACATTCAATGGGGTTGTCTGAGCGCATAACATCTTTCATAACTTGGATGCGTTATTAGGGTGATACCAAGTGTCATACACAGTGTTTTCTTGCTGTTCTTCCGATATGACAGAGGTGAAGGGGTGGGCTCTGTAGATGATGTGTACATCTGCTTCTCTACACTGTGTTAATCCCACTTGGAAGTAAACAACACTTCCCAGCGAGCCCGACTCATCAAGCCTCTTGCTAACCCATGTGAGTCTGCTACTCAATGCCATTCATATTTAATAGCAAAACAAAAGAGGTGATGGCTAGAAGGTTTAGATTTAATCGTATCCTCTGGCATTGCTCTCGGCAACCCTCCAGACCATGTGGTGGCAGTTGTTGCTCAGAGCAATTCCAGAGGTTAAGATTAATTCTAGACCTTACAGCCATCACCTCTTTTGTTTTGATGTATTCATATTTAACACACAATCCCAGAGCTTGATTGGGCAATGGGTTTACCTTGGAATTAGAGCTCCTCATTTTCTGCAGATATCGGGGATGTATGGAGAGCCTGTCAGAGACAGACACCTAGCTCCCTCAGTCAGGTGTGCATTATGAGCGATAATGTGGTAGGTTCAATTGGCTCTCACTCTCTTTCCACCTTTAACACATTGGTATAATGCTTTTGAGACATCAGCCCTTATGAACTGTAAGATCAGCCATGTTCAACCAGATATGTGTTTTGTGAAATGTGCAAGCATTCTACTTATTTCACTTTGTACTTTTTGGTCCTGCTTTTTGGTTTATTTTACTGTGTCCTTTTTTGCTTGTTTCTATAATGGCAGTGATCGAAGTGAGCGGGATCGGTCGGAAGCAGTGTTCCACTACTTATATTTTTTTCTGTTTACCATTCCTCTACTTTTTCCGACGATATTCACCATTCTATACAGAGGATTTGTCCATTCATGTCCTTGCGCTAGTGTAAAATTTAGACTATTGCAATGACCCAGCCGCAACACCTTGTCATATGTTGCACTATGCTTCCGCCCACCCTCTCCCCTGCCGAGAACATTGTTGCACAACTTTGTTTTGGTACACTTCTACCACTGTATAACAAAAGCCAGTTTGCCTTGTATATTGCAAAATGTCCTAATAACCATACACTAACATGAAGCAAGCCATTGTTTCTCTACTATATTGGGCTTGTCGAGCAATAATACCATGTAAAATTCCCCGACACATTAAATTAATCTTCTATAGTGCGCTTAATACAGGAGCTCAGTCTGTAAGCACGGGAACACATTCAAAGCTCTGTTGCTCTGCTTTGTCTTGCTTCCACGACGAACGCGTTGCCCCTGAGCTATTTTCCCAGCCCATTAAGAACTGTCACTCACATTTCCACAGGTACAAGTTACCGGATGCAAATTGAATCTAACGTCCTATATGTGTGCGCATGAACGAAATAAAAGCATTCGCAGTGAGCAGATGGAGCTCAAGATCAGAAAGCTCCCATTATAAAGGTTGCCTACATGAGGATTGAGTCGTGGGACATACATACTCTTTTTGGTTGGTTACAAAAGTGTTGGCCTCAGAAAACTTCTAGAATAAGGCATAGTATATATTATTCACTAATTTAGTGTAAGGTCCTCCATAGAGTCACAGGGCTTTATTCATGGAATATTTTGCACGGTGCAAAGTGCTTTTCACTGGTGCAAATTGACATTGCACTGCCAACAAACTCCCTGATTCGGTATCAGGTAATAATGTCACCATACAAAATGTCTCTGGGAAAAGCCATTGGCGACATTTTATATGGTGAAATTATGTATGGGGATGGGTTGCGGGGAAGTCCCCTGCTCCCATTGTTAAAAACGAAATGTGTTTGAGGGTTGCAGGAGTGTACCCCGCATGTTCAATGTAATAATGTCCCCGCAAAAAACAGCGACTTTTTGTCAGGGGACATTTTTGCAGGGACATTATTACATGGAACCCCTGATTCATGGAACAGTGCAAAGTGTCTTTTTGCCGTGCAAAGGCACTTTGCACTGGAAAAATACAATTTGCACTGCTCCATCCTGATTCATGGAGCAGTGCAAAGTGTATTTTCGCCGTGCATGGTGACTTTGCATGGTAAAAAGACACTTTGCATTGTTCCATTAATCAGCGTGTTTGTTGGCAGTGCAAAGTCACTTTGCACCAGTGAAAAATACTTTGCACCGTGGAAAATATTCCATGTATCAGGCCCTTTACGTATTTCTTTGTACAAATAACCATGGCAGAAATTACCACCAGCACTGGAAATAGTCCCAAACATCTGCCCTTTACACCATTACCTCTGACAACAGTTTATACTGTTTTGAAAGCACACCTCCTATAAAGTAAACAAAAACAAAACTATCAAAAAAAATTCAAGTGCAACTTTTAATTTTTTACTCCCACTTCTAAGGTTGGTCCATAAATTGGTGGATTTTCACGTTGAAAATCTGCACTGTAATCCACAGGTTTTTACCGTCTGTGGTATTCCCTTGGAATACGGTCCAAGTTACATTCCACCCACCCTGCAATAGAGCGGGAGTTTAAACATACAGCATTTCACAAATACGACCTGTTTTACTGGTACAGCCAAAACGGCATTGACACCATAAGTACAGAGACGTTTTTATGGGAGGGAAAAAGGGGCACTTGCCCGGGGCCCCCACCTTGGAGGGGGGGGCCCACAAGGCTAGCTGATCTGAAGAAGCAAGATTCCATTGTTCACCAGTCTTAAAAAACACATGTCAGGATATTTTATGGGGTGCTGCTGAGGCTCTAAACTCATTGCCTTTCTGTTTTGACAACTGCATTCTGCCTTGATCAATTCATCATGTATTGCTCTCTGTGTTCACCGTGTTATACATAGTTTGTGTGTTCCTTACAACACAACTCTGTAGCATTCTTCATTTCCTGTGGGATTTATGTTGATCATGTGCAATAGGCCATGGTTAAATGCATATTGATAAATTGAGTGCCACATTGGTTCAGGAGTTAACTCTGCGTGTGAAGCACCCATTGCAGTGATATGTGTTTGTATGCATAATTAGAATATCACATTCCAGCAAGGCTGGCAGAGCAATTTCCTGTCTGAGGTGTATAAACCTGCCTGCATATTTACTTGGTTTTGCAGAACAAGATCTGCTATTATCAGCAATGTACCTGCACCAGCTAGGGGCGGCTATAAAAACTAACATATCATCCATATTGTGAAGGTCTAGAAATTGGTTTGTTCAGATAGGGTGTTGTAAAACCTAGGCAATCACCTTCAACAATAGCATAAACTGTCAGTCCAAGAGGTCAATAAATATACAAATTCAAGACTATGGAACAAAAGCGGTCATGCTTGCATCCTGAATAAGCCAGCAGACGATACAGTGATCCTGGTCAAATAATCTAATATATCTTACATTACTGTCTTCTGAGAGGTTTACCTTCGTGCATGCTGCTGGTATCGTTTAGCCCATTATTTGATCTTTCTTCTCATGTAGGCCATTTGGGTGGAAGGGCTGGTAGACAGAAGAGAGCAGACCATATGTTGCAGGTCTCAGGCAAGCATATTTTAAGGTCTGCTTGTTTGACACAAAAACTGTTTGCTTTTTGGTAAAAGACAAAGGTTTTTATGCACGTTTATAAATTAAAATGCCACAAACCATTGTTTTGGAAGTATTTAAAAAATGTGTTAAATCACAAAGATTGGTATGCTGGTTCTTATATACTTCCCTTGATGATGGAGAGAATGAAGCTAGAATCATTCCCATTTTGCATAACACCCTTCTATAATATTTTGTTTAAAAATGGTCATGTTTGGTAATGTGATTTGTGTACTTTCCAAGTCCTTTCTTTTTAAAATGAGATTGTTTTAGTTCATGGTAAGAACTGGAAAAGAAAGTGTTCAAATGCAGCAATTGCAGAGTTGGCACAAATCCCAGCATCACCCCTTAACCAAATGTGTGATCCTGGGCATCTCATTTAATCTTGTATTGCCTAACCTCTCAATATTGTCAGTCCCTAAACCTTACAAACTTGTCAGCCCTTCAGAGTGATTTCCTTCTCATGGTATGAGCTTCATAAAAGCCTTATTCATGGTTTCACTGTGTTAATAGTGAGCACATATTGCACACCACATGCATTTGTTCCTTTGATATCCAATGGCTTCTAATCTCAGTCTGTCTGGATAAAGACATCTTCCTGGTAGCTTCTAATCTGCCTCCACTATCCATGCTACGGTATGTGTAGTGTTCTCCTTCCTTCTAATTGGTGGTCTCTATCCATGCATGAGCACTTTTGCATTCTATGAGGCAGCTAATGTGAGTCCTCTGTCTATTATGGGTTACATGTACCTTTGATATACAGTCCTGCATTAATGCTACAGGCTGCATACCTTCCTGGATGTTATTGATAAAAAAAAGTACCCTGTTTGTACTAGAACAGTTACCTCTACGTAGACTGCCAATGTTGGTGTTCAAATGCTACTTGTTTATCATTCTGAATTAAGAGGTTAAGGGGACTTAAAGGGAGTAAACCTGCTTATTTTGCTGCAAGACAGCATATCAATTTATAGGTTGTGAGCGCGACGGGTGGGGTGAGGGGTGTGACCAGTATTCTTGATCCCATAAAATTCCTTTGGTTTGGTGGGGGGGGGGGCCCAAAGATGTCTATGCCCAGGGCCCCAAAAGTGCTTAAGATGGCCCTGCCTAAGTAGGACAACAATTGTTGAAGGTGTTCCTTAGACCGACTGGATTTCCACTGTTTAATTGGTCTTAATATTCATAAGCAGCAGCAGACACCCATTTTATAGGACCTGACTCAATTTGTCTCCTCCCAAATGTGATCATGATCGAGATCATTCGAAGCCAGGGCTTCTCCATACATGGCAGGCATGCATATTGTGTTGGCAAGCAATTCTACATTTGCACCGATCTGCTCCTCAATGTTGCATTTACTGTTGAGCACAATTAGTGCTTTATGAACCTCTGTTTGAGGAAAATACGTCTTTGTTTATTTATATCATTCTTTTATCGTTATTTATTTCTGTTTGAAAGGATTCTTTCTGTAGTATATTATTTAATTATCAACTCCTGTTGTGTCTCGTTTACAGTTTTGTTTTTTAGCAATACACACCGAGGGGAAAAAAAAATAACATTAACGTTTCAATGTTTTAAAGCCTCAAACAGCTGAGTAAACTAAACAAATATAAGAGAACACAACCTTTACAAACAACAAGCCTAAGATAGCTTGAAAGAGTATGTGTCACAAAATACATTCTACACCGGCCCTTTAATGCGACCATTAGACTATCTCTGTGCTGTAATGCTTGAGTACGCCTTCAGGCTACCCAGTGGGCTCTTTCATCCCACTCTTCAAAACCTATCCGGCAAAGTATCCTGCAAGCCATTGCTCATCGCTGCACACTAACGAACCCTTTGTGATGTGCGTGTGCCCCAGTTTCGTGTTCATTCTTTACTCTGTGTTAATGGCCTAGCAGGAGAATAGAGCCTGCTGTTAAAACTGTCCATAAACCAGAGGCCTACTGCACACTCAGCTCTGCACACGGGCATATATGCACGGAGGTCTGGCGCCAGGCTAAAAGCCCCCTCTCTGTTCCTTGGATGTCACGTGTTCTTTATAAATGGAGTTTTAAAGTGTATCAGAGGGAGACCAAATTACCTGCCCAAATTGGCATTACTCCTGCAGTTTTATGTGTTAATGGCCGTAGGAAGCCCCAAAGCCCTGTGTTTCCCGTATTACTGCTTAGCTCATTCAATCGCCAAGCCAAACAAATGTAAACTTCGAAGGCAATGGCCCAATTGGCACACATTGACCTTGTGTTTATAGATTGCGAGGTATGTGCATAAGAGTCTTACATCAATTTCCTGAGAATTGTTTGCTACTTTCCTTTTGAGCCTAAATGATTGTGAAAACTATGCCATTGTTGTAGGAGTACGTCTGAGATATTAGGCCTCATTCTAAGTGCGCCTGTCTGGAAACAATGATGCTGGGAAGCTTACCGGTACCGTTGTTTCTGGACCAGCACACTACAATTCTGTGGGCTCCTACAGGACTCTATGGGAATAGGGACTAACGAAATTACCAGCGCCTGACTTCCCGGCCGCCGGACTTGGAATAGCCCCGTGGTACAGGGAATTCAGGCCCCAGTAATTTTTTAGGGGTTCGAGAGCAACGCGCCAGTACCACCGGCAGGGTAACCGGCGGACCTGCATTGAGGCCCATTGTCTTTTGTGCTACAATGTAGAGTATTATTACTATAAGTAAAGTATATTGTGGTCCAAGGCGGCTGAGGACCTCAGCATAAAGCGATACCTAAGGGCTGTGATGAGGAGGCAAGGGGTGGAATGGATGGAAGGTGCCATATTGGATAATCGCATAAGCGATTGCCCCCGGTGGGAAGTGGAGACCCGGGCACACTCCCTCCTTTTTTGCATGCACTATTCTAGGTTCAGAACCCGAAACTGCTCAGGTGGTCCATTAGCCTGCAAGGGCTAGACTTCACCATAGAGCATAGACCAGGGAAGAGTCACGAAAATGCAGATGGCCTTTCCAGAAGGTATGTTGACCGTCTGGATGAGAGTGTCTATCTCGTAGGAGATTAGGCACCCTAACCTCAGTCGGGGGGGGGGGCAACTGTGATGCTGAAAATGCATTGGAGGGACAGGGCCTCCCTATCCTTGTCCTGTAGTCCTTTTTCACTTATGTTCTGTATTGTTTTCTGACCAGGAGTCCATGTGGGACTCCTGGCAGTGCAGCTCTTCCTGTTTTTGGTTTGGTGTACAGACCCATGGGATACCCTTATGGCACCCATGGGTGGGGGTGCAACCCTGTCCCCCTAGTGTATGTTTTTGGGAACGTGTGTGGCCCACAGAGCAGGGTATGGGCTCCATTTTGGGATATCCAGGCCCTGCCATTGGAATCAGTTGATTCCTGATAGGAAACAAGATGGCCCCTGTGGCCTCTTGCTTTCTATTGCCTGTTACCTTGTTTTCCCAAAGTCCTGGGAAGCCTTGACTCTGTCCATTTCCACTGACTGGCTGTTGGGTGGAAGTTCCATATATGATGTTGTTGTGAAGTCCAGGCCAGACTGGCTGGAGCCTTCCGAGTGACTGTATTTTGTGGGTATACCCTGTTGGTGGGACCTGGGTGAATGGAGTGTGTGACCAATATGCACTTCTTGTTGTGGCTGTCTGGTTTCTGGTATGAGAGACAAAGACTGAGACAGCCCTGCCCGAAACTGGTATGAATGCAGTGTGTAGTGTTGAATGGCTGGGTACTTGTCCTAATACACATTCCTTGTTGTGAGTGTCTGAGAGGGAGGAGTATGGCCTGAATGCACTGTATACCTGATTGGCTGACTGACTGCATGAATGCCCTTTTGTATGATTGGCTGCTGAGTGTGACCCAGCAGTGTGGATGAGAGACAGAATAGTATATCTGGGGACCTCTCACCACTGGAAATGGTTTAGACGCTGTATCTACACTTGAAGAGTAACTGGAAATGCTTATCCTCGACGCCCAGCTGGAAGAAGAAGACCTGCTGCTGCATTTGCTTCGACCCGATCCGAAAGCTGTCGAGTTCATCGAGGACTGATCCGAGAGAGGACCTGTCTTGGCGCCCTCTTCCCATGCTCCGATGGACCATCGAGCACCACTAACCTTCGTCGAAGCTCCCTGGAAGACAGACCCTCGAAAGGTTGTTGACCGGAGATGGGGACCACCGAGGAGAACAAAGTGAAGCACCCGGACATTGATGCCGTTGAAGTCCATTGCCATCGACCAGGGTTTGGAGTATCACCGTAACCGCTGGAGGCCTGTCGAAGCTGTGTTGCCCAGAAGAGGGGACCGCTTGACGCTGTGCTGCCGACGACCGGAGCTGCCCGCTCCTTTGCCTAAGACTGTTGAATCGAAGGACTCCCTTGCCCGCATCGTCGACCGCTTTATTCTGCTGGAGAAAGTCGAGGACGCCGACGTGCCGAGGAGAATCTGCCGGTAGTTTTCCCACCACCCAAAGAACACAAAGACTTCACTGACTCGACGCCCTTGTCGGGCCACAGTTCTTCAGAAACTCTTTGCGGTCCTGAACTATCCATCACTGAGGTGCCCCGCACAACCCATCCTCACAGTACATCACCGACGAGCACTGCCTGGATCAATGCCGTGGTCTCAGCACCCTAGAACTTTTCATTGAGGGCGTTGACGCCCCCTTCAAAGAACTCTGCTCCACCAGGTACATTGGGGGGGTAGAAACATTATAGAAGGAAATAAGACTTATAGAACAATATATGGACTGGGCTTGTGTTATATCTTTATTCTACAGGTTGCCCAGGTGGGGGGATCTCCACACAGAACTGTGTTTAATGCTAGAGGCCAGTATTCTGCAAATAGTTCTAACCAACTGCTTTCCTCCTATGTCTATTGTTAGTTCCCTTTATTAATTGATTTGTGTGAAATTTTAACCAGAGTACAGTTGATGCACTTTAATGGAATCTGATAATAATTGTGGTACCATTTAGAACTGTATATATTTGCCATTGTAGATTTTCTGAGCACAAAGTGAGTTATTGTGATAGTGCACATAACCTTGAATATTAATTATATAAAGATTGTGTTTTCAGTAATACAGTGTGTGGACAGTCCTTTGTGAGGGCTTTGGGACTACACTGTACTTAAGATCCAGCCTACATCACCTCATGAGAAGCTAGGCCTTGCTTGCTCGACCATGTACCAATAATAGAGAATCTTGGCTGGGTTTCTCTGTTCCTCTCCTCTGCCATATAGAGAGCAGAAGTACAGACACCCTCCACCAGTCTTTACAATGACCTCAAAACAAACCAGAAGACAGGTGGTCACTTTCCTATATGCATTTCTCCGAATCTTGACTGCTTACCTCTTTCAGCCTCCTGCTGAAAAGAGCACCTGGAATTAGCATCAGAAATAGGCTACAGCAAGGACACACTGAAACCCCCTTACTTGCTTGGATGCCCACCTGTCTCTGACCTTTGCAGTCTGAGTACCCACACAACCCCTATAATGTCTCCCATGCACACTGCTAGGGCTGAACCTTCTCACATGTCACAAGCAAGAGGGAAACAGCCAGTTGTATATTTCTCAATGCTCAATACATTTCCAAAAGCCACACCTTTTCGGATTGCATGCATTTTTAATGCATCACACATTATTAGATAAGCAATTATACTTTTAGTAATATTGTGTAGACATATGTTGGTAAAAACTGCATTTACAGAATACATAGGAGCTGATTTACAAAGCGTTTTTCAATGGGATGGCACCATTGTAAAATGCTTTTGTAAATCAGGCCCATAGTGTGCATTGTTTTCCTCTGTGCCCCCCTCACTTTTTGCCAGGCGTCTTCCTTCGCGCAGCGTGCGGTGGATCGAGCACCCGTGTGCTGCAAATCCAGCCTTACAGCACAATGGAGCCATCTGTACCATCTTCCCAGTCCACGCATTTCCTTTCTTTCAAATTGGAAAGGCTCAAGGCAAAAGAAGGGATATTCCTTGTCTTTCTTTGGGTAACATGGGGGAAGGGCCAGGCTGACCCTTGAAAGGCACAAGACGTGCAACCAGTTCACAAGCTCAACATGACAACATAGCACAAGCTTCCACTGTCTCAAACCAAGGTATGCAAATATCCACTGTTATTATTTAATTATGACCAATAGATGAAAAAAAACAGTCTCTGACATGGAGTATAAATCTCAGAAGCAGAGCAGGCCCAAGGCTGCATTTACTCTAGGCTCTACAAATGTTTTTATTTAGATTCTGGAAACACAGACACTGGCTCCCATTCCATGTGTGTCCAGTGTCCAGGTTGTGCTCTCTGTCACTGGGCAGGAGCAGGGGCAATTTCCTTCTCTAGTTCTCGTCCGCTATTAGGGGCAACACGACCTCGGTCACCCCCTGGTCCTTGTAATTGAGTGGTGTGCCCTGCAAATGTCCTCAGCTCGTACAGTAAGTATCCCTTTTAGGTACTGGATCCAGCCTGCTAGTCTGAGTCTTCTGGGAGCAGACTGGGCCTGGATCGATCTTCAGCTGGGTTCCCAGGGTCCCACAGCAAGGCAAGAAGTTTCCATTTAGTCATTTATTATCCAATTATCTTTAGATTAGTTTAGTTTGTTTATTTGGGCATCTTGGCGCATTTCTTACATAGGAAGTTATATAGTTACAGTGAAAGGATGACAGGTTATAGATGTTACAGGATAGTTTACAAAGCGAGAGACGGATATGTACAGCAAATTACATAATTAGAGGGTGCGCAAATGCAGACAGCAGAGATCTTGTAGCTGAAGTCATACATTAACATAAATATGCAACTCTTAAAGCAGAGATCGAATTTTACATAAGTTTTACATAAATATATGCGGTTGCGGGCCAGAGGCAGAGGGATTTAAGGTTCTTGTGCCAGAAGCCAGGTTTTAGCTTTCTTTCTGAAAGGGTGGAAGGCTGGTTCAGATCTAAGTGACAAGGAAAGGGAGTCCATAATTTGGCTGCAAGTACAGGGAAACTGCTCCCTCCTGCCTTTTGAAGCTTGAAGCCAGGGATCTATTAGGGCAGTCAGACGTATTGCGTACAATGTTTTTGGTCAGGTAGCTGGGGGCTAGATTAGTGAGACATTTGTGGGTCAGAGAAAGTGTTTTGTAGCCGATCCTTTGCTTGATCAAGAGCCAATTCAGATTGCATCTCACCTCAGAAATATGATGGTATCTGTGACTGTTCAGAGCAGCCCTAATAGCGTTGTTTTGAAGAACTTGCATTTTGCTAGAGTTTTGTTGGCTAGTTCCAAGATAGAGAGCATTACAGTAATCTAGCTTGGAGAGTATTAGCTCTTTAGCTACATGATGCAGTTGGCTGTAGATAGGAAGGGTCTGCTTGCCGTGATTAATTTACAGGTATAAACTGTGGATGAGGCCAATGTGTTAACCTGTCTTGATAGATTTAATGATTAATCCATGTATATGCCAAGAGTTTTCACATCTTTGGAGACCTTGATAGAATTGCCATTGATGTTGAAGGCGTCAAACTGCTTACCTAATTTGTTAAGTTTGAACTTGGATCCTAGAAGGAGGAGCTCTGTCTTCTCATCATTGAGACAGAGTCCATGTTTAGCCATCCAGGCTTGGATGATGCTGTAAATATTGTTCAATCTCTTATTGTCTGTGTTGTAATCACCAGTGAAAGGTATGAGAATACATTGGGTGGCAGCTGTTTCCCTCTTGGTAATCAACTCTTGCAAACAGAAATCCAGACCTTTCCAGAGACTGCAGTCTTTGTAGGTTCCTGGGAATGCAGAACAACCATCCATGAGAATCCAGTTGATAAGGCAATGTCTTGCTTACAGCTTCAAGTTCAAGAATCCTACAAGGTGTGGTTCCGCCAACACCTGTCATTCTACAGAACACTAGGGTGGGGACAGTAATACATTGTTAGCCCCTCGCTAGATCATATGTCCAACCACCTCTGTGCTTCCTTCTCTGCTCTAATATTCATTATCTCTCATTCAAAATATCCAAAAACTTCATTTTGTATCTTTGGGGCCTAGTCCCACCCCTTACTAGTGTGGGTACAATCAATGTTCCAGCACAAGGTGGCGCCATTTTGTCAGAATCTGACCCCTACCAACCAGTTCACTATGGTGCCATATACAGCTTTTAACAAGCACAGAATACCAGACTTCCCTGGCCATAACACTTTGGCTCCTAGAGATAAACTGGCAGGCTTCCTACATGAAAGGATATTGAGCATTTGAAAGCAAAATTCAGAATCTTGTCTGATTACATGTCAGGTGCCTAGGCCATGATATACCAACTATATTTCAGAATCACATTAAATAAATGTATGGGCATTTTAAAAAACATTTTAATATTATTCCAAACCTATAAGCATCCCGGAAATGAGGGTCTGATTCATGGAATGTTTAGCATGCTGCAAAGTGACTTTGTGCTGCGAACAGACACCCTGATTCACAGAGCGGCGCAAAGTGTATTTTTGCACTGCAAAGTGACTTTGTACTGCTGCAAAAGTGGTGCAAAGCCACTTTGCCCTGCAAAAATACACTTTGAACCGCTCTGCGAATCACTTTGCACCGCACTAAAAGTTCCATGAATCAGGCCCTTAGCCTTATTGCTGCAACAATGGAAAATAAAGATGTGTTTGAATCTTCCCACTCACATATAATCAGGCTAAATGTACTCACGAGACTGGCTCTATAAATAACAAATGCCATTTTACAGAAACACAAAGAAAGCTAAGCCCTAGGGTTGCGAGTGGAGTCCCATCAGAACACAAACATAAATACCCCAAAAATGAACACATCCTCTGGGAACAGGGAGTGCAGATGCAATCTCACACTGCTTCTCCCTCCACCAGACGGCACGGTTGGAAATGCCTGCCCTGGATCATAGAACCTGCTTCTTGCACCAACAACCAACCTATTACCAATATTACTTATCTTCTAAAGTTACGTCAACCTAAGTACAGGCCATCACTGAGGGACATCGGCTCTACGGCAACTGGCATTCTGGCTTTAGGCTTTGCACCAGGTACAGAGAAGGAACATCTGTATGTGGAAGGCTTCCTGTGACATGGAGACACAGGCATTGTGATGCTTCCAGAGAGTGTGGTGGCATACTCTTGCTCATAAAGCTCTCCAGACTAGACTCAGGCAGGTGGTGGGAGTAACATTATTTACCCACAGGTAGATAAGGAATAGAACCTTCAGATTAAAATTTGATGTATCTGAATCAGTTGTCCCTTTGTCACCTGTGGTGTTCCCCACAGGAAATCTCTGTCAGACTTCCGTTTATATATGTAATTTAAGGAAACGACCCTAGTTGCAGGGACATTAAGGTCGGTACTTAACGCAACAGCATCCTTGAAATTCAGCTAAAGCCACCTTGACTTCACTCCCCCTGTTGTGCAGATTATGACCACAATGATGGCATCACAGAGGAGATCTCTGATGACATCACCAATGACACCACTGTTGGGATCACTGGTGACATCACTGTTTACGTCATATATAACATCACTGATTAAATCTGTGATGGCATCAGACATAACATAATTTATGACTTAGCTAATAAATGCTTTGATTAAATAAATAACAATTTAGGCCATGTCCTTTGTCATGGCCAAGGCTGTGGACACTGTGCATGACAGAAGGACATGGCTAGTGGCTTGTTAGTGTTATACAATATACAGTGGGCACAACCAAATGCTGGACCATGCCTATGGTCAACGGCGAGGGCTAGTGGCTGGTGAGTGTTGGAAAATATACAGTGGGCATGGCTGAAGACTGTGGCCACTGGCCATTGACAAAGTACAGGGAGGATGGCTGAATGGCGTGGCCATGGCTAGTGGCCCCTTAATGTGTTAAAATATAAAATGGGCACAGCCGAAGGCCGTGGCCATTGACCCTCGACGAAGGCTATGGCTCGTTCCCACTTATTGTGTTAAACTATACAGTGGGTATGGCCAAATGCTGTGGGCACTGGCCATAGCCAATTAGTGTTGTAATGTAATCAGAGATTCCATCAGTGATGTCATTGATGATGTAATTAGTATTATCACCAGTGATGACATCAGTGATGTCATCAGGGATGCCATCTGTGGTCTCATAAATGTGGTCCCAGGATGCACAACATGTGGTGCAAAGTTAAGGTGGTTTTATCTGAGTTTCAGGAGTTTTTTTGTGTTAAGTACTCACCTTAACGTCCCTGCAACTAAAGTGGTTTCCTTGAATTTCAAGGGTTTTGTTATTCCATAGATTGTTTTCACACCAGTGGCCACAGCTGTGCCCAATATTTAATTTAGAACACAATGTACCACCACCTTCAGCCATCCCCACTGTGTATTTTAAAACACTAGCAGATCACTCACCATGGCCTTTGGCCATACGCAATGGGCATGGCAATCAGCCGTGCCAACTGCCCATTTTAAAACCCAACGAGACCACTAGCCAAGCTCCATGGCCATGGCCAGTGGAAACAGCCTTCAGATGTGGCCACTCTATATTTTAAAACAGTTGCAGCCCATCGCTCTAAGACAGTCAACAATCACAGAATGATTTTGACCATGTTTTGAAAGTGGTATTGTTATGTATAACGGATGGCAGACATTGAGAACTATCAATTTTAAAAACCCTACCAGACCACTAGAAATGGCCTCCGGCCATTGCCAGTTGGCACCAACTTTGGCTGTGCCCACAGTTGGAGTACCACAGTTGGGGAAAGGAGGGAAAACCAATAATATGGATCTCCAAAGTGGGGCATGCCTCACCCCGGTGCTGCCTTTCTGGAGTCTGGCACTCCCAAATATTTTGACACATTATGGGGGTGAGGGGTGCACTCTGGTTCTCAGCTCAATCAACCTTCCTCAATACAGATAATGTTCTCCTCCAAATGCTTTCGTGCCTCTCACATTCATCAGGGAGACCGTCTATTCAGGTGTTGCTGTTTAGTACACAGTTATAGCCTCAGAGAATTCTGGCAACTGCTGCCCATTCAGGCAGCCAGGATCCAACTCCTCCTCCTATTACTCAAGATGAGTCCCACAGTTGGGGGGAGGGCGGGAAACCAATAGTATGGTTCTTCAAAGTAGAGAATGTGTCACCCCGGTGCTGCCCCTCTGGAGTCTAGCACTCCCAAATATTTTGACATACTAGGAGGGTGAGGGGCGCACTTTGGTTCCCAGCTCAATCAACCTTCCACAGTACAGATAATGTTCTCCTGCAAGCGCTTTCATGCCTCTTGCACTCAGGGAGGCAGTCTACTCAGATGTTGCTGTTTAGTACACAGTTATAGCCTCAGGGAATTCTGGTAACTGCAGTCCATTCAGGCAACCAGGAACCAACTTCTCCTCCTTTTACTCAAGATGAATCCCATGTTTGGGGGGAGGGTGGGAAACCAATAGTATGGTTCTCCAAAGTAAGGAATGTGTCACCCCGGTGCTGCCCCTCTGGAGTCCAGCACTCCCAAATATTTTGACATACTAGGAGGGTGAGGGGCGCACTCTGGTTCCCAGCACAATCAACTTTCCACAGTACAGACAAAAGGTTCTCCTGCAAGCGCTTTCATGCCTCTCAAACTCATCAGGGAGGCAGTCTATTCAGGTGTTGCTGTTTAGTGCAGTTATAGCTTCAGGGAATTCTGGTAACTGCAGTCCATTCAGGCAGCAAGGAACCGACTCCTCCTCCCATAACTCAGTGAAGGACAAGGCTAGAGTGCCCAAAAGAAATCTTGTGGTGTGGCCAAGGCCGAAAGACCATGGCTAGTGGGCCCCTTTAGGGCATATATTGGAGCAATAGGTAGAGTGGCCATGGCCAAAGACCATTGCTATGTGAACTGCATGAAAGCTATTAGCGCAACATATGAAGGCTGGGGACAAAGGATATGGGTGAAGGCCAGGGTTAGTGAGAAGGAAAGAAAGGTAGTATTTTAAATGATACAGAGGGAACGGCGAAAGGCCATGCTCACTAGCCAAGGCTGAAGGCCCAGCTAGTTGGCCCAAAAAACATGTATAGTGGCCAAGGCTAAACGCTGTGATCACCTAAGAAACATATTGGGGGAACATGGACAGTGGACATGGTCTGCAAAGAAAATATGGTATAACAAAGCCCTTGAAATTCACTGAAAAAACATTAGTTATGGTGCAGATTTAGTGCAACAAAAAATCTTGAAATTCAGCAGATGTGGGAAGTCATGACCAGTTTAACTTGCTGCGTTCCCGTTGCAAAGCCCATGAGCACATACATATTAGAAGAGAAGGGATTCATGATTGCATAACAATTGGCACTATGGGAGATATTCCATCATGGGGGTCATCAACAGGAATGCACAGAGTTAAGCTGGTCATGACTTCCCATGCACTGAATTTCAGGGGTTTTGTTGCAATAAATGTGGGCAATTTAACTACATTTCAACAAAAGTTTTTTCAGTGAATTTCAAGGCTTCTGTTATATTATATTATTTTTCTCCACATCATTAGCCATGGACTTTGGCCTTTGGCCATGCCCACCGTATATGTCACAACAATACCAACCAATGCAGTGGCTATGGCCTTTGGCTCTGTCCGCTGTATATTTTACAACACTGCCGGCCTTCACCCGTGTGCTCCTATTGTTTAAAACACTAGACGTGTACAAGCTATGGCTAGTGATTTTCTACCCCTACCTTACTCGAGCTGTAAAAAATGTTTTTATGGTTGTCATTGTTTCCATAACCGCGGGTATATTAACAATTTATTACAGATAGTCCTGGTTAATGGAAGTTGCTCGATTCTCGTGGTTATCTGGAAAAATTACGAGAAAAAAATGCTTTGCCTGCCCTCCTAGACACTCACCAAGTGCCCATCCCCCATCTGTGCCTGCTCTCTCCACTCTCCTCAAGTCCTCCTCACCTCCCCAGCCCTCTCTCATACTTCCCCAACACTCGTTTCTGTGTGATGCACTTCCTCTAGCTTGCGTTTTGTTATGTAACCACAATTATCCTTCCGTATACTTCCCGCAACTGACAGTACATCACCGACGAGCACTGCCTGGATCAATGCCGTGGTCTCAGCACCCTAGAACTTTTCATTGAGGGCGTTGACGCCCCCTTCAAAGAACTCTGCTCCACCAGGTACATTGGGGGGGTAGAAACATTATAGAAGGAAATAAGACTTATAGAACAATATATGGACTGGGCTTGTGTTATATCTTTATTCTACAGGTTGCCCAGGTGGGGGGATCTCCACACAGAACTGTGTTTAATGCTAGAGGCCAGTATTCTGCCAATAGTTCTAACCAACTGCTTTCCTCCTATGTCTATTGTTAGTTCCCTTTATTAATTGATTTGTGTGAAATTTTAACCAGAGTACAGTTGATGCACTTTAATGGAATCTGATAATAATTGTGGTACCATTTAGAACTGTATATATTTGCCATTGTAGATTTTCTGAGCACAAAGTGAGTTATTGTGATAGTGCACATAACCTTGAATATTAATTATATAAAGATTGTGTTTTCAGTAATACAGTGTGTGGACAGTCCTTTGTGAGGGCTTTGGGACTACACTGCACTTAAGATCCAGCCTACATCACCTCATGAGAAGCTAGGCCTTGCTTGCTCGACCATGTACCAATAATAGAGAATCTTGGCTGGGTTTCTCTGTTCCTCTCCTCTGCCATATAGAGAGCAGAAGTACAGACACCCTCCACCAGTCTTTACAATGACCTCAAAACAAACCAGAAGACAGGTGGTCACTTTCCTATATGCATTTCTCCGAATCTTGACTGCTTACCTCTTTCAGCCTCCTGCTGAAAAGAGCACCTGGAATTAGCATCAGAAATAGGCTACAGCAAGGACACACTGAAACCCCCTTACTTGCTTGGATGCCCACCTGTCTCTGACCTTTGCAGTCTGAGTACCCACACAACCCCTATAATGTCTCCCATGCACACTGCTAGGGCTGAACCTTCTCACATGTCACAAGCAAGAGGGAAACAGCCAGTTGTATATTTCTCAATGCTCAATACATTTCCAAAAGCCACACCTTTTCGGATTGCATGCATTTTTAATGCATCACACATTATTAGATAAGCAATTATACTTTTAGTAATATTGTGTAGACATATGTTGGTAAAAACTGCATTTACAGAATACATAGGAGCTGATTTACAAAGCGTTTTTCAATGGGATGGCACCATTGTAAAATGCTTTTGTAAATCAGGCCCATAGTGTGCATTGTTTTCCTCTGTGCCCCCCTCACTTTTTGCCAGGCGTCTTCCTTCGCGCAGCGTGCGGTGGATCGAGCACCCGTGTGCTGCAAATCCAGCCTTACAGCACAATGGAGCCATCTGTACCATCTTCCCAGTCCACGCATTTCCTTTCTTTCAAATTGGAAAGGCTCAAGGCAAAAGAAGGGATATTCCTTGTCTTTCTTTGGGTAACATGGGGGAAGGGCCAGGCTGACCCTTGAAAGGCACAAGACGTGCAACCAGTTCACAAGCTCAACATGACAACATAGCACAAGCTTCCACTGTCTCAAACCAAGGTATGCAAATATCCACTGTTATTATTTAATTATGACCAATAGATGAAAAAAAACAGTCTCTGACATGGAGTATAAATCTCAGAAGCAGAGCAGGCCCAAGGCTGCATTTACTCTAGGCTCTACAAATGTTTTTATTTAGATTCTGGAAACACAGACACTGGCTCCCATTCCATGTGTGTCCAGTGTCCAGGTTGTGCTCTCTGTCACTGGGCAGGAGCAGGGGCAATTTCCTTCTCTAGTTCTCGTCCGCTATTAGGGGCAACACCACCTCGGTCACCCCCTGGTCCTTGTAATTGAGTGGTGTGCCCTGCAAATGTCCTCAGCTCGTACAGTAAGTATCCCTTTTAGGTACTGGATCCAGCCTGCTAGTCTGAGTCTTCTGGGAGCAGACTGGGCCTAGATCGATCTTCAGCTGGGTTCCCAGGGTCCCACAGCAAGGCAAGAAGTTTCCATTTAGTCATTTATTATCCAATTATCTTTAGATTAGTTTAGTTTGTTTATTTGGGCATCTTGGCGCATTTCTTACATAGGAAGTTATATAGTTACAGTGAAAGGATGACAGGTTATAGATGTTACAGGATAGTTTACAAAGCGAGAGACGGATATGTACAGCAAATTACATAATTAGAGGGTGCGCAAATGCAGACAGCAGAGATCTTGTAGCTGAAGTCATACATTAACATAAATATGCAACTCTTAAAGCAGAGATCGAATTTTACATAAGTTTTACATAAATATATGCGGTTGCGGGCCAGAGGCAGAGGGATTTAAGGTTCTTGTGCCAGAAGCCAGGTTTTAGCTTTCTTTCTGAAAGGGTGGAAGGCTGGTTCAGATCTAAGTGACAAGGAAAGGGAGTCCATAATTTGGCTGCAAGTACAGGGAAACTGCTCCCTCCTGCCTTTTGAAGCTTGAAGCCAGGGATCTATTAGGGCAGTCAGACGTATTGCGTACAATGTTTTTGGTCAGGTAGCTGGGGGCTAGATTAGTGAGACATTTGTGGGTCAGAGAAAGTGTTTTGTAGCCGATCCTTTGCTTGATCAAGAGCCAATTCAGATTGCATCTCACCTCAGAAATATGATGGTATCTGTGACTGTTCAGAGCAGCCCTAATAGCGTTGTTTTGAAGAACTTGCATTTTGCTAGAGTTTTGTTGGCTAGTTCCAAGATAGAGAGCATTACAGTAATCTAGCTTGGAGAGTATTAGCTCTTTAGCTACATGATGCAGTTGGCTGTAGATAGGAAGGGTCTGCTTGCCGTGATTAATTTACAGGTATAAACTGTGGATGAGGCCAATGTGTTAACCTGTCTTGATAGATTTAATGATTAATCCATGTATATGCCAAGAGTTTTCACATCTTTGGAGACCTTGATAGAATTGCCATTGATGTTGAAGGCGTCAAACTGCTTACCTAATTTGTTAAGTTTGAACTTGGATCCTAGAAGGAGGAGCTCTGTCTTCTCATCATTGAGACAGAGTCCATGTTTAGCCATCCAGGCTTGGATGATGCTGTAAATATTGTTCAATCTCTTATTGTCTGTGTTGTAATCACCAGTGAAAGGTATGAGAATACATTGGGTGGCAGCTGTTTCCCTCTTGGTAATCAACTCTTGCAAACAGAAATCCAGACCTTTCCAGAGACTGCAGTCTTTGTAGGTTCCTGGGAATGCAGAACAACCATCCATGAGAATCCAGTTGATAAGGCAATGTCTTGCTTACAGCTTCAAGTTCAAGAATCCTACAAGGTGTGGTTCCGCCAACACCTGTCATTCTACAGAACACTAGGGTGGGGACAGTAATACATTGTTAGCCCCTCGCTAGATCATATGTCCAACCACCTCTGTGCTTCCTTCTCTGCTCTAATATTCATTATCTCTCATTCAAAATATCCAAAAACTTCATTTTGTATCTTTGGGGCCTAGTCCCACCCCTTACTAGTGTGGGTACAATCAATGTTCCAGCACAAGGTGGCGCCATTTTGTCAGAATCTGACCCCTACCAACCAGTTCACTATGGTGCCATATACAGCTTTTAACAAGCACAGAATACCAGACTTCCCTGGCCATAACACTTTGGCTCCTAGAGATAAACTGGCAGGCTTCCTACATGAAAGGATATTGAGCATTTGAAAGCAAAATTCAGAATCTTGTCTGATTACATGTCAGGTGCCTAGGCCATGATATACCAACTATATTTCAGAATCACATTAAATAAATGTATGGGCATTTTAAAAAACATTTTAATATTATTCCAAACCTATAAGCATCCCGGAAATGAGGGTCTGATTCATGGAATGTTTAGCATGCTGCAAAGTGACTTTGTGCTGCGAACAGACACCCTGATTCACAGAGCGGCGCAAAGTGTATTTTTGCACTGCAAAGTGACTTTGTACTGCTGCAAAAGTGGTGCAAAGCCACTTTGCCCTGCAAAAATACACTTTGAACCGCTCTGCGAATCACTTTGCACCGCACTAAAAGTTCCATGAATCAGGCCCTTAGCCTTATTGCTGCAACAATGGAAAATAAAGATGTGTTTGAATCTTCCCACTCACATATAATCAGGCTAAATGTACTCACGAGACTGGCTCTATAAATAACAAATGCCATTTTACAGAAACACAAAGAAAGCTAAGCCCTAGGGTTGCGAGTGGAGTCCCATCAGAACACAAACATAAATACCCCAAAAATGAACACATCCTCTGGGAACAGGGAGTGCAGATGCAATCTCACACTGCTTCTCCCTCCACCAGACGGCACGGTTGGAAATGCCTGCCCTGGATCATAGAACCTGCTTCTTGCACCAACAACCAACCTATTACCAATATTACTTATCTTCTAAAGTTACGTCAACCTAAGTACAGGCCATCACTGAGGGACATCGGCTCTACGGCAACTGGCATTCTGGCTTTAGGCTTTGCACCAGGTACAGAGAAGGAACATCTGTATGTGGAAGGCTTCCTGTGACATGGAGACACAGGCATTGTGATGCTTCCAGAGAGTGTGGTGGCATACTCTTGCTCATAAAGCTCTCCAGACTAGACTCAGGCAGGTGGTGGGAGTAACATTATTTACCCACAGGTAGATAAGGAATAGAACCTTCAGATTAAAATTTGATGTATCTGAATCAGTTGTCCCTTTGTCACCTGTGGTGTTCCCCACAGGAAATCTCTGTCAGACTTCCGTTTATATATGTAATTTAAGGAAACGACCCTAGTTGCAGGGACATTAAGGTCGGTACTTAACGCAACAGCATCCTTGAAATTCAGCTAAAGCCACCTTGACTTCACTCCCCCTGTTGTGCAGATTATGACCACAATGATGGCATCACAGAGGAGATCTCTGATGACATCACCAATGACACCACTGTTGGGATCACTGGTGACATCACTGTTTACGTCATATATAACATCACTGATTAAATCTGTGATGGCATCAGACATAACATAATTTATGACTTAGCTAATAAATGCTTTGATTAAATAAATAACAATTTAGGCCATGTCCTTTGTCATGGCCAAGGCTGTGAACACTGTGCATGACAGAAGGACATGGCTAGTGGCTTGTTAGTGTTATACAATATACAGTGGGCACAACCAAATGCTGGACCATGCCTATGGTCAACGGCGAGGGCTAGTGGCTGGTGAGTGTTGGAAAATATACAGTGGGCATGGCTGAAGACTGTGGCCACTGGCCATTGACAAAGTACAGGGAGGATGGCTGAATGGCGTGGCCATGGCTAGTGGCCCCTTGTTGTGTTAAAATATAAAATGGGCACAGCCGAAGGCCGTGGCCATTGACCCTCAACGAAGGCTATGGCTCGTTCCCACTTATTGTGTTAAACTATACAGTGGGTATGGCCAAATGCTGTGGGCACTGGCCATAGCCAATTAGTGTTGTAATGTAATCAGAGATTCCATCAGTGATGTCATTGATGATGTAATTAGTATTATCACCAGTGATGACATCAGTGATGTCATCAGGGATGCCATCTGTGGTCTCATAAATGTGGTCCCAGGATGCACAACATGTGGTGCAAAGTTAAGGTGGTTTTATCTGAGTTTCAGGAGTTTTTTTGTGTTAAGTACTCACCTTAACGTCCCTGCAACTAAAGTGGTTTCCTTGAATTTCAAGGGTTTTGTTATTCCATAGATTGTTTTCACACCAGTGGCCACAGCTGTGCCCAATATTTAATTTAGAACACACCGTACCACCACCTTCAGCCATCCCCACTGTGTATTTTAAAACACTAGCAGATCACTCACCATGGCCTTTGGCCATACGCAATGGGCATGGCAATCAGCCGTGCCAACTGCCCATTTTAAAACCCTACGAGACCACTAGCCAAGCTCCATGGCCATGGCCAGTGGAAACAGCCTTCAGATGTGGCCACTCTATATTTTAAAACAGTTGCAGCCCATCGCTCTAAGACAGTCAACAATCACAGAATGATTTTGACCTTGTTTTGAAAGTGGTATTGTTATGTATAACGGATGGCAGACATTGAGAACTATCAATTTTAAAAACCCTACCAGACCACTAGAAATGGCCTCCGGCCATTGCCAGTTGGCACCAACTTTGGCTGTGCCCACAGTTGGAGTACCACAGTTGGGGAAAGGAGGGAAAACCAATAATATGGATCTCCAAAGTGGGGCATGCCTCACCCCGGTGCTGCCTTTCTGGAGTCTGGCACTCCCAAATATTTTGACACATTATGGGGGTGAGGGGTGCACTCTGGTTCTCAGCTCAATCAACCTTCCTCAATACAGATAATGTTCTCCTCCAAATGCTTTCGTGCCTCTCACATTCATCAGGGAGACCGTCTATTCAGGTGTTGCTGTTTAGTACACAGTTATAGCCTCAGAGAATTCTGGCAACTGCTGCCCATTCAGGCAGCCAGGATCCAACTCCTCCTCCTATTACTCAAGATGAGTCCCACAGTTGGGGGGAGGGCGGGAAACCAATAGTATGGTTCTTCAAAGTAGAGAATGTGTCACCCCGGTGCTGCCCCTCTGGAGTCTAGCACTCCCAAATATTTTGACATACTAGGAGGGTGAGGGGCGCACTTTGGTTCCCAGCTCAATCAACCTTCCACAGTACAGATAATGTTCTCCTGCAAGCGCTTTCATGCCTCTTGCACTCAGGGAGGCAGTCTACTCAGATGTTGCTGTTTAGTACACAGTTATAGCCTCAGGGAATTCTGGTAACTGCAGTCCATTCAGGCAACCAGGAACCAACTTCTCCTCCTTTTACTCAAGATGAATCCCATGTTTGGGGGGAGGGTGGGAAACCAATAGTATGGTTCTCCAAAGTAAGGAATGTGTCACCCCGGTGCTGCCCCTCTGGAGTCCAGCACTCCCAAATATTTTGACATACTAGGAGGGTGAGGGGCGCACTCTGGTTCCCAGCTCAATCAACTTTCCACAGTACAGACAAAAGGTTCTCCTGCAAGCGCTTTCATGCCTCTCAAACTCATCAGGGAGGCAGTCTATTCAGGTGTTGCTGTTTAGTGCAGTTATAGCTTCAGGGAATTCTGGTAACTGCAGTCCATTCAGGCAGCAAGGAACCGACTCCTCCTCCCATAACTCAGTGAAGGACAAGGCTAGAGTGCCAAAAGAAATCTTGTGGTGTGGCCAAGGCCGAAAGACCATGGCTAGTGGGCCCCTTTAGGGCATATATTGGAGCAATAGGTAGAGTGGCCATGGCCAAAGACCATTGCTATGTGAACTGCATGAAAGCTATTAGCGCAACATATGAAGGCTGGGGACAAAGGATATGGGTGAAGGCCAGGGTTAGTGAGAAGGAAAGAAAGGTAGTATTTTAAATGATACAGAGGGAACGGCGAAAGGCCATGCTCACTAGCCAAGGCTGAAGGCCCAGCTAGTTGGCCCAAAAAACATGTATAGTGGCCAAGGCTAAACGCTGTGATCACCTAAGAAACATATTGGGGGAACATGGACAGTGGACATGGTCTGCAAAGAAAATATGGTATAACAAAGCCCTTGAAATTCACTGAAAAAACATTAGTTATGGTGCAGATTTAGTGCAACAAAAAATCTTGAAATTCAGCAGATGTGGGAAGTCATGACCAGTTTAACTTGCTGCGTTCCCGTTGCAAAGCCCATGAGCACATACATATTAGAAGAGAAGGGATTCATGATTGCATAACAATTGGCACTATGGGAGATATTCCATCATGGGGGTCATCAACAGGAATGCACAGAGTTAAGCTGGTCATGACTTCCCATGCACTGAATTTCAGGGGTTTTGTTGCAATAAATGTGGGCAATTTAACTACATTTCAACAAAAGTTTTTTCAGTGAATTTCAAGGCTTCTGTTATACCATATTATTTTTCTCCACATCATTAGCCATGGACTTTGGCCTTTGGCCATGCCCACTGTATATGTCACAACAATACCAACCAATGCAGTGGCTATGGCCTTTGGCTCTGTCCGCTGTATATTTTACAACACTGCCGGCCTTCACCCGTGTGCTCCTATTGTTTAAAACACTAGACGTGTACAAGCTATGGCTAGTGATTTTCTACCCCTACCTTACTCGAGCTGTAAAAAATGTTTTTATGGTTGTCATTGTTTCCATAACCGCGGGTATATTAACAATTTATTACAGATAGTCCTGGTTAATGGAAGTTGCTCGATTCTCGTGGTTATCTGGAAAAATTACGAGAAAAAAATGCTTTGCCTGCCCTCCTAGACACTCACCAAGTGCCCATCCCCCATCTGTGCCTGCTCTCTCCACTCTCCTCAAGTCCTCCTCACCTCCCCAGCCCTCTCTCATACTTCCCCAACACTCGTTTCTGTGTGATGCACTTCCTCTAGCTTGCGTTTTGTTATGTAACCACAATTATCCTTCCGTATACTTCCCGCAACTGACAGTACATCACCGACGAGCACTGCCTGGATCAATGCCGTGGTCTCAGCACCCTAGAACTTTTCATTGAGGGCGTTGACGCCCCCTTCAAAGAACTCTGCTCCACCAGGTACATTGGGGGGGTAGAAACATTATAGAAGGAAATAAGACTTATAGAACAATATATGGACTGGGCTTGTGTTATATCTTTATTCTACAGGTTGCCCAGGTGGGGGGATCTCCACACAGAACTGTGTTTAATGCTAGAGGCCAGTATTCTGCCAATAGTTCTAACCAACTGCTTTCCTCCTATGTCTATTGTTAGTTCCCTTTATTAATTGATTTGTGTGAAATTTTAACCAGAGTACAGTTGATGCACTTTAATGGAATCTGATAATAATTGTGGTACCATTTAGAACTGTATATATTTGCCATTGTAGATTTTCTGAGCACAAAGTGAGTTATTGTGATAGTGCACATAACCTTGAATATTAATTATATAAAGATTGTGTTTTCAGTAATACAGTGTGTGGACAGTCCTTTGTGAGGGCTTTGGGACTACACTGTACTTAAGATCCAGTCTACATCACCTCATGAGAAGCTAGGCCTTGCTTGCTCGACCATGTACCAATAATAGAGAATCTTGGCTGGGTTTCTCTGTTCCTCTCCTCTGCCATATAGAGAGCAGAAGTACAGACACCCTCCACCAGTCTTTACAATGACCTCAAAACAAACCAGAAGACAGGTGGTCACTTTCCTATATGCATTTCTCCGAATCTTGACTGCTTACCTCTTTCAGCCTCCTGCTGAAAAGAGCACCTGGAATTAGCATCAGAAATAGGCTACAGCAAGGACACACTGAAACCCCCTTACTTGCTTGGATGCCCACCTGTCTCTGACCTTTGCAGTCTGAGTACCCACACAACCCCTATAATGTCTCCCATGCACACTGCTAGGGCTGAACCTTCTCACATGTCACAAGCAAGAGGGAAACAGCCAGTTGTATATTTCTCAATGCTCAATACATTTCCAAAAGCCACACCTTTTCGGATTGCATGCATTTTTAATGCATCACACATTATTAGATAAGCAATTATACTTTTAGTAATATTGTGTAGACATATGTTGGTAAAAACTGCATTTACAGAATACATAGGAGCTGATTTACAAAGCGTTTTTCAATGGGATGGCACCATTGTAAAATGCTTTTGTAAATCAGGCCCATAGTGTGCATTGTTTTCCTCTGTGCCCCCCTCACTTTTTGCCAGGCGTCTTCCTTCGCGCAGCGTGCGGTGGATCGAGCACCCGTGTGCTGCAAATCCAGCCTTACAGCACAATGGAGCCATCTGTACCATCTTCCCAGTCCACGCATTTCCTTTCTTTCAAATTGGAAAGGCTCAAGGCAAAAGAAGGGATATTCCTTGTCTTTCTTTGGGTAACATGGGGGAAGGGCCAGGCTGACCCTTGAAAGGCACAAGACGTGCAACCAGTTCACAAGCTCAACATGACAACATAGCTCAAGCTTCCACTGTCTCAAACCAAGGTATGCAAATATCCACTGTTATTATTTAATTATGACCAATAGATGAAAAAAAACAGTCTCTGACATGGAGTATAAATCTCAGAAGCAGAGCAGGCCCAAGGCTGCATTTACTCTAGGCTCTACAAATGTTTTTATTTAGATTCTGGAAACACAGACACTGGCTCCCATTCCATGTGTGTCCAGTGTCCAGGTTGTGCTCTCTTTCACTGGGCAGGAGCAGGGGCAATTTCCTTCTCTAGTTCTCGTCCGCTATTAGGGGCAACACCACCTCGGTCACCCCCTGGTCCTTGTAATTGAGTGGTGTGCCCTGCAAATGTCCTCAGCTCGTACAGTAAGTATCCCTTTTAGGTACTGGATCCAGCCTGCTAGTCTGAGTCTTCTGGGAGCAGACTGGGCCTAGATCGATCTTCAGCTGGGTTCCCAGGGTCCCACAGCAAGGCAAGAAGTTTCCATTTAGTCATTTATTATCCAATTATCTTTAGATTAGTTTAGTTTGTTTATTTGGGCATCTTGGCGCATTTCTTACATAGGAAGTTATATAGTTACAGTGAAAGGATGACAGGTTATAGATGTTACAGGATAGTTTACAAAGCGAGAGACGGATATGTACAGCAAATTACATAATTAGAGGGTGCGCAAATGCAGACAGCAGAGATCTTGTAGCTGAAGTCATACATTAACATAAATATGCAACTCTTAAAGCAGAGATCGAATTTTACATAAGTTTTACATAAATATATGCGGTTGCGGGCCAGAGGCAGAGGGATTTAAGGTTCTTGTGCCAGAAGCCAGGTTTTAGCTTTCTTTCTGAAAGGGTGGAAGGCTGGTTCAGATCTAAGTGACAAGGAAAGGGAGTCCATAATTTGGCTGCAAGTACAGGGAAACTGCTCCCTCCTGCCTTTTGAAGCTTGAAGCCAGGGATCTATTAGGGCAGTCAGACATATTGCGTACAATGTTTTTGGTCAGGTAGCTGGGGGCTAGATTAGTGAGACATTTGTGGGTCAGAGAAAGTGTTTTGTAGCCGATCCTTTGCTTGATCAAGAGCCAATTCAGATTGCATCTCACCTCAGAAATATGATGGTATCTGTGACTGTTCAGAGCAGCCCTAATAGCGTTGTTTTGAAGAACTTGCATTTTGCTAGAGTTTTGTTGGCTAGTTCCAAGATAGAGAGCATTACAGTAATCTAGCTTGGAGAGTATTAGCTCTTTAGCTACATGATGCAGTTGGCTGTAGATAGGAAGGGTCTGCTTGCCGTGATTAATTTACAGGTATAAACTGTGGATGAGGCCAATGTGTTAACCTGTCTTGATAGATTTAATGATTAATCCATGTATATGCCAAGAGTTTTCACATCTTTGGAGACCTTGATAGAATTGCCATTGATGTTGAAGGCGTCAAACTGCTTACCTAATTTGTTAAGTTTGAACTTGGATCCTAGAAGGAGGAGCTCTGTCTTCTCATCATTGAGACAGAGTCCATGTTTAGCCATCCAGGCTTGGATGATGCTGTAAATATTGTTCAATCTCTTATTGTCTGTGTTGTAATCACCAGTGAAAGGTATGAGAATACATTGGGTGGCAGCTGTTTCCCTCTTGGTAATCAACTCTTGCAAACAGAAATCCAGACCTTTCCAGAGACTGCAGTCTTTGTAGGTTCCTGGGAATGCAGAACAACCATCCATGAGAATCCAGTTGATAAGGCAATGTCTTGCTTACAGCTTCAAGTTCAAGAATCCTACAAGGTGTGGTTCCGCCAACACCTGTCATTCTACAGAACACTAGGGTGGGGACAGTAATACATTGTTAGCCCCTCGCTAGATCATATGTCCAACCACCTCTGTGCTTCCTTCTCTGCTCTAATATTCATTATCTCTCATTCAAAATATCCAAAAACTTCATTTTGTATCTTTGGGGCCTAGTCCCACCCCTTACTAGTGTGGGTACAATCAATGTTCCAGCACAAGGTGGCGCCATTTTGTCAGAATCTGACCCCTACCAACCAGTTCACTATGGTGCCATATACAGCTTTTAACAAGCACAGAATACCAGACTTCCCTGGCCATAACACTTTGGCTCCTAGAGATAAACTGGCAGGCTTCCTACATGAAAGGATATTGAGCATTTGAAAGCAAAATTCAGAATCTTGTCTGATTACATGTCAGGTGCCTAGGCCATGATATACCAACTATATTTCAGAATCACATTAAATAAATGTATGGGCATTTTAAAAAACATTTTAATATTATTCCAAACCTATAAGCATCCCGGAAATGAGGGTCTGATTCATGGAATGTTTAGCATGCTGCAAAGTGACTTTGTGCTGCGAACAGACACCCTGATTCACAGAGCGGCGCAAAGTGTATTTTTGCACTGCAAAGTGACTTTGTACTGCTGCAAAAGTGGTGCAAAGCCACTTTGCCCTGCAAAAATACACTTTGAACCGCTCTGCGAATCACTTTGCACCGCACTAAAAGTTCCATGAATCAGGCCCTTAGCCTTATTGCTGCAACAATGGAAAATAAAGATGTGTTTGAATCTTCCCACTCACATATAATCAGGCTAAATGTACTCACGAGACTGGCTCTATAAATAACAAATGCCATTTTACAGAAACACAAAGAAAGCTAAGCCCTAGGGTTGCGAGTGGAGTCCCATCAGAACACAAACATAAATACCCCAAAAATGAACACATCCTCTGGGAACAGGGAGTGCAGATGCAATCTCACACTGCTTCTCCCTCCACCAGACGGCACGGTTGGAAATGCCTGCCCTGGATCATAGAACCTGCTTCTTGCACCAACAACCAACCTATTACCAATATTACTTATCTTCTAAAGTTACGTCAACCTAAGTACAGGCCATCACTGAGGGACATCGGCTCTACGGCAACTGGCATTCTGGCTTTAGGCTTTGCACCAGGTACAGAGAAGGAACATCTGTATGTGGAAGGCTTCCTGTGACATGGAGACACAGGCATTGTGATGCTTCCAGAGAGTGTGGTGGCATACTCTTGCTCATAAAGCTCTCCAGACTAGACTCAGGCAGGTGGTGGGAGTAACATTATTTACCCACAGGTAGATAAGGAATAGAACCTTCAGATTAAAATTTGATGTATCTGAATCAGTTGTCCCTTTGTCACCTGTGGTGTTCCCCACAGGAAATCTCTGTCAGACTTCCGTTTATATATGTAATTTAAGGAAACGACCCTAGTTGCAGGGACATTAAGGTCGGTACTTAACGCAACAGCATCCTTGAAATTCAGCTAAAGCCACGTTGACTTCACTCCCCCTGTTGTGCAGATTATGACCACAATGATGGCATCACAGAGGAGATCTCTGATGACATCACCAATGACACCACTGTTGGGATCACTGGTGACATCACTGTTTACGTCATATATAACATCACTGATTAAATCTGTGATGGCATCAGACATAACATAATTTATGACTTAGCTAATAAATGCTTTGATTAAATAAATAACAATTTAGGCCATGTCCTTTGTCATGGCCAAGGCTGTGAACACTGTGCATGACAGAAGGACATGGCTAGTGGCTTGTTAGTGTTATACAATATACAGTGGGCACAACCAAATGCTGGACCATGCCTATGGTCAACGGCGAGGGCTAGTGGCTGGTGAGTGTTGGAAAATATACAGTGGGCATGGCTGAAGACTGTGGCCACTGGCCATTGACAAAGTACAGGGAGGATGGCTGAATGGCGTGGCCATGGCTAGTGGCCCCTTGTTGTGTTAAAATATAAAATGGGCACAGCCGAAGGCCGTGGCCATTGACCCTCAACGAAGGCTATGGCTCGTTCCCACTTATTGTGTTAAACTATACAGTGGGTATGGCCAAATGCTGTGGGCACTGGCCATAGCCAATTAGTGTTGTAATGTAATCAGAGATTCCATCAGTGATGTCATTGATGATGTAATTAGTATTATCACCAGTGATGACATCAGTGATGTCATCAGGGATGCCATCTGTGGTCTCATAAATGTGGTCCCAGGATGCACAACATGTGGTGCAAAGTTAAGGTGGTTTTATCTGAGTTTCAGGAGTTTTTTTGTGTTAAGTACTCACCTTAACGTCCCTGCAACTAAAGTGGTTTCCTTGAATTTCAAGGGTTTTGTTATTCCATAGATTATTTTCACACCAGTGGCCACAGCTGTGCCCAATATTTAATTTAGAACACACCGTACCACCACCTTCAGCCATCCCCACTGTGTATTTTAAAACACTAGCAGATCACTCACCATGGCCTTTGGCCATACGCAATGGGCATGGCAATCAGCCGTGCCAACTGCCCATTTTAAAACCCTACGAGACCACTAGCCAAGCTCCATGGCCATGGCCAGTGGAAACAGCCTTCAGATGTGGCCACTCTATATTTTAAAACAGTTGCAGCCCATCGCTCTAAGACAGTCAACAATCACAGAATGATTTTGACCTTGTTTTGAAAGTGGTATTGTTATGTATAACGGATGGCAGACATTGAGAACTATCAATTTTAAAAACCCTACCAGACCACTAGAAATGGCCTCCGGCCATTGCCAGTTGGCACCAACTTTGGCTGTGCCCACAGTTGGAGTACCACAGTTGGGGAAAGGAGGGAAAACCAATAATATGGATCTCCAAAGTGGGGCATGCCTCACCCCGGTGCTGCCTTTCTGGAGTCTGGCACTCCCAAATATTTTGACACATTATGGGGGTGAGGGGTGCACTCTGGTTCTCAGCTCAATCAACCTTCCTCAATACAGATAATGTTCTCCTCCAAATGCTTTCGTGCCTCTCACATTCATCAGGGAGACCGTCTATTCAGGTGTTGCTGTTTAGTACACAGTTATAGCCTCAGAGAATTCTGGCAACTGCTGCCCATTCAGGCAGCCAGGATCCAACTCCTCCTCCTATTACTCAAGATGAGTCCCACAGTTGGGGGGAGGGCGGGAAACCAATAGTATGGTTCTTCAAAGTAGAGAATGTGTCACCCCGGTGCTGCCCCTCTGGAGTCTAGCACTCCCAAATATTTTGACATACTAGGAGGGTGAGGGGCGCACTTTGGTTCCCAGCTCAATCAACCTTCCACAGTACAGATAATGTTCTCCTGCAAGCGCTTTCATGCCTCTTGCACTCAGGGAGGCAGTCTACTCAGATGTTGCTGTTTAGTACACAGTTATAGCCTCAGGGAATTCTGGTAACTGCAGTCCATTCAGGCAACCAGGAACCAACTTCTCCTCCTTTTACTCAAGATGAATCCCATGGTTGGGGGGAGGGTGGGAAACCAATAGTATGGTTCTCCAAAGTAAGGAATGTGTCACCCCGGTGCTGCCCCTCTGGAGTCCAGCACTCCCAAATATTTTGACATACTAGGAGGGTGAGGGGCGCACTCTGGTTCCCAGCTCAATCAACTTTCCACAGTACAGACAAAAGGTTCTCCTGCAAGCGCTTTCATGCCTCTCAAACTCATCAGGGAGGCAGTCTATTCAGGTGTTGCTGTTTAGTGCAGTTATAGCTTCAGGGAATTCTGGTAACTGCAGTCCATTCAGGCAGCAAGGAACCGACTCCTCCTCCCATAACTCAGTGAAGGACAAGGCTAGAGTGCCAAAAGAAATCTTGTGGTGTGGCCAAGGCCGAAAGACCATGGCTAGTGGGCCCCTTTAGGGCATATATTGGAGCAATAGGTAGAGTGGCCATGGCCAAAGACCATTGCTATGTGAACTGCATGAAAGCTATTAGCGCAACATATGAAGGCTGGGGACAAAGGATATGGGTGAAGGCCAGGGTTAGTGAGAAGGAAAGAAAGGTAGTATTTTAAATGATACAGAGGGAACGGCGAAAGGCCATGCTCACTAGCCAAGGCTGAAGGCCCAGCTAGTTGGCCCAAAAAACATGTATAGTGGCCAAGGCTAAACGCTGTGATCACCTAAGAAACATATTGGGGGAACATGGACAGTGGACATGGTCTGCAAAGAAAATATGGTATAACAAAGCCCTTGAAATTCACTGAAAAAACATTAGTTATGGTGCAGATTTAGTGCAACAAAAAATCTTGAAATTCAGCAGATGTGGGAAGTCATGACCAGTTTAACTTGCTGCGTTCCCGTTGCAAAGCCCATGAGCACATACATATTAGAAGAGAAGGGATTCATGATTGCATAACAATTGGCACTATGGGAGATATTCCATCATGGGGGTCATCAACAGGAATGCACAGAGTTAAGCTGGTCATGACTTCCCATGCACTGAATTTCAGGGGTTTTGTTGCAATAAATGTGGGCAATTTAACTACATTTCAACAAAAGTTTTTTCAGTGAATTTCAAGGCTTCTGTTATACCATATTATTTTTCTCCACATCATTAGCCATGGACTTTGGCCTTTGGCCATGCCCACTGTATATGTCACAACAATACCAACCAATGCAGTGGCTATGGCCTTTGGCTCTGTCCGCTGTATATTTTACAACACTGCCGGCCTTCACCCGTGTGCTCCTATTGTTTAAAACACTAGACGTGTACAAGCTATGGCTAGTGATTTTCTACCCCTACCTTACTCGAGCTGTAAAAAATGTTTTTATGGTTGTCATTGTTTCCATAACCGCGGGTATATTAACAATTTATTACAGATAGTCCTGGTTAATGGAAGTTGCTCGATTCTCGTGGTTATCTGGAAAAATTACGAGAAAAAAATGCTTTGCCTGCCCTCCTAGACACTCACCAAGTGCCCATCCCCCATCTGTGCCTGCTCTCTCCACTCTCCTCAAGTCCTCCTCACCTCCCCAGCCCTCTCTCATACTTCCCCAACACTCGTTTCTGTGTGATGCACTTCCTCTAGCTTGCGTTTTGTTATGTAACCACAATTATCCTTCCGTATACTTCCCGCAACTGACAGTACATCACCGACGAGCACTGCCTGGATCAATGCCGTGGTCTCAGCACCCTAGAACTTTTCATTGAGGGCGTTGACGCCCCCTTCAAAGAACTCTGCTCCACCAGGTACATTGGGGGGGTAGAAACATTATAGAAGGAAATAAGACTTATAGAACAATATATGGACTGGGCTTGTGTTATATCTTTATTCTACAGGTTGCCCAGGTGGGGGGATCTCCACACAGAACTGTGTTTAATGCTAGAGGCCAGTATTCTGCCAATAGTTCTAACCAACTGCTTTCCTCCTATGTCTATTGTTAGTTCCCTTTATTAATTGATTTGTGTGAAATTTTAACCAGAGTACAGTTGATGCACTTTAATGGAATCTGATAATAATTGTGGTACCATTTAGAACTGTATATATTTGCCATTGTAGATTTTCTGAGCACAAAGTGAGTTATTGTGATAGTGCACATAACCTTGAATATTAATTATATAAAGATTGTGTTTTCAGTAATACAGTGTGTGGACAGTCCTTTGTGAGGGCTTTGGGACTACACTGTACTTAAGATCCAGTCTACATCACCTCATGAGAAGCTAGGCCTTGCTTGCTCGACCATGTACCAATAATAGAGAATCTTGGCTGGGTTTCTCTGTTCCTCTCCTCTGCCATATAGAGAGCAGAAGTACAGACACCCTCCACCAGTCTTTACAATGACCTCAAAACAAACCAGAAGACAGGTGGTTTCTTTCCTATATGCATTTCTCCGAATCTTGACTGCTTACCTCTTTCAGCCTCCTGCTGAAAAGAGCACCTGGAATTAGCATCAGAAATAGGCTACAGCAAGGACACACTGAAACCCCCTTACTTGCTTGGATGCCCACCTGTCTCTGACCTTTGCAGTCTGAGTACCCACACAACCCCTATAATGTCTCCCATGCACACTGCTAGGGCTGAACCTTCTCACATGTCACAAGCAAGAGGGAAACAGCCAGTTGTATATTTCTCAATGCTCAATACATTTCCAAAAGCCACACCTTTTCGGATTGCATGCATTTTTAATGCATCACACATTATTAGATAAGCAATTATACTTTTAGTAATATTGTGTAGACATATGTTGGTAAAAACTGCATTTACAGAATACATAGGAGCTGATTTACAAAGCGTTTTTCAATGGGATGGCACCATTGTAAAATGCTTTTGTAAATCAGGCCCATAGTGTGCATTGTTTTCCTCTGTGCCCCCCTCACTTTTTGCCAGGCGTCTTCCTTCGCGCAGCGTGCGGTGGATCGAGCACCCGTGTGCTGCAAATCCAGCCTTACAGCACAATGGAGCCATCTGTACCATCTTCCCAGTCCACGCATTTCCTTTCTTTCAAATTGGAAAGGCTCAAGGCAAAAGAAGGGATATTCCTTGTCTTTCTTTGGGTAACATGGGGGAAGGGCCAGGCTGACCCTTGAAAGGCACAAGACGTGCAACCAGTTCACAAGCTCAACATGACAACATAGCACAAGCTTCCACTGTCTCAAACCAAGGTATGCAAATATCCACTGTTATTATTTAATTATGACCAATAGATGAAAAAAAACAGTCTCTGACATGGAGTATAAATCTCAGAAGCAGAGCAGGCCCAAGGCTGCATTTACTCTAGGCTCTACAAATGTTTTTATTTAGATTCTGGAAACACAGACACTGGCTCCCATTCCATGTGTGTCCAGTGTCCAGGTTGTGCTCTCTGTCACTGGGCAGGAGCAGGGGCAATTTCCTTCTCTAGTTCTCGTCCGCTATTAGGGGCAACACGACCTCGGTCACCCCCTGGTCCTTGTAATTGAGTGGTGTGCCCTGCAAATGTCCTCAGCTCGTACAGTAAGTATCCCTTTTAGGTACTGGATCCAGCCTGCTAGTCTGAGTCTTCTGGGAGCAGACTGGGCCTGGATCGATCTTCAGCTGGGTTCCCAGGGTCCCACAGCAAGGCAAGAAGTTTCCATTTAGTCATTTATTATCCAATTATCTTTAGATTAGTTTAGTTTGTTTATTTGGGCATCTTGGCGCATTTCTTACATAGGAAGTTATATAGTTACAGTGAAAGGATGACAGGTTATAGATGTTACAGGATAGTTTACAAAGCGAGAGACGGATATGTACAGCAAATTACATAATTAGAGGGTGCGCAAATGCAGACAGCAGAGATCTTGTAGCTGAAGTCATACATTAACATAAATATGCAACTCTTAAAGCAGAGATCGAATTTTACATAAGTTTTACATAAATATATGTGGTTGCGGGCCAGAGGCAGAGGGATTTAAGGTTCTTGTGCCAGAAGCCAGGTTTTAGCTTTCTTTCTGAAAGGGTGGAAGGCTGGTTCAGATCTAAGTGACAAGGAAAGGGAGTCCATAATTTGGCTGCAAGTACAGGGAAACTGCTCCCTCCTGCCTTTTGAAGCTTGAAGCCAGGGATCTATTAGGGCAGTCAGACGTATTGCGTACAATGTTTTTGGTCAGGTAGCTGGGGGCTAGATTAGTGAGACATTTGTGGGTCAGAGAAAGTGTTTTGTAGCCGATCCTTTGCTTGATCCAGAGCCAATTCAGATTGCATCTCACCTCAGAAATATGATGGTATCTGTGACTGTTCAGAGCAGCCCTAATAGCGTTGTTTTGAAGAACTTGCATTTTGCTAGAGTTTTGTTGGCTAGTTCCAAGATAGAGAGCATTACAGTAATCTAGCTTGGAGAGTATTAGCTCTTTAGCTACATGATGCAGTTGGCTGTAGATAGGAAGGGTCTGCTTGCCGTGATTAATTTACAGGTATAAACTGTGGATGAGGCCAATGTGTTAACCTGTCTTGATAGATTTAATGATTAATCCATGTATATGCCAAGAGTTTTCACATCTTTGGAGACCTTGATAGAATTGCCATTGATGTTGAAGGCGTCAAACTGCTTACCTAATTTGTTAAGTTTGAACTTGGATCCTAGAAGGAGGAGCTCTGTCTTCTCATCATTGAGACAGAGTCCATGTTTAGCCATCCAGGCTTGGATGATGCTGTAAATATTGTTCAATCTCTTATTGTCTGTGTTGTAATCACCAGTGAAAGGTATGAGAATACATTGGGTGGCAGCTGTTTCCCTCTTGGTAATCAACTCTTGCAAACAGAAATCCAGACCTTTCCAGAGACTGCAGTCTTTGTAGGTTCCTGGGAATGCAGAACAACCATCCATGAGAATCCAGTTGATAAGGCAATGTCTTGCTTACAGCTTCAAGTTCAAGAATCCTACAAGGTGTGGTTCCGCCAACACCTGTCATTCTACAGAACACTAGGGTGGGGACAGTAATACATTGTTAGCCCCTCGCTAGATCATATGTCCAACCACCTCTGTGCTTCCTTCTCTGCTCTAATATTCATTATCTCTCATTCAAAATATCCAAAAACTTCATTTTGTATCTTTGGGGCCTAGTCCCACCCCTTACTAGTGTGGGTACAATCAATGTTCCAGCACAAGGTGGCGCCATTTTGTCAGAATCTGACCCCTACCAACCAGTTCACTATGGTGCCATATACAGCTTTTAACAAGCACAGAATACCAGACTTCCCTGGCCATAACACTTTGGCTCCTAGAGATAAACTGGCAGGCTTCCTACATGAAAGGATATTGAGCATTTGAAAGCAAAATTCAGAATCTTGTCTGATTACATGTCAGGTGCCTAGGCCATGATATACCAACTATATTTCAGAATCACATTAAATAAATTTATGGGCATTTTAAAAAACATTTTAATATTATTCCAAACCTATAAGCATCCCGGAAATGAGGGCCTGATTCATGGAATGTTTAGCATGCTGCAAAGTGACTTTGTGCTGCGAACAGACACCCTGATTCACAGAGCGGCGCAAAGTGTATTTTTGCACTGCAAAGTGACTTTGTACTGCTGCAAAAGTGGTGCAAAGCCACTTTGCCCTGCAAAAATACACTTTGAACCGCTCTGCAAATCACTTTGCACCGCACTAAAAGTTCCATGAATCAGGCCCTTACCCTTATTGCTGCAACAATGGAAAATAAAGATGTGTTTGAATCTTCCCACTCACATATAATCAGGCTAAATGTACTCACGAGACTGGCTCTATAAATAACAAATGCCATTTTACAGAAACACAAAGAAAGCTAAGCCCTAGGGTTGCGAGTGGAGTCCCATCAGAACACAAACATAAATACCCCAAAAATGAACACATCCTCTGGGAACAGGGAGTGCAGATGCAATCTCACACTGCTTCTCCCTCCACCAGACGGCACGGTTGGAAATGCCTGCCCTGGATCATAGAACCTGCTTCTTGCACCAACAACCAACCTATTACCAATATTACTTATCTTCTAAAGTTACGTCAACCTAAGTACAGGCCATCACTGAGGGACATCGGCTCTACGGCAACTGGCATTCTGGCTTTAGGCTTTGCACCAGGTACAGAGAAGGAACATCTGTATGTGGAAGGCTTCCTGTGACATGGAGACACAGGCATTGTGATGCTTCCAGAGAGTGTGGTGGCATACTCTTGCTCATAAAGCTCTCCAGACTAGACTCAGGCAGGTGGTGGGAGTAACATTATTTACCCACAGGTAGATAAGGAATAGAACCTTCAGATTAAAATTTGATGTATCTGAATCAGTTGTCCCTTTGTCACCTGTGGTGTTCCCCACAGGAAATCTCTGTCAGACTTCCGTTTATATATGTAATTTAAGGAAACGACCCTAGTTGCAGGGACATTAAGGTCGGTACTTAACGCAACAGCATCCTTGAAATTCAGCTAAAGCCACCTTGACTTCACTCCCCCTGTTGTGCAGATTATGACCACAATGATGGCATCACAGAGGAGATCTCTGATGACATCACCAATGACACCACTGTTGGGATCACTGGTGACATCACTGTTTACGTCATATATAACATCACTGATTAAATCTGTGATGGCATCAGACATAACATAATTTATGACTTAGCTAATAAATGCTTTGATTAAATAAATAACAATTTAGGCCATGTCCTTTGTCATGGCCAAGGCTGTGGACACTGTGCATGACAGAAGGACATGGCTAGTGGCTTGTTAGTGTTATACAATATACAGTGGGCACAACCAAATGCTGGACCATGCCTATGGTCAACGGCGAGGGCTAGTGGCTGGTGAGTGTTGGAAAATATACAGTGGGCATGGCTGAAGACTGTGGCCACTGGCCATTGACAAAGTACAGGGAGGATGGCTGAATGGCGTGGCCATGGCTAGTGGCCCCTTAATGTGTTAAAATATAAAATGGGCACAGCCGAAGGCCGTGGCCATTGACCCTCAACGAAGGCTATGGCTCGTTCCCACTTATTGTGTTAAACTATACAGTGGGTATGGCCAAATGCTGTGGGCACTGGCCATAGCCAATTAGTGTTGTAATGTAATCAGAGATTCCATCAGTGATGTCATTGATGATGTAATTAGTATTATCACCAGTGATGACATCAGTGATGTCATCAGGGATGCCATCTGTGGTCTCATAAATGTGGTCCCAGGATGCACAACATGTGGTGCAAAGTTAAGGTGGTTTTATCTGAGTTTCAGGAGTTTTTTTGTGTTAAGTACTCACCTTAACGTCCCTGCAACTAAAGTGGTTTCCTTGAATTTCAAGGGTTTTGTTATTCCATAGATTGTTTTCACACCAGTGGCCACAGCTGTGCCCAATATTTAATTTAGAACACACCGTACCACCACCTTCAGCCATCCCCACTGTGTATTTTAAAACACTAGCAGATCACTCACCATGGCCTTTGGCCATACGCAATGGGCATGGCAATCAGCCGTGCCAACTGCCCATTTTAAAACCCTACGAGACCACTAGCCAAGCTCCATGGCCATGGCCAGTGGAAACAGCCTTCAGATGTGGCCACTCTATATTTTAAAACAGTTGCAGCCCATCGCTCTAAGACAGTCAACAATCACAGAATGATTTTGACCTTGTTTTGAAAGTGGTATTGTTATGTATAACGGATGGCAGACATTGAGAACTATCAATTTTAAAAACCCTACCAGACCACTAGAAATGGCCTCCGGCCATTGCCAGTTGGCACCAACTTTGGCTGTGCCCACAGTTGGAGTACCACAGTTGGGGAAAGGAGGGAAAACCAATAATATGGATCTCCAAAGTGGGGCATGCCTCACCCCGGTGCTGCCTTTCTGGAGTCTGGCACTCCCAAATATTTTGACACATTATGGGGGTGAGGGGTGCACTCTGGTTCTCAGCTCAATCAACCTTCCTCAATACAGATAATGTTCTCCTCCAAATGCTTTCGTGCCTCTCACATTCATCAGGGAGACCGTCTATTCAGGTGTTGCTGTTTAGTACACAGTTATAGCCTCAGAGAATTCTGGCAACTGCTGCCCATTCAGGCAGCCAGGATCCAACTCCTCCTCCTATTACTCAAGATGAGTCCCACAGTTGGGGGAAGGGCGGGAAACCAATAGTATGGTTCTTCAAAGTAGAGAATGTGTCACCCCGGTGCTGCCCCTCTGGAGTCTAGCACTCCCAAATATTTTGACATACTAGGAGGGTGAGGGGCGCACTTTGGTTCCCAGCTCAATCAACCTTCCACAGTACAGATAATGTTCTCCTGCAAGCGCTTTCATGCCTCTTGCACTCAGGGAGGCAGTCTACTCAGATGTTGCTGTTTAGTACACAGTTATAGCCTCAGGGAATTCTGGTAACTGCAGTCCATTCAGGCAACCAGGAACCAACTTCTCCTCCTTTTACTCAAGATGAATCCCATGTTTGGGGGGAGGGTGGGAAACCAATAGTATGGTTCTCCAAAGTAAGGAATGTGTCACCCCGGTGCTGCCCCTCTGGAGTCCAGCACTCCCAAATATTTTGACATACTAGGAGGGTGAGGGGCGCACTCTGGTTCCCAGCTCAATCAACTTTCCACAGTACAGACAAAAGGTTCTCCTGCAAGCGCTTTCATGCCTCTCAAACTCATCAGGGAGGCAGTCTATTCAGGTGTTGCTGTTTAGTGCAGTTATAGCTTCAGGGAATTCTGGTAACTGCAGTCCATTCAGGCAGCAAGGAACCGACTCCTCCTCCCATAACTCAGTGAAGGACAAGGCTAGAGTGCCCAAAAGAAATCTTGTGGTGTGGCCAAGGCCGAAAGACCATGGCTAGTGGGCCCCTTTAGGGCATATATTGGAGCAATAGGTAGAGTGGCCATGGCCAAAGACCATTGCTATGTGAACTGCATGAAAGCTATTAGCGCAACATATGAAGGCTGGGGACAAAGGATATGGGTGAAGGCCAGGGTTAGTGAGAAGGAAAGAAAGGTAGTATTTTAAATGATACAGAGGGAACGGCGAAAGGCCATGCTCACTAGCCAAGGCTGAAGGCCCAGCTAGTTGGCCCAAAAAACATGTATAGTGGCCAAGGCTAAACGCTGTGATCACCTAAGAAACATATTGGGGGAACATGGACAGTGGACATGGTCTGCAAAGAAAATATGGTATAACAAAGCCCTTGAAATTCACTGAAAAAACATTAGTTATGGTGCAGATTTAGTGCAACAAAAAATCTTGAAATTCAGCAGATGTGGGAAGTCATGACCAGTTTAACTTGCTGCGTTCCCGTTGCAAAGCCCATGAGCACATACATATTAGAAGAGAAGGGATTCATGATTGCATAACAATTGGCACTATGGGAGATATTCCATCATGGGGGTCATCAACAGGAATGCACAGAGTTAAGCTGGTCATGACTTCCCATGCACTGAATTTCAGGGGTTTTGTTGCAATAAATGTGGGCAATTTAACTACATTTCAACAAAAGTTTTTTCAGTGAATTTCAAGGCTTCTGTTATACCATATTATTTTTCTCCACATCATTAGCCATGGACTTTGGCCTTTGGCCATGCCCACTGTATATGTCACAACAATACCAACCAATGCAGTGGCTATGGCCTTTGGCTCTGTCCGCTGTATATTTTACAACACTGCCGGCCTTCACCCGTGTGCTCCTATTGTTTAAAACACTAGACGTGTACAAGCTATGGCTAGTGATTTTCTACCCCTACCTTACTCGAGCTGTAAAAAATGTTTTTATGGTTGTCATTGTTTCCATAACCGCGGGTATATTAACAATTTATTACAGATAGTCCTGGTTAATGGAAGTTGCTC